>NC_136149.1:1966579-2566579 GCF_965212315.1 Lampetra planeri | reverse complement strand
TTGACCGGGCGTGGTGCTACCCACTCAACCCCCCTCCCATTCATGTGCCGTGCCGGCCTTCCTAGGTGCTAATGTAGTGTAGTAACTCGGCGGGAGACGACTTCACGGGTAACACACTCTTTATTTTATCAAACTTGGTTACAGGTGACTAACACCTACTTTGTATCTCGGGTGACAAACACCCACTTAGCTACTTGGCGACTAACGCCCACTGAGCTACTCGGATGACCAACATCCACTTAGTACTCGGGTGACAAACACCCACTTAGCTACTTGGCGACTAACGCCCACTGAGCTACTCGGATGACCAACATCCACTTAGCTACTCGGCGACTAACGCCACTGGGCTACTCGGATGACCAACATCCACTTAGTACTCGGGTGACAACCACCCACTTAGCTACTTGGCGACTAACGCCCACTGAGCTACTCGGATGACCAACATCCACTTAGCTACTCGGCGACTAACGCCACTGAGCTACTCGGATGACCAACATCCACTTAGCTACTCGGCGACTAACGCCACTGAGCTACTCGGATGACCAACATCCACTTAGCTACTCGGCGACTAACGCCACTGACTAAGTCTTCAGCTCCGTCTTCGGGTCTTCAACTGGGTAACTCTCCCCGAGTGCTCTCGCGCGTCCCCCTTTATACCCCACCTGCGGACGTCGCTGCGAGCACCCACTTATTCGACCAATCGCCGGGCGCTGGCTACGATCCTCTTTTCCCACATCTCATCGTGCCTCACCACTCACTCCGCGCCGCCCCGTCATCTGTCACTCCCGGCGCGCGCGTCCACACCACGCCCACAACGCGTGCCCAACCCCGCACCCCGCGCCGCCCCGTGATCCATCACTGTCACAGTCGGCGCACGTCAATACCACCACTACATCACCCCCTACCACATAGCTCGCAGCCGCCCCGGCTGCTATAAAACTATACAAACCCCTCAATGCTCCCAATTGCACCCCGGACAAATTAGCAGAACCCGCACACAGCGAGTCCAACCACTCAGTCCCCTCATCACTTTGAGGATGCGACTCGACAGTGAAATCTGCTTGAGCCACGAGCCGTTCCTCAACGGGTAGCGGCGCGGCGTGAGCCAGCACCGTTCCCTGCGCAATTACGGCCGGCCGCGACCCCGTATTCAGGACCATTACGAACGGCTCACTGTCCCCTTTTACCATGGTTTGAGCAACCGCTAAGTCGAGGCCCTTACTGGCTCTGTTTGACGGCCCCAACAGCACCCCCTGTGCCTCCGCACCCACCTCGAGTGGCTTCCTGAACCGAAGGGGTACTAACATTTGCGATCCCGGGGGCACCCGTACAGTGTGAGTCGCCAGCGCCTGCACCGTCGCACAAACCGTGCGCACTTTGATAGGGCTCGACAAGAAGGCAACCCGCCGACCTGACGGAAGCTCTATGCAGGCCTGATCTATAAGAATTTTGATGGGCATTTTTGACAAAAAGTCCGTACCTAGCAAACAGGGAACGGCCAGCGATGATGATACAAAAATAGGGCCCGCTAATTTAATGTCACCAATGCAAATAGTCGCCCGAATCTGGCCGATGATCCCCAGGGATCCCCCATTCGCCGCATAAAATGGCACGTCTACCGGCAGAAGTGGTCTACTTTGGACGGGAAGAATGTTATAAATAAGGTCCGAGATGATGGTGGCCGACGCACCCGTGTCAACAAGCACCCGGACCTCAACCCCGTCAATGAACCCCGTTACCACGGACGACCCGGCCGACGCAGCCACGATCCTGTGGGCCAATTCGGACCACTCGACTGCTTGCGGGCCGCGTACGGACCCCCCTCGCCGAATTGAACCCCCGGCACCCAGCCGCGAACCCCCCACCGCGAAGCGGCGACCCGAATGTGCCGTGTTTGTGGACCGAACGTGTGAGGTGCCGCGACTTGCCGGGTTTTGTTGGGATGACTTGTGGCCCTGGTCGTCGTCCCGACGTGGTCCTGCGGCGCGCTGACGCGGGGCCCGGCACCCGGCTGCGACGTGACCCCGAAGGCCGCAGTTGTAGCAGACGACGGACGTCGTAGGTTTCGGTTGCTCCAGCTTGCGGGGCGAACGTGTGGGCGAACGACCTCCCGTTCTCCACTCCCCCGGACGCGATGCAGCGAAGGCCTGCTCCTGCACCGCAGCTGGCTGAGGTTCGGCGATCGTGGCGGCCAGTGCCGCGTTCCCCGGCCATTTGCAGACGACCCCCGGCCTGCGTTTGAGGACCTCGTACGCGTGAATGCTCGTGGCGATCGCCAGGGAGCAGATCTCCATCTCGTCTGCCACGTTGATGGGGACCCCCAACTCGTGGGCCAACACCAGCAGCTGCTCCGTCACCATGGCGTCCTTCCCCTCCTTATCCATGCGGGGAAAAGCTGCGTCCGCCAAGGCGAGTAGTGCCGTGCGGTAGGCTAGCGTCGTTTCCCCAGCCACCTTCCGCCGATCGTAGAACTGGTGGCGACACGTGGAGGGCGGCCCGAACACCTTCGCCATCAGGTGTAGTGCGGCCTGGAGCGTAGAACGGGACGACCTTGCAGCAGATGTGAAGGCTGCAAGCGCGTCGTCGTCAAGCATCGCTGGCAACGCACGCAGGGCAGTGGTGTCGGACCACCCCGACATCTCCTGATGAGCGAGGAACCTTCGTTGGAAGGCTCCCCAGTCGCCCCCATCCGCCTTGAACGCCGACAGCGCGGGCAATCTTTGCTGGAGGACCCGATCGTCGTCGACGTCGGAGAGATTTTCCCGCGCTCCGCTGGAGTTGTGTAAAATGTCGGCTCGGTTGTCAGGCGCAAAATGGAGGGCTCCGGCGCGCGCTGATGACGTGGGCTGCGCTGCGCGGAGGTGTCCGGCCACGTGGCGTCCGTCTTTCCCGCCAATCGGTGGCGGCCCCCCAAAAACGGCGGCAACTTCCAGACTTTTGGCGCGAAGCGCCTTTTGGCGGGAATCCTCCAACGTCGCTTCCTCCACGACCCCCGCAGCCGTTTTTTCCGCTCGCCGGAACGGAGATGTCGGCCAAGACAGCGGCGGCGGCGAGTAGCAACTCCGCCAACCGGGAGTGCGCGTCCTGGAGGCTGGTGTCGGAGGCAAGCGGAGCGTCGGCCATCACCGCGAAGTGCTGCATCGGCGGCAACTCCTCGTCCTCTACTCCCGAGGTCGGTGTCCCCGGTACGCCGTCGTCATCCCGACCTCGCTCGTGGGTACGGGTAGTCTTCCTTGTGTCCATACTTCTTGAAGACAGGTTTACTTCTGACGCCAGTTGTAGTGTAGTAACTCGGCGGGAGACGACTTCACGGGTAACACACTCTTTATTTTATCAAACTTGGTTACAGGTGACTAACACCTACTTTGTATCTCGGGTGACAAACACCCACTTAGCTACTTGGCGACTAACGCCCACTGAGCTACTCGGATGACCAACATCCACTTAGTACTCGGGTGACAAACACCCACTTAGCTACTTGGCGACTAACGCCCACTGAGCTACTCGGATGACCAACATCCACTTAGCTACTCGGCGACTAACGCCACTGGGCTACTCGGATGACCAACATCCACTTAGTACTCGGGTGACAACCACCCACTTAGCTACTTGGCGACTAACGCCCACTGAGCTACTCGGATGACCAACATCCACTTAGCTACTCGGCGCCTAACGCCACTGAGCTACTCGGATGACCAACATCCACTTAGCTACTCGGCGACTAACGCCACTGAGCTACTCGGATGACCAACATCCACTTAGCTACTCGGCGACTAACGCCACTGACTAAGTCTTCAGCTCCGTCTTCGGGTCTTCAACTGGGTAACTCTCCCCGAGTGCTCTCGCGCGTCCCCCTTTATACCCCACCTGCGGACGTCGCTGCGAGCACCCACTTATTCGACCAATCGCCGGGCGCTGGCTACGATCCTCTTTTCCCACATCTCATCGTGCCTCACCACTCACTCCGCGCCGCCCCGTCATCTGTCACTCCCGGCGCGCGCGTCCACACCACGCCCACAACGCGTGCCCAACCCCGCACCCCGCGCCGCCCCGTGATCCATCACTGTCACAGTCGGCGCACGTCAATACCACCACTACACTAACTCGCTAACAGCACTTGCCCCAACAGCCTGTGAAGGCTACACGAGTGGGGGGAGGGGGGTGTGAATCTTTGTCTTTGTTCGAGTGAAACTGGCAAACCCAACCGCTCACCTCTTCGGGATGGGGTGGGTCAGACTACCAACACCACGAGGATGGGAGGAGGAGGTGGAGGAGGTGGTGGTTTTGTTTGCGGATGCTAAAACGAGGAAGTAATTCACCCTCACGGCGCGCACTCTCACACGCAACACGGAGGCTAACGGGGGGGGAGGGGTGCTGGACGGGCAGTTGTTGATGGGCAACATCAATGGTGAATATCTGAACCGGTTCTTAGACTTCCACCTTAGATCGACTCAGCCTTAAATAATGACCCGGTGTGGTGGGGTGAAGATCACCACCACTCCGTTTGCGCGCCGTTGCATCGGCCTTCATTAGCTGCTGTCTCGCGGCACCTGTCCTCGGCACGGCAACGTGGAATTTCCATCACGATGTAAATATTTTCGAACCGGTGTTGAATCACCGCGAATCTGAATAACTCGTGCCCATTGTGCGTTCTGCTGCGGAACACAATGAGAGGCTGCTGCTGCTACAACGCCCAATCGTTTTCATCGAACTTGAAGTGTCACAACGTTTTATTTTGTCCACTAACAGAGGTCGCAAACGGGTTTTGATTCCTTACCCGTACCCGTACCCGGCCGCATCAGGGTCGCAAATGGGTACCCGTTCCCTACCCCTACCCGTACCCTACCCGAAATGAGTGACAAACGGTTACTCACCAGTGACTCACGGCCTACCCGTACCCGTACCTGGCCGGGTACGGGTAGCCGGGTATCGGGTAGGGTACAGGTATCGGGTACCCGGTTGCGACCTCTGTCCACTCGCCAACTGCAGGCGGTCTGCCATCAAACGAGGGCTCGACAATTAACAAGGATGAGAACGAGCGGCAGAAGGACGGGTGCGTGACAGAGGCCATGACCGCGTGCGTGAACACGGATCACGTCATCACCAGCACCAACACACGCTGTGCCAGGCTAGGTGCACTTTGAGGCCACGTGAAGTGTCGAAGGCTCGCTGGCAGGAGGAGGTCACGGGGCAGAACCAGCATGTGCCATGGGTTGGCTGACTGAGATGACCGGTAGATGCACCAGCTGAGCCAACGTGTAGCCTTAACAGACTGTAAGGGGCAAGTGCTGTTAGCGAGTAGCACCTATAAAGGCCGGCACGGCACACGAGGGGGTGGGTGGCCAACACCACGCCCGGTCGCCTTCGTCTCCCCAGTGGCAATGTTTACACACCGTACCAGGTACTCATTTGAGGCTGAGTCGACCTAGGTGGAGGCCCAAGACCGGTTCAGATAATCGTCACCGATGTTGGCCGTGAGCGGGAATCGAAGCCGGGTCGCCGTGTTTCGTAGCGCAGCGCGGCGCTAACCGCTACACCACCACTCCTACCACACTCACCACACCTACTACACTCACCACACCTACTACACTCACCATCCCTACCTGGACCTACCACACCTACACACCTACCTGTTCACGTGACTCCGCGTGTCGCGCCTCATTAGTTTGGCATTGTATTTGTAAGCAGTGCGGCATCTTTCCCATCGCCCCCTCCCTCGCCCTGCTCACTTTGCCGTGCCAATATTTGCTCTCTGTGCGGGTACGCGCGGTAGGTGTGTGGTAGGTGTGGTAAGTGCAGGTACGTGTGGTAGGTGCAGGTAGGTGTGGTATGTGTAGTAAGTGTGGTAGGTCCAGGTAGGTCCAGGTAGGTGTGGTAGGTGTGGTAGGTCCAGGTAGGTCCAGGTAGGACCAGGTAGATGTGGTAGGTCCAGGTATGTGCATGTATGTCCAGGTAGGTGTTGTGGGGCAGTAGGGGGAAATGCAGCCAGACCCATTGTTGTCATCCTTCACGTGCCGCACCCACGCGCAGTGACCAGCGGGGTGAAGTATGGTCAAATGACGCTCGCTGCCTGCACTGAGTGCGAGGAAAGCCCTCGCTCCGCGCTACTTTGTGTACTTTTCAGATCTTCTTGGTTCTTTCGGTAAAGTCACGTAGAATGGAAATAATAAAATAATAAAAATAAAACATAATAAAATAATTCTCACGACGTTTCGGCCACAACGCAAGCAGCCGTCCTCAGGTGTCTTCTCGACAGACCTGTTCTCTACCTGAGGACGGCTGCTTGCGTTGTGGCCGAAACGTCGTGAGAATTATTTTATTGGTTTATTTTTATTATTTTATTATTTCCATTCTACGTGACTTTACCGAAAGAACCAAGAAGATGAATCCCTGCAGTCACGAAAGCTTTAAATCGAAATTTACTTTTCAGATCTTCTAGATTTGAAGATTTCGTGACTGCAAGGATTCATATTCTTAGTTTTTTTCGGTAAAGTCGCGTTTCGTGAATAACCCCAGCGCGTCCAAACTGTCCCTCGTCGAATCGCAATTGTTCCTGGCCACTGGTGTACACGTGGCACAACGAGAATCAGAGTCTCTGTCGAGGCTGTAGGAGGAATCCGATGAGCTATAAAGCGCTTTCGCAGATGCGGGTCACCAAATTGACAATGACGACGACGACAAACGTCACGAAAACACGACACCAGGTAAGGGTGAGCAAATCACGAACACAAATAACCAATCGCGGGCATCATCGTCGCGCCGTTCACACGTTCCTTTCTTGTCTCCCCATTCAGCACCAGAACAAAGGTGAACAAAAAAGAGAGAACGAGAGAGAGGGGGGAGAGGCGTGCCGGTTCTGCGGTAAAGTGGAGACGGTGGCGCACCAATACGTGGAGTGCAAGAGCCTGGACTCGCTGTTCAATGTCCTGAGAAACATCCTCCTAAGGTTCAGCCTCCCACTTCTCCCCGACGGTTCTCATCTTTGGATAGCCGAAGGGCGACGGATCTCAACATCTTCAGGGGCTGGTCAACGTGCTCGTCGGCTACGCCAAGCTCGCCATACACAGGGCGAGGAAGGTGGTCGTGGAGGGGCTGTGTGGGCTGGAGTTCCGCCATGCGGCGCGGCTGACACACGCCGTGCCGGCCTTCAAGGAGCAGTGGGCGCTGGAGGAGGCCGTGTGCTCGGTGGCAGAAGACACGGAGAGATCTGCATGTAGATTATGAGCTACCCGTCGGAGGCCGTAGGACTGCGAGAAGGGCTGCGTGCAGATGCAGCACTTGTCGTAGTAAAAAAATTACAGATATTACATAGAAAACAGGGGGGACATAGACATGGAATAGGGAGAGAGAGGGTAGAGAGAGAGGGGGGGTAGAGAGAGGGGGTAGAGAGAGAGAGAAGGGGTAAGAAGGAGGAGAGCAGAGCGTGAAATCTTTCATTGAAACAGGGTGGGGGGGGGCACATAAAGCAAAGCATTGAGAAAATAATAATAAAAAAATGATGAACGAAGCAAAGTGCCAACTACACCGACCATCTTCTTGTTTCCTCTGATCATAAAAATAAAAAAGGGAGATGGAGAGAGGGAGGGAGGGAGAGATGCGCGGGGCGTGAGCGCGCGACACGAGTGGTGCCGATCCGCCCGTTGTGCCCTGAGCCCGTCGTTGTTGTTGTTGTCGTTGTTGTCGTTGTGCTCTTTGATGTGCGCGGGTTCCCGTGCCTGTTGATGGTCCCATTCTGAGCGGTCTCCCCCCTCCCCCACTCCCGAACATCAATTCACTCGTGTCACGCTTGGCGCAGGCACACACCCACACAACAAAGACAAAGGCCCCCCGTGTAGACTTAACAGACTGTTGGGGCAAGTGCTGTTCGCGAGCACCTATGAAGGCCGGCACGGCACGCGAGGGGGTGGGTGGCCAGCACCACGCCCGGCCGCCTTTATCTCTCTAGTGGCGATGTTTACACACTGCACCGAGTACTCGTTTGAGACTGGGTCGACCTAGGGGAGGCCCAGGACCGGTTCAGATAATCGTCACCGGTGTTGACCGTGAACTGGAATCGAACTTGGGTCGCCAGGTTCGTAGCGCAGCGCACTAACCGCTACACCACCGCTCCCCACCCACACACGCACACACACTCACACCCACACACTTACACACACACCCACACACACGCTCACACCCACACACCTACACACACACCCACACACCCACACACCTACACACACTCACATCCACACACCTACACACACGCTCACACCCACACCTACACACACACCCGAACCCCTACACATACACACACAGACCTACACACACACCCACACACACACTCACACCCACACACCTACACACACACCCACACACCTACACACACTAACACACCTACTCACACATACACACCCACACACCTACACTCACACACCTACACACACACCTACACACTCACACACCTACACACACACCTACACACACATACACACCCACACATCTACACACACACAATGACACAGTGTAATTAAGCACCATTGTGTGAAACAGCTGTTTCTCCACAAACCCACGCTCACGCCCGTTCGGGTTGTTGGCCGCAGACTGCGGATTCAAATACTCTGACGACGACGGATCCTGCCGCACCACCCCTCGTCGCTTCGACTCCTTGATGTCGCGAGGAGTTCTCAGCATTGTCACCGTCGTCAATTGTCACTCAGGTGGTGCCTGCGTTGCGGCCTCCAGAAGAAGGGTGGTGGTGGGGGTCGTGGAGGAGGTGGTGGGGGTGGTGGGGGTGGTGGTGGTGGGGGTGGTGGTGGTGGTGGAGGAGGAGGTGGTGGTGGTGGTGGAAGAGGTGGTGGTGGTGGGGGTGGTGGTGGTGGTGGAGGTGGTGGTGGTGGTGGTGGTGGTGGTGGTGGTGGTGGTGGTGGAGGAGGTGGTGGTGGTGGGTGTGGGGGTGTGGGTGGGGGTGGTGGTGGTGGTGGTGGTGGTGGTGATGGTGGTGGTGGTGGGGGTGGTGGGGGTGGTGGTAGTGGGGGTGGTGGTGGTGGTGGTGGAGGAGGAGGAGGAGGTGGTGATGGTGGGGGTGGTGGTGGTGGAGGAGGTGGCGGTGGGGGTGGTGGTGGTGGTGGTGGGGGTGGTGGTGGGGGTGGTGGTGGTGGTGGGGGTGGTGGTGGTGGGGGTGGTGGTGGCGGTGGTGGTGGGGGTGGTGGGGGTGGTGGTGGGGGTGGTGGTGGTGGTGGTGGGGGTGGTGGTGGTGGTGGTGGGGGTGGTGGTGGGGGTGGTGGTGGTGGGGGTGGTGGTGGGGGTGGGGGTGGTGGGGGTGGTGGTGGGGGTGGTGGTGGTGGGGGTGGTGGTGGTGGTGGTGGGGGTCGTGGAGGAGGTGGTGGGGGTGGTGGGGGTGATGACGTTGGTGGTGATGGCGGTGATAATAATTATGATGAGGATGATCATTATGATGAAGATAACGATGACAATGCTGGGGATGATGACGATGGTGGTAGTGATGATGAGGGTGATGATGTCCATCATCTTGATGATGATGACGATGGTGGTAGTGATGATGAGGGTGATGATGTCCATAATATTGACGATGATGATGATGGTGGTAGTGATGATGAGGGTGATGATGTCCATCATCTTGATGATGATGATGTTGGTAGTGATGATGAGGGTGATGATGTCCATAATATTGATGATCATGGTGGTAGTGATGATGAGGGTGACGATGTCCATCATCTTGATGATGATGATGTTGGTAGTGATGATGAGGGTGATGATGTCCATCATCTTGACGATGATGGTAGTGATGATGAGGGTGACGATGTCCATCATCTTGATGATCATGGTGGTAGTGATGATGAGGGTGATGATGTCCATAATATTGACGATGATGATGCATATGGCGATGACTGTAAGGATGGTGGTGATGGTCACGATCACCATGATGATGTTGGTGATTGATGATGATGGCAATAATGTTTGTGTTGGTGATTATAACGATGATGATGAAGACGACAAAGATGATGCTTGTGATTATGATGTTGACGACGCTAGCGATGCTGGTGATGATGATGTTGGTGATGATGATGATAACGTTGATTTTACAGTGCAATCAAGCACCATTGTTGAGTGGGCCGCCAACTGTTCGCTCACGAAGCCCACACGCGACCCCGAATCCAGACACACAAGGCTCTTAAGAGCAACAGAGTTGTATAAGAGCGCGACTTGCCAGAATTGTCACGGCAAATGTTACTCGATCGTGTTCTCTTCACTGCACCAGGAGAAAGAATGATGATGCTGATGATGCTCATGATGATGCTAATCATGATGCTGCTAATGATGATGCTGATGATGATGATAATGATGATGCTGATGATGCTCATGATGATCCTGATGATGATGCTAATCATGATGCTGCTAATGATGATGCTGATGATGATGATAATGATGATGCTGATAATGCTCATGATGATCCTGATGATGATGCTAATCATGATGGTGATGATAATGATGATGCTGATGATGATGCTTCTGATGATAATGATGATGCTGATGATGCTGCTGCTGATGATGCTGCTGCTGATGCTGCTGATGATGATGTGTTCACTATCACGAAGCAAAGTGTCGACTACACCGAGCATCTTCTTGTTTCCTCTGATCGTAAAAAAAAGACGCAACTCCCACCAACTTTAGTTTTCAAATAGCGAGGGAGAGGGGGTGGGAAGGGAGGCTGCGTCTTATAATGCGGCACAAATTCTGAACCGCTGAACTTCTTTCGCGCCGTACGTAGCCGACCGCGAAAATCGTGGGCGCCGAAATAGTGCACGCACCGTGTGTATAATATATACACTCTGTATATATGCGTCTGTATCATTTACCACGTGCCGTGACCCATTCCTACCATAGCACCGTGACGCCTGCAAATGTGTCTTCTGCTACTGAAGCTTTGCTCGAAGACGCCTTGCGAAGGGCTATCAGCTCATCACACAATCTCCTCTGCCGAGCCATGTGCTTGCACGCTCCGCCTTTAAACCATCAAACGTGGCGACAATATTCGGACGGACACGCACATAAAATAAAACGTTTAACTATACGTTCTGTAGCAGTAGTAATAATCTAAAATTCACATATAGTTTTGAAAAAAATATTCAATTCAGCACAAAAAATAAAAACGGACGTTTTTCGCGTCGTTTCTCTCTTGGATAAGAAGGTGAATGAGCGTGAAATGGCAGCAGAATTCCTTAAGCCCCCACCCTAAGTGAACATATGTTCGCGTCTGATAAGTGGCTGTGGCTTGGGGGGGGGAGGGGGACAGGGGTATTGGTTCAGAGCTTTAATTGGAAAAAAAAATGCTGGAATTACCGCGTGTCAGGGACTAATCCGTACTCCGCGCATACGGCTCTGCGTGTGTGTGTGTCGCTGTGTGTGTGTGTGTGCCTGTGTGTGTGCCTGTGTGTGTGTGTGTGTATATGTGGGGAGCGGTAGTGTAGCGGTTAGCGCGCCGGGCGTAGTGTTGGACACCCAGTCTCGCCACGTGTCCCGTGGCGGCCTTCATCGCAAATGTTACTCGATCGTGTTCCCTTCACTGCGCCAGGAGAAAGTATGATGCTGATGATGCTCATGATGATGCTGCTGATGATGATGCTAATCAGATGCTGCTACTCGCAAACAGCTATGCGGGGGATCTTTGTCTGTGTGTGTGGGGAGCGGTTAGCGCTACGCTGCGCTACGAACCCAGCCACCCGAGTTCGATTCCCGCTCACGGCGAACACCACCAGTGACGATTATCTGGAGCGGTCCTGGGCCTCCCCTACGTCGACTCAGCCTCAAATGAGTAGCCGGTGCGGTGTGTCAAGGCGGGCGGGCGTGGTGCCGGCCACCCACCCACCCCCTCGTGTTCCACGGCGACCTCACAAACAGCACTTGCCCCAACGGTCTGTTTAGGCTATATGGGCGATCTGTGTCTGTGTGTGTGAAGCGACATGCACAACGATGTATGTGTGTGTGTGTATGTGTGTGTGTATGTGTGTGTGTGTGTATGTGTGTGTGGGGAGCGGTGGTGAAGCGGTTAGCGCGCTGCGCTACGAACCCGGCGACCCGGGTTCGATTCCCGCTCACGGCTAACACCAGTGACGATTTTCTGAACCGGTCCCGGGCCTCCCCTAGGTCCACTCAGCCTAAAATGCGTACCCAGTGCAGTGTGTGAACATCGCCACTGGGGAGACTAAGGCGGTCGGGCGTGGTGCTGGCCACCCACCCCCTCGTTGGTGTACCGTTCCGGTCTTCATAGGTGTCGCTAACAGCACTTGCCCCTACAGTCTGTCAAGGCTATACGGGGGATCTTTGTCTTTGTATGTGTGTGTAGCGGTCGTGTAGTGGTTAGCGCACTTACCCCTACCACGTCCGACGACTATCGGTGACGAAAAATCTTAACTCGTGCTGGGCATCCCCCCTTCCTTCATGTCGATTCAATGCGGTGTGACACATCACGCGCTGGGGAGACAAAGGCGAGCGGGCGTGGTTCTGGCTCCCCACGCCGCCGTGCGAGCCCCATTCATAGTTTACTCGTTAGCCATGTCTGTCAAGGCAACACGAGTTTGTTGATCTTTTGTTTTTGATTGGTGAGTGTGCGTGTCTGTGTGCGCGACGCACTCACTCCCCCCCCCCCCAACATACGCACAGGCACATACATACAAACACAAACAACATACGTACACACGTAATCATACGCACATGTGAGTGACTAACACAGAGATGTGCGTGTGTATGAGCGACACACACAGCTGAGTATGTTTCATTCGAGTTCAATTCCCCACTGCCGCTCACATTGAGTGGCGAATATCTGAACCGATGTTGGCCCTTCCCGAGGTCGACTCAGCCTTAAAATTGAGGACACCACCAAGTGCGCTGTGTGTGTACGTCATCACTGGGGAGACAAAGGCGGTCGGGCGTGGTGCTGGCCGTGTCGTCTCGTTGGTGGCCCGTTCCGGCCTTCTTTGGAGCTCGCTAGCGACGTTTACCCCAACATCCTTTACATTCTCTCCGTGAAATCTTTGTCTTTGTTACGGATCCATGTGTTGTGCATGCGCCGTATTTGCAAGGACGTATTTGCTTCGAGACATACGTGGATACGTATACAATCACACAAAGGAAGCCAAAAACAAAAATCCCCCGTATAAATTTCTATTTAAAGCTTTCGTGACTGCAGGGATTCATCTTCTTGGTTCTTTCGGCAAAGTCACGTAGAAGGGAAATAATAAAATAATAAAAATTAAACATAATAAAATAATTCTCACGACGTTTCAGACTCTGCCTTCTCGACAGACCTGCTCTTCACCCGAGGACGGCTGCTTGCGTTGTGGCCGAAACGTCGTGAGAATTATTTTATCATGTTTTATTTTTATTATTTTATTATTTCCATTCTACGTGACTTTACCGAAAGAACCAAGAAGATGAACCCCCCGTATAGCCTCAACAGAATATCGGGGCAAGTGCTGAGAGCGAGTTTTCGCGTGCATGACGACGAGGGAGACGACGCGACTGCGATTCCCGGACCACGCGGTCTCATTCGACCTCTTCCTGCACTTGGGATCCGCGCGCGTACGCACGGTGTGTCGAATTTCTTTCGCACCGTACGTAGCCGAACGTCGCGTGGCCACTCGCCTTTGCTTGCTTGTTTGTGTCTGTGTTGGTTCCTCTCGGTATCGCGAGACGCCGTTGCGGCAACGCAGGCAGCAGAGTCAACTTTATGTTTTGTTTTTGTTGTTTGTTGTTGTTGTTTGATGCTTCTGAAACACGGCCCGCCTTTCCGACTCGTGCGAAAGAAATGGGACGCGATGAAGACGCGACAAGACCGCGTTGTGGTCATAGGCGGCACTTTCCTCCTCCGCGTGCCGATGGGGGGTGGGTGGTCGTGGGGGCGGGGGCGCAGGAGGCTCACACATGTTTCTATACTCTTGGTGGCCCTGAGCCGGTGTGTGGACATTCCACATTCCCATGGAAAGTGCCAGTCCGTTTTCACATTCACATCCGATGTCGACTTCGACAAAGACTCCAGCGGTTTTTATTTCGATGTATTTTTGTTGTTATATATACAGTATATATCTTTTTTTAATTTCGTTTTTTTTTTTTCAGTAACGATACAGAAACGACAAAATGCAGAAAAAACCGTGGTAACTTATATTTATATTCTCCACAGCGCCGCGAACGGTGATTGTTCTGCGTTGTATCATAGAATCAGAATATGTATTTTTAACCCGCCCCTAATGGACATCTGTGATCAAGAGCTTCATAGCTCATCGGATTCCTCCTGCCGTTTAAACGCAGTTTCTGATGCTGCTTGTTCTGCGTTGTATCGTAGAGGCTTGCGTCAAATCAAGGACCCCCCCCATCTGACAACGGAGAGAAGGACAATGCCCTTACCTTCCCAAACATCTGGGCAGTTCATCAGCATTGGTTGAAGCGAGCCTTGACTACGGCACCGAAACGTCGAAACAAGTCCAGAGTTTGGCTTTGAATAAACGAATGCTGCTGAATAAAATCAAAAAGCGAGCCTTGACAACGGCACTCTGCTGATGAGAGACCGAAACGTGGAAACCGGTCCAGAGTTTGTCGCTGAAGGAAAATAAATAATACTCCCAACAAGGCGATGGGGGCTGATGTGATGAGTCGAAAAAAAAAACTTTGGATTATTTTTTTACGTGGAGGGACAGATACTGGATGGGGCAGAACAATCTGTGAGTTGTGTTTGTTTAGTGGGGGAGTAGAAGGGAAACGGATGGGAGACGATAAAGGGAGGGGGGGTTAAAGTAAAAACGGGGGTGCCAGGCTAGGTGCACCTAATTGAGAAAAGGATCAAGTCACAGGCAAATGGGCAAGAGTGGATCAACATCCTCACATGCAGCCAGTTACACCAGAAATACCGAGATGATTAAACTAACTACCAAAATGATTCCGTCATCTAATTGCGATGCCATTAATTACTCTCAAAACGTTTTGCGAAGCACTAATTTAAACGGGTAAACCCGTATTTACTTACAACTTTAATTGCCGAGTTTGTAATTTCATAAATATTTTGCCAGGGGATTAAATAATATTTATTTATTTTTCTTTCAAGGACGAGAAGCGACCGCCACCACCACCGCCACCACCGTCGTCACCACGAGGGCGCGCAGAGATATTCTGCACGACTGAACGACGATGCGATTATCGTGGACATCGTATCGCGCTGCTGTATCGCGATTATCGCGGTCGTCGCGATTATCGCGGCACCCATCGTGGTTACAATCCCTGGCTGCGCGTCTCGTAATGTCCGACGCGGGCATGGAGATCCGTGTCAGTGATGTTTCTTCTTTAAAGAAAGATTGCAAAGCGACTTTCACGTGTGCCCGTGACGAGGAAGGCGTAGTAGGAGACGGCTTGCCTTTCGTCGTCCAATTCCACCATCGATCTGAGTAGAATCGTTCCTGGAAGGGGGAGAAGGGAGAAGGGAGGGGGGGGGGTGAGAGGGCGGGGGTGAGTAAGTGGTAGGGGGTGTGGAAGAATCATTATGTAAGTTACCCACAAAGATATCGTAAAGCTAAGCGGAGTTGAGCCTGGATAGTGCTGGGGCTGGTGACCAACCATCACACCGGGGCATCTCCACGCATCTCGATGTGTCCGTTGCGAGTGACACCAGCGGCACGGCTCGGCACGGCTCGGCACGGCTCGGCACGGCTCGGCACGGCTCGGCACGGCTCGGCACGGCTCGGCACGGCTCGGCACGGCTCGGCTCGGCACGGCTCGGCTTGTGTAGTGGGGAAAAGAACCACAACCAGCGCCCATGAGCCGCACCCAGCAAGGGCCAGGGCTGCACTGTGCGATGAGCGATGTGCACGTGACTCGCTCTCTCTCTCTCTCTCTCCAAGCCGGTTCAATGATATCCCATTTCGCGAGCGACATTAATGGGATAACCGTCGGGACGTGGCCGAGGGAGTCCAGTGATGGGTACAGAGGAAGTGGGGGTAGGGTGAAGGGGAGGGGAGGGTGATAGACAAACGGAGGCGTGTGTACACTAGAAACCAGTCTCCTATTCTTTGGTTCTTTCGGTAAAGTGACGTAGACGATCGCGTGTGTTGCGATCGAAACGTCGCGAGTTTTTTTTAATATTTTTAAATATTTTTTATGTTTGTATTTTATTTATTTTATTTTCTATCTACGTGACTTTACCGAAAGACACAAAAAATATGAATTCCTACAGTCACGAAAGCTTTAAGTCAACATCTGAACTATTTTGATTTTACCAGGTAATGTCCACTGAGCTATACAGCTCTTTTTCTGAAGCGACCTGGTCACAAATGAAAGCTTCAACGTAGTGGCTTATCGCGTAAAGATGTATAGCCGACAAATACTTGTTGATTCCTAATGTGGTGGGGGGAGGGGGGCGGAAAACCCGGAGAAAAATCCACGCGACCACGGTGAGAGATACACACAAACTACAAAAATACAGCAGCAGGCGTCGTATCTAACCCACGGCCGCTTGTATACCAGGCAAGGTAGTTAACATCTCCTAGCCACCGCACCCACGATTAGCGCGACTCGCTGGCTCTGTCCGGTGCGAAACAAAATTCAACAATGCATACACACACACATCACACACCCTGCACCCCCACCCCTCCTCCCTCCTCCTGCTAAACGTGACCAGACCGATCCTCCCTTTAACTGCGTTAATTGGCCATTGACTCGCACAATAGAATGTAGACAATGGCGACCACGTGGGGCGTGAATGGAGGAGATGAGTGATGCTCTGGGTGTGTTGCAGACTTCTCAGCCTCGATGTGTACCTTCTACCTGTCTGTATATGTGTGTGTGTCTTTGTCTGTCTTTAAGAACCGGTCTATCTCTTCGTTGTTAGCGTGTTTCTCTTCAAGTTCGCGTGTTTCTGTGCGCGTGTGTAATGTTAGACTGATGGCCTTAATCTAAGTTGTCTTGTGGTTGTTGTTGTTTGACTTGCATCCCACTGGGATATTTGCTCAGGGTTGGTGTACGGTGATTGTTCTGCAATATTTTGCTGTCTTTTCTTGGATTTTTTGTTTGCACATAGTCACTTTAAGATGTTTTCTTGTTCATGTTTTTGTTTTTTGTTTGTTGCGGTTGCACCCGATTGAAGAGCCGAATGGCTCACCGGGCGATACCTAATACATGAACTTTGAACTTTGCGTCCGCGTCTCAGGGTGCACCAAGCCTGGCACAAGCGCAGTGGCGATGTCACCGCCACTTAGTGGCGAACGGCAGTTTCATGTTGCTGCGTCTCTCTCTCTATCGGTGGTTTCATGTCACCGTGCGTCTGTCTCTATTCCTGTGTCTCTCTAAATGTGTGCGTCTGTATCTGTGTGTGTGTTGTTCTCTGTGGAATAGAGGTTTGGGAACAGAACTTTGCCCATTGCCGGATTATCCTAGTAGCACAAGTAGCTACACATGATGCTAAAGGGCCCCGCGCTTTCAAGGGCCCCGCGCTAAATGCTTTCAAGCTATCAATTCCGGTTCAGTGATTCTGCACTTACTCTATTACTATAGTACTATACGTGTATATTAGTACACGTGTCTATGTGTATATTCATACTGGAGGAATCCGATGCGCTGTGAAGCTCTGACAACCGGCCGATTGGCTCAGCGGTAGAGCGAGTGACTCGCAATGGGGAGCTTCTGAGTTCAAATCCTGCTTGGGGTTTTTGGCTCAGCCCATCATCCCTAACCCTCGGTCGATAAAATAGCTACCATACACTTTGTGGAGACGTAAAAAGTTGATCGACTCGCCACCCCCCCCCCGTAGAAATGTGGAATTTCCACCACTTGCTCTGCACGGCCCCATTGAATAGAAAGCTTCTCTGTGTGCTGTGAAGAAGATCCATTGCCCGAAACGTCGTGCAATGGCTCTTATTTTTAAGTTACAATTAACTTTGGGTCTACGGATCTCCGGTGCGAGTCTGTGGCTTCCTACGTGTGTTTCTAGGGTCTCTATGGGGTTGTCGATGTGATTACAGTCGACCATCTGTACGCAATTCATTGGTGTCCGCGTGCTGACACCATTAACACGCTGCCCTTGAGAGCCCGGCTTAGAAACCCGGGATAGGAGTCAAACCCCAAGCGCTGCGTATCACAAGGCCGCATTGTTACCGCTTACAGGCTGAGTAACCAAAGGTTCTCGCTTACAATCCCTTTGTGCGTGTGTTTTTTTTTTAAGTACACATTGTAATCACGCGAAACACGCCAGAGGGAGTAATTGAAAACAGAAAACATCCCCCAGAGCTCCGTGCGTTACACACTCACTCACAGGAACACGGTGACACAAAGACAAAGATCCCCCCGATAGCCTCTGCAGGCCATTGGGGCAAGTGCCGTTAGTGAGTATCGGCACGGCCGCCTTTGTCTCGCCAGTAGTGATGTTGGCACAGTACACCAGGTACTCGTTCTTAAGGCTGAGTCGACCTAAGGGAGCGCCCACCTACAGCCGGTTTAGATAATCGTCGCTGATGTTAGCCGTTAGCGGCGCCGGGTTCGTAGCGCAGTGCGCTAATCACTGCGCCACCGCTCCCATCCGCACGACTTATCATCACGAACGACCATTAATTCTCTGCTGGATGAAAGCTTCCATTCGCCTTCAAAATACATACTTCATATGAATATGAAACTGCGTGTTTGTGTGTATATATTGTGTGTGTGTGTGTCACATGGCCTAGACATTTATACCACTGCAACGACACAATCTGTAGAACGGCGCAAAGTTCGGGGTGATCCATTTACAGATAACCCCACCGGGTTCGAATTACCCCAATAATCTCTCATCTCAACAGGTGACTGCTGGGAAAGTGATGGTTCGCGTATCTTCTTGCGCAGAGGAGGGGCGGTCGCTGAATGATTTCGACGCGTGTGTTGAGATGAGCGCGCTTATTAAACGCTAAGTCCGCCTGCCCCCCCTCTCTGTAATTCTTTTAGTGGGGTGTCTGTAGATGGATCGCCGGCGGTGAACATATACACAACACGTGTACTTGAAGATACACACACGCACACATACAGTATGTAAATTGAATGCACATGTACTTGCATATATATTTATATTGTGTTACGGTTGTTGAGCACAGGCCCAAGAGCCCAAATGGTAAGCGAGCGTCAACAAACGGCACAATTAAAAGTTGAAACCGATAACAATTAACACTCGCAATAGAGACCCATGGACTCGCATGAAGACCCCACCGAGACGCATAGACTCGCGCAGACATCCATAGACTCGCACAGAGAGCCATAGACTCGCACAGAAATCCATAGACTCGCACAGAGACCCATAGACTCGCAAAGAGACCCATAGACTCACACAGAGACCCATAGACTCACACAGAGACCCATAGACTCACACATAGACCCATGGACTCACACAGAGATCCATAGACTCACACATAGACTCATAGACTCGCACAGAGACCCATAGACTCACACAGAGCTCCATAGACTCACACAGAGATCCATAGACTCGTGCAGAGATCCATAGACTCATACAGAGATCCATAGACTCACACAGAGATCCATAGACTCGCACATAGACTCATAGACTCGCACAGAGCTCCATAGACTCACACAGAGATCCATAGACTCGTGCAGAGATCCATAGACTCGTACAGAGATCCATAGACTCATACAGAGATCCATAGACTCGCACATAGACTCATAGACTCGCACAGAGCTCCATAGACTCACACAGAGATCCATAGACTCGTGCAGAGATCCATAGACTCATACAGAGATCCATAGACTCGCACAGAGATCCATAGACTCGCACAGAGATCCATAGACTCGCACAGAGACCCATAGACTCACACAGAGATCCATAGACTCGCACAGAGCTCCATATTCACTCGCACAGTCGATGGGAGGAAATTCCAAAGCGTGGTGGTTGAACAGTCTGGGCGAGCTGGCTGAATCTGGCAGGTTGGCTACGTACGGTGCGAAAGAAGTTCAACGCAAATACGTACACACACACACGCATCGAGTCCTCAGCGTGGGAGATGGCACCAAGGAGTGGAGTTCAAGGGAACAGTCGCTATCATAGGGAGTAGCGATGTTAGGAGTGATGGTGAGCGAGCTGACGACGATTGTTGTGGTCAGGCTGCAGTCGACCTTCCAGGAGGCGCAGAGGCAGTTCAGGTGCTCACCACTGATGTTAACCGTGAGCGAGATTGGAGCGCACGCAAGTTTGCAGAGGTGTGGACTCGAGTCATGTGACTTGGACTCGAGTCAGACTCGAGTCATGAATTTGATGACTTGCGACTCGACTTGGACTTGCATAACAATGACTTTGTCCCACCTATGAGATGTGGACTCGAGTCATGTGACTTGGACTCGAGTCAGACTCGAGTCATGAATTTGATGACTTGCGACTCGACTTGGACTTGCATAACAATGACTTTGTCCCACCTCTGCAAGTTTGTATTGCTAAAGCTCATTGTTTCCAAAAGCATTTCAGCATATCGGACAGGTTCTCCTCGCTTTATGCTGGTTCGGTTTGTGCGATTTCGCGTTCTGTATATGCGGCTAACCTAACTCTACCGAAAATTCGCTCAACTACGCGGATTATGTTGACTCTACACGCGGCTATGCGGTCGTACGTGGGGCAACACTGTCTGTGTACTGTGTGTGTACTCTGTATGTGAACTGTGTGTACGGTGTGTGTGTGTACTGTGTATACGGTGCGGTGTCTAAAAACATCGCCACTGGGGAGACAAAGGCGGTCGGGCGTGGTGCTGGCCACCCACCCCCTCGTGTGCCGTGCAGGCCTTCATAGGTGCTCGCTAACTGCACTTGCCCCAACAGTCTGTTACAGGCTATAGGGGGGGTCTTTGTCTCTGTGTTGCGTGTACGCGTGTTGCGTGTGATGCACAGACATCGTGAACTTCCAATGGATACGAGACAATGGGCGTTTATTTTATAAATATTCCGAACAAGAAAATCGACGTCACTAATGAATGACGTCACAATAGACGACGTCGCTTCAGCTGCTTTCCCGCCAATTATTTCGTGACGTCAAGTGACGTCACTTTTGTAATCTCGGAAAACGCAAAACCGTTTGACAAATTGCAAAAGATCCGAAAATCTGAAGATCATAATTCTATCTAAACCAAAAAAACTACATAGAGGAAAATAGAAGAAGACATTTATTCATATCTCATATGTATATGTATAAATATCACCAAATAATTATATGTATACGCTATACTTCTATAACTATAGAGCTATGCGTACTGCATATGTACATGTATGTATACGCAGCATCGTGGCTCTGTGTACACATGCCAGTTATTGTTATCAAATTTCGCCGATTTATAAGACGCGCTTCAAAAGTTTACCTCGTGTCAATAAAGTTGCACAATTTTGGTCACCACAAATAACTTATTCTTATTACAGACCAGTTCAGACCGTATTGGTCATCCTGTGCCCTTATAAATCTCAATCGCAAGGGAGAAACACAAACAAATAGACACAATTTCATTTTATTTTTCTGTTGCCCGTATTGAAACGGCTGTACGCCGTATGGACCTGAAAACTAAATTTCCCTGTACAAGAATACGGGGTTAAACCGTGATGGGTTGACAGGTTTGCTATAGACTACACTATACACTACGCTATACACTATACACTACACTATACACTACACTATACACTACACTACACACTAAATTATACACTACACTATACACTACACTATACACTACAATATACACTACACTACACCATACCATACACTACACTATACACTACACAATACACTACACACTATACACTACACTATACACTACACTATACTACACACTCCACTATACTACTACACTATACACTACATTATACACTACACTATACACTACAATATACACTACAATATACACTACATTATACACTCCACTATACACTACACTATACTACACACTACACTACACTATACACTACATTATACACTACACCATACTACACACTACACTATACACTACACTATACACTACATTATACACTACACTCCACTATACTACTACACTATACACTACACTATACACTACTATACACTACACTATACACTACACACTACATTATACACTACACTATACACTACACTATACACTACGCTATACACTACTATACACTACATTATACACTACACTATACCATACCTGTCAACCCTTGATCAGTGCCCTACCTTACTACAAACAAATTAAGACCGTATTGCTCACCCCGTGCCCTTATAAATCTCAACGTTCATCCCACAAAGTTCCATCGCAAGGGAGAAACACAGACAAATAGACACACATTTTTATACGACTGACATTCTTTCTTTTGCCGTATTGAAACGGCTGTACGTCACTTTAACCTGAAAAGTAGACCACGTCTAGCGTATTATAAAGACGCAACATCTGACGTTTACTTTAAAAAAAACAATTATAATAAAGTGGGGAGGGTGGGGGGGGGGGGTGTGGAAGTGCGTCTTATAATCCGGTGCTTAAGGCAATTGGCTCGACCCGCTTTTTATCTGCTTGGGCGTCACACTCGCCCCCCCAAAAGGTGACCCCGAAGGGAGAACAAGAAAAGCTCAAAATCTTACGTGCCAATAAGATTTATGATTTAGCTACGACGTCCCACGAACACCTGCACATGAACAACTTCCTTAGGCGCATAGGTTGAACAAAAAAAATAACAAAAAAAGAAACAGAGTTTATGATGACTTCTCAGTTTTGGCGCCAAAAAACAACACAAAGCTACGACTGATATTTACATTTTAAAATCTGATCATTTACAACTTACGAATGACTTTCGTAAATACATTATACTTCGGCTAGAGTTGTGACAACTGTCCGCTCCATAGTCCGTGCAGAACATCATTCGATTCTAGATTTGAATTCTAGATTTGAATCATTCGTGCAGAACATCATTCGAATGGTTGTGCTGTAGTGCTATGAAGAAGGTCCATTGCCTGAAACGTCGCCTTTTATAGTACCGTACATATATATTCTTATTTAAAAGCCAACGCATTTGAGAATGTATAGAATTACGAAAATAATGTTTAGCTTTTTCATTTATTCGTTGAAGGTGTAGCATCGCGTACGGGGTGATCCATCTACAGACACCCCACTCAAATAACGTGGACAAATTACACGTCTAGACTTTTTAAAAAAGAACATTTTATTTAAGAGCCGCTGCCTACTCTCGTATCCCACCCCATGTCAAAACACGCGTTAAATCCTTCAGCACTCCCCTCCTCTGTGTAACAAGATACGGAGGCATCCTCAATCACTTGCCGAGGAGTTGAGACGTCATTATTGGGCCATCTCGACATCGGTGGGGTGTCTGCAAATGGATCACGCATCTAATTTGTTCCGTTGAATAGATGATGTCGCAACAATGATGTGTGTGTGTATGTGTGTATATGTGTGTATATGTGTGTATATGTCGATTCCCTCTCACAGTCACAACCAGTGACGATTATCTGAACCGGTCCTGGGCCTCCCCTAGGTCGACTCAGCCTCAAATAAGTACCTGGTGCGGTGTGTAAACATCGCCACTGGGGAGACAAAGGCGGTCGGGCGTGGTGCTGGCCACCCACCCCCTCGTGTACCGTTGCGGCCTTCATAGGTGCTCGCTAACAGCACTTGCCCCTGCAGTCTGTTACAGGCTACACGGGGGATCTTTGTCTTTGTGTTTGTCTTGTATGGGGGGAGTCACCTGTGCGGTGGTTAGCCGCACTGCGGCGATCTAAGTTCGATTCCCGCTCACGGCCAACATCAGTGGCGAATTCGTGAACCTAGTTTCGCGACTCCCCTAAGCCACAAACGAGTACCTGGCACCGGGGAGACAAAGGCGGCCGAGCGTGATGCTGGGCACACTGCCCACGTCCTGCCCCGTGCCGGCCTTCATGCGTGGCTCGCTAACAGCTCTTGCTCCAAAACGCCGTTAAAGGCTACACGGGGGACCTTTGCCTTTGGTGTGCAAGACATATTTTCCCACGTGAGACCGGCTGGAACGCAGGGCACACGGTGACACGTGGCAACAATTCACAACTCCCCTATCACAATGATTACGACGATCATCATGACCGTCATCAATCATCGTGATCATCATCAGCCACTGCCGTCACCTCTCACGATGCTGCGCTGTTGATGACTCGACCCGAGGTAGCCACGCACGGACTCGTCGCTGCAAATCTCCCGGGCGTGCATCGCTCTCAGACGCGTTCTGCTGCGAGGCTTCCAGTCCCCGTCCGTCATTATCATTGCTGCTGTTGCTGTTGTTGTTATTGTAGCGCGCCACGTGAGATGTGATCGAGTCGGTGGCGAAACTTTGCAAATCTGGCGGGGAAGTGGAACTCGTCAGATTGTCAGCTCGTATCGCGTGTCCCCCGTACGCAGGGGAGGGGAGCGGTGGTGCAGTGGTTGGCGCAGCGTGATATCAGAACCAGAATATTTATTTTATACGGGAGGAATCCGATGATCTGTGAAGTTCTTTTTCACAGATGTCCAGTAAGGGGCAGGTCAGAACGTTACAACAACAAACAAAAAACACGATCGGAGTGCAAAGTAAAGAAAAGTTAAACAAATGGTTTGCAGAAGAATATACAAATAAAACTAAACTTTTTTTTATCTTACGAGCTAATTTCCACTTGAGCTATTAGCTTTTTTTTCAGAAGCGACCTAGCCACAAATGATAGCTCAACGCAAAGTGGCTTATCACGTGGACATTTATAACATCAAAATAATCTAAATAATCTACATTATCTACGTTTCTAAATGTGGAGGGAAAAGGCGGAGGACTCTGAGAACCACAACAACAACCACGGAGAGAGAGAGAGACACGCACACTACAAATATACAAACGCCAAATACGAACCCAGCGGTCTAAGTTCGATCTCCCCGGGCCTCGGTCATGGCGCACATCAGTGGCGACAGATGCAACTGGCACCACTGAGAGGCCCTCATCCAGCAGTGGATTGTAAAAGAGCCGGGTATATATTTATTATTATTATTGTTATAGAATTTAAGTTCTGCATTGTCGAGTAAAATCGTTTTTTCATACTATCCACTCCGACAAGAAAATATCAACTTTTCATCTTCTTGGTTCTTTCGGTAAAGTCACGTAGAATAGAAAAAATAAAATAAAAAAATAAAAACATAATAAAATATGTTATTATGTTAATAATAAAAGTAATAAAAATAAAACATAATAAAATATTTTATTATATTTTATTTTTATTATTTTATTATTTCCATTCTACGTGACTTTACCGAAAGAACCAAGAAGATGAATCCCTGCAGTCACGAAAGCTTTAAATCGAAATAAAATGTTCGTTGGAAAGTCGATGGGATGGAGACAAATGTGTTTGTCCTTCCAAACCACACCCACGTATCCTGCTCGCGAGGTGTGCACACGAAGACGCCACGTGCTGTACTCGTGTTCGAATACAGCTGTCGTCATCGGATTACATTGATCTTGCTGAAAATATGGCAAACCCATTGCTTTCGGTAACGTTGAAATAATCATACTTTGATTATGTTTGCAATGTTATACTATTGTAATCGGATTACTTTGGTCATGTTAAAATCTAGTCATATGATTACGCTGGTAACGTCATAATACCGTGATCTGATTCTTTTGGTGATGCTAGAATATCGTCATCTGATTGTTGATTTGAACTCACCAATATCACGGCGTGTTTTTGTTTCGTTTTGGGATTTTCAGTGCCTTCCAACTGATTTCGTTTTCTCGAATCATGAACGAAAAGTAATCCTGAACGGTAATCGACTGGTACCTGCTAAGTAACGATACCCTTGCATTGAAGCGTTACTACAGTAATTACACAAATTAACAGGGGTTGTTTGCTGCTGTTCCTAATTATCCGAGTTCAAATCACGTGTTTGGTGTGTCCTCTGCACACGTGCTTTAGAGTTCGTGCAGAGCGGGAGAGAGAGATCCCTGTACGTAAATCCACTGCTGGATGACACCTCCCCCCCCGCCTGCCCCATCTCCACCACCCCACGTGTGTGTGTGTGAGTGACTTTAGGCAGGCTTCTTCTCATGGAGCCGGTCACATGCGCGACAGTCGGTGCAGACGACAGGGAGCATAGACGTACCGTACAATGCAACGAAGGAACCAAAACTGCTACTTCGTGGCGATATTTTGAAGGCGTTCTATGAATTTAAATCAGATGATGAGTGCAAAAACCAAAAATATATATGCCCTTTGGTAATTCGATTACATCAACACGTTTCCCGTGACAGTGCTTGTAAGCGTGCATCACGATTCGCATCGTCACCCCCCCCCCCCCAAAAAAAAAAAACCTCTGATCGTCCCTCCACTGAACTTCCAGATCGCATTAAGCGCCTTCACCATCCTCCGTGAACTCCCCCTCTTGTCTCACTCCACCTCCACGCACTCTCCTGCCTCTCCCCTCTCGTCTCACTCCACCCCCACGCACTCTCCTACCTCTCCCCTCTCCTCCACGCAAACTCCTACCTCTCCCCTCTCGTCTCACTCCACCCCCACGCACTCTCCTACCTCTCCCCTCTCGTCTCACTCTCCTCCACGCACTCTCCTGCCTCTCCCCTCTAGTCTCACCCCACCTCCACGCAGTCTCCTACCTCTCCCCTCTCGTCTCATTCCCCTCCACGCACTCTCCTACCTCTCCCCTCTCATCTCACTCCACCTCCACGCACTCTCCTACCTCTCTCCTCTCGTCTCACCCCACGCACTCTCATACCTCTCCCCTCTCGTCTCACCCCACCTCCACGCACTCTCCTACCTCTCCCCTCTCGTCTCAATCTCCTCCACGCACTCTCCTACCTCTCCCCTCTCCTCCACGCACTCTCTTACCTCTCCCCTCTCACCTCGCTCTATTACCCACCACGCACTCTCCTGCCTCTGTCCTCTCAGGCATTGCGATGTCTCAATTGCGCGTGTTCCCTAATCCGCGCGCACCTCTATCCTATCTCTCAGTGTCATCCCAAGCGCCTATTGATGCAATTCCACTCGCGCACTCACACACAAGACAACGATCCTCCCTATAGCCTGAAGTGCTGTTGACCAGTAGCACCTGTGAAGGCCAGCGCAACGCCCGGCCGCCTTTGTCTCCCCAGTGGCGATGTTTACACACCGCACCGGGTACTCATTTGAGGCTGAGTCAACCTGGGGGAGGCCCAGGACCGGTGTTGGCCGTGAGCGGGAATCCGAACTCGGGTTGCCGGGTTCATAGCGCAGCGCGCTAACCGCTCTGCCACCGCTCCCCACACGCACACACACTCACGCACACACACCCACGCACACACACACCCACGCACACACCCACACACACCCCCACGCACACACACTCACGCACACACACTCACGCCCACACCTACGCACACACCCACGCACACACCCACATACACACACACATGCACACACACCCACACACACCCACGCACACACCCACGCACACACCCACGCACACACACCCACGCACACACACCCACGCACAGATCGCCCTCCACACACACGCACACTCACAACACGCGCTCGCTCCATAAAACATAAAACACGGCAGCGTGCGAGTGTTGATTTCAAGATTTAGTTTTTTTTATATATATAATATTTTCCCTATGCATTTGTATTTACAATATTCAATCCACTTTGAGTCTTTGTTCGGTAAACCGCACAGGGAGTGAGAGAGCATTTCAATGTCTGTAACACAACGGGAGGCTTCCAGCTGATTCATGACCAACGCCCTTATCCCCCCACCCCTGATAGAGGGGGTGTCAGAGTTTCTTAAATTCGTAAATCTCCACACCCACCACCGAACGCCCGCCTCTATGAACCCAGCGGAAACTACAAGTGGCACGGTAGGCGAGAGAGAGAGAGTGGATCGCGGGGTGGTGTGGTGGAGTGAGAAGAGTGTGGTGGAGTGGAGAGAGAGTGTGGTGGAGTGGAGAGAGAGTGTGGTGGAGTGGAGAGAGAGTGTGGTGGAGTGGAGAGAGAGTGTGGTGGAGTGGAGAGAGAGTGTGGTGGAGTGAGAAGAGAGAGTGTGGAGGAGTGAGGAGAGAGTGTGGAGGAGTGGAGTGAGGAGTGAAGAGAGAGTGTGGTGAGAAGACAGAGAGTGGTGGAGTGAGAAGAGAGAGTGTGGTGTGGTGAGAAGAGAGAGTGTGGTGGAGTGGAGTGAGGAGTGACTGCGTCTGGCCAGCGTCGTGGGGAGTGTTTGGAGGCCATGTGGCCGGCAGTCCGCAGCTCTGGAGCGGCCTTCTGGCTCGCTGGGGCTTCCCCCTTGCGGAATGCGGTGTTTTGTGTGGTTTTTTTTAAAATAAATAAAACGTAAATCTTTAATACAAATTGTTGCGTAAAGATAATTAATTCATTAAATTTGACCGGGAATGAGTCAGTATGGAGTCATATTCGTAGGTTTTTTCGTTTTTTTCGGTAAAGTCACGTTTTTTTTATCTACGTGACTTTACCGAAAAAACCTAAGAATATGAATCCTTGCAGTCACGAAAGCTTCAAATCTAGAATCAGTATGGAGTGTCTTGGTCGTGATAACAACATCTACAACAGTAGAAACTGCGTTGTTAAAGAATCACTAAAGGCGGAGTGGGGGGACTAAATATACGGAGTTTATTCCATCACCTATTTTGTTTGTTTAAGTCATAAAAGTGTGTTGTTGTTGTTTACCATCTGCTGTATACCTGCTGCTGTTATGTTTGTGTACAAGTTGCTGTGCGCGTGTGATGCGGCTCTAGAACTATTTTGGTCAAAGACGAAAACAACAACAAAAACACGTGTCTCTACTTCTGCTTAGCTGAATGGTCGCCGACCCCCTGGTACAGGCCAAATACCCTCCTCTCAAGGGGGCTTCCTTGACCTCACCCCCCACCCACCCACCCCTCCCCTTGCCCTTCCGCCAGTAGTGTGGCCACGTGAAGGTCAGAGACCCATAGAGACCCCCCCCCCCCCACCAGAAACCCACAGAGGTCAGCAGAGAGATGCTGAACCGGATCCTCTAAGAGCAACAAAAATAAAAAATCTTCTTGGTTCTTTTGATAAAGTCACGTAGAAGGGAAATAATAAAATAATAAAAATATAACATAATAAAATAATTCTCACGACGTTTCGGCCACAACGCAAGCAGCCGTCTTCAGGTGAAGAACAGGTCTGTCAGACAGACGCTGTAGATGTTGTTATCCAGACGCTGTCTCCCCGACAGACCTGTTCTTCACCTGAGGACGGCTGCTTGCGTTGTGGCCGAAACGTCGTGAAAATTGTATTTATTATGTTTTATTTTAATTATTTTATTAAATCGAAAAATAAGAAAATCAAAAGCTGGGTTCGAACTCCGCCATGCAGTAAATTGATGGTGTTCTCAGCCTGATCACTGTACCATTGAGCCAATTGACCGGCTACTTTTCAACAGCAGTAGTCATTCGGTAGCCACAGACTCCATCACAGCGCTTGTGTCAGGCGAGGTGCACTTTGTATTTTTTATTCACAGACCCTGTAGAACCTACACTTGTACGCGTGTGTGTGTGGTTGTTTGGGATCACACCTGAGGTCTGTCCCGTGACCTTCTGCCGGCAGCGAGTCTTCACACTTTGCGTGGCATCAATGTGCACCTAGCCTGGCACAAGTGCTGCGGTGACGTCACCGCCACTCGGTGGTGGTTGTTGTTGTGTTGAGAATGACTTTCGGGTTTTTTTATTTTACAACTTCGGAACGTTTGAGGATTTTCGGATCATTGACACGATTGGCTAATAATGATCCACGTGCTCACCCTATAATGAGGTCTCCGGATGCCACGTGACGCCACTTCTTGGCGGGAAAAGCGTGCGATTTTGTGTCGGTCCCAAATAAACAAAAATCGGATTGTCCGATATGTTCGAATCGAGGGTCTGATTTTTCGGAAATTTCGCCTTAAAATCCACGAATTGGGCACTCATTCCGAGCGTTTCGATGACACGCACACACATACAGACACGCAGACACACACGCACACACACACACACGCACACACAGACACACACACACAGACACGCAGACACACACGCACACACAGACACACAGACACGCAGACACACAGACACGCAGACACACACGCACACACAGACACACACACACACACAGACACACAGACACACACGCACACACAGACACACACACAGACACACGCACACACAGACACACAGACACGCAGACACACACGCACACACAGACACACACGCACACACACACGCACACACAGACACACACGCACACACAGACACACACACAGACACACACACACAGACACGCAGACACACACGCGCACAGATACTTGTGCAGTGTGCACGCTTCACCCGACATGGAGTTGACATCGTAAGCCACGTGCTTGTTTGTAAATCGTGTAATAGTGTCACTTGCTATAATGACATATGCAATGTATACGAAGACTTTCCCCGACCAATATGTATGATTCGTAATTGGCTTCTTTTGGGTGAGGGGCCGTCCATAAATGACGTCACGCGATTTTGGACGATTTTTGACCCCCCCTCCCCCCATCGTCACACGGCATCACAGAAAGTCAGACACCCCCCCCTCAAATATGACGTCACAAAGCTCTGCCCCCCCCCCCCCAAAAAAAAAAACATGCTTCAAATCGCATTAAACTATTTTCATTGTAGTGCGTATTTAATGTGGCGCTGCACTCTGAAGTTGTAGGAGAAAACATTTATTAAAAAGTGTATTTAATTAAGTAGAACGTGTTGTCTATATTTATTTAAACTTGCGCATTTTGATGTGACGTCACATTTTTCACCCCCCCCCCCTCCTCGTCACACATCGTCACAAATGTCTGACCCCCCCCTAGGTGCGTGACGTCATTTATGGACGGCCCCTGAGATAGCTGTGTAAGTAATATTGTGTGTGGTCAACCCTCCACCACCTGACGCAGCCACTTGAGGAAAGTGGTCACGTGAATCAAAACGCGCGAAATGTATTTCCTACTGCGTCGGGTGGAGGAGGGTTTACGACACATTTCTACTTATAAAATCCAGCCCAAAAGAAACACATTATAAATTGCAATACAAAATTATTACTATTCGGGAAAAAAAAAATTTGGGTGAAAATAAAATTACTTAAAATGTTGTTAAGTGTGTCACTATCTATCCATATATATTAGTGTGTGTGTGTGTGTTTTGTAAAAGCTGTAACTAATAATGTTAGGAATAATTTACATGTCATATGTGTCGATGTACATTGTGGCGAGTGTAATGTCTTGCTATGATTGCCGAGGGAGACAGACACAGAAACAGAGAAACACACACAAGGGAGACAATGAGACTTAGATTTAAACAAAAAGAAACAAAATAAAGACACGCAGTCACAAAGAAACACGAGTCTGCTCTTGTGAATGATCGCAGCAGCACGGCGCTCAGGAGCTAAATGACAATGTCAGGGTCTGCTAGCCACAACGAAAGGTCAGAGATTTCCACACACAGAGACGCGATCACGTGGAAACGCAGAGAGACAACACACAAAGACACAGATCCCCCGTGTAGCCTTAACAGACTGTTGGAGGCAAGTGCTGTTAGCGAGCACCTCTGAAGCCCAGCACGGCACACGAGGGGATTGGTGCCAAGCACCACGCCCGACCGCCTTTGTCTCCCTAGTAGCGATGTTTACACACCGCACCAGGTACTCATTTGAGGCTGAATGGACCTAGGGGAGGCCCATGACCGATTCAGATAATCGGTTCGGAAAATAATCATTGACACATGTTCATGCACACACACACACGCGATCTGTTGGGAGTCAGTACTTTTAGCGAGTACATATGGGTCGGTACCACGCCCAGCTGCCTTTGTCTCCCCAACTGGTACTCGTCACTGGGTGTTGGTGGCCGTGAGCGGGAATCGAACTCGGGTCGCCGGGTTCGTAGCGCTAACCGCTGCACCACCGCTCCCCAACACACACACACACGCGCGCGCCTGCGCACACACGCGTACACACAGATACGTACACACGTGTAAGCACTCAAGTTGAATCGGTCGCTTTATTTGAACGTCATATCAACACACCGGTGGGCTAAAGCAGTGAACTATTTTGTCTTTTGTCAACGTGACATTTTTTTGCTGATCGGCCGTGTCGGGTGGTGGAGGGTTACGACACATTTATAAATAACGCGATCTAACCCAGAAACGTTTATTTGAACATCATATCGGGGACTAATTGAGCGCACCTCCGACTAGCACGGTTGGCTACGTACGGTGCAAAAGAAGTTAAACGTACATACAAGTGTTTAAGTGTTCAACGTTAATTTAATTCACGTAAATATTGACCGCAATTAGTGCATAAGCGTTTGTTTGTGCAGCGTGTGCGAGTAGCTCATAGCGCTTGCTCCAACAGCCTATGCAGTCTCAAGGCCAACATCAGTGGCGAATACTGTATATGAACCGGTCCTGGGCCTCCCCTAGGTCGACTCAGCCTCAAATGAGTAGCTTACGCGGTGTGTTTAAAACATCGCCACCGGGGAGACAAAGGCGGCCGGGTGCCGTGCCGGCCTTCATAGGTGCCACTCGCTAACAGCACTTGCCCCAACGGTCTGTTAAAGGCTATAGGGGGGATCTTTGTATATATATAAACGCGTGCCGGCATTTGCATAAATACTGTATAAGTGTTGATATACGTTTGTTGGAGCCTTACGCGTATATGCTGATGTGGAACGACGTTACCATTTACACATTGATCAATCGGTCGCTTGTAAGATTCCGACACGCAATATATATAGAGAGTACAGTGCAGTTATCTTCAATTGGCATGGTTTTTGTCGTTGGCACAATTGTGAACGCAATGCCTCTCTGCATCCGGCCCAGGTGGCCCAGTGGTAAAGGGAGCGGTCCGTACTCGAAAGGTTACGAGTTCAAATCCCGGTCGGGTGAAGGTGGACCCCCCCCCTCCCCTCCACAGGGGAGAGAGGTGGGGGGTGGTCGATAAAACAGGTACCACTTCGTGCGGAGCGCACCGGGAGTTGTTCTATGGATAGACTGGCCCACGGATTTAGGAATGTGGAATTCCCACCACTGGCTCTGCAGGGGCTGTGCATGGGAGGTGAGCAGCAATGCCCCCCCCCACCTCCCCCACGATGCTAACTCGAGCCCCTGAGTTTGCGTCGCTCAAACAACGTCGTGTATCTCTCTCTCTCTCTGCGATGCCTTCCTTTACACTTTCAAAGATTCATGAACAAAACCGAAATCATTTTTTGTGTGAATATCGACCATTCAAACTGGTCTCCGACAGACAGCTTGGCCCGGCGTGGGGTGGGGGTCACCCCCCCCCCCTCGTGTTGCACTGCCGTCCTTCAGATGAGCTCGCTAAATGTACTTGCCACAACAGTCTGTTGAGGACTGTAGGGGCAAGTGTGTATGTGTGTGTATGTGTGTGTATGTGTGTGTATGTGTGTATGTATGTGTGTGTGTATGTGTGTGGAATTTATTTAAGTTCTACCGGGCATGAGTTGGAGCGGTGGCACTGTGGTTAGCGCGCTGCGCCACGCGCACTCGTACACATGCGCTCACAGATATAACACGAGACAAGCGACAGGCTACATACAATGCGTCTGTGTGTGTGTGTTACGTGGCCTGCGTGTGTGGGGGGAGCGGTGGTGCAGCAGTTAGCGCTACGCTGCGCTACGAAGCCCGCGACCCGAGTTCGATTCCCGCTCACGGCCAACTTCGGTCACGATTGTATCGACCAGTCCTGGGCTTCCACTAGGTCGACTCAACCTCAAATAAGTCCCTCGGGCAATGTGTACAAACATCGCCACTGGGGAGACAAAGGCGGCCGGACGTGGGCGCTAGGCACCCCCCCCCCCCCCCGTGTTGCCGTGCCGGCCTTCACGAGTGCTACTCGCTAACAGCACTTGCCCCAACAGTCTGTTAAGGCTATGCCGGGGATCTTTGTCTTTGTGTGCGTGTGTCGGCATCTGCATACACGCAGCGTTTGACAAAGGTCCCCCGTGTAGGCTTGCACAGACTCTTTGGTGCAAGTGTTGTTAGCAAGCACCAGTATATATAGTACACAGTATACACACGGTACAGTATACACACTTGAGCAAGTCTACATGCGTACATGGGTGGTGTAGCGGTTAGCGCGCTGCGCTATGAACCCGGCGACCCAAGTTCGATTCCCGCTCACGGCCAACACCAGTAACGATTATCTGAACCTGTCCCGGGCCTCCCTTAGGTCGACTCAGCCTCAAATGAGCACCTGGTGCAATGTATAAACATCGTCTTTGTTTTGTATGTGTGTAAGGGGAGCGGTGGCGCAGTGGTTAGCGCACTGCGGTACGAACCCCCAGAACCGAGTTTGATTCCCAGGGTATCTTTGTCTTTTGCTTCACGCCTGCGTGTGTGTGTGTGTGTATTCGGGTGTAAGGTCTGTGCGTGCATGGTGCCTGTGTGTGTATTCATTGTGCCGTGATATTATAGTTACAGTACAATATTACAGCTCGGTCCGTTTCACATCAAAATGTAAATTTGGAGTTTTGCCAAAATCCATCCGATCAAACGTAAATGCGTTCACGTTAACCTCCTGCTGCCCCCTAACCAATTAACCGATGAATCAAACGATCACTTCCAACTCCTATCCATAGGTCCAGTGGCTAACGCTACTAACGCCAGGCACTAACACCATACCCCTAACGCGACTAACGCCCACGCCACCTCTACCCACAATACCATCCCTGGCGCTAACGTCCTTGCCCGACTCCAACTCTTCCCCCTAATACTACCCCCTAATACTACCCCCCAATACTACCCAAAAAATACCCCAATTCTACTCCTACCCCAAATACTACCCCCTAATACTACCCCTACCCCAAACTACCCCCAACACTAATCATACCCAAAACACTGCCCCCAATACGAACCATACACCACACACTACCCCCAAAATTAACCACAACCACCAACATTAACACGAATCCTACTCGCTACACTAATCCTACACCTAACATTAACCCTACTAACCGTACCCCAAACACCCTCAGGAACACTAAGATAACCCCTGGCATCACCCATACAACCCTATCCCAAACACCACCGCGAACCCCTATCTATAACACTAACAACTATGGCTAACCATAAACCCGTGGACAGAGATACAACGTGATCACTATTCGGGCAATCGGAAATATATTCATGATGACGTGGCGGTGAAACCGACGAAAAACACGGAGTTCTTCCCTAGCAGCTGTCTGTGCCACGCGAACTTTTTGTAATTAACCAGAATATATATTAAAAAAATACTTCAAGAATTTACTTTTTTTAAATTGCATCGCCGGCCCAAAGCACTTCAGTAACTTTCGATTAAAAGCTTTCGTGACCGCAGGGATTCATCTTCTCGGTTCTTTCGGTAAAGTCACGTAGAAGGGAACCCAGCTTAAATATACGCTCCAAGCGTGGTGGTGTTTCATTCTTCACCTGAGGACGGCTGCTTGCGTTGTAGCCGAAACGTCGTGAAAATTATTTTATTATGTTTTATTTTTATTATTTTATTACTTCCCTTCTACGTGCCTTTACCGAAAGAACCAAGAAGAAGAAAAAACGTCACCGGTGCCTCGGCGATTTTAAATCTGTGAAGCGTTCCGCTTGTTCGTGGCATTTTTATTTTTTCAGTTGGCGCTCTGAGACCCAAGTATGAGCACAATGCAGTTCTGTAGAGCCTGGTGGTTTGCGCAAGGCTGAGTGAGAGCTTTGGTCATAGTGCACGTGCAGTTGCTGTGGCATCGTTGGTGTGTTGTTAAATTGAGAAAGTTAGTGGCATGTCACATCCACTCTGTCTTCATTGGGATGTTCCGAGACGTCCAGTGAAAGTTGGTGTTGTGTGTGCGCGTGTTTGTGTTTGTTGTTGTTGTTCTTTCATATCGCCGCGTTGGCTCAAGGGTCAGAGACACTGCGCCAGAAACTCCGAGGACCTGGGTTTGAATCCAGGTTTCACCCACCCCGTGATTGAACCGGGGTTCTCAATTGTAACGCGTTGATCGGATCAGCACCGGTGATTGACGTCTGCACACGACGACAAATCCCACCACATTAAACGCGGCTTTTGATTTCAAAAATTGCCAAATTCGAGCACGCAGAATGTGTAACATACTCGCTGGCTATCCTACAAAAAAAATAATCTCGTATCAGGGTTTGCGGGTATGTGCACGCTCCCACCCCCTCCTACGGTGTAAAGGAACGGGGATGCCACTTGTTGGATTATTGCTGGAGAAGTTCTCCATTAAATATCTCTCTCGGATTCTCGTCTATTGGCACCCTCCTGACACGAGGAACCCACCACGTGCTGCTGCTACTGCTGCTGCTACTGCTGCTGCTGCCACTGCCACTACTCCTGCTACTGCTGCTGCTACTGCTGCTGCTGCCACTGCCACTACTCCTGCTACTGCTGCTGCTACTGCTGCTGCTGCCACTGCCACTACTCCTGCTACTGCTGCTGCTACTGCTGCTGCTGCCACTGCCACTACTCCTGCTACTGCTGCTGCTACTGCTGCTGCTGCTACTGCTGCTAATGCTGCTGCTGCTGCTACTGCTGCTGCTGCGACTGCTGCTGCTACTGCTGCTACTGTTGCTGCTGCTACTGCTGCTACTGCTAATGCTGCTGCTACTGCTGTTACTGATGTTGCTACTCCTGCTGCTGCTACTGCTGCTGCTACTGCTGCTGCTACTACTACTGCTACTACTGCTAATACTGCTGCTACTGCTGCTGCTACTGCTGCTACTGCTGCTGCTACTACTGCTACTGCTGCTACTGCTGCTGCTACTACTGCTGCTGCTCCATTCGCAGATGTCCCGACTGGATTTCTCGTTTCGTGACACTTCGACGCGGCTCGCGTGGCTACCAAGAGAGGTGCTCTGCACGTTTCTTGTCTCGCCCAATTATTTGTAACAGCAAAGAATCAATCGACCAAGCACGTGTTCACATTTACATATATATATATTTTGTTATCACAGTCGTAATTTACATCGCATAAGCGCAACGCACAACATGCGATCTATATCACACACGCACAACATACAATGCGCATTACGCATACATATAATACACAATGTACATCACACACCCCCAATGTACATCACACACACGCACAATATGCAATGTACATCACACACACGCACACACAATGTACATCACGCATACACAATGTACATCACATATGCAGAATATACAATGCATATCACACGCATAATGTACATCACAGACACGCACACACAATGTACATCACACACGCAAAATGTACATCACACACGCAGAATATACAATGCATATCACACGCACAATGTACATCACAGACTCGCACAATATCCTGGACAATGTCTACCACACACGCGCACGAACAATAAACAATGTACATCAGCCGCATTTATTTCAATGACCAACACATTGCGCTTACGAACCCAACAAAAGTCACAAACCGCTCCAAAGTCGATTTTGTTCAGTTGACCCAATCCCGCGTGCAGGTATTAACACAATGAGACATCTACTGTCGTTTGTGGATGGACGTAAATATATTATTTCACGATGTGTTTCCGATAGGACAGACTTCTTATTTTTTTTTCACGTATTTTATATTTTAAAAAAATATATGTACGTTATGTGCGATGTCAGCGGTTGTAGTAGTAGTAGTTAGTGCCCTTTTGCGAGAGCTGTTATATAAACAAACAGCGTGGCCATACCGCGTTGGCAGTGGCGCATTCACACAAATACGAAAACTCAACACAGCGTCAATAAAACCGCGGCCCGATACGGATCAAAGATAAAAAGACAAAGATCCCCCGTATAGCCTTAACAGAATGTTGGGGCAAGTGCTGTTAGCGAGCACCAGGACGGCACACGAGGGGGTGGGTGGCCAGCACCACGCCAGGCCGCCTTTGTCTCCTTAGTGGCGATGTCTTTACACACCGCAACAAGTACGCATTTGAGGCCGAGTCGACCTAGGGGAGGCCCAGAACCGGTTCAGATAATCGTCACTGGTGTCGGCCGTGAGCGGGAATCGAACCCGGATCGCCAGGTTCGTAGCGCAGCGCTTTAACCGCTACACCAACGCTAACCGCTACACTCAACACAGCTGTCAATAAAACCGCGGCCCTATGAAGATCACACACACACACATATATAAATACGTGTGTGTGTGTGTGTAATAGTCAACACGATGGAACATTTCCCCTTGTTATGCGTTATCTGCATGACCCGTGTTGCGCTGTGATGAAAAAGGGTCATTGCTCGAAACATTGCCTGTGATATATTTCAGTTTTTTTTAGGTGCCACAGTGCTGTTGACGGAATGTGCTGAGATATTACCACTTCGTCAAGTTTCACTTTGTTTTTTATGTGTGTACGCAATTAAATAATAGTAATACACAGCCGGGATGTTGTAAGGTTATAAGTTCACAATGAAGTCAAGTTTACCCATATTCAAGTTACTGAGACAACTTTGAGTTGACATTGCTTTTCAGTTGGGCATGAGAGTTCTTTTCTAACAGACAAAAAGGCAAAAATCCCCCGTATAGCCTTTAACGGACTGTTGAGGCAAGTGCTATTTAACGAGTAGCTATGAAGGCCGACACGGCACACGAGGGAGTGGGTGGCCGCCTTTGCCTCCCCAGTGGCGATGTTTACACACCGCAGCAGATACTCATTTGAGGCTGAGTCGACCTAGGGGAGGCCCAGGACCGGTTCAGATCATTGTCACTGGCGGTGTTGGCCGTGACCGAGAATCGAACTCGGGTCGCTGGGTTCGTAGCGCAGCGTAGCCCTAACCACTGCGCCTCGACATGCACACACATGAGTTCCATCCTTTCATTGATCTGTTTTTTGTTTAAAGTTCAAAGTCACTGGATTTCCAATTACCCAGGTTTCTGCTCGAATAAGTGCCGATAAGTCGATGATTTAAAAGTTAGCATAAAATGCTCCGCCCGGATAACATAAAATAAAAAAATTTAAAACCTCGTTTTAAATTTTTTTTTACAAATTATCTAATTCATTACCAGGATAAATATTTCCAATTCCTATTTTTTCTCGATACATGCAATTGAAACAAAGTGGCAAATGTACACTACAATATCCCGTATACACCGGGTTATAAGACGCACTCGTCCCTCATATTTCTAAGCGAGTATTTTGGGAGCGTCTTATATTCCGTTACTAAATTATTTGAAATAATCCGCAAGCTGCGAGTATCACGATTGGCCACGTACGGTACCAAAGAAGTTTAACAAATACGTCGAATGTATTGATATGCAGATCACACAGAATGGAGTTCTACAGACACATATATGTAATTATTTTATTTGTACGTACGGGGAGTAGTGGCGTAGTGGTTAGAGCACCGGAGTCACGAACCCGGCGTGCCGAGTTGGAATCCCTCTCACCAACAAAAAAGTGACAGCGAATATTTGAACCGGTCCTGAGCCTCCCCTAGGTTGCTTCAGCCTCAAATGAGCAAGTGTGTAAACGGCAGCATTGGGGAGACAAAGGCGGCCGGGCGTCGTGTTGGCCACCCGACCCTGCGTGTACCGAGTTGACCTTAACAATCTGCTCGTTCACAGCACTTGCCCCAACAGTCGGTTGAGGCTATACGGGCGGCTGGGGGTGGAGGTGAGAGCGAGGATCTCAGGCGTAACTCCGTGATAGCCACTTCCGTGGGCTGTTTTCTGTGACGTGAAGGGTCGCACTGGCTCTTTACGGTGAGGCTCGGGCTGATTTAGAGAGAACCACGTGGATCTGATCTCCGATTGTCACCCCGGTGGTGGAGCCCCGCTTGCCGAGAGACAGACACGCGCCTCGACCCGCCACGCACGCGGGTGGAGGCGGGGGGGGGGGGGTGCGACGCCTCCTGTGAGGAGGGACGGGACTTTCAGAAGATCGGCTCCGATTTTCTTCAACGGTTTTATTTAAACTCTTAGGTTTTTTCGGTAAAGTCACGTAGGTTAAAAATAAATAATAAAAATAAATAATAAAAATAATAGATATAATAATTGAAATAAAATAATAAATCACGACGTTTCGGGCGCAACACAAGCGTCCGTCATCAGGTGGGACAACCACAGCAAGAAACACTTGCTGAAGTGGGCAAAAGAGCTCTTTTGCGCCCGAAACGTCGTGATTTATAATTTTATTTCTATCATTATTTCTATTATTTATTTATTATTATTTATTTTTACCTACGTGACTTTACCGAAAAAACCTAAGAGTATGAATCCTTGCAGTCACGAAAGCTTCAAATCTAGAATGGTTTTATTTAACTTGGCCCCTGTTTGTCGTGGTCAAATATTGTAGTAAAAATTTGTGTCTACTTCCTGTTGTGTAATCAATTCGACATTTTGCGCACGTGCTCAGATCCGGTGACAATGCATGCAATTACAATTTTAGTATGGACGGCTTATTAATTATATATTTTTGTGTCGGTCAAAAAACGACGCGGTCCCTAAACTGTGGAATCGCCTCGCGCAAACAGCAGGCGCCGCGTGTCTCAAACAAAACAACTTGTACATTGAAGATTCATTAATAAAATAACCAATTATTTCAAGTAAGCGTTGATGTGGGAGCAGGTGCGGCATCATTGACGTACTGCTCGAGGGCGAGTTAAACGAAGTTGTGAATAAAACCGTCGTTTAAAAAAATTAATTTTTTTTAAGGAGTTTCATTTATTACGCCACCCACCCATCCACCACTCCAGTTGTGCTCCAGTGACGTCGCTAACGCGTTCAGCAAAGTTTGACGGCGGTGGCCTCACTGGAGCGCTCGTGAAAGTCACTTCAAAGTATTTCTTCTTTCGTGATTCATCTCATCGACGAAGCTTTCGCAACACGCGTTGCCCTTAGATTTCCATAGCTTATAGTAGTGATCGATCAAATAAGAATCAATTGCTGATTTTTGTAAATCCACGACCGCATGACATATCTCCCCGCACTGCGCCGTCGTTTACTGGGGTCGTTTGACCATACTTCACCAGGCTGGGCGGTGCGGGTTGATATAAAGCGGGGAGTGGGGGGTGGGGGGGGTAGCGACTAATGAGTGGTTCACAGGTAACTCACCACTGATGGGAGACGTGGCCGGGAATCGAACTTGGGTTCGTGGCGCGATGAGCGTTCCCCACAGCACCACCGCTCGTCCATATGAATATTTACTTATTTTAAATCGGGAGAGGGGGGCAGGTAAACACATCCCTGCTAGAGATGGAGCCCCAAAATCGGATCCTATTACACAATCCGGATGGATCGTTGGCATCGCGAGACATGTGAAGGCGGATTAATTCAGCAGCGGATAGATCATGGCTGAAGAAGAAGATGATGATGATGGCTGACGATGAAAATCTCTGTTAGCCCAGACAAACGTCTGCGTGTGCGTGGGGAGAGGCGGTGCAACTGATCGCGCACAGCGCTACGAAGACCGGCGACACGAGTTCGATTCCCGCTCGTGGCCAGCAACACCGGTGGCGATTATCTTAACCGGACCTGGGTCCTCCCCTAGGTCGACTCAGCCTCAAACGAGTACCCGATGCGGTGTGTCAATATCGCCTGGCGTGGCGCTGGCCACCCACCCCCTCGTGTGCCGTGCCGGCCTTCAAAGGCGCTCGCTAGCAACACCACTTTCCCCAAACAGTCTGTTACGGCTGCACGGGGGATCTTTGTCTTTGTATTGGGTGACCATGATGCACAATGGGTGACTGCGGCGTGGAGAACGGCACGTAATGAACAGCGAGGTGCAGCAATATCCACGGGTGTGCTGCACTGCTACGCGTGCCCACGTCAGGTCTATGCTCTCCGCCTTCGCCCAACCCCTGCACTGGCCATCCCTCGTGGTGTCGCTGTGGTCGTGCGGTTTGTTTCATCAAACTCCACGCTGCCGTGGCCCGCACGGCGATCCCGACCCTGACGCCTGCCGAATATTTGTAGTTTGCGTGTCTCTCCTCTCTCTCTCTCTCTCTGTTTCTTTCTCTCTTTCTCTCCCCTCGTGGTCTCGTGGATTTGTCTCCGGGTCCCCCGGTGTTTCCCTCCATGTTTACAATCAACATCACGCGTTTAGAGTACTTGGCGGCTGCTATACATTCCCACACGACGATGATGATGATGATGAGCCACTTCGTTGAGCTGTCATTTGTGGCCAGGTCGCTTCCGATAAAGGGCTACACAGCTCAGCGGGGGGCCTCACGTGGTAAATTAAACAAAATAAGTAAACAGTTTAGTTATTCGCTCTCGTGGCTCGGACACGAACTCTCAGGCACATCGCTACCCCCCCCCCCCCTTCTCCAGGGCCGGAGGATTTCTCGCGAAATATTTCCGGACCACCTCAGTCCCACAAAACAACGTCCCTGCTCCCCCCGCCCTCCCTCCCTCCCTCCCTCCCGCCGATGACAGGGAAATATTTTTTCCGCAACTCTACCCAAGACAACTCCGTCTGAAACAAATCATCAATCAACACGAGCAGACCACCAACCACACGCACAACGACTTCGCAACGCATCAGCAGCCCCACGGGGCTTGACGCTTTGCAGTCCACTCAGAATCAATTGAGTGGACATTGCGGAGGTCAGCCCCTGGACAGCTCCTGCCCTGACCCTAACAATCCCCGCGCCAATCTCGCTGATTTCGTCAAGGGGCACAAAACCACCACGCGAACTCGGGCCATCATCATCGCAGCAGCAGCGTCTTTTGGCTGGCCCATCTTACTTTGTTTGCCAGCATCGTCGCGCGCTTTCGGATGCGCTTCCGCGGCCGTCTGGAACGCTCTTCCTTCCGATGTTAGCAAGCAACCGGAGCTGTGCAGCGTTTCAAATCGTCATCCAGATTGACAAACGCATTTCTTTAGAACCGCCGTCTTTGTCCTTAGCCCGCTGCCCCTTTCCCCGCACCTCCGATTAGCACCGGCCGAGCCCCCGCACTGTGCCACAGAATGCCCCGACACGCATACGCACAGACCACGCAAACCTCACAGCGCGGCGCGCGCGGGGAACGCACCGGCACGTCACGGGTAGGGGGAGGCCCGGAGAGGCTCGATGGCGGTGGGCTTAGCCAGGCTCGCCGGCGGCGCCGGAGGGAAGAGGAGGTAGGCGAGGTGGGGGCTGTTTTGCATCGCCGCTCCCCCGGCCATCGCTGCTGCTGCTGCCCAACTGTAAGGCACGAGGTACCCGGGGGGAGCGGGGACGTGGTGGTGAGGGTGGTGAGGGTGGTGGGAGTGGTGGTGAGGCGAGTGGGCATGTCCCGCCAGCACGTGGTGCTGCTGCTGCTGCTCTTGCTGCTGCTGCTGCTGATGATGATGGTGATGTCCGAAGTGATGCTGGTAGGCGAACGCTGCTGCTGCTGCGGCGGCCGCGGCAGTTGCAGTTGCAGCTCCACCACCACCGCCACCACCACCTCCTGCTGCTCCTCCCGCTGCCCCAGATCCAGGCGCCGCAGGGGAGAGGTCCGCGACGCCGCGGGGCAGCAGCGAGTAGTGGGGCAGCAGCGCGCGAATCTTGTGGTGGTCGTCCATGCCCTGCAGACACTGCTGCAGAGGATGGTCCACTCCGGAGGGCGACCTCGGACAAAGGATCGCCGCCGCTGCCGCCTGCTGCTGTTGCTGATGATGCTGCTGATGCTGCTGGTGCTGCTGGTGCTGGTGATGCAACTTCGCCACGTGGTCAGCGTCGGCCGCGAAGTAAGGGAACGGGAAAGCGAAGCGGTCCTTCTTGAGCGCCAGCATGGACTTGGGCTTGCGGCGCGGCCGGTACTTGTAGTCGGGGTGCTCCTTCATGTGCTGCGCGCGGAGCCGCTTGGCCTCGTCGATGAAGGGCCTCTTCTCGGCCTCGGTGAGGAGCTTCCACTCGGCGCCAAGCCGCTTGGAGATCTCCGAGTTGTGCATCTTGGGGTTGTCCTGCGCCAACTTGCGGCGTTCGCCCTTCGACCAAACCATGAACGCGTTCATGGGGCGCTTCACGTGAGCGTCGCCCAGGACTGCCGTGGCCCCGCCTGGTTTGGTGGTCATCGCCGGGAGTTCTGGTCGTGGTTGGTGGTGGTGGTTGGTGGTGGTGGTTGGTGGTGGTGGTTGGTGGTGGTCGTGGTGCTGGGTGGTGAGCCGCTGACTCGGGAGTGTGTTTTGGTTGGTGGCTTCTTAGTGGCTTGGTGCCGAGTGGGGCTCAGACAGTCGATGAGATGGTCACTGGGGGAGGAGAAAGGCGGGGTGTGTGTGTTTTACGGAGAGATTTAAAAAAAAAATACAAAGATCCCCCGTACAGCCTCAAAAGACTGTTGGGGCAAGTGCTGTTAGCGAGCAGCACCTATGAAGGCCGGCGCAGCACACGAGGGGATGGTCCGGCCGCCTTTTTGTCTCCCCTGTGACGATGTTTACACAGCGCACCAGGTACTCATTTGAGGCTGAGTCGACCTAGGGGAGGCTCAGGACCGGTTCAGATAATCGTCAACTGCTGTTGGTGGCCGTGAGCGAGAATCGGACTCGGGTCGCAGGATTCGTAGCGCAACGCGCTAACCGCTCCCCACACAAATACTGTATACACACTCACGGATATTCACATATATATACTCACACATACAGATGTTCATATATATACTCACACAGAGAGATGTTCACACCCACGTGAACACACAGATCAAGCAGTATACACACAGACACGCAGACGCGGATTAATTCACAAACACACAGACGTAAAGACACACACTCAACAACGCGCACACACACACGGGCATACTCTCACACTCAAACATACACGCAATATTATATGTATGCACAGATACACATGCACACCGAGACACACATGAACACGCACACGTAGTGACACACGTGCATAACACAATCACACACACTCATACACACACACACAAAGACACGCAACTCACGATCGCACACACACTCATACACAATCACACACACACTCACAATCACACACACACTCATACACACACAAAGACTCACAATCACATACACACTCATACACACACACAAAGACACGCACTCACAATGACACACACACAAAGACTCACAATCACACACACACGCATACACACACAAAGACACGCACTCACAACCACACACACACTCATACACACACACACAAAGACACACACTCACAATGACACACACACAAAGACTCACAATCACACACATACTCATGCACACACAAAGACACGCAACTCACAAGCACACACACAAAGACTCACAATCACACATACACTCATACACACACAAAAACACGCACTCACAATGACACACACACAAATACTCACAATCACACACACACTCATACACACACAAAGACTCACAATCATATAAACACTCATACACACACGCAAAGACACGCACTCACAACCACACACACACTCATACACACACACACACACAAAGACACACACTCACAATGACACACACACAAAGACTCACAATCACACACATACTCATGCACACACAAAGACACGCAACTCACAAGCACACACACAAAGACTCACAATCACACACACAAAGACTCACAATCACACATACACTCATACACACACAAAGACACGCACTCACAATGACACACACACAAATACTCACAATCACACACACACTCATACACACACAAAGACTCACAATCATATAAACACTCATACACACACGCAAAGACACGCACTCACAACCACACACACACTCATACACACACACACACACACAAAGACACACACTCACAATGACACACACACAAAGACTCACAATCACACACACACTCATGCACACACAAAGACTCACAATCACACACACACTCATACACACACAAAGACACGCAACTCACAATCACACACAAAGACACGCAATCACACACACACTCATGCACACACAAAGACTCACAATCACACACACAAAGACTCACAATCACACACACACTCATACACACACAAAGACATGCACTCACAATGACACACACACAAAGACTCACAATCACACACACACTCATGCACACACAAAGACACACACTCACACACACACACTCATACACACACAAAGACTCACAATCACACATACACACTCATACACACACACAAAGACTCACAACCACACACACACTCATGCACACACAAAGACTCACAATCACACACACACTCATGCACACACAAAGACTCACAATCACACACACAAAGACTCACAATCACACACACTCATACACACACAAAGACACGCACTCACAATGACACACACACAAAGACTCACAATCACACACACACAAAGACTCACAATCACACACACACTCATGCACACACAAAGACACACACACACACTCATGCACACACAAAGACTCACAATCACACACACACTCATACACACACACACACAAAGCACGCAACTCACAATGACACACACACAAAGACACGCAATCACACACACACTCATGCACACACAAAGACACGCAACTCTCACTCACAGACAAAAAAACAAAACAAATATTCCATATATCGTCTTACAGTCACATACCGACACTCATACATACATATAAATGACAAAGATCCCCTGTATATATCCTTGGCTGACTGTTGGGGCAAGTGCCGTTTTGCGAGCACCACCTATGAAGGCATTCACACCTCAACGGGCCGCCTTTGTCTCCCCGATTCTGTTATTGACAAAAGGCACCAGGTACTAATTTAAGGCTGAGTCTACTTAGGAGACGTACAGGACCGGTTCGAATAATCGTCACTGGCGTTGGCCGTAAATGGGATACGAACTCGGGGTTCGTGGCGCAGCGCGCTAACCGCTGAACCACCGCTCACCGCACGCGCACACAAACAAAGACAAAGATCCCCCGTACAGCCTCAACAGACTGTTGGGGCAAGTTCCGTTAGCGAGCAGCACCTATGAAGGCCGGCACGGGCACACGGGCGGGTGGGTGGCCAGCACCACGCCCGGCCGCCTTTGTCTCCCCGAGTGCTGACGTTTACTGCACACCGCGGCGGGTGCTCGATTTGAGGCTGAGGCGACGTGTGTGAAGCCCAGGACCGGTTCGAATATAATCGTCGACGGTGTTTGCCGTGAGTGGGATGCGAACTCGGGTAGACCTGTCCGTGGAACAGCGCGCTAACCGCTACACCACCGCATCTGCGCACACACGTACAGGCATAGGGTGCTCGCTAACAGCACTTGCCCCAAAAGTTCGTTACAGGCTACACGGGGGACCTTTGTCTTTGTGCGAATATCCGTCTTATTTGTCTCTGTGTTAAGTGACTCGCGTTTGTGTGTCCGAGTGTTTGTACGCCTGTGTGTATGTATGTATATCTATGTGTGCGTGTAGGATCAGTGATGTCGCCTTTGTATTTGTATTAATAATGTTAATTTAAATAGATGTATTAACACGCATTGTTTTGCTGTGTTCACTGTGGTGTGTGAGCTGGTCAGCGTGTGTGTGTGTGGGGGGAGCGGTGGTGTAGTGGTTATCGCGCTGTGCTAAGAAACCTGGCGACCCGGGTTCGATTCCCCGCTCACGGCCAACACCGGTGATGATTATCAGACTCGGTCCTGGGCCTCCCCTAGGTGGACTCGGTCTCAAATGACTACCTGGTGCGGTGTGTGAACATCGCCGCTAGAGAGACAAAGGCGGCCGGGCGTGGTGTTGGCCACCCACCCCCTCATGTGCCGTGCCGGCCGTTATAGGTGCTCGCTAACAGCACTTGCCCCTACAGTCTGTTAAGGCTATACGGGGGATCTTTTTTTCTATTTATCTTTGTAGCGTGTGTGTGTGTCCCTCTATACAGATATTTGTCCTTGTGTCTGTTCATGCGTCTGCGTGTTCGTTACGTTGTTGTTCTCCAGCCTCTGTGTAGTTACGTCTCAACAACGTCTGTCTGCCCCCCCCTGTATCCATACCGATGAATGTGTCTCAAATGTGTCTCAAATGTGTCTCACTCGTGTCTCAAATGTGTCTCACTCGTGTCTCACTCGTGTCTCTCCGCCTCGTTGTCCGAATCGAAGGTGTCTATGTGGTCCCAAACGTCTGCGCATGTATCTCTCCCTCTGTGTCTATCTTACATCCCTCCTGTCATTGAATATTCCACGTGTCTCTCTGCATGGCCGTTTTGTCTACAGTTAGTTCCCGTGTGCGCGTGCGTGCGTCTGCGTCTCTGTCTCTCTGCAGCTGATGCCGTGTCTCCCTCCCTCTGTCTTGCCGTGTCTCTCTGTCTCTCTCGCGATCCGTCCGCTATGTCTACGTGGATCTGCATCCAATCGTCGACCCACAAACCAAACTCGCCCGTAACCTAAAGACTCGCTCAGCTACCCGCGCGTTCGCTGTCTTCGTAGTCGACTCACTGCGCTCGATGGCTGCGTTTCACAGTCTCCGATTCGCCACCCAACAGTCACGGACTCCACCTTGTACGTGTCGCTCGGACCACTTACTCCCCCTACCAAATTACACACCCGTCCAATCGCACCCTCGCCCACGCAACAACCTCTTGATCACTCGCAAAGCCACTCACTCACTCATTCACTCGCCCGCCCGCCCATTCATTCACCCGCTCACTCATTCACTCATTCACTCAGCCGTTCGATCATCCACCCACCAACTCACTCACCCACCTACGACTCGCTCACTCCCTCGCTCGCCACTCACCCACACATCCTCTCTCACTCTTCCACCCACTTTCTCGCTCACCAACTCACTTTTTTAGTCTCTTCGTAGCGACGGCGACAACAACAGAGAGCCAGGAAACTCCGCGTCCACTCGCACTCCACCAGCCGCGTCTCCCCCTCCTCGAGCGCTCCCCTCTCCGCTGCCCGGAGTCGGATCGGAACTCAGCGGGACAAGATTCCCAGGGCACGCAGTGAGCAGGCAACGCAGCCAAGACGTGACGACCCTTGTCCTCTTTGTAACTAAATGGCAACCTTCTGATGTTGTCACTTCTCTGCCACGAGGAAGGAACGGTCGCTCTCTCTCTCTTAGTCCTTGGTGAGTCTCGATGTCCTTCTTCTTCCAGCGACCACGTGGGGCTAGAGAGGGGGGGGGCGGTGTACAGAAACCTTGAGCAAGCAGCTGAGGGTGGTGGGGGGCAGCGAGCAGATGCGATAGCGACGTCGCGACTACTCGTCTCGACGTCTCTGGCGGACCCAGACTCACACGAGTGTGTCTCCCTCCCTCTCTCTCTCCTCCCTCCCTCCTACCTCCCTCCCTCTCCTCCCTCCCTCTCGTCTCCTCCCTCCTACCTCCGTCTCGCAGTGCTGTTGATACAACCCAGCGGGCACGCCTCCTCGCACTCGCACCGAGAACACCTCCCATAATTACTGGGGCGTTCCTCCTCCTCCTACCTCCCTCCTACCCGCTCCACCTCCTACCTCCACCCTCCTCCCTCCTCTTCCCTCCTCCTCCTATCTCCCTCCTCTTCCTCCCTCCTTCCTCCTCCCCCCTTCTCCTACCTCCCTCCTCTTTCTATCTCCCTCCTCTTCCTACCTCATCCTCCTACCTCCTCCTCCCCCCTTCTCCTACCTCCCTCCTCCTCCCTCCAGCTGAATGCTTCCCGTGGCTCCTGCACCTCTATCGCTTCACCCGCTGCTCCCGCCTGGTCCCAACCTCCCACCTTCGTCTCTCTGTGAATGGCATTCATTGTTGGGTGCCCCGCTGCGTCGGCAGTGGCGCACAACGAGCAGCCAACGTCGACACATCCCTCAATCGCCACCGCGTTGCCCTTCAAAGTGGAACCTGGACAATAGGCGACGTTTCCTGCCGAGCACGAAAAAGGGCCATTGCCCGAAACGTCGCCTATTATATAGTGGGAGGGGGGGGGTGGTTATTCAAGTCCGAATGCGTTCAGTGTTTCATTGTAACTAAATCTCCTTCCACGTACCCCCAGCACCTGACTCCTACCTCTCTGCTGCTCACACCTCCTCCGACCTCTGCATCGCCCCTCTTCGTACATCTTCAAACCTGCCGCTCTCCCCTCCTCCCCCGTGCTCCCACGCGTCCTCACCCGCACACGATCACGGGGGTCTCCTCTGCGCGTGTCCGCGGCACTGCCCGGGAAAGTGCAGCGAGCGGGCGGCTACATTGAAGGTTCGTCACGGGGCTCGCCACGAGGGCGATTTGGCCAAAAGCACGCCCGGTCCCCCCCACCCCCCCCGTGTCTCATCCAGCAGTGGATCGGCAAAGGGCTCCACAACTTTCTGAGCGCGCGTTAAATTAAATTGTTGTTGGCTTTGCGTTCGAACCAAGGCTGCGCGTGGGGTTGTTTTTTTTTTCATTTTTGCTTTTGTTTGGAGTCGTCCCGTCGGGCCGACGTCGTTCGCGAAGGGATTCCGCCGACTTCGGGGGCCGTGGGCATCGCGGTGCTGAGAGATCGTTTTTTTTTTAAATTTGGATTCGCGCGGAGTGTGACGGCGAAGGCAGTCAATAGCGGCCAGAGTTGAGCGCTACCGGCTCGCTGCTGCCGTTCGCGCGGAATATCGAACGCGCGTTTCACGAACCTCTCCCCCCCAACACCTCCTCCTCCTCGTCCTACCACCACCGCCGCCTCTGCCGCCTCTGTTGGCCCGGCATGGTGCTCGGACCGTCGGCCAACAGTGACGTGGCGACTGAGGTCGCCAGGTCGCTGTACCGCCGGTAGGTCAGTACCGGAATAAGTTAGTGCGGGGCCTGTTACAATGATGTTTTAAAGGGGCCCTAAATTTGTTTATTTTAAAACACGCACACGTATAAATATTAAAACACAATTTTTTATTTGCATAGTAAAGTAATTGTATTTTTTCACTTGCGATACAGACAGATAATACGACAAATCGCTATTCTGAAACACCCACTAGTTCGTAAAAGCTGAAGGCGGTATAGTACTATAGTAATAGAGCAAGTGCAGGATCACTGAGCCGGAATTGATAGCTTGAAATCATTTAGCGCGGGGGCCCTTGCAAGTGCGGGGCCCGTAGCATCGCGTGTAGCTACTTGTGCTACCGGGATAATCCGGCACTGACTGTGGGGATGAACAGCGTGGTTAGAGGAGGCCAAGCGTCCTGCCAACGGCGTCTTCGTGAGCTCAGCGATTTTTGTTGTGTTCAGGGCTGCACCTTTAACCAGGGCATGTGTACACGGAGGCAAATGATGGCTCTGTTGGCAGTGAAGCCACACGCGCCATGCTAAATCCACTGCTGGATAAAGACGTCTCCAAGACGCCCCTACTGGATTCTAGATTTGAAGCTTTCGTGACTGCAAGGATTCATGCTCTTAGTTTTTTCGGTAAAGTCACGTAGGTAAAAAAAAAAATGAAATGAAAATGAAAAAAAAGTGTTCTTATTTAATTTTTTATTAATTTTAATTTCATTTTTTTGCCCCTACTGGACATCTATAAAAAAGAGCTTTATCGCTCATCGGATTCCTCCAATATAAAAGAAACCTTCTGGATTCTGTCTCGTACGAAAGAAATCAACGAAGGCTACACGGAGATCGTTGTCTTTGTGTGTCGCTATGTGAGTGTTTTAAGCGTATGCGCGTGTTGATGTGTGCTATCCTGTGTATGTGTGAGCATGAGTGTGTGTATGTATGTGAATCCTGACTGTACGTGTATGTTTTGGTGAGTGGTGGCAAAGTGGTTAGCACACTGCGCTACGAATCCGACAACCCGAGTTGAATTCCCGCTCACGACCATATGTTAACCTTTCCTAGACCGCCTCTAGGTCGCCTCAGCCTCAAATGAGTACCTGGTGCATTGTGTAAAGATCAGCACTGGGAGACAAAGGCGGCCGGGCGTGGTGTTGGCCACACAGCTCCTCTTTTGCCGTGCCGACCTTAATAGGTGCTCGCTAACAGCACTCACGTTCTGTTACAGGCTATGGGGGGGGGTAATCTTTGTCTTTGTGTACGAATACTGAACTCTAACTCCGATTAGCACGGTTGGCTATGTGCGAAAGAAGTTGAACACACTTACAACGCTAGTGTGTGTTGCTATGTACGTAGCTATGTGTGTTGATGCATTGCATATGGGGAGCGGTGGTGTAATGGTTAGCGCGCTGTAATACGAATCCGGCGACCAAGGTTCAATTCCCGCTCACGGCCAACACCAGTTATAGCGATTATCCGAACCGATCCTGGGCCTCCCCTAGGTCGACTCAGCCTCAAATAAGTCGTGTTGGCCGCCCACCACCTCGTGTGCTGTAGCGGCCTTCATAGGTGCTCGCTAACTGCACTTGCCCTACGGGCTGTACAGGGGATCTTTGTCTTTTTTATGCGTTACATAGCCCGATACGTTTCATGTAATGTATCGTAGTTTCACTCGCAAGGTCAATTAAAAAATATATATTTGCAAGCTGCAGATTGTTTTTTCTCGGGTAAAGTTTTGTGAGCGACCACCTATTAAGGCACACAGGGGGTGGGGTGACTATCAACAACGCCCGGCCCTGTTCGTCATCTTCGTGCTGACGTTTTGACACACCGCACGATGTTCTCAATCAAGGCCGAGAATACTCGTTGCCAAGAATGTTAACCGTGACCGAGAATTAAAACAAACAAGTAGTTTGCGCTAATCACTGCGCCACTACTCCTTACAAATTGACGCACAATTAACGCCCATTTCAAACATTCTGATTACAGGCGCGTGTCAATCTCACTCTCCAATCACGCTCACGTGCAAATACATTCATACGTTAATATATATATATTGTTTTATATATATATACGTGTTTGTATATCTACTTGTGGTGTTTGTCATACTGTGCTGTAAACTCAATTCTTTGGGTCTTTTTGTAAAGCCACGTAGATTTTTTTTTTATAATAATGACAATATCACGTCGTTTAGTGAATGTAACTCAGAGAGTCGAAAATAACTGCTAACATCGGTAGGTAGGAAGGGAATAACACAGCCAGTTATGACCTAAACTGGTTAATAACGTCCTTCCAATGATTGCTTAGTTTGTACCGATCTTCTCGGTTGAATGGTGTCTGTGTTTAAATATCTGGATGGCTTCATGGACGAATCTTTGCTGATAGCCAGTGGGTTTGCAAAGCTACCCATCTTAGTAGTTATTTTCGACTCTCTGAGTTGCAATCATTAACACAGCCACCGTTAGCTGTGTTAGTGAATGGCGGCCTGTCATCCTTGTCCACCTCCACGTGGAGATGGGTCTTTCCGAGCTCTCTCCGAGCTTACATTCACAAGCAAATGTCTCACATTGACATGCTAATCTCTCGCAAAGCAATGGCCACCCCCACAGCTTCGTTTGTCAAGATTTCTCCGATCTTACATTTACATGCAAATTGAACATCTCTCCCCGCCCACTGACCCTTGGGTTACACCCATCTCAAACCTTTATAGCTTCCTGCCTGAGCAGCGCTCCCGCTAGATATTATTTCCAGCTTCAGCAGCGCTCACCTGATGACGATTGCTTGTGTTGCGATCGAAACGTCGTGATACTGTCATTATTTAAATTTTTATTATATCTACGTGGCTTTACCGAAAGACCCAAATAACATGAATTCCTGCAGTCACGAAAGCTTTAAGTCAAGATGTATACTCAGTGTCCACTCACACGGTGTATTCCAGATTATAAGACGAACTTCCGTCCTGTGATGGGGCTGAGTCTTGTAATCTTGACACATGGCACGCATTTGGGGTGCGCTCTTACTTTCTGGGACGTCTAATAGTGAATTCCAAACGGTTCATTATTCTCAACACAGCCGATGTATCTTATTTTCGCTCTGCTCTGAATTAGGGACATAGTCCGAAACGTCAACCAGCTATTGCTGCAAGGTACAGTGATACTGCCAGATGTGCCGAGTAATGGAAATGTCTGCTTGTACATCACTCAGAATACAGCCCATCGTTTTTAAATTCACATCGACATCAGCGGCCTCCATTCGCCACTAAGTGACGTCAGCGCTTGTGCCAGGCTAGGTGCACTCTGAGGCTATCACGTGTGGAAGACGGCTCGCTGCTGTGAGGGCGGGACAGATCCAGGTGTTATGGGTTGACTGCTGTGCCAGGCTAGGTGCAGTAGGTCACAGGTCATAATCACCCAGGTCCTATGGCAGGCCCGGAGTAAGGTTCTTGTAGGCCTCAAGCACTTCTGTTTCCTAGGCCCTCATTGATCAACTTCTACAGTTGCCACTGCTGCTGCCACTCGCTTAAACTGAATTTTTTTTACAAAAACTGTCTCCGATCAACCATAGGATAACGCTTGTTTTCCCCTTGCACTACTTTTCTATTGAGAATGAGATTGGGCGAAAAATACCATTTGAAGATGTTATTTGCTAATTTTGCAATGAGAAAATCTCGAAAAGTTCATCTCCGGTGTTAATTTGTCTCTCTCACCTTATAAAAGAACGATTGACATGACTGCCTTTTTGTATAAACACTGCGCCTATCCTTGCTATATGAATATATTCATTCAAGAAGATATCACGGGTTAAATTTGTTTTATCATGCAAACAAACAAAAACACGTGTCAAACATGTTTTGTCCAAGGCCCTCTCAGTTTTCGTCGGCCCTAGGCACGCAGTGCCTACTGCGGCCTATTGGGTAACACGGCCCTGGTGCCATGGGTCGACTGACTGAGATATCCGACAGAGGCACCACCGGTGCCCCCCCCCCCCCCCCCCCACTGCGCCAAATCTCTGAGCTTTATCCGCCCGGCGCACCGCTCCTTGTTGTGAGCGTAGCTCCTTCCGCCCGCCGTTGTCGTTGAAGGGCGCCTGCCTCCACCTGCACATGACACAACAAATGTGGGACGTGACCTGTCCTGTCAGTCACGGTGTTTACTTGACTAATTGTTGTGTCCTTACAGATTCCAGCAGGGGCTCCTACTGACCAGCAGAATACAGCGACCTACGCTGTTACATTCGAGTCATGTTCGACCTATGACCTCGAAAATAAATAAAAATCAAACCTCTGTCCTGCAATCTCATCGCAATGGCTGGCGCGCGCCCTGCTGTTAGAAAAGCGCCATTGCCTCGAGTTCATTCATTGGCCAGACATGAACATCATGGTGAGCGGTGAGCGGTGGTGAGTTATTAGTTGTGAGCCTTTGGGTGCGTGGTGAGTGTCACTTGTGGGGAGCGGTGGCGCAGTGGTCAGCGCGCTGCGCTGCGAACCCGGCGACCCGAGTTCGACACCCGCTTACGACCAATAAGAGAATATACCAACCGGTCACTGGCCTCCCATCGGTCGACTCAGCCGAAAATTTGTACCTTGTAGTTTTGGCCACCACCCACCCCTATCGTGTGCCGTGCCGGCCTTCACTCAAAGGTGCTCGCTAACAGCACTTGCCCCAACACTCTGTTAAGGCTACACGGGGGATCTGTGTCTTTGGTAATCGCGAGTGTCTGGTAGAGGAAAGGTGAGTGTCATGCCGACACGGCTGCAGGACGGGCTGCCCTCTAGTGCACACATACAAAGATCCCCCGTGTAGCCTTACCAGACTTTTGGAGCAAGTGCTGTTAGCGAGCACCTATGAAGGCCGGCACGGCGCACGAGGGAGTGGGTGGCCAGCACCACGCCCGGCCGCCTTTGTCTCCCCATCGCGATGTTTACACACCGCACCAGGTACTCACTTGAGGCTGAATCGACCCGGGACCGGTTCAGGTAATCGTCACCGGTGTTGGCCGTGAGCGGGAATCGAACTCGGGTCGCCGGGTTCGTAGTGCAAACCGCTAAACTACCGCTCCCCACAATGACACACGCACACACGCACACACACGCACGCACACACACGCACGTACACACACACGCACACACACACATGCACACACACACGCACACACACACACGCACGTACACACACACACACGCACGTACACACGCACACACACACGCACGTACACACACACGCGCACACACACACGCACACACGCACACACACACACACGCACACACACACACACACGCACACACACACACACGCACACACGCACACACACACGCACACACACACGCACGTACACACACACGCACACACGCACGTACACACACACGCACACACACACGCACCCACACACACGCGCACACACACACGCACACACGAACACACACGCACACACACACACGCACACACGAACACACACGCACACACACACACGCACACACGTGAGAGAACAAAAGACCGAGGCCCTTCCGTGTAACCTCCAACGGGGCCGTTGCTGACAAGTGTTGGTAGCGACCACCTATTAAGGTCCGTCACGGCACACGACTCTGTTGCTAACATTCATGCCCGGACGCCTTCGACTACAATGCAGTCTAAACCGCTGCGTTTGAATAAAACACAAATATATAATAACCACTTAGTGTTTATTCACTCTTAGAGAGAGGGGGGGAGAATGATTCAGAGGCGCGGGAAACCCACGGACAAGCGGGAAGGCAGCCCAGAACCGGCGCCAACAATTATATCCAAGCTCTGGACTCCTATATTTGTATATGCATACATACTCGGGTAACCCCCCCCCCTCTCTCTAAGAGTGAAGCAGCCGTCCTCTTCACCTGAGGACGGCTGCTTGCGTTGTGGCCGAAACGTCGTGAGAATTATTTTATTATGTTTTATTTTTATTATTGTATTATTTCCCTTCTACGTGACTTTACCGAAAGAACCAAGAAGATGAATCCCTGCAGTCACGAAAGCTTTAAATCGAAATTTAAGTATGACTGCTCTACCGCCGGCTGCTGGCGAATATTCTTAGGTTTTTTCGGTAAAGTCACGTAGGTAAAAAATTTAAATTAATAAAAATAAAATTAAAATCACGACGTTTCGGAGGCAACACAAGCCTCCGTCTTCAGGTGGAACCGTCACAGCACGCTTGCTGTATCAAGTAAGAGAAATTCCAAGAAAACAGTCTTTTTTATTTTACTTTCTACTTTACTTTTATTAATTTTAAATTTCTACCTACGTGACTTTACCGAAAAAACCTAAGAATATGAATCCTTGCAGTCACGAAAGCTTCAAATCTAGAAATATAGTAATACGTTTTTACCCTTTTAACTGCTACAAAACTGACACCTTTATACAAATTGATATTCTTAGGTTCTTTCGGTAAAGTCACGTAGAAGGGAAATAATAAAATAATATTAATATAAAACAATAACAATTTTCACGACGTTTCGACTGCAACACAAGCAATCATCACCAGGTGTGAAATCCACGGCAAGAACCCGGCCACAAATGTTCTATTATTTTATTATTTCCCTTCTACGTGACTTTACCGAAAGAACCAAGAATAAGGATGTTATTCCACAAATTGTCTCGGGCGAATATCAACAAAGTTACAAATATTCGTGATCTCAAGGTGGGGGTGGGGGAGCGGTAGGGTAGGGGTCGAGAGAGGAGGGGGGGAAACGGCGTTCGCCTTAATAGCAGCTCGTCTCGAAATCGAACTTCTGCGGGGCGCCGGGTTCGTGAACCATTGCGAAATCGCCGCTCAGAACAGGGCTCGTTCTGCTGCCCCGAGTTCCGAACGGATTCCTCGTCACCACGTGGCCTGACGACGCAGACAGCCCAGCGCATCGCTACCACCGTGACTCAGTTCGTGGGGGGTGTGGTGGGGGTGCTACTGGGCAGGACTGGCATAACAAGTTTAGGCGTGAGCGGTGAGACGGCTGACAGACGGTCTCCTCCGCCTTGAGGTGCCGTGAGGATTATGTAATCCCCCCCCCCACCGCCGCCCCTCACCTTGCTCGAGTGTTGCGCAAGCTACACTGGAGCGACGGTGTTCCTGCCCTCCGCAGGGAGCGTCTGTGCTGAGGTGTCGCTGGTGTCGAGCGAGCGAGCGAGCGTCCATCCGCCCTCTACCCCACCCTCTCTCGTGCCGCGCAGGAACCTCATTCGTAGGTGCTCGCTCACGGCACTTGCCCCAACAGTCTGTTGAGGCTGTACGGGGGATCTTTGTCTTTGTGTGTGTGTGTTGGTGCAGCGGTGAGCGCGCTGCTGCGCTACGAAAACGGCGACCCGAGTTGAATTACCGCTCACGGCCATCACCGGTGACGATTATCTGAACCGGTCCTGGGCTGGGGGACCTTTGCATTTGCCTTTTGTATGTGTGTATGTGTGTGTGGAATTGATTTTGTACGTGTGTATATGTGTGGAATTGATCTTGTATGTGTGTGTATGTGTGTGTATCTGTGTGTGTGTGTGTATGTGTGTGTGTATGTATGTGTGTGTATCTGTGTAAATGTGTGTGTATATGTGTGTATGTGTGTGTATGTGTGTGTATCTGTGTAAGTGTGTGTGTATGTATGTGTGTATGTGTGTGTGTATGTATGTGTGTGTATCTGTGTAAGTGTGTGTGTATGTGTGTGTGTATGTGTATATGTGTGTGTGTGTATGTGTGTGTATCTGTGTAAGTGTGTGTGTATGTATGTGTGTATGTGTGTATGTGTGTGTGTGTATGTGTGTGTATCTGTGTAAGTGTGTGTATATGTGTGTATGTGTGTGTATGTGTGTGTATCTGTGTAAGTGTGTGTGTATGTATGTGTGTATGTGTGTGTATGTATGTGTGTGTATCTGTGTAAGTGTGTGTATATGTGTGTATGTGTGTGTATGTGTGTGTATCTGTGTAAGTGTGTGTATATGTGTGTATGTGTGTGTATGTGTGTGTATCTGTGTAAGTGTGTGTGTATGTATGTGTGTATGTGTGTGTATGTGTGTGTGTATGTGTGTGTGGAATTGATTTCATGTTTTGCGGGCATGAGTTGGAGCGGTGGCACTGTGGTTAGCGCGCTGCGCCATGCGCACTCGTACACATGCGCTCACAGATGGAACACGAGAAAAGCGACAGGCTATATACAATGCGTCTGTGTGTGTGTTACGTGGTGTGTGTGGGGGGGAGTCGAAGTGCAGCGGTTAACGATCGCGACCAGGGCCTCCCCTAGGTCGACTCAGCCTCAAATGAGTATCTGATGCGATGTGTAATCATCGTCACTGGGGAGACAAAGGCGGTCGGGCGTGGTCCTAGCCACCCACCCCCTCGTGTGCCGTGCCGGCTTTCATAGGTGCTCGCTAACAGCACTTGCCCCAACAGTCTGTTACAGGCTATAGTGGGGCGGTGTGGGCGCTCATTATGTGCATGTGTGTGTGTGTACATGTGTGCACACGTGTGCACGTGTGCGTGCATGTGCGCGCGCGCGTGTGCATGTTTTTCTCTCTCTCTGAAATTCCAGAGGGTTAATGATATAAGTGCATTCATAATTGTGGGGTATTATTAAGGTCTAGGTGGGGGTTGTATTTTGAAAGGACTAACGTGTGTAGACTTGTGTTAGTGCACCATTGCAGTACACAATACAAGCGACGTATACAAAACATATCTCTGCCGAGGGACCGTGTTGGGACACGGGGGGGGGGGGGGTGTTCTACACATCGCACCAGGTACTCAGTTGAGGCTGAGTCGACTTAGGGGAGGGAGGCCCAGCTCCCTCGGCTTCACGGCGCGGTGCGCTGATCACCACACTCACACGCACAGGTACACAAACAGGTACACACAGGTACACAAACAGGTACACACAGGTACACAAACAGGCACACACATGTACACAAACAGGCACACACATGTACACAAACAGGCACACACATGTACACAAACAGGTACACAAACAGGTACACACACAGGTACACACAGATACTACAACAACAGCAGACTTTCGCCAATAGAGTGGCGGTGACGAAACCATAGCTATCGTGCCAAGCTAGGTGCACTTTGAGGCCTTGTAAAGCGTCGAAGGCTCGCTGGGATAGACGCACGCAGGTGCCATGGATCGACTGACTGAGATTGACTGGCAGATGCACGAGCTGTACCCCACAATGTGCCACCTGGCTGCGTTTTATCCGCCCGGCGCTCCGCTCGTTGTTGTGAGCGTCGTTCCTCCTCTAGCGCGCAAACCGCTACACCACGGCTCCCCAGGTACACAGATAAAGACAAAGATCCCCCGTGTAGCCTTAACAGACTGTAGGGGAAAGTGCTGTTAGCGAGCACCTATGAAGGCCGGAACGGTACACGAGGGGGTGGGTGGCCAGCACCACGCCCGACCGCCTTTGTCTCCCCAGTGGCGATGTTTACACACCGCACCAGGTACACATTTAAGGCTGAGTCGATAATCGTCACTTGGTGTTGGCCGTGAGTGGGAATCAAACTCGTGTCGCCGGGTTCATAGCGCAGCGCGCTAACCGCTACACTACCGCTCCCCACAACAAAGACACACACAGGTACACACAGACACACACAGGTACACACACACAGGTACACACAGACACACACAGTACACACACACAGGTACACACAGACACACACAGTACACACACACAGGTACACACACACAGGTACACACACACGCGCGCCACTATCCCTCTATCGCGTGCCTCTGTGGTAGCTCATGGCCCGTGTCGCGTGTAGTTTTGGGGAATCGGGTGACATCGCTGCGAGCTATTTAAGGGGAACGCAGGGGAGACAAGCAGAGAGTGCGGGGAGGGGGGTGCAGGGGAGGTGGAGGATGGGGGGGTAACAACAACACACACGCGCGGGCACACTCACACATGTAGGTGCTGCCTACACACACACACAAAACAAAGATCCCCCGTATAGGCTATAGGGGCAAGTGCTGTTCGAGAGTAGGCTGGCACGGCACATCGCGGGGTGGGCGGGCGGTTGGGCCGACACCACACCCGGCCGCCTTTGTCTCCTCGGTGGTGATGTTTGCACACCGCGCCAGGTACTCATTTGAGGCTGAGTCGACCTAGGGGAGGCCCAGGACCGGTTCAGATAATCGTCGCTGGTGTTGGCCGTGAGCGGGAATCGACCTGGGGTCGTCGCTGCACAACCTCTCCCGGCAGTTGCAGGGCTGCACCTTTGCCAACTCTACGTCAAGAGATCACTGGCGACGTGTGGTGGCGTTCACGATGATGATGACGATCATGACGATGGACAAGCAGAGGGTGGTGATGATGATGATGATGTCACTGATGATTGCGATGATGCTGATGATGATTTATTTTTGAACAGTTGCATCGAGAGAAAACGTCCAAGCGGCCAGCAATGAACAGCACTGCCAACGTTGTAATCGACAGGAGTTCGGCCTCTTGAATTGTTTCGGCGGGTGTTGGTGGCTGCGTCGCACGCGGCTGCCTGTAACCGAGCGCTGTGTGTAGGCAGCAAGCGAGGGGTCGGTGGGTCACCGCACAGATGTTGCATGTGCGTTGAACTTCTTTCGCACATCGTACGTGTTGCGTGAAACTCCCTTCGCCCGTGGCGGTGGAGGAGAAGACGTAGCCTGGTTAGCCAGGAGAAGGGATCGAGTATTTCGCCCTCGCACGCGCGGCTTTTGTTCGATTATTTCGGTTTCCTGCCAAAATGTAAGCACTCATTAATTGTCTGAAATTGTTTTTTTTATATAGATGATTCGTCTCCTCTCTCTGAGTCGTCCTTTCTCTCTCTCTCTGAGTCGTGCTCTCTCTGAGTCATCCTCTCTCTGAGTCGTCCTCTCTGAGTCGTCCTCTCTCTTTATCTAAGTCGTCCTCTCTCTCTCCGAGTTGTCCTCTCTCTCTCTCTGAGTCGTCATCTCTGAGTCGTCCCCTCTCTCTCTCCGAGTCGTCCTCTCTCTCTCTTTTTTTACGATCAGTGGAAACAAGAAGATGCTCGGTGTATTCGGCACTTTGCTTCGTTCATCATTTCGTAAATGTTTTTTTTTAACTGCCTTTATGTAACCCCCCCCCCCCCTCTCTAGCTCGCTCTCTCTCTCTCGCTCATTCTCTCGTTCATTCTCTCGCTCTCTCTCGTTAGTTGTCCTCTCTCTCTCTGAGTCGTCCTCTCTGAGTCGCCGCCTCTATCTCTCTATGAGAGCGAGTGGATACTCTGCTGCTGCTGCTGCGGCGGCGGCGGTGACGGCGCAGTGCTACAAGTTTAAATTATTGTCGTTGTTTGTTAAATAAAGATGAGTTAACATCCGATACAACGTATGCGGATCGTACGCAATGTGTGTACGTTGAACTTCTTTCGCAGCGTACGTAGCCAACGGTGTTAATCGGAGGTGCGGTGGAAGGACAACAATCTAAACACAAAGAGCAATTGCGTAATTCGACGCACTACATTGAGCCTAAGCATCTGTTTCATCGAATTATCTGGTGGCGTTGGTGATGCACAAGCATAGACAACAACAACAACAACATGAACACATTCATCAATAACAACAATCGGCGACGTTTATTCTTTTTGTACGTGCCATGACGAAGGGCCATTGCACGAAACGTCGCCTATTATTTATTTTACATTTCAAGGCCACAGCGTTATTGACGAATGTGTCGATGATCCTTGATGTACTTTCATCGATGTGTCAGCTCGCGCAACGCGCTGTTGCCGTATTCTCCGGTTTATAAGACGCACCTTCCCCCCTTAATATTTTAGCAAAGGTTGGAGCTGCGTCGTAAACTCCCGTCGGTATATTGTGTCGTTTCATTGACACCAGGCCACACGTTTTGGCTTCATCTTACTTCCTCGGGGGGGGGGCGGGGCGTCTTATAAACCGTAGAATACGGTAATTGAAATCCAATCCTGATCCCTCTAATCCGGAACGGATTTTTTTTTCCACCGCGCCGAGTGATCGGATCCGTGGAAATCGTGGATTGGATCCGATCGGCTGGGAACTCCACTTGAAGAGTATTTTTCACGGCACATTTTTTTGCCAGAATCAAAGTATGAAAAATAAGAAAGTGTTTTTACCCTTTCTGGCAATAAAACAGGAGGTGTTTACGTGTTCAAACACCAAATAGACTTACCTCTTTGCAAGGAATCAAGCCTGCATTAAGCACACACAATGCTCATGGTTGTGCATCGCCTTTGAAACCGATTGTCCAGTCAAAGGCACTGCATATTTTATCAGAGCGTGTTTGTTTGCATGTCCGTACTGCGTGTGGTTAATGCGAACTTGATTCCTTGCAAACAAAAATTTATTAGTTTGGTATTTGAACATCGTAACACCTCGTGTTTTAATGGGTAAAACCTATTCTTAATTTTTCATACCTAGAAATATTATATCTGAAGTCGAAGCGCGCCCCCCCCCTCTCATCCCTCTCCCCCCCCCAAAGCGCGGGGCCCAGGGCGGTCGCCCTGATGCTCAGTTCCCTAGGGGATGGGCTCTGCAGGGTGTACACACATCGTCGTGATCATCATCATCATCGTTACTAACACTCTACAGGGCTCATACTCTTAGGTTTTTTCGGTAAATAATAAATAATAGAAATAATAATATAAATAAAATAATAAATCACGAAAGCCTCCGAAACGTCGTGATTTATTATTTTATTTCTATTATTTATATTATTTATAATTTATTTTACTTTTTCACCTACGTGACTTTACCGAAAAAACATAAGAGTATGAATCCTTGCAGTCACGAAAGCTTCAAATCTAACACTCTACAGGGCCCTTTGTCAATCCACTCTTAGATAAATGCCTCCCTCACGCCGTCTCTGTCGTGGGAGTTGTTTGACCATACTTCACCACGCTGGGCGATGTGGGTTGGAGTAGGTGGTGCGGTAGGGGTGGTGGTGGAGGGGGGATGGGCCAGGCGACTGGGGTAGTTCCACGGACCGATTCTAATACCGCATCGCACCGCTGATGTTAGCCGTGGGCAGAAATCGAACTCAGGTAGCGGAGTTCCCTGCAAAGTTTGCCCTCCACTGTAAGACTGTCCGCCTACGCATCATACAAGATCACAATGCCCATCATCCCTTAGGAGCGGATACATTTAACACCACCTTGTGGAAAGTCAACAATATTCGTCTTTATTGATAAAAGCTCTCTCATAGGAGTGCGTCATTGTGCACCGTTGGCGTAGGCTCACCAGTAATTGAGCATGGATGGAGCGGTGGTGCAATGGTTAGCGCACTGCGTTGTGATACCGGCTAATCTGCTATACAGGAGGTCGTCGGTTCGATCCCGACCCCGACGTCTATAAATGTGGGTTTGCGTGCCTCTCTCTCTCTCTCTCTGCGTGGTCGCGTGAGTTTTCCCTCCGGGTTTTCCCTCCACATTTAGAAGCACGCGTTTAGAGTATTTGGCTGCTATACATCTGCACGTGATAAGCCACTTCGTTGAGCTGTCATTTGTGGTCAGCTCGCTTCTAAAAAGGAGCTTTAGAGCTCAGTTGGGGCTTACCTGGTAAAATAAAAATAAAAAAAAATGTGTGTAGTTTCAGTGCGATTCACGGCCAACATCAGATGCGAGCGACTTCTGAACGGACCGATCCTGGGCCTCCCTAACACGTGACCGTCCGCGCACCGACCAACGTGAAGAAACACTAGCGACACGGCGTGGGGAGAGCCTTCATCCAGCAGTGGATACAACAATTTGTTTTTTTTACCAGGTAATTCCCACTGAGCGATGGAGCTCTTTTTCAGAAGCGACCCGGCCACAAATGATAGCTCAACGAAGTGGCTTATCACGTGAAAATGTATATCAGTCAAATACTCTAAAACCGGTGGTTTCTTAACCTGGGGTGCACCCAGCCCCCCTGGAGGTGCGAGATTCCCTTTCTGGGGGGCTGCGAGACGTGGCCAGATTTTTTTTAGAAGGTAAATAATCGAAAACACAAACTAAGTACGGGCACGTAAGTACAACTACTTTGTTTCATCAAACCCCGATGTATTGATTAACATTGTAAAAATGTTCGCGATTCAGAACCAAAGGGGTACAAGGCTAGAGCAAAGGTTAAGAGTCACTGCTCTAAACGCACCTTTCTAAATGTGGTGGGAAAAACCGGAAGACCCGGAGACAAATCCACGTAACCGCGGGGAGAACAGCAGCAGGCATCAGGGTCGGGGTCGAAACCACGACCTCCTGTGTACCAGGCGAGGTAGTTAACATCTCCAAGCCACCGTGATGATGATGAGAGAGAGAGAGACACGCAAACTACAAATATACAGCAGCAGGCATCAGGGTCGGGGTCGAAACCACGACCTCCTGCATACCAGGCGAAGTAGTTAACATCTCCTAGCCACCGTGATGATGATGAGAGAGAGAGACACGCAAACTACAAATATACAGCAGCAGGCATCAGGGTCGGGGTCGAAACCACGACCTCATGTATACCAGGCGAGGTAGTTAACGTCTCCAAGCCACCGTGATGATGATGAGAGAGAGAGACACGCAAACTACAAATATACAGCAGCAGGCATCAAGGTCGGGGTCGAAACCACGACCTCCTGCATACCAGGCGAGGTAGTTAACATCTCCAAGCCACCGTGATGATGATGAGAGAGAGAGAGACACGCAAACTACAAATATACAGCAGCAGGCATCAGGGTCGGGGTCGAAACCACGACCTCCTGTATACCAGGCGAGGTAGTTAACATCTCCAAGCCACCGTGATGATGATGAGAGAGAGAGAGACACGCAAACTACAAATATACAGCAGCAGGCATCAGGGTCGGGGTCGAAACCACGACCTCCTGTATACCAGGCGAGGTAGTTAACATCTCCAAGCCACCGTGATGATGATGAGAGAGAGAGAGACACGCAAACTACAAATATACAGCAGCAGGCATCAGGGTCGGGGTCAAAACCACGACCTCCTGTACACCAGGCGAGGTAGTTAACATCTCCAAATTGCCGTGATGATGATGAGAGAGAGAGACATGCAGACTCCAAATCTACAGCAGCAGGCGTCAGGGTCGGGATCGATCCCATGACCTCCCGTACACCAGGCGAGGTAGTTAACATCTCACCAACGCGGTGCCGCCCCTTGGATAGACCGGGAGGGGGGAGGGGCTGAGCCACCCACGCTTGCAACTCCAGCACGAGGCCCACCGTGACACAACGATCATCCTCCAGCACTCGCCACTCCGCAGCAGCTGTCAAAGTCTCCTGCAGCCAAGTGGCGTGTGGGGCTCTCCGTGGACTCAATCCCAGCCCACGAAGCCATCTGGTACCCTACGGGTGCAGTGTTAGTCCATGCGCGCGTGCGTGCCACGGGACCGATAGCAATAGTACTAATAGCGCTGGTCAACACACTTTTTCTGGCATAAGGTATTCCAACGGTTCAAAGGTAATTTTGGGGTGCTGATTCCAAATCTGGCATCAGTTTTTGTCTATCACATCAGGTTTTTGAGATATCAAATATTGCATTTTCAATAAAACTGTAGAAGAAAATATTAAATAAATGTGGATATCTACATACAATGATATTATAAACACACTATCCTAAAAATACAGCACCATATTTTAACACTAAAGCAGTCGCTGACTCGCAACAACTTGCAATCATAAGTGACAGAGTTAATTTCGGGTAAAATCTATGAAAATGGGGTTTGCCGATAGCATAAAAATGAGATGTGATAGAGCAAATCTGAGATCAGATTTGGAATCAGCACCCTGAAATTAGTCTAAAACAGCTGCAAAAGTCCAGGCCATAAAATGTTTGTTGACCAGTGTAATCAGTCAGAGTAATTAGTCATAATAATTGATGATAATAACGAATCGAGAGCGCGTGCGTGTCTCTGCAAAAGCTAAATAAGAGACCGCTGTGTCCATGCTGTTTTCTCAATCCTCGTGCACTCTTCCACGCTCCGCGAACTCATCGGAGGATCGTTCTTAGGAGACGCTGCCCCCCGTAATGGGAATGTGGAGTTTCCACCACCGGCTAGCGGTCGCCACGCCGTCACGCGAACCCCGGTAGTCATCCTCGTAGCAGCAGCGGCGGCGGCGGCTTTTAGCTGTCCCATCGAACCATGACGGCGCTTCTACGGGTGTCTGGAACGCTCTTCCTTCCGATGTTAGGAAGACATTGGAGCTGTGTGCTTTTAAATTATGAAGGTTGAAAACGTATTTCTTTGGAACTGCTTTTTGTGTCTGCTGTCCGTACGTAGCACGCGTGACTACGTACGGTACGAGAGAAGTTCAACATACATAATCTACTAATAGGGGTTTTGCCCTTTTTTCTGGCAACAAAACTGACACAAAAAACAAAATTATTTTTTGTTTGCATTTGACTGCAAGTATTGTGGTTAATGTAAGCATGATTCCTTGCAAAATGTGTCAGTTTTGTTGCCAGAAAAAAATGGGAAAACCCCTATTAGTATATTTTGGTACTGGCAAAGGAGGTCCCATGATACATAATCTACTTGAATGTAAGAGAGTAGTAACCGCGGGTCTACGTCGAAACGTCGTGAACTCAAAATGATTCGCTGGGTAAGGTGGAGGCGAAGACTGAGAGGCGAGGGATAACGAGAAGGTACGGACGATGCTCTCAGCAACGTAAGCGTGGCGTTGATCGGGTAGCGATGTTAATAAAGTGACGACGTATTCGCGAGATGACGTTAAAGGCGTCCTCAGGTGAAGAACAGGTCTGTCGGAAAGACAGCGTCTGAATGAAAGACAGCGTCTGAATGACAGACCTGTTCTTCACCTGAGGACGGCTGCTTGCGTTGTGGCCGAAACGTCGTGAGAATTATTTATTATGTTTTATTTTTATTATTTTATTACTTCCCTTCTACGTGACTTTACCGAAAGAACCAAAAAGAAGGACATGTTACTTTTAATTTTTTTGTTTAACACGCAGCCACCCTCCCCCATTCCCCCAACCACTCAAGCAAAACAAACAAAAAACCCCGTTTTGTTTGAGCGAAAGACACGAGTTATTAAAACGAAAAGATACCTCCGAACACGGCGCGTGAACGGCGGGGGCGACGCACCAATCAGTTCACGCGCGCGTTCCTCCCACGCTCGTGCACGCGCGCGTGTCACTGCGTTCTTAACTCGCTTTCACTTTCTATTCTCTTTTATTCCTTCCGTATAAGCCGGCCACAAAGAGTACTTTTATCCCTCGGATTATATATATAAAAAATATTAAACCACCCCCCACCCCACATACAACAAACAGCGCGATAGAAATACACATTACATCCTTATTCTGCTACAAAATCAAAACTTAAAAGTGTACGGACCCGAATTCATCGTCCGGCCCCCCCAAAAAACTGAAAGAAAAAAAAAACATCATTTTATTTTTTGTCCCGAGTTGGCCCGCTTTGAACAACGGGGCATTAAAGCGCGGCCAATGTAGTGGGGGCGAGATTTAATTCCAGATCATTTTGCTTATATTTGTGACGGGTCCTTTCTTCTGAACGGATGGCCTTTGAAGTGGGGTGGACAGATATCTTATACCATTAGGACAGCATATTCGTCGCTTCGCTATCGCCCCGTCCGCCCTGGCCGCTATGAATATTTTTCTTGGTGAGATGCCCCGCGCCCCATCCCCACCCACCCACCAACCAACCCCCGCCCCGTCCTTCAACCCACCACCCTTCCACCCACCACGCGAAATGTATCATGAAGCCACCGCCCCTGGCTCAATGCCCCATCTTGTTTCCTGATCCCCCCCCCCTTACCGCCACCTCCCTCTCGCTCCACCCCGCCACCCACGACCCCCACCCCTATCAACCACAATTCACACATTGCTCCCACATTGACTTCTACCCCCACCCCTCCTTCCCTCGCCCCCCCCACGTCTACCACCGGCTGTCTGCACCCACGCTCGCCAAACAGAAAGACAAAGAAGCCGCCCACCCCACCCACCCCACCCACCCCACCCACCCACCCCACCCCTCCCGCCCACAAAGTGGCCTCTTAGCGAGCACCTCTTAAGGTCGGAACAGCGCGCGGTCGGCTTTGTCTCCCAGTGGCGAATTTCATTCACACACCGAACCAGCTACTCGTTTAATGGCTGAGTCGACCTAGACGATGCTCACTCAGCACTGATTTTTTTTTATCACTCGCCATTTATTTTATTCGTGGTTGAAAATATTACTCAGGCCGCCGGGTTAGGAGCGCAATGCGCTAACCGTTGTGACACCGCTCCCCGCTGATGTCCACGTGCATGCAAAGGCAAATATCCCCCGTATAGCCTTTTGACAGGATGTTGGGGCAAGTGCTGTTAGCATGGATCCAACCAGCGCAAACGAACGTGTGCAGCGGTGTGGCTGGGGGCTATCGGAGGCTTAGCCCCCTCGAACCCGTCCAGAAGTTCACATCTCAGCACAGGGCCATGCGGTGAGCACCCCCCGGGCGACCACAAGGTCATCTCTGGCAAACCACGTGGTTGGGTGACGCTGCCGGTGACCGCGAGCCCTTGGGCGCATTACAATAAAAATAAACCACGTGGCATCCTCGCACGCTCTCGGATTTTGACATTAATTTTGGACGTTAAAGAAATTAACTTAATTAATGAGAATTTTTTTTCTCTCTCTCTCTTAGTCGTGCCGCAAAAGAATATTTCCACCGACCGCCTTTGTTTCTCCCGTCGCATTGGCTACCAATGAGGTTTCGAGTTGACTACAAGATCCTGCAGCTGCAGGCCTATGCAATGCTCGCCATGGGCTGGCCCCACGAGACCTGCAGCACGTGATCTGTGTTGACTCTCCAGCGAGGTCCCTGAGAGCCCCGGATCGCGTTCTTCTCGGGACTCTGTTCCTGGGCTGTTGACTGCACTGTGTGTGTATGTGTGTGTGTATGTGTGGGGAGCGGTGGTGTAGCGGTTAGCGCGCTGCGCTATGAACGTGGCGATCCGGATTCGATTCCCGCTCACGGCCAACACCAGTGACGATTATCTGAACCGGTCCTGGGCCTCCCCTAGGTCGACTCAGCCTGAAATGAGTACCTGTTGCGGTGAGAAAACATCGCCACTGGGGAGACAAAGGCGGTCGGGCGTGGTGCTGGCCACCCACCCCCTCGTGTACCGTTCCGGCCTTCATAGGTGCTCGCTAACAGCACTTACCCCCACAGTCTGTTAAGGCTATACGGGGGATCTTTGTCTTTTATGTATGTTGACCTTCTTTCGCACCGTACGTAGCCAACCGTACTAATCGGAGGTGCGGCAGACTGCGGGACAACGCTCTGTGCCTGTGGTGATCAGGCAGTCAGATTCACGCGCGCTATTTAAATCTCTGTTCAAAACTCAACCTCTGGTGGGGTTAGATCTCGTAAATTCGTGTCGTAAAACCCGCCGCCACCCGTCACAGCCAATGCGTGAGGTTTGTCACGTAAACGACCTCTTTAGATCGACGTTAAGCCCCCACCCCCTCTTCGTGTTGGCCGTGGTTTTGTTTTCATTTGCCCGCTTTTCGCACACGGCATTGGCATCTACGGATGAAACGCTTCTTACAAATTCAAATTATTTTAATTCTACATATCCAGTTGTTGTTTTTTTTTTCAGCGTTGCCGTGCATGTCTTTTGAAAAATCCAACATCAAATGTTTTTTTTACTTGTTACAAATAATTTTAAAAAAATCAAACTAAATAGTTTCTTTTATTTTACCAGGTAAGGCTCACTGAGCTGTGTAGCTCTTCATCAGAAGCGACCTGGTCGCAAATGATAGCTCAATGAGGCGGCTTGCCATCACGTGAAAACGCAAAGCAGCCAAATACTCTAAACGCGTGATGTCGATTCGAAATGCGGAGGGGAAAAAAACCCGGAGGACCTGGAGAAAAATCCACGCGACCACGTGGAGAGCACGCGAACTCCAAATATACAGCAGGCGTCAGGGTCGGGATCGAACCAACGACGTCTTTCCTACCCGCTAAAACAAACACAGTTAAATAGCCACAGCTTCGCCATCGGCCGTCGTTCGGGGGTTTTCCAACCCTGTGCCCTCACGCGTCGAGCGAGGCAATGAAAGGTGGCGACGGGGTGATGGGGGCTGACTGAGACGAGGGGATAGTGGTGTCGAAACGTGGCCCCAGCCTCTCTGCCTCCCTCCGGTTCTCGTGCTGTGGGACCGACTCCACTGCGTCGTTCTACCCACGGCAGACGACCACAGCGCCACGCGTGTCGCCGTGGGGCCGTCACGCAACAGACACGCGCCTCTCGTGGCCTCCTCGCCTTCGACGGACTTTTGGGGCAAGTGCTGTGAGCGAGCAACGATGAAGGCAGGCCACGGTACACGAGGGGGTGGGCGGCCAACAACCACGGTATACACACGACAACAAAGACAAAGATCCTCCGTATAGCCTCATCAGACTGTTGGGGCAAGTGCCGTAGGAGTTGATCTACAAAGGCCGGCACTGCACACGAGGGCGTGGGTGGCCATCACCACGCCCGGCCGCCTTTGTCTCCCGAGTGGCGATGTTTACACACCGCACCAGGTACTCATTTGAGGCTGAGTCGACCTAGGGGAGGCCCAGGACCGGTTCAGATAATCATCACCGGTGTCGGCCGTGAGCGCGAATCGAACCCGGGTCGCCGGGATTCGTAGCGCAGCGCGGCTCACCGTCACGCTACCGCTCCCCACACACGCGCACACACACACACGTACAGACACACACGGATTATTCAATTCTATTATGATAACGAGGTTCCCCCCACCCCACTCCTCATCATCCTCCTCCTGCGGGCGCTGCAGTGTTGTTTTTAATGGGCCAGGATCGGAGGCTCTTCTGCTGATCCGTGGCTCGCGACGTCGTCGTCACCACGAGCGCGGCGCGCAGAGGGAGCCGCGCGCGTGGAGATTTTTCATGGGGAAAATTGGATTTTTTTTGTTTGCTCCACTTTGTCACTGGAACACACGCGCGCGCACACACACACTCACGCACAACGCGCGGAGACACACACACACAGAGACGTGGACTCGCACAGGCCAGCGCACACACTCACGCAGACACACGCAGACACTTGCAGACGCAGAGACGCATGGACAAAGGTCCCACGAATAGCCCCAATTCGACGCAGACACACACAGGCAAACGAAGACAAAGATCCCCCGTGTAGCCTCAATAGACTGTTGGAACAAGTGCTGTTAGTGAGTGGCACCTATGAAGGCCGGCACGGCACACGAGGGGGTGGGTGGATGGCACCACGCACGGCCGCCTTTGTCTCCCCGGTGGCGATGTTTCCACGTCGCACCAACTACTCATTCGAGGCTGAGTTGACCTAGGGGGGGCCCAGGACCAGTTCAGAGAATCGTCGCTGGTGTTGGCCGTGAGCGGGAATCGACCTGGGGTCGTCGCTGCACAACCTCTCCCCACGTCCACACGAACACACCCTGACATACACACACCCTGACATACACACACCCTGACATATACACACCCTGACATACACACACCCTGACATACACACACCCTGACATACACACACCCTGACATACACACACCCTGACATACACACACCCTGACATACACACACCCTGACATACACACACCCTGACATACACACACCCTGACATACACACACCCTGACATACACACACCCTGACATACACACACCCTGACATACACACACCCTGACACACACACACCCTGACATACACACACCCTGACATACACACACCCTGACATACACACACCCTGACATACACACACCCTGACATACACACACCCTGACATACACACACCCTGACATACACACACCCTGACATACACACACCCTGACATACACACACCCTGACATACACACACCCTGACATACACACACCCTGACATACACACACCCTGACATACACACACCCTGACATACACACACCCTGACATACACACACCCTGACATACACACACCCTGACATACACACACCCTGACATACACACACCCTGACATACACACACCCTGACATACACACACCCTGACATACACACACCCTGACATACACACACCCTGACATACACACACCCTGACATACACACACCCTGACATACACACACCCTGACATACACACACCCTGACATACACACACCCTGACATACACACACCCTGACATACACACACCCTGACATACACACACCCTGACATACACACACCCTGACATACACACACCCTGACATACACACACCCTGACATACACACACCCTGACATACACACACCCTGACATACACACACACACTCGGCTCTGGCAAGACGCTTGGCCGTGCAGCGTGAAAGAGTGGCACAGCGACACGCCACTCGAGTTGACTCTCTCTCGAGCAGCCTCCAGTGGAAACCCTTTCGCCGGCAGTGGCGTGAACAGGCAGTTGCAGGGCTGCACCTTTGCCATTCATTTATCACCACAGTCTCATGGCCGAGACAATTCTCTCGACAGAACGACCACTGGTGCCCTTTTTTTTTTGCAAAGTGGTACTCATTTTAGTCACTCAGCAGCGAGCGTTGCTTTGCTGCTACTCGTGTTGGTGATGATTGGCTAATCCGACCCTTCGACCAGGGTTTGGATTTACGACCATCCTCTTGTGTCAATCGATCACTCACTCTCTGAGCCTAAGCGACCCCTGGGCTGACTTTAATTGAAGAGTTCGCTGTGGTGGTGGCGGGGGAGGTGGTGGTGATGGTGGTGGTGGTGGTAATGATGGTGGTGGAGGTGGTGGTGATGATGGTGGTGGTGGAGGTGGTAAGGATTGCGGTGGTGGTGATGATGATGATGGTGGTGGTGATGGTGGTGCTGGTGGTGATGATGGTGGTGGTGATGATGGTGGTGGTGGAGGTGGTAATGATGGCGGCGGTTGGTGGTGGAGGTGGTAATGATTGTGGTGGTGGAGATGGTAATGATGGCGGTGGTGATGATGGTGGTGGTGGTGATGATGGTGGTGGTGGTGGTGGTGATGATGATGATGGTGATGATGGTGGTGCTGGTGGAGGTGGTGATGACGATGGTGGTGGTGGTCTCACCAATAGCGAGGGTAAGATGATTGTGTAAATGCGAACCTTGTCTGAAGTCTTCCACGTGACCCGTCCATCATTCCTCGTTCATAGCTCATTTCAGCGCCTCGTGTTTTCATTTTGGCAAAGCGGACTGTGTGTGTCTGTCTGTCTGTGTGTCTGTGTGTCTGTGTGTGTGTCTGTGTGTATGTCTGTGTGTGTGTGTGTCTGTGTGTGTCTGTGTGTGTGTCTGTGTGTGTCTGTCTGTCTGTGTGTCTGTCTGTGTGTGTTTGTGTGTGTGTCTGTCTGTGTCCGTGTGTGTCTGTGTGTGTGTGTGTGTCTGTGTGTGTCTTTGATCTTTTGTGTGTGTGTCTGTGTGCATGTCTGTGTGTCTGTGTGTCTGTCTGTGTCTCTGTGTGTGTGTGTCTGTGTGTGTGTGTCTGTGTGTCTGAATGTCTCCGTGTGTCTGTCTGTGTCTGTGTGTATCTGTCTGTGTCTGTGTGTCTGTCTGTGTCTGTGTGTCTATGTGTGTCTGTCTGTGTCTGTGTGTGTCTGTCTGTGTCTGTGTGTGTCTGTGTGTGTGTGTCTATCTGTGTGTCTGTGTGTGTGCAAAAAAGAATAAATCACATTTGTAAACGCGTATGAATTCAGTTCGCCCACACATATACACAATACGGATTTACGACTCACACAACTGATACTTTATATTCTGTATAGGATTCTGCCACGCCATGTAACTGCTTCGCACCCGCCACTGCCCTTGCACTCCAGGGGTCGCCTAGCCGACTCGATATCTCTGGGAGCGGCACTTTAAAAAGCAATGTGGGACATGCCTATTATAACGCGGGACATGCCCATTATAACGCGGGAAGCGGGCGTTATGGCGAGAGACGCCCGTTATAACGCATAACGCACCCGTTATAATGTGATTTCTGAATGGTCGATGACGAACTACTTTCTTGAACTGCGCGGTACGATACAGTATGGGGAGTAGCGATACAGTAACGCGGCGGCGTGCCCTCGGTTATCTGTCCCGCCGTCTCGCTGCGTGTTCGTAGCGGTAGTCGTACGTCGCCAGACTTCATCGTCGCATTATTCTTAGGGGGCAATTGTGTTTCGCTGAACGCGCCTTCCGCCGCGTTGAGCGAGGAATTACCCCGGACACACAGCAAGCGGGGGAAGCAAATCGAAGAGCTGAAACGTGCTGGAAACCCGCGCCTTCTTGTCCATCACATTTGCAGTGACCGAAAAATGACCCCAAGCCATGGTGCAGCCCAGACGGCTGTTTAAAAAATAAACAAACGGTCTCCGATTGGAGGAAAAGCGTCCTCCACGAAGGGGATAACAAAAAGGATTCCGTTTAAAGGGAAAGGACAGGGATTGTCTAGAGCAGGGGTCGGCAACCAAAATAACAAGAAGAGCCATTTCTTTCCAATTCGGTACAAAATTCAGTATTTCAAGAGCCGCAATGCATCTGAGTACATACTGTACATACGTACATATCGTCAAGAAGCAGCCCGTAAAGAGCCGCATGCGGCTCCGGAGCCGTAGGTTGCCGACCCCTGGTCTAGAGGTAGGCCTCGGCAAGGCAAGGTAATTTGCCCTTTTTACCGGCTACAAGGGTAAAGGTAAAGGGTCAAGGTGTCGACATGCCAAGGGGTAAGGTAGAGGGTAGGGTAAAGGTAGCACGGAAGAATTACCCAGTAAATACCTTGTTTACCTACTACCCTGTTTACCGCTCGCTAAAAGCTCCGTGGCGCAGTCCGTAGCCTCCATTTTAAATTGGAATCACCGAAAGTATTCTATATGAATAAAGCGCTCTACCTCGCATTCACCTGTTATAAACCTTGTTCATGTGTAGTAATACCCCAGTTATTACCCTGTAATCGGGTAATTTGTATGGGGTCAGGGCAAAAGGTAGGGTAAAGGTCGGCTCGTTGCTTTTGACCTTTTACCTTACCTTGCTAAAGGGTAAATTGTAAGGGTAGAGTGATTGTATTTGTGGTAAGGTCAAAGGTAAGGTAAAGGTCGGCTCGTTGCTTTTGACCTTTTACCTTACCTTGCTAAAGGGTAAATTGTAAGGGTAGAGTGATTGTATTTGTGGTAAGGTCAAAGGTAAGGTAAAGGTAGGCTCGTTGCTTTTGACCTTTTACCTTTTACCTTACCTTGCTAAAGGGTAAATTGTAAGGGTAGAGTGATTGTATTGTGGTAAGGTAAAAGGTAGGGTAAAGGTAGGCTCGTTGCTTTTGACCTTTTGTCCTTTTACCTTACCCTGCTAAGGGTAAAAGGTAAGGGTAGAGTGATTGTATTGTGGTAGGGTAAAGGTAGGGTAAAGGTAGGCTCGTTGCTTTTGACCTTTTACCTTACCTTGCTAAAGGGTAAAAGGTAAGGGGCGAGTGATTGTATTGTGGTAAGGTAAAAGGTAGGGTAAAGGTAGGCTCGTTGTTTTTACCTTAATTTCCCGAGGCCTACTAGAGGTAAAACAAAGTATGACGAGAAGGTTCGAGAAAGGGGAGCTGATGGATGTTTCGGGGGGGGGGGGGCACGAGGAATGGGGAGGTTCGTAGGAAGATACAAGCCGGGCGACAGTCACCTGATTGTGTAATCCACAGTCGGCTTCTGTATGTTGTGAACTAATACAAGTGGCTCTTCTTATATATCCTCGGCGTCGAAGACATTGCACGTTCGTCACCCAGATCCCGAATGGAAAACTAATCGGCGCCTCTAACCGTGGGCTACATACCGGGTGTGTACGGACCAAGTTCAACACGCACCTGTACGTTGTTTCGTAAGTAAGTTGACACATTGCGGGCGCATTAAGGGCAATAATACAAAGCAGTTGTGGTGAAGTATGGTCAAATAACCCCCCCCAACCTATAACCTGCAGGGACATGGGGTGGGGAGGCCGCAGCGGACCAACAAAACGGCCGTGCGTGTAAATACAATAATATAATACTGTTGTTATTATTAAGCGGAAGAAATCAAACCGTTAGATACTTTGATCATTTGAATGCAAACATGAAAAAGGGTAGGGACGGGTCAGAGGTGGGGGGCACGGTGGAGCTGAGGGGAGGGGTCCCCCCCCTCCCCCTCCCCCCACCCTATCAATCCCCCACCCCCTGCCGCTATAATCTCCCCTGGGCGCACGCGCTCACAATCTACACTTATCGGCCACGTGCATGAGGAGGGTGTTCGGCCATGTGTGCACGTGCGTGAGTGCGTGAGCGAGTGCGTGCGTGTGTGTGTGTCGGTGTCTGCGTGTGTGTGTGTGTGTCGTTGGGGAGCGGTGGTGCAGCGGTTAGCGCTACGCTGCGCTACGAAACCCGGCAACCCGGGTTCGATTCCCGCTCACGGACGACACCGGTGGCGATTATCTGAACTGGTCCTGGGTCTCCTCTAGGTCGACTCAGCCTCAAATGAGTACCTGGTGCGGTGTGTAAACATTGCCACTAGCTCTTTGCACCCACATTTTCGGGGTTCCCCAAATCTAAAAATGTCTATGGTTGGTCAAATATCTCTGGTGTTGTAACTACAGTGATGGAAAAAAGTATTTGATCCCCTGCTGATTTGGTACGTTTGCCCACTGACAAAGAAATGATCAGTCTATAATTTGAATGGTAGGTTTATTTGAACAGTGAGAGACAGAATAACAACCAAAAAATCCAGAAAAACGCATGTCAAAAATGTTATAAATTGATTTGCATTTTAATGAGGGAAATAAGTATTTGACCCCTCTGAAAAACATGACTTAGTACTTGGTGGCAAAACCCTTATTGGCAATCACAGAGGTCAGACGTTTATTGTAGTTGGCCACCAGGTTTGCACACATCTCAGGAGGGATTTTGTCCCACTCCTCTTTGCAGATCTTCTCCAAGTCATTAAGGTTTCGAGGCTGACGTTTGGCAACTCGAACCTTCAGCTCCCTCCACAGATTTTCTATAGGATTAAGGTCTGGAGACTGGCTAGGCCACTCCAGCACCTTAATGTGCTTCTTCTTGAGCCACTCCTTTGTTGCCTTGGCCGTGTGTTTCGGGTCATTGTCATGCCCTGGCTGAGGGAATGAGGTTCTCACCCAAGATTTGACGGTACATGGCCCCGTCCATCGTCCCTTTGATGCGGTGAAGTTGTCCTGTCCCCTTCGCAGAAAAACACCCCCAAAGCATAATGTTTCCACCTCCATGTTTGACGGTGGGGATGGTGTTCTTGGGGTCATAGGCAGCATTCCTCCTTCTCCAAATACGGCGAGTTGAGTTGATGCCAAAAAGCTCAATTTAGCTCTCATCTGACCACAACACTTTCACCCAGTTGTCCTCTGAATCATTCAGATGTTCATTGGCAAACTTCAGACGGACATGTATATGTGCTTTCTTGAGCAGGGGGACCTTGTGGGCGCTGCAGGATTTCAGTCCTTCACGGCGTAGTGTGTTACCAACTGTTTTCTTGGTGACTATGGTCCCAGCTGCCTTGAGATCATTGACAAGATCCTCCCGTGTAGTTCTGGGCTGATTCCTCACCGTTTTCATGATCATTGCAACTCCACGAGGTGAGATCTTGCATGGAGCCCCAGGCCGAGGGAGATTGACAGTTCTTTTGTGTTTCTTCCATTTGCGAATAATCGCACCAACTGTTGTCACCTTCTCACCAAGCTGCTTGGCGATGGTCTTGTAGCCCATTCCAGCCTTGTGTAGGTCTACAATCTTGTCCCTGATATCCTTGGAGAGCTCTTTGGTCTTGGCCATGGTGGAGAATTTGGAATCTGATTGATTGATTGCTTCTGTGAATAGGTGTCTTTTATACATTTAACAAGCTGAGATTAGGAGCACTCCCTTTAAGAGTGTGCTCCTAATTTCAGCTCGTTGCTTGTATAAAAGACACCTGGGAGCCAGAAATCTTTCCGATTGAGAGGGGGTCAAATACTTATTTCCCTCATTAAAATGCAAATCAATTTATAACATTTTTGACATGCGTTTTTCTGGATTTTGTTGTTGTTATTCTGTCTCTCACTGTTCAAATAAACCTACCATTAAAATTATAGACTGATCATTTCTTTGTCAGTGGGCAAACGTACAAAATCAGCAGGGGATCAAATACTTTTTTCCCTCGCTGTATACCTGTGCCAAATGTAATCATCTCTCTAGCCCTTCTACAACAACATCATTATAACTCGCATCAGTCGCTCAGTCACTAATCTATCAGATCGATATATTAATGCGAGTGCGCATGTATGCATGATCATTATCGGCATCGTCGGCCATGATCTATGCCCTGCTGGATGAAGGCCTCCATAATCCGTCACCATCTGTCGCTGAGATGCAGCACCTTGGGATCACCTCCGTGGTTGTTTCGAAGGGCTGCTTTCTCCAGCCTCTACCACAGATACACAAAGATAAAGTTCCCCCGTATAGCATCGACAGACTTTTTGGGGCAAGTGACTGTGAGCAGACACCGATGAAGGCCAGGCACGGCGATGTCTACACACCGGGCTACTCGTTTGAGGCTGAGTCGACTTAGGGGAGGCCCAGGACCTGTTCACACAATCGTCACTGGGTGTGTGTGGCCGTGAGCGAGAATCGAACTCGGGTCGCCGGGTTCGTAGCGCAGCGTAGCGCTAACCGCTACACCACCACTCCCCATTCTGTTTAAACAAAGACAAAGATCCCCCGTATAGCCTTAACAGACTTTAGGGGCAAGTGCTGTTAGCGAGCATCTATGAAGGCCGACACGGCGCACAAGGGGGTGGGTGGTCAACACCACGTCCGACCGCCTTTGTCTCCCCAGTGGAGATGTTTACACACCGCACCGGGCGACTCGTTTGAGGCTGAGTCGACCTAGGGGAGGCCTAGGACCTGTTCACACAATCGTCACTGGGTGTTGGTGGCCGTGAGCGAGAATCGAACTCGGGTCGCCGGGTTCGTAGCGCAGCGTAGCGCTAACCGCTGCACCACCGCTCCCCAACGACACACACACACTATCAATCAGATTCTGCAGGCGACGAATGCATACCAAATACCGTTATGCATATCCGTTTGAGAGCGTGAAAAGGCATTCGACTCGGAGGAAATTAAAGCGGTGATGTTTGCCTATTATACGTGCGTTATCAAGTTTCTGCTCCAGTGATCTTATACATAACACAACAGGTTAATTGAAATAAAAATAATTAATAAATACCACGGCGATTTTACTGTAAATGAGAGTATCGGAAGCGCTAAATACACACACACGCGCATATGTACATGCGCGTGTGTGTGTGTACGCGTGTGTGAGTGCATGTGTGTGTGCATGTGTGTGTGAGTGTGTGGGGAGCGGTGGTGTAGCGGTTAGCGCTACACTGCGCTATGAACCTGGCGACCCGGGTTCGATTCCCGCTCACGGCCAACACGAGTGACGATTATCTGAACCGGTCCCGGGCCTCCCTTAGGTCGACTCAGCCTCAAATGAGTATCTGGTGCCATGTGTAAACATCGTCACTGGGGAGACAAAGGCGGTCGGGCGTGGTGCTGGCCACCCACCCCCTCGTGTGTACCATCCCGGCCTTCATAGGTGCTCGCTAACAGCACTTGCCCCTACGGTCTGTTAAGGCTACACGGGGGATCTTTGTCTTTTTGTGTGTGTGCGTGCGAGTGCGCGTGTATGTACTTGTGCGTGTGGAGTGTGGAGGCTGAGGTGGATTGGATCTGGCATGAGCAGCCTCAGGCAGGATTCAGCTCTAAATCCGAGTCACAAACCGCGTCGGAACCTCCTCCGCCTCCAACTCCACCACCACCTCTTTCTCCTCCCACCCTCGTCTAACCACGCTTCTTCTTCCGTTCCTCCTCATTTCCCTCCCTTCCTCCCCGTCGTCTATCCAAGTTCCACTCGCTCCTTCATTTCCTGTCCTCGTTTTTCTCCTCCTTCACCTCCTCACCTCACCCCGAAATCCTCATCTCCCCGCCAACTCCTCCTCTCCTATCCCTCAACTCTCCCACGTCCCCCTCGGATGTTAACTACCTCGCCTGGTACACAGGAGGTCGTGGGTTCTATCCCGGCCCTGACGCCTGTTGCTGTATATTTGGAGTTTGCGTCGCTCTCTCATCATCATCATCACGGTGGCTAGGATATGTTAACTACCTCGCCTGGTACACATGAGGTAGTGGGTTCGATCCCAATCCTGACGCCTGTTGCTGTATGTTTGGAATTTGCGTGTCTCTCTCATCATCATCATCACGGTGGCTAGGAGATGTTGACTGCCTCGCCTGGTACACAGGATGTCGTGGGTTCGATCCCGACCCTGATGCCTGCTGTGTATTTGGAGTTTGCGTCTCTCTCTCTCTCTCATCATCATCTACACGGTGGCTAGGAGATGTTAACTACCTCGCCTGGTGCATAGGAGGTCGTGGGTCCGATCCCGACCCTGACGCCTGCTTCTGTACATTTGGAGTTTGCGTCTCTCTCTCCGTGGTCACTTGGATTTTTCTCCGGAACTTTCGGGTTTTCCCTCCACAGTTAGAATCCACATGCGTTTAGAGCATTTGGCTGCTATAAATTTCCACTTGATAAGCCACTTCGTTGAGCTATCATTTGTGGCCAGGTCGCTTCTGAAAAATAACTATACAGCTGAGTAGGCCTTACCTGGTAAAATTGAAAATAAAAATAGTTCAAACATATTGGGTCTTTCGGTAAGTCCGCGTAGATAGAAAATAAAATAATAAAAATACCGTAATCACAATATCACGACGTTTCGATCGCAACACAAGCAATCGTCATCAGGTGAGAGCTGTTGAGGTAGGAAAATAGAAAACATTGTTTGATTATATTTTTTCTATTTACGTGGCTTTACAAAAATACCCAAAGAACATGAATTCCTGCAGTCACGAAAGCTTTAAGTCAAGTTCAAACATAGTTGAGACCTCCTGAACCTCCTTCTCCCCACTCCCTCATCCTTGCCTCTCCCAACTAATTCTCCTCTCCTAACCTCATCGTCTCCATCAACCGCTCTTCCCCGTCTTCTCCTGCCCTCCTCCACCTCCTCCCCCCCTCCTCATCCACGAGGTTTGATTGATTCCCACAGGACGGGAGTCTGACGCGTGAGATCAACTGCTCTTGTTACAACCGCGAGGAATGGTGACGGGTTGTTGTTGGAAGGTTTCATCCAGCGGTCGATGGATCATGGCTAATTATGATGATGATAGTTGGTGGTGGTGGTGATTCAAAGCACCCTGTTTAAAATCTGAAATAATTATAATTATATGTTTGAATATCAGAGAAATCTGGAGACAAATCAGACACAACGCAGAGGAATTTGAAGCAAATCCACCACCCTCACCAGAACTGGCTGTCTGTGTCATCCACGTGTCTCCACAGCCAGAGAGTCACTCACGGGGCGGGGGGGGAGTGATTTCGTGAGCTGGCTCGACCGGAGCTGCACATCTGTGAAAAAAAGTGTTATAGCTCATCCTCCAGTATAAAATGGTTTCCTCTTTTTTCTGGCAACAAAACAGGTGTTAAGTTGTTAAAACACCAAGCTGAAACCTTTTACAAGGAATCATGTCCGCATTAACCACAATACTTGTGGTAATTGGTTTTTACCCTTTCAACTGGTACAAAAACTGACACCTTTGTACAAGGGATCATGTTTGCAATAACCACAACAGAAGCAGTCAAAATGCAAACAAAAAGAAACAACTGTGATAATGGTAATGATATGCACTGTCCTTGAAGTTGATTGGTCCACACCCGAGACAGCTTTTCTTAGAACCTAGTCTCCATTGGTGTTGGACCAGATGACAATACTTGTGGTCAGGATGCTAACAATATACATACGATGCTCAAAAAAAAGCTGTCTCTGGTGCGGACCAATCAGTTTCAAAGACAATGCTTCATATATTATCAGAGTATGTTTTTTGTTTGCATTCTGACCACAAGCATTGTGGTTAATGCAGTTACACGATTCCTTGTAAAAGGTTTCAGTTTGGTGTTTTAACAACTTAACACAACTGTTTTGTTGCCAGAAAAAAGGGGAAAATCTATTCACATATTTTGGTACTGGCAAAGGAGGTCCCATGATGAAGTTTAAATCCTTGGGATATCGATGATGATGTTGATGATGACGACGATGATGATGATGATGATGGATTGATGACGACGATGGTGATGATGGTGATGGATTGATGACGACGATGGTGATGATGGTGATGATGGTGATGGTGGTGATTAAGGATCAAGCAACGATGATGATGATGTATTGATGACGACGATGGTGATGATGGTGATGATGGTGATGATGGTGGTGGTGGTGGTGATTAAGGACCAAGCGCGCTGCCCTTCAAGGTGACCACGGGCTGAAACGACGCAGCTTCAATCGGAGCCACTCACCCCCCTCTCCGCGACAGGACATGGACTCTTCCATCAGCCCCCTGCTGTAACAGCCTGCACACCCGAATTTCTTTAGGTCGAGCATCCTGAGAATTGGCCACGTGGGAACGGTTTTTGAATTTAATGTTGGGGTGGTGGTGGGGGGGCGAAAACAACTCGGGGGGAGGGGGGGGACTCATGCCCGGCAGCCTACGCCAGATCGAATCCCAACCAAGACTAATGCCAGTATCGAGTTACCCTGTGTGGAGCATCGAACATCCCATCCCGTTCGGCGATAACGAAGGCGGCCGGGCGTGGTGATCGATGGCAACACCGAGGAACCCCTTCGCCCCCCCCCCCCCCGTGCGCCGAGCTCGTGTTAACGTCACCACTTGGGAGACAAAGGCGGCCGGGCGTGCATCCTGGCCACCCAGGTGCTTGCTAACAGCACTTGCCCCAAGAGTCTGTTCCAGGCTATACGGGGGACCTTTGACTTTGTGTGTGTGTGGCGCTGCCCCCCACCTCCTCGGCCTTCAGAGGAGTTCAACGATGGGGGGGGGGTATTCACGTGGAAATGTATAGCAGCCAAATACTCTGAACGCGTGATGTTGATTCTAAATGTGGCGAGAGAAAAAAAACCCGGAAGACCCAGAGACAAATCCACGCGACCACGGGGAGAGAGAGACACGCAAACTCCAAATATACAGCAGCAGACGTCAGGGTCGGGATCGAACCCACGCTCTCCTGTATACCAGGCGAAGGGAGTTAACATCTCCTAGCCACCGCGTTTACTCATCTTTTCTTAGATTTACATAGCGCCGTATTTCTGGTTCAGGGTTTCCATTGGATGTGAACACTGCCCCATTGCTGGTTTGAGCATGAAAACACTTAGACGTAACTTGGCATTGCAAAGAAGTGTGTGTGTGTACATGCCCACAGACAAAGACAAACACATCCCCGTATATCCTTTAATAGTCTGGTGCGCAGAGCTCTAACTGCTGCACTGCCGCTCCAAAGACAAAGATCCCCCGTGTAGCCTTCACAGACTGTTGGGGCAAGTGCTCTTAGCGAGGACCTATGAAGGCCGTCACGGCACACGAGGGGGTGGGTGGGTGGCCAGAACCACGCCTGACCGCCTTTGTCTCCCCAGTGGCGATGTTTACACACCGCACCAGGTTTACACACCATACCGCTCCACACACACACATTGATCACGTGTCAAGAGAGATCTCAAGGCGAGATGATGTTTCAAATAAAATCACGCTGGATCCTCCTTCTCTGTCAAAGCGATGGGTGCGTTAATCCTTTATTTTGAAGCCATCGCTTTGGTAGACAGGAAGGGAAGGCCGCGTGGAGACAGACTCCCAAAGCGCGACCACACGCACAATTACCAGAGCACCCGTCAATTTTGGAGAGACACGCAGAGACACAGACCCGACCACACACCAGACGGAATTATCGTTAAGCCATCATTTGATTTAATGTTTTATGTTGTCTTTCTCTCGCTCTCTCGCTCTCTCTCGCTCTCACGCTCTCTCAATTAGACGTTGTTCTGCCCTTGCCCCGTTGGTGTTGGTGGTGGCTGCGCTGCTGTGTGGGGGCAGCAGCGTTGGTTGAGGGATCACCGCACGCAGATGTCGTTGTGACACTCCCTCTCTACCCGTGGGGTGCGTCGAGGAGGTTGGCGTCACATGGACCTCGCCTGCTCCGTGTGCACTGCATAGAGCGTTGCCCCCTCGCACGCGTTGGGTTTCTCTGGGTGGCTGACAGCACCTCATCAGGAAATGCATTTAGACTGGAGGAGGAATCCGACGAGCTACGAAGTTATTTTTCACAGATGTCCAGTAGCGGCGTGCCAGCACGTTGCAACAAACACGACAAAAACATGATAAGTAGTGCCAAGTACAAGAAAGGTAAACAAATCACCCAAACACGTACAGGCAAAAACAAAGCACCCGCATCCTACCAGGCAAAGCCCAACCGAGGTGTTAACTTATTTTTCAGAAGCGATCTGGCGACAAATGACAGCTCAACAAAGTGGCCCATCATTTGTACATTTACACATATAGAGAGAGGATCGCAGAGCCTGGGCAACTGTTGGCACCAGCTGACTGGCGTGGCTGCTGCCTTCTTCTGCCCTCCCGCATTGTCTGAGGCTCCCTCGCGCCTCGGAGTCGTTCCCTGACGTCGAGGGGGGAGCGAACACTGCGCGCATGAAAAATGAGACGAGGTTTTTTTTAACCATTTCTGGCAATCAAACGGGAGGTGATGGGTTTTTACCCTTTCAACTGGTACAAAAACTGACACCTTTATACAAGGCATCATGTTTGCAATAACCACAACGCAAGCAGTCAAAATGCAAACAAAAAGAAACAACTCTGATAATGATAATGAAATGCACTGTCCTTGAAGTTGATGGGTCCACACCCGAGACAGATTTTCTTAGAGCCTAGTCTCCATTGGTGTTGGACCAGATGACGCCAAAAGGCGTACAACTCAAAAAAACAACTTCAAGGACGGTGCATTTCATTATCATTATCAGAGTTGTTTCTTTTTGTTTGCATTTTGACTGCTTGTGTTGTGGTTATTGCAAACATGCTGCCTTGTATAAAGGTGTCAGTTTTTGTACCAGTTGAAAGGGTTAAAACCTATCACTATATTTTGCCACTGGTAAAGGAGATGTCTCGTAGTGCAAACGGGAGGTGTTAGGATGTGCACAACGCCCAAGTGGGCGCCTCTTGCAAAAGCATCGAGTCTGCATTAACCACACGCAGTTTTAGTAAAACATGCGCACAAACACGCCCTGATTAGAATGTGTTCATTGTCTTTGAAACTGATTGGCCCACATCAGAGACAGCAGATTTATGTATGGCTTTGTCTCACCAGTGTGAGTCAGAGAACGCCAAAAGGCGAACAGTCGAGAGGCATATTCTTAGGTTTTGTCGGTAAAGTCACGTAGGTAAAACATTAATGAAAGTAAAATAGAATAAAAATCACGACGTTTCGGAGGCAACACAAGTCTCCGTCATCAGGTGGGACGGAGACTTGTGTTGCCTCCGAAACGTCGTGATTTTTATTTTATTTTACTTTCATTAATGTTTTACCTACGTGACTTTACCGAAAAAACCTAAGAATATGAATCCTTGCAGTCACGAAAGCTTCAAATCTAGAATTAAAGAGTCGAGAGGCAATGTAAGTTTCAAAGCATTTATAGCTCGGCTTGAGCAGTTATAATTATGGGACATTTTTACCAGTATCAAAATATGAAAAATCAGAGTAGATGTTACTCTTTCTGGCAATAAAATATATGTTAAGATGCTGAAACACCAAGTCTGCATTACCCACGCGAACTTGTGGATAAACATGCAAACTAAGTGCTCTGATGATAATATTTCAGCATTGTCCTTGAGATTGATTCGCCTATACCAGAGACAGCTTTCTTTATGGCCTTTGTCTCACCAGTGTCAGTCCAGAGAAGACCAAAAGGTCTTGCAAAAGGTGGGTATTTAGTGTTTTAACATCTAAACACCTGTGTTGCTGACAGAAAGGGTGAAGCCTATTCTTGTGTTTTCATCATGAAGGCAGTGTAATTGATGAATTTGTTGAGTTGTCTCGTTATGCGAGCTGGAATAAGTGTAATTATACGTGACAGTAAGGGCAGAACATCCCAATGCAGGACCCTCAGTGCAGATTTGCAGAATTTTATCTTCGGCATTTAAATGTTACGGATTCGAATTTAGTTTTAACTCGCTACACTTAAGAACCCCATTTAATCACAAAATAAAACCCAACACATTCGTCAAAAAAATTAACCCGTTAAAACAAAGTTTTTCACTATAAATCCTTTATATGCGTGGCGGCTAGAGTCCTCTCGTCCTCTGGCTTGAGATGGCTGCCACCTATGGGTCAGATGATTGCCTGCCACCATTAAGCAATTGGTAATTAAATATAAAAAAAATTCCTAAAAAGTGTCAAATTTTGGAAAAAAAATTCACGAAAATAAATTGTCACGCACAACGAGTCTGTGTGCAAAATGTCAGCTTGATTGGATCCCGGGAAGTGGGTTAAAAAACGACCGAAAGATTTGCACGGTCGTAAGCGCGCAAGCAAGCAAGCAAGTGAACTTAATATAAAGGATTTATAAACACTGTGGCTTCAAAAGACACCGGGTATATGATAGGCAACGTTTCGGGCACATTGCCATTTTCACGGCACTATTTAATCACAGTCGAGCACCAGGGGTCTCAGAGACGCTCGGCCGGTACCCAGACAGTGCGGCGATGAATCGTCTGGGCCACCCGGCCACCACAACACTATTATTTTTTGAGAGAAGAGGTACAGCGGAGACTCACACACACAATTACTCGGGAGCCATCATTTCCGAGCGAGCACGGTGGAGAGATAGGGAATGAATGCACATGCATTTAGGCAATGATTTTTGAGAGGCATGGGGAGACACGGGCTGAGAAAGTACAAAAATAATTATTTTGAACGAATCGTTTTGGGAGAGATGATACTGTACACACATACACACACACACAAAGACAAAGGTCCCCCGTATAGCCTGGAACAGACTCTTGGGGCAAGTGCTGTTAGCGAGCATCTACGAAGGCCGGAAACGACACACGTGGGGGTGGGTGGCCAGCACCACGCCCGACCGCCTTTGTATCTCTAGTCGCGATGTTTACACACCGCACCAGGTACTCATTTGAGGCAGAGTAGACCTAGGCGAGGCCCAGGACTGGTTCGAATAATCGTCACTGGTGTTGGCCGTGAGCGTGAATCGAACTCGGGTCGCCGCTAGACCACCGCTCCCCACACACACAGGCCGACACACACCCATACATACAGATACGTACACACGTGTACAAAGATAAAGATCCCCCATATAGCACTGACGCAATCGTGGTGAGGGAGAGTGGTGAGGGAGAGTGGTGAGGGTGAATGGTGAGGGTGAGTGGTGAGTGGTGAGGGTGAGTGTTGAGGGTGAGTGGTGAGTGGTGATTGGTGAGGGTGTGATTGGTGAGGATGAGTGGTGAGGGAGAGTGGTGAGGGAGAGTGGTGAGGGTGAATGGTGAGGGTGAGTGGTGAGGGTGAGTGTTGAGGGTGAGTGGTGAGTGGTGATTGGTGAGGGTGTGATTGGTGAGGATGAGTGGTGAGGGAGAGTGGTGAGGGAGAGTGGTGAGGGTGTGATTGGTGAGGATGAGTGGTGAGGGACAGTGGTGAGGGTGAATGGTGAGGGTGAGTGGTGAGTGGTGAGTGTTGAGGGTGAGTGGTGAGTGGTGATTGGTGAGGGTGTGATTGGTGAGGATGAGTGCTGAGGGAGAGTGGTGAGGGAGAGTGGTGAGGGTGAGTGGTGAGTGGTGAGGGTGTGTATATATGTAAGGTTATTAAGAAATATATTTTTCACCCGGGCAACGCCGGGTACTTCTGCTAGTTCAGATATATATACACACCTATGCTTTATCGGTTTTAACAGAATGTTGGGGCAAGTGTTGTTAGCGAGCACCTATTGAGGTGGGAACGACACATGAGAGGATGGGCGTGGCCGTGAAACCACACCCGGTCGCCTTTGTCTCTCCAGCGCTGATGTTTGCACACCACACAGGGTACCCGTTCAAGGCTGAGGACGCCTAGAAAAGGTTCCAGGACTGGTTCTGATACCACTAATGTTAGCCGTGACCGGAAATTGAACTTGCGACCACTGCAGAATTGACCCCTTAGAAGTAGACACAAAATACAAAGATCACTCGTGTAGCCTCGAACGGACTTTTGGCAAGTTTCGTAAACATGCTCATTGGTTTCATGGCTTTATTTTGGTGATTTCGAAAAGTGTATTGGTTTAGCCATGTTTGTTTGTTGTAGTACAGAGTTAGACTGATGGCCTTAATCTAAGTTGTCTTGTGGTTGTTGTTGTTGTTTGACTTGCATCCCACTGGGATTTTTGCACACAGCGTTGGTGTACGGTGTTTTTTTCAGCAATATTTTGCTGTCTTTTCTTGGATTTTCTGTTTGCACTCAGTCACATATTCACTTTAAGATGTTATTTTTGTTAATGTTTTTGTTTTTTGTTTGTTGCGGTTGCACCCGATTCAAGAGCCGAATGGCTCACAGGGCTACACCTAATAAATGAAACTTGAACTTGAACGGCATGCAAATGTAAGTCGCCAGCTGGCGCGGCGACTCTGCACGCCTGTAAACCAGACAAGGGTTTGGTGGATCACAGAGAGATTTGGAAAACTCACAAAACCCCGCCGGGCCGCGAGGTGGCCAGGTGATGGCAGTACAGCAAAAGTGGCATTCTTGAACCCATCTGTGCGGTGTCACTTTTTGAAATGGAAACGGCCAAACACCCCGGGGAGGGGACTCTCCTGAAAAACATCCCTGCGACGAATTGAGTTTTTTTGTTGTTGTTTAACTTGAGAAATAACTCTGATTATTAGTATGATTGTGTCCGTGCGTCGTCTCTATAATCACGTAAAAACACAAAATGATTGCGACTATTCAAGGAATTGTCCAGATCTGGGGGGGAGGGGGGAGGTTGTATTTTTCCGATTCATCTCCAAACGTGGTACACTCGTGCCAAACGTAGTGGCGGCCTCTATTGGCTGCACGGGGTCACGGTAAGTCCTATTATCTATACCAGGGGTCCCCAACCCCCGGGCCGTGGGCCAGGACCAGTCCGTGGCCTGTTAGGAACCGGGCCGCACAGCAGCAGGAGGTGAGAGCGGTGAGTCCGCGCGTGGCCCCCCGCCCCCATTATTTGATTAGCACTTCCATCCGTGCCGAGTCAAAATGAGTAAAAATTAACCCGTGAAAACAAAGTTTTTCACTATAAATCCTTTATATGCGTGGCGGCTAGAGTCCTCTCGTCCTCTGGCTTGAGATGGCTGCCACCTATGGGTCAGATGATTGCCTGCCACCATTAAGCAATTGGTTATTAAATATTTTAAAACAATCCTAAAAAGTGTAAAGTTATGGAAAAAAAAAATTCACGAAAATAAATTGTCACGCACAACGAGTCTGTGTGCAAAATGTCAGCTCGATTGGATCACGGGAAGTGGGTTAAAAAACGACCGAAAGATTTGCACGGTCGTAAGCGTGCAAGCAAGCAAGTGAACTTAATATAAAGGATTAAAAAAACAAACGTCGCTGGAGAGCTTCTTTGAAAAGGGGGAAAGACCCAATGATGAACTCCCCCCCTCCTCCCCCCGGTCCGTGAACAAATTGTCTTCCATGAAACCGGTTCCTGGTGCCAAAAAGTTTGGGGAGCGCTGATCTTTCGGACTCTTTTCGCAAGGATCCTCCGTTTACGCGAACCAAAACACGCAGACTCTCAGATGCCACGATTCGGCACCGCGCACACAGCCGCGGAGCTTACGAATCGACGATTCGTCGACGAAAGGGATGGCAGCAAGACTCTATCTCACGAACGACTAATTACGTCCCTGTACGAGTCTGTATAGAACCCATTTAGGGCCCTTTTGTAGAGAGACTCGTGGCTTCAAAAGGCACCGTGCTCGCTCTGCGTGGATTACATTATGCTAATGGTATTTCAATCACTTTTCCACTCTCGACTCTCAATTTTGGCTCCAGGATTCCCTAATCCAGTGGCATTTTCAAAGAGGAATAATCCTGCTTTAGCCGGGGAATTCTCTGATAACGAAAGCGGCACGGCCAACTCTTTTGATCTCGAGAATAATATATTTTTTAATGTATCATCATTTTTTTTTAGAGCGTGTCTTTCTCTGGATGTGTGTGCAAGGGAGCGGTGGCGCAGTTATTAGCGCTGCTGCGCTATATCGAATCCGCCGGCCCAAGTTCGCGGCCCACATCCACTCGGCCTTGGGGAGACAAAGGCGGCCGGGCGTGGTACTGACCACATCACTCCCGCGCGTGCGGTTCTGGCCATAACGTATGCTTGCTAACAACAATTGCCCCAACAGGCTATGTGTGGGATATTTGTCTTTGTGAAAGTCTGTCCGTGAATATCTTCACCGCAGCTCTAGAAGTGCTCGCTAACATTTGCTTTAATAGTCTACGCAGGCGAGACGGGAGGGTGTGTGTATATTATTTAACTCACCCTGTTTAGGTTATTCTGGGGGAGCTATGTTTTCGTGTGCACGTGCGTGTGTGTGTGCACTTAAATCCATGTACATGTGTGTCTGTGTGCGTATGGGTTTAGCAGCGTGTGTATTGTGTTTGTGTACATTGTGTATGGGGAGCGGTGGTTTCGCGGTTAGCGAGCTGCGCTACGAACCCGGCGACCCGAGTTCGATTCCCGCTCACGGCATCTGAACCGGTCCTGGGCCTCCCCTCGGTCGACTCAGCCTCAAATGAGTACCTGGTATGGTGTGTAGATAACGCCACTGGGGAGACAAAGGCGGCCGGGCGTGGTGCTGGCCACCCACCCCCTCGTGTACCGTTCCGGTCTTCATAGGTGCTCGCTAACAGCACTTGTCCAAGTCTGTCAAGCCTATACGGGGGGCCTTTGTCTTTGTGTATATGTATGTTTGTCTTTGCCTCTGTATGTTTTAAGGTATTTAGTTTACAACTAGTGTGGCCCACCTTCATACAAATCGAGACCATCAGGGCATCCCCAATCCCTACCTTAACCACTCATACCTGTACTCCTAACTGTCACCATAACTACACCGCCACTTTTAAAAATAACCCCACTCTTTATTTTAACCACTATCATCTTGCGTACAATTTTATAATCGTCGCCAAAGCACCTCGGGATTAGTGCGCTGCTATATAAACCTTGAGAAGATTAAACGAGATCCCTTCCAAGTCCTGTGGGACCGCTCCCTTTCGTCGAGGCAGTTTGTGAAGGTGTCAAGCCAGCCGGCACGCCACCACCACCACTACCACCATCCCTCGGAACGCGCCTGCGTTGAGACTTCACGTCTCTGACTTATTCCGCGTCAGTGATGCGACAAAGGTCACCGGACATCCCCCCCCCCAAAAAAATCGCTTCGCCTGTTAGTTATTCGATTTTGATTTGAAGCTTTCGGTAACGTCACGTAGGTATAGTCAGTTATTCTCTTTGCTCTTCTGACAGGCAGCGTCGTTGACAAACGTGCGGCGATGTTTCGTTGGTTTTTTTTTGTGTCGCTTGGGAAGTCACCTCCGCGCAGAGGTCGCAACCGGGTACCCGATACCCATACCCTACCCGATACTCGGCTACCCGTACCCGGCCGCGTACGGCTACGGGTACCCGTTTGCGACCCTGGTGCGGCCGGGTACGGGTACGGGTAGACCGTGAGTCACTGGTGAGTCACCGTTTGTCACTCATTTCCCAACGTCTTGTCTCTTCTCACAATTCAAGTTCCTAGAATCAACCCACTCGCGCCTGCAACATGGCTTCATCCCAGAGGTCGCAATCAGGTACCCGATACCCGTACCCTACCCGGCCGGGTATGGGTAGGGTACGGGTACGGCCGGGTACGGCCGGGTACGGGTACCCGTTTGCGACGCTGGTGCGGCCGGGTATGGGTACGGGTAAGGAATCAAACCCCGTTTGCAACCTCTGCTCTCCGCGTGATGCTCTACTTTGGTTTAAGGGTTCAAGGGTTCAAGTCTCGGCTCCAGAGCCGCACGCGGTGGCTCTTTAAGGCACCGACTCGCGACCTTGTTTATGAAGAGATCCACCGTCTCGTACTCACCACGCACTGCATTGCGGCTCTTGAAATATTGAGGGGGGTGGGGGTGGTTTGTTGTTACCGAATTTGAAATAAATGGCTCTTCTTGTTATGTTGGTTGCCACACACCTGGGATAGAGCCACCCTCGTCGCTGACGTTAATGCCACAAGCACTCGAACAGGAGAGAGAAACTTTCATCGGCCTACGTTCAACATTTTTAAAAAGTTTTACATTTTGCCCCGACATTTTTGGGTTACCCAACGTCGAAAATATGATACGGTTTTCAAATATTTCTGGTTATAAAAAGTGTACATTTATCTATTACATGTGTGCCAAGTGTAATCTCTCCTACATAATTATCATTGACATCAGCCGCTCAGTTACCGAATTAACAAACACGGCTCTTCTTGTTATTTTGGTGCCAACCTGCCCTGATCCAGCCACTCAAAGGGTCCTGGGTACTTAATTCTAGATTTGAAGCTTTCGTGACTGCAAGGATTCATACTCTTAGGTTTTTCGGTAAAGTCACGTAGGTATAAAAAAAAAATGCTCTTTACTTGATACAGCAATCGTGCTGTGACGGTTCCACCTGAAGACGGAAGCTTGTGTTGCCTCCGAAACGTCGTGATTTTTATTTTATAAATTTTAATTTTTTTTTACCTACGTGACTTTACCGAAAAAACCTAAGGGCACTGGATACTTCCTGAAATAGTTGAGGCACCACAGGCCCTGGGCAGGGCCCACCACGTGTCCTGCCCCATGGTTCGGGCCGCCAACTCTCCGCCTTGGACGCAGGCAGATGGCGGAACTGGCGATCAGGTGGCACGAATTCGTTTATAACCAGATCCGGTGCCGATATTGTTGTTGAACTTTGTCGCAGAATAACTGCACATTTAAAAAATAAAGAACCTTAGTGCTGACTGAGGGTTCGGCCGGAGGGAAACCTTTGGCAACGCGTCAGTTTTGCTCGAGGTGTTCTCAATCCAGAGCTGTGCGTTGGGCAGCAGAGGGCAGTGCAGCAGAGCCCATGGATGCTGCACCCTCTATGCTTCCCACCTTTCACCAACCCGCACTGACCAGCGTGGTGAAGTATGGTTAAATACCTCGCCCCTACCACCACGACCGGCACGGCCCGTACGGCGTGGGAAGGCCCTCATCCAGCAGTGGATTGGCAAAATTACTGTACAAGTAAATGTACAGCTACTTTATGTATTTGTTTTATTGAAGTTTGTTGTTGTTCCTAGAATGCTCCACAACGCATACGGAGTTTGTATCCAACATTGCTTCCTATTACAGTGAACAGAGTCGCCTATGAGAATAGGTATTCATATTCTTAGGTTTTTTCGGTAAAGTCACGTAGGTAAAAATGTTTTAATTAATTAAAGTAAAATAAAACAAAATAAAAAATCACGACGTTTCGGAAGCAACACAAGCCTTCGAAACGTCGTGATTTTTCATTTTGTTTTATTTTACTTTTATTAATTTAAATTTTTTACCTAAGTGACTTTACCGAAAAAACCTAAGAATATGAATCCTTGCAGTCACGAAAGCTTCAAATCTAGAATTATGAGAATAGGTTTTACCTTTGCTGGCATCAAAACAGGTGTTAAGATGTTATAACACCGAACATACACCTTTTGCAAGGATTCGTGTCTGCGTTAACAACACATACCTGTGGCGAACATGCAAACAAAAAACACGCTCCGGTAATATATGTCATTGTCTTCGAAACTGATTGGTCCACACCAGAGACAGCCTTCTTCAGAATGCATATTTTTCTTTGCACGTTCACCACAAGTATATGTTGTTCACGCAGACGTGATTCCTTGCAACATCTTAACACAACTGTTTTATTGCCAGAAAGGGTAAAACCTATTCTTATATATTCTTGGTTCTTTCGGTAATGTCACGTAGAAGAGAAATAATAAAATAATTAAACATAAAGTGATAATTTTATGAAAACATTTTTTTACCCTTTTATCTGGCAAAAAAACTGACACCTTTTTTACAAGGAGTCATGTTTGCATAGACCACAATACTTGCAGTCATAATGCAAACAAAAAACATAACTCCTTAGAGCCTAGTCTCACATGGTGTGCACCATGTGAGACTAGGCTCTAAGGAAAGCTGTCTCGGGTGTGGACCAATCAACTTCAAGGACAGTGCATACATTATCAGAGTTATGATTTTTGTTTGCATTATGACTGCAGGTATTGTGGTCTATGCAAACATGACTCCTTGTAAAAAAAAGGTGTCAGTTTTGTTGCCAAATAAAGGGTAAAAAAACTATTATCATATTTTTTACTGGCAAATGAGGTTCCAATGGTGAGAATGTTATCTTATTATTTTTTATTTTTATTATTATGTTATTATTTCCCTTCTACGTGACTTTACCGAAAGAACCAAGAATATGAATCCATGCAGTCACGAAAGCTTTAAATCGAAATCTATTCTTATATTTTGATACTGGCAAGGGGAGGGAGGCCCCGTAAGGGTCGCATAGTCGAGATATGGACTGCTCTTTCCAATAGCATCCGGTAACCCAGAATCATTTGTTGAACGAACCCGACTCTCGATTTAAAGCTTTCGTGACTGCAGGGATTCATCTTCTTGGTTCTTTCGGTAAAGTCACGTAGAAGGGAAATAATAAAAATAAAACATAATAAAATAATTCTCACGACGTTTCGGCCACAACGCAAGCAGCCGTCCTCAGGTGAAGAAAATCCTTAAGTGAAGAATTCTCACGACGTTTCGGCCACAACGCAAGCAGCCGTCCTCAGGTGAAGAAAATCCTCAGGTGAAATTTCTTCACCTGAGGACGGCTGCTTGCGTTGTGGCCGAAACGTCGTGAGAATTATTTTATTATGTTTATTATGTTTTATTTTTATTCTTTTATTTTTTCCCTTCTACGTGACTTTACCGAAAGAATCAAGAAGATGAACCCGACTCTGGTAGAAGGCAAGAAACCGATCCGGAGTTTTGGCTTGTTTTGTAAACATTTTCTGCTGAGAAATACATGCCACGCGGTGTATTTATTGTCGAACGCGGTCCACCGAATGGGGTTAATAATTATTGTTGTCTTAAGTAATTCTAGATTTGAAGCTTTCGTGACTGCAAGGATTCATATTCTTAGGTTTATTTCGGTAAAGTCACGTTGATTAATTAAAAAATGTTTTACCTACGTGACTTTACCGAAAAAACCTAAGAATGTCTTAAGTAAGTTGTGCGGCCGTGGCAGGCAATGGGGAACTGAGCAAAATCCTAACGCAATCATTTTGACACAAACCTAAAGCCACCGGCTTAGAGGATGGCATTCCCGAACGCGCGCGGATCACTTTCAGACCGCCCGATGTTTGTAATGCGTTCGACGGCGGATTACCCTCCAGCGATTCCGATAAAGACTATGACCAACTTCGCCCGGGCAGTGGAGAGATGCATTCACAAGAGACATAGCATTAGGGTGAGATCAGTGACAAGAGGGAGATGTAATTTGTGAGAGATAGCGGGCGAGAGACGTCCGCTCGTTTGTTTCTCAATCCGCTTGTGCTGGCGAGGGTCGTGGGGGCAGCGTGTTGAGGAGTGGCGGTCCACACCTCCCTCTTTCCCTGGCGACAGACTCCAGCACTACACTAATATACACTACACTATACACTACACTACACACTACTATACACTATACACTACACTATACACTACTACACTATACACTACACACTACTATACACTATACAGTACACACTACACTATACACTACAACACTACTATACACTATACTACTGTAATAAACGACTCTGTCAGGCTTTCTTGGTCTCCATTGTCGTTTATTTAGGTTCTTCGTATCGCACCCCGCTGGTCCCCGCCCGGACCCGCGCCGCCTCCGTGCGCGCCCCGCGCACGCTCCGTGTGCCCCACACACTCTGCTAGTCACTCACTAGCCACGTGTACCCCACACACTCTGCTAGTCACTCACTAGCCACGTGTGCCCCACACACTCTGCTAGTCACTCACTAGCCACGTGTGCCCCGCACACTCCGCTAGTCACTCACTAGCCACGTGTGCCCCACACACTCTGCTAGTCACTCACTAGCCACGTGTGCCCCACACACTCTGCTAGCCCCTCACACACCGCTAGCCCCGTCTACCCCACGCACACCGCTGGCCGACGATGTGCGTAGGTCTTCGACCACGTGGCAGATGGCGCCGCTCCACCACGTGGCAGATGGCGCCATCTCCCACACTGCCCAGCGTGCCTTCTCCTATTCTCGCTCCGTTCCAACTCCTCGATCTCTTCCGGCTCTCTCCCTATATCCTTCCCATCACGTGACCCTGACTCCTCCTTCCCGTACTGCCCCCGTATCCGCCCCCCGTTCACCTCGTCTCCCATTGGAGCCGAGGTGAGCAGTGGCTCCTCCCACACGCTCCGCCGACCAGGCTCCGCCCCCCAATGCTCCGGGCCGTGTGATTGGCGCCGAGGCCAGCAACCACCCCGTTTATGTTCGCATTACACTACGATACAGAACTACACTATACACTACACCACAGCACCACCGCTCCCCTACCACAACCACAGAACCACCGATCTTCTACCACAACCACAGCACCACCGCTCCCCTACCACAACCACAGCACCACCGATCCTCTACCACAACCACAGCACCACCGCTCCCCTACCACAACCACAGCGCCACCGCTCCCCTACCACAACCACAGCGCCACCGCTCCCCTACCACAACCACAGCGCCACCGCTCCCCTACCACAACCACAGCGCCACCGCTCCCCTACCACAACCACAGCGCCACCGCTCCCCTACCACAACCACAGCACCACCGCTCCCCTACCACAACCACAGCGCCACCGCTCCCCTACCACAACCACAGCGCCACCGCTCCCCTACCACAACCACAGCACCACCGCTCCCCTACCACAACCACAGCGCCACCGCTCCTCTAACACAACCACAGCGCCACCACTCCTCTGCCACGACCACAGCACCACCGCTCCCCTGCCACAACCACAGCGCCACCGCTCCCCTGCCACAAGCACAGCACCACCGCTCCCCTGCCACAACCACAGCGCCACCGCTCCTCTGCCACGACCACAGCACCACCGCTCCCCTGCCACAACCACAGCGCCACCGCTCCCTTGCCACAACCACAGCACCACCGCTCCCCTGCCACAACCACCGCACGCGTGGGGTGGTGATAGCCAGAGCCACCCCCGGCCGCCTTTGTCTCCCCACTACTGATGTTTAACAACAGCACCAAGTGCCGTAAATCCTTTAAGGTTGAGTCAACCTCACACTCAAACCGTGTGTGGGCTTCCTCCAGATCGACTCAGCCTAAAATCAGTCACATACCCAGTGTGGTGTGGTGTGTGTATATCTAACCGTACTGGGATATATATTCTAAGGATCTTTCGGTAAAGTCACGTAGATATAAATTATTAAAGTAAATAAAATACATTTAATTACGGCGTTTCGATCACAACACCAGTGACCGTCATCATTTTTTCCTCCTGATGACGATCGCTTGTGTTGTGATCGAAATGTCGTTATTTTTTGTTTCATTTACTTTAATTTTTTCTATCTGCTTGACTTTACCGAACTATCCAAATAATATGAATTCCTGCAGTCACGAAAGTTTTAAGTCAAAATTCACACTGGGATATTTTGCGAGCCAAAAACCGTTCGGTGACGTGTTCGGTCACAGTTATAAGCGCCAACACGATCACTTTCAATCGGCAGCCGAAATAGCTCAGTTGGGAGAGCGTTAGACTGAAGATCTAAAGGTCCCTGGTTCAATCCCGGGTTTCGGCAGAGTATTATTTTGTCATCGCCATAAATCAACTCTCGTCTCGTTAACGTCTGTAAACAAGCGACGATTTTGCTTCAAACTAACTATTTATTTAATGTATTTAAAGAGCGTAAGGAAAATAAATATGTAGCAGTTCTTCATGAACATCCCATCCAATGGCAATGGCGTGAGTCAATGCTAAGTCTGCCATCTGCTGTCTAAAACTGGACTTGCAGATGCAAGCGCTCAATATTTTTTTCTCTCTAGATTTGAAGCTTTCGTGACTGCAAGGATCCATACTCTTTGGTTTTTTCGTTAAAGTCACGTAGGTTAGAAAATAAAACAAATGAATTAAATCACAACGTTTCGGAGGCAACACAAGCCTCCGTCTTCAGGTGATTTTGCTGTGACGGAGGCTTGTGTTGCCTCCAAAACATCGTGATTTAATGTATATGTTTTCTTTCTCTCGCCTCTGTTCTCGGGTTGTCACTGAACGCCGCGGTGTCGATGTTAACTACCTCGCCTGGTGTACAGGATGTTGTAGGTTCCACCCTGAAGCCTGTATAGTTGGAGTCTGAATGTTCTCCCCGTAGTTGCGTGGATTTTTCTCCGGGTCCTCCGGTTTTCCCCTCCACATTTAGAATCAACATCACGCGTTTTAAAGTATTCGGCTTCTGTAAATGTCCACATGGGCAGACACTTCATTAGGCTATCATTTGTGGCCAGGTCGCTTCTGCAAAACAGCTATATCGCTCAGTGGGCTTTACCTGCTAGAATAAAAAAAAATGTGCGTATGTGTCCCTTGTACCTGACAATGGGATGAATCATACACATGGGCCTTGATAAGGGAGATGGGGAGAAGATTTATGATACACATTTTTTTGTAGATGTGAAATTCCCGTAATTGCACCGAGAGACGTAGTGTACGAGGAGGACAAGGTTCAAACAGCGTGACCAGGGCAAGTCACAAGTGGCGAATTGGGGTGCAGATTCCGAGTGGGTGAGAGAGCTGACGCGTTCAGGCATCTAACCATGGTCCACAGTGCACGATAACGATCGGCGTTTTCATACACGGCATAAATCATTCAAACTGCATCTCACAACGCCGCACAATCCACACGCTGCGTAGAAGCAAAAATAGTCGGCCTATTAAAATAAAATAACAAGTCGATTTTATTACACGCGTGTGAGGATAACTGGAGCACATGGAGAAAACACGCACGTGCTAGGAGGCAAGGCAGACGGAACAGATGGAGATTCGTCCACATTTTTCTTTATTACAAAAGCAACGAGAATGCATGTCCGTGTGTATGTGAAACTTCTTTCGCACCGCACGTAGCCAACCGTGCTAGTCGGAGGTCTTACGACCCGTCGATAGGGAAGCGTTTAGAAGACGTTCATGAGACCAGTCGCTAACACGAGGGTCTCATTTATGGACTCGAATTAAAAGCCAAAGAGCCAACGTTGGTCCAAAGGTTTCAACCGCATTCCAAAGTCGGTTCATTTTCTAAGGGGGTGGGGGGTGGGGGAGGAGGATCAGATCTTGTGCACCACAAAGACAGAGGAGGACGAAGTGAACCCCAGGGGTCACAAAGACTGTGTCGGGTCAGAAACGAGAAGACGGGGAAGGTGGCAACAAGGAGTGGATGTTGGAACCGAATCTTGGACACACTGGAATAAACCATAATAGAGGTGTTCTTGGTTCTTTCGGTAAAGTCACGTAGAAGGGAAATAATAAAAATACAACATAATAAAATACAATTCTCACGACGTTTCGGCCACAGCGCAAGCAGCCGTCCTCAGGTGAAGAACAGGTCTGTCGGAAAGACAGCGTTCATTCAAACGCTTCATTCAAACGCTGTCTTTCCGGCAGACCTGTTCTTCACCTGAGGACGGCTGCTTGCTGTCGGAAAGACAGCGTTCATTCAAACGCTTCATTCAAACGCTGTCTTTCCGACAGACCTGTTCTTCACCTGAGGACGGCTGCTTGCGTTGTGGCCGAAACGTCGTGAGAATTGTGGCCGAACACGTCGTGAGAATTGTATTTTATTATGTTTTATTTTTATTATTTGATTATTTCCCTTCTACGTGACTTTACCGAAAGAACGAAGAAGATGAATCCCTGCAGTCACGAAAGCTTTAAATCAAACATAATAGAGGTGTTCTTGGGTTAGATTGCATAAAAATGAATGCGTCATTAAACCTGCCACCACTCGGCACGGACAATTAGTAAGGTTTGTCACGTAAACAACAAAAATGCCAATTTGTTCCTGCGTCAGTTGGTGGCGGGTTTAACGACACGTTTACATTTACGCGATCTAATCCCAAAAAAACCCTCTAATATGGATATTGGTAGCAAAAGCCTACGCGTTAAACTAACATTGAAATAAGGTCTACTGAGATGGCTTAAGTAGGACATGTTAGAGCAAAGCCACATCATAAAAAACACACTTGATGAACGTATGGAAGCACCAGGGTGCAGAGGCAGGCCTAAATATGTAACGTTGTTTATGTATTTTATCAGGTATAGACCCAGTGGGCTATATAGCTATTTTTCCAGAAGCGACCTGGCCACAAATGATAGCCCAACGAAGCAGCATATCGTGTGGAAATGTATCGCAGCCAAATGCTCTAAACACGTTTTGTTTCTCAACGTAGAGGGGAAAACCGGAGGACCCAAAGAAATTTAACACGACCACGTGGAGAACATACAAACTCCACATACACAACAGGCGTCAGGGTCGGGATCGAACCCACGACCTCCTGTGTACCAGGCGAGGTAGTTAACATCTCCTAGCCACCGTGATGATGATGAGAGAGACACGCAAACTCCAAATCTACAGCAGGCGTCAGGGTCGGAATCCAAACCCACGACCTCCTGTACACCAGGCGAGGTAGTTAACATCGCATAGCCACCGTGATGATGATGATGAGAGAGAGAGACACGCAAACTCCAAATATACAGCAGCAGGCGTCAGGGTCGGGATCGAACCCACGACCTCCTGTGTACCAGGCGAGGTAGTTAACATCTCCTAGCCACCGTGATGATGATGAGAGAGACACGCAAACCCCAAATATATAGCAGCAGGCGTCAGGGTCGGGATCGAACCCAAGACCTCCTGTGTACCAGGCGAGGTAGTTAACATCTCCTAGCCACCGTGATGATGAGAGAGACACGAAAACCCCAAATATATAGCAGCAGGCGTAAGGGTCGGGATCGAACCCAAGACCTCCTGTATACCAGGCGAGGTAGTTAACATCTCCTAGCCACCGTGATGATGATGAGAGAGAGACACGCAGACTCCAAATATACAGCAGCAGGCGTCAGGGTCGGGATCGAACCCACGACCTCCTGTGTAGCAGGCAAGGTAGTTAACATCTCCTAGCCACCGTGGCGCCAAGACGGAGAGGAGGTTGCAAGTGTTGAGGCCAGGATGTGAGGGACTGTGGAGTGGACGTGGAAGATTATGGATGACCCAGGACAGGAGTGAGTGGCGGAAGAGGCACAGGAAGGCAGCAGGGCCCACAGATTTATGGGTGGGGGGGGGGAAGTGTTCTGGAAAAGAAGAAGTGTCCATTACTCAACGGGGCTCGTATGATGTAATGTTGACACTCGGACCTTACACCAACTCTGTTGGTTAACATTCGTCTAAAAAGGCCAGTAGAGGAAATGATATTTAGACCTGTTTTGGAGATACAGTATTCGTAAGTAGTTTGATTGGTTTTGCTCCTTTTATCACAATATTATTAAACCCAATAAAGTGCGTTCGACATTAATTTGGAATGCAGAGCACTAAATAATAATGGGATTGGCCCAAACGTTTTAATTCGGGAGCGTCCTGAAAGTGTCAATTAAGGACTAAATAGTTCCCTAAGCAAATAACGCGGATGTGGTGCGATGTGCGGTGATGTCGCGAACTGTGCTCCGTCACGGTGGAGGGAGCCGGGCGCGCATCGGTACACGATGACGTAAACATCCGGGCACTACTTGCGGTCGAGGCCCCAACTTTTGGCTTAACCTCGGCTTCTACTGCCGCCACCCTCGGCCCTTCCTTGCCGGTCTCTCTCGGCCCGCACGGCCCCGCAACGTTCGGTCGAGCCCTCGCTGCCCTCCCGCTTCACCCGCGCGTCCACCACCATTCCCGGCGGCTTCCCACAAGCGAGGCCTAGTCGCGCTCGGGCCCCCCCCTCCTTGCCTGGGCCCTCCCGCCGCCCCGACCCCCCCCGGTCTCGGCTGGTCTCGCGAACCGCCCTCCCAACGGGAGTCTTCCTCGTTCTCGATGCTGGGCGATAATTGCGGCCGCCGAGCGCCGGATGTTTGTCAATGATTACGCAGCGTTAGGGCAGCAGCAGCAGCAGCAAGAGCGTTGCGGGACGCGGCGAGCAGAGGCGGGAGCGTACGTGGCGGCATTGTTATAACATTAGCCGTGGCTCGGCGCGGGCGGTGAAGGGAAGAGGCCACAAAGGAGAGAGGAGAAGAGAGGAGACGAGAGGTCTGAAGGCGGAGAGCGGTGGCGGCTCTAACGAAGCGGAGACTGAACAGCAGCAGAAGCAGCACTCGGCTGAAGCAGCAACATCGCCGGCAAACAACACAACACAGAGTTCACAACAACGGGTCCACACCGACACCGCGCCAAACATAAAGAACCCCCCTCCACCCTCCACCCACACGGGCGACCTCGCAACAACGGCAGCTTCACCAAAGGGCAGCCGGGAACGACGGCTTCGGTGACAGCAGCAGCAGCGGTGGACAACAGCAACAACAACAGCAACAACAGCAGCAGCAGCTTCGAGAAACACCATCCGCACACTCTCCACCACCAGCAGCAGTCGGGACGACATCAACATCAGCAGCAGCGGCAGCAGCAGCAGCGGCGGTCTCGAGGCGGCCGTAAACCGAGGCGGTGAATCCGCCCTCTGGTCCCCCACACTTCTCTCCAGGTTGGTGTTCTTCAGGGGGGGTCGGTGGGTGGGTGGGTGAGGTGATCCTTGGAACTGCTGGTGATGCTGCGTTGATGTTCGCAAGGAGAACGGTCACGGCTGCTGCAGTCGGCCAGACGCGTGCGGGTGAATGAGGCCTTTTTGGATGTTGATTTGAGGGCGCTGAAGTGACATTCCGTGACCAAGTGAGAATTTGGAGCCACAGGGGATTGTGCGTGTTGAGGTTTAGCAACGCAAAGATGCGATTAATATCGATCGGCAAGCTCGCCCCGCCTTCACGAATCCGCACTGACCAGCGTGGTGAAGTATGGTCAAATGAGCTCCATGAACCCGCAAAGGTTAAACACCCCCCACACACACACATCCAAACAGGGCTGCAGTCCTGTAGATGTACATGCACAAGCTCACGACACCTACAGCACTCAAAACGCGTGTCGGATTCGACTTTTTTTTTAAAGGATTGTATGCAAATTGGAGCCACTAGTGACCGCTACATTCACCACGCGGTAAAAGAAAAATCATTTAAATCGCCAGGGAGAAGTGGATAGTTATACCTAGGTTTTCAAAATATATATGAAACGATCAGGTGAGAGAGTGGGGAGATCTTACCGCGCATACAAATCCCACAAACAAAATGTTGATAATGATTTTGACAGATTCAATTGAATGGTTGAATATTGACTTGAAGCTTTTGTGACTGCAGGAGTTGATATTCTTTGGGTCTATCGGTAAAGTCACGTTTACTTTATCTGTTTGGTTCTATGTGACTTTACCGAAAGACCCAACGAATATGAATGGTTAAACATGGTCGGGCACGCTGTAACGTGTTATCACCACCCCCCACTGAATTTTGATTTAAAGCTTTCGTGACTGCAGGGATTCATATTCTTGGTTCTTTCGGTAAAGTCACGTAGAAGGGAAATAATAAAATAATATGAATATAAAGCAATACAAATTCTCACGACGTTTCGACTGCAACACAAGCAATCATCATCAGGTGTGAAATCCACAGCATTTGATGATTGCTTGTGTTGCAGTCGAAACGTCGTGAGAATTTTTATTGTTTTATATTTTTATTTCCCTTCTACGTGACTTTACCGAAAGAACCAATAATATCACCACCCCCCAACTGCTTTAAGCAGTTGGGCAACACTGCCGAGCGTACACTTTTTTGTTAAACGGGCGGCGTTGCCTTCCAGACGTGACGGTCAAATGGTGCAACTTTGCAACGCGTAAAATGTTGTTCGCTGTCTGTTATTCCCTTTCAATCGTTGCGCAAACGTCGCTGCAAAACCAGGCAACGTTGCCGATTCTGCAACGCAGTTCTTCCAACGTCGCTGGATTTGAGCCTTTCCTGCAGCAAGTCGTGACCAAAACCTTCACCCCAGTACTGAGAGCGAGGCAAAATGATGTTTCACACCCACGTTTGTTTAATTCGACCGGATCGTGGCTTCGTTGGCATCTGTGCCAAGCTGCTGTGGATCAACTCCGATTGTCTTTTTCCCCTGCTCGTGACCACGCCGTCAACACTTGTATCGTGGGACCGTTTTTGTTTGTTCTTGTTGCCAGTATCAAAGAATGAATAGGTGTTATTATCCTTTCTGGTAATAAAACAGCAGGTGTTGACATGTTCAAACACCAAATAGATACATTTTGCGAGGAGCCAAGTCTGCATTAACCGCATTCGGTACTTGTGGTGAACATGGAAACAGAACATTCACTTGATCCGCCTACTCCCAACAAAAACCCTCTCTGGACAATAGGCCTTTTGCAGTTTAATCAAGCGTTCTTTTCTCTCTCTCTCTCTCCAGGACACTTCCATTATTGCAGTATCCTCTTCTGGATTATAAAAAGGACTTTCCCGACTCTGTTCGATGTGCTTTGAAGGAGGCCCAGTGCCCGAAACGCCACCTATGATATTTTTGTCCTCATTAGGTAATGTTTATTTGACGAATGTGACTTCTATTTTGATTTAAAGCTTTCGTGACTGCAGGGATTCATATTCTTGGTTCTTTCGGTAAAGTCACCCGATGATGATTGCTTGTGTTGCAGTCGAAACGTCGTGAGAATTTTAATGTATTATATTTTTATTATTGAATTGTTTCCCTTCTACATGACTTTACCGAAAGAACCAATAATATGAATGTGACTTCTTTTGCTCTTGTATTTTAAGAGCAATGGTTACGTTTGCTGCTCATAATCCAGAAGGTGTGTGTGTGTGACCAGATTCGTATAGCTCTAGTGACATTGGGGACGAGTTTTTAGGTGCGTCTTTCTTTCTGGAGAATCCTATACTCTGGGGGATATGGAAAACGCATTCCTGCGGAGGGAGCTGGTAGGGAGCTGGTAGGAACGTTGGGTTGCTCGGCCAATGGCCAGGGTCAACGGTGGCGTGGTGTATCCGCAAATATGGCCAACTGTGAGGGCGGGCACAAGCCGGCGTGAGTAGGTTAAACGTTGAGTTTTATAAGGGCACCACGGGGTGACCAGCCCCTCCCCACCCAGCCCCACCCCTCCCACCCCCCACCCAGCCTCACCCTCCACCCAGCCCATCCCCACCCAGCCCCCCCACCCAGCCCCTCCCCACACGGCCCCTCCCCACGCTCCCCACCCAGCCCCACCCCACCCTCCCCACCCAGCCCCACCCAGCCCCACCCTCCCCACCCAGCCCCTCCCTGCACGACGGACGGACACAATAATCCCCTGTGGGCTGGTGTAACCAGGAGGTTCCTACCAGTATAACAGCAGGAGCTGTCAAGAGCTCTCTCAAAGTAGGTCGGGGTTTGTTGGGACTGCTCCGGCTATGAACACAATCATGATTAATGGTTTGGGGTTTAGGAAAATGTATTATAAATGTGTGTATAAAAACGAAAGTTGAGTTTCTTAAGTGCCTTCACTAAAGCGGATGTATCCAGTTGGCTTATTAAAAACAGTGTCACATGCTTATGAACGAATTCTTCCCTTTTTAAATTTAGCGTTCACATTTCAATGACACCCAACGCACGAAATCACACCCAGTCAATAGCATCGCCCCTTGCATGTGAAATGGGACTACAGCAAAACAGATTTTTTTTTGTATGGAACTTTTATTTTTTGCACGTTGGTTTTCAATGCAACAATCCATGTAGCACCTGCACGGGGAGCTGATTCAACAGCTCCATCTCCATGGTAGACGTTCTCTTGGGGGCGCGTTGTCTTCTTTGGCTGCAGCTCTGTCATTTAGTCATCTGTTCGAGAACCGCGGGCTGCGTTAATCTTTTTTTCAAATTATGTCTGTAACTTATACTTGTTCCTTTTTGTCGCTCGGTGTAATTCCAAGTATGCACCTCTCCATACTTTTTTGGCCACTTTTCAGAATGGGTTCCATTTGCTTTGTCAACATCGATATTTCTTATCCAGATACCATCGGAATCATTTAATCTGATCGTAGACGGTATTCGTTTGATACAATGATGTGTATATGCTATTTGGAATGGCTTTACTTAACTCCTTCGGAGATTAGAGCCTCTGTCATTCACCACAATGTTGAAGCGAGGAAGAAAAAACATCCGTACGCATGGATTCAGTAACGCTTTCCAACATTGCATGAATGATGGTACGCGCCGAGCCGAACAATGCGATGACGTGATTTCGCAAGGCTACTTCACACGTAATGACCTCATCGGGAGGTGAGGTGCATGCATGACTTGTGACGTAGGCAGATGGCAGCACACGGAATGGCATCGCCTTGGCTTGCAAGGATAATTCTTTTGGCACTTGATTTTTTTTTCGCCAAGAAAATAAGGCAACCCAAAATTAATTTTCCATTTTTTCTCGAATAAGTAAGTAATCTCAACTTATTTTATAGAACGGTATTTTTCTTTCGAATGAACTTTTGAGCGTAGTCCTGCCTCCCTTACAAGGCCGGCAAATGGACCAAACCAGCACATCAACGCTTCAACCTTATTTGGAAAAGCGATAAAAAGGAATCGTTTATTGCGCTGAGTCAAGGACCCCTCTTAGTCTCATCGGTTGAATCGTGACCCTGAACCGTGCCAATTCATCCCATCCCCAGGGGGAGGTGAATCACCCCAGCCCTAATGAAAACCAATAAAGAACACGATATCCAATAATAAAAGCCTACGTGTTAAACCCAGTAAAGAACACGCCTCTATCATTACACAGTGAGCAATACAACTGTTCCTCTCACATTAGGCACCTACGAACTTTAGAATGTAAGTAAGTGCATGTTTGCGTCAGTGTTGGGTGGAGGTTGAGGTTTTTTTGTTACTGCCTTTTGTCAATCCACCCCAATGACTGACCAGCTGTGTCAGTCATGGGGTGGTTTGATCATGCTTGACACTGGTTATTCCTGGTTGGTTTAAGTGGGAAGCCCATAGCCGGTTCAGATATTGTTCGCCACTGATATTAACTGTGGTTGACAATGTAACTCAAGTCATCGGGGGAAATAGCGCAGGGTTACAACGCAAATTAATCATATTCGGTAGACATTAATCCCATGGGTTGATAGTTTAGGGCACTCCTGTGCCAGGCCGAACACCCAAATGAGAATATCCTATTCACAGCACTCATTGGCATTGGTCATAACAGGAAACTAAGTGCTTAACAGAAAACTTTAAAGGTAATCGTGAAAATTATTATTCGTCTTTGCCTGCTACTGCCGCCACAATCATTCATGACTGACATGGCATGGAGAGGCCTTCATCCAGCTCGTTCATTCCTTTGTTTCTCAGTCCACTTGTCCTGGTAAGGGTCGCAGCAACAGCATGTTGCGTAGTGGCGGTCCAGACCTCCCTTTTCTCTGGCGGCAGACTCTAGCTCTTCCTTGGGAATTCCCAGGCGTTCCCAGGCCAGCCGAGTGACATCGTCCCACCGCCAGCGTGTCCTGTGCCGGCCCCGGGGTTTTCGCCCAGTGGGACGTGCTGCTGCCCGGTAGAGTTCAAGGGGGAGTCTGTCGGGAGGCATCCTTACTAGGTGCCAGAACCACCTTAACTGGCTCCAGCTGTGTATTGAAAAAATACTTAAAGCTATGGATAATTTTATTGTATATTTTCAATGTTATCGGTTCGTGTAAACCTGTATACCACTGGAGGCGTTGATGGGAAAACACATTTTCTTGAATGTGACCCCGAATCAAGAACATTAATTGAATTGCGATGGGGAAACTTAGCGAAGCGTCACTTGGCAACTGCCAATGCCATCGTTGCCAGTACCACCACACGATGCCATCGCTTCCCCCACCCCTCCTGCCAGATCTCGCAGCAGTTGCAAAGTCAGCACCCCACCTCGTAATCTCATCATCGCCGCGGTCTGCCTTGAGGTCTTCCCATTGGCCGCCGACCTCCGAGTGCTTCGCCCAATGCCTGTGTAGAGGAGTAAAATGGGGACGTGACGTCAGGTGGGCCGTTCAGTGCGATGACGTCACATCTCCTAGGGTACTTAAGGGATACCCCGTGACGTAAGCGGGGTCACTGTGGGAACGGGTAGAGTAAGAAGGGTGAAGAGGGAACCAGGGGTAGAGAGAGGGGATCGAATAGGGAGTCTGGGGAGAAGCCGGTGGTAGCCATAGAGGTGCTTCTCTCTCCGGTCGGTGGAGTCAGCAGAGTCCACGATCCGACACGAGAGAGAGAGACCGAAGCTAGCCGGCAGGGACCCGGACTCAGAGTAGGACCCCCCTAGCCCCTGGGAGTTGTGTACCCTGCTGTGTATTATTGTAACAGCTTTAATAAACCCTGGCGATAGCCCTTAACTTACCTCCGTCTCGGAGTACGTCCGTCGGAACCTCTCTCCACCTGTTTCGGTGACCGGCCCTCCTCCATGCATCGCCGCCTCTTCTTCCCCCATTGTCTATATTTCTTTACCTCGGCATTTGTACTTCAAAATTACAAGTTGTTTACCCGATCCTGCCAAGACATGCTTGGCATTCTTTGCATGCACCTCCTCCACTATACCGGTAAACTCTGACAAGGCGAGGCAATTCATCTCGGTGATCTTTCACCCAGTTCAATCAAGACGAACCGAGTTGGGAAGACAACTGGATGATGAATCGAATGCGAACTAAACCCCCATGGGTTGTCGCATTTGAGCACATTCAGCATGTTCCTAAGTATTTAAATGTGTGGTTATTTAATTAGTTTCTTACCTACCTTTCAGTAAGTTGTTTAGTACTGGCTGTCATAACTCAGTCCAATAAATCCTTCGTGTGGGTTTTGATGTTTATATTTTATTAACCTTTTTTCTGTCACAGATTTTGTCTGCTTTCCTGTCTGTGTCACATGGTTTTGAGTCAAAGACATTTCTATTCAAGAGTTCTCACCGCGAGCAGTGGAGAGAGACCACATTGTGTCAGAGACTGGCCGCTAGAAGATGACGACACAAAACTTGCTGCCGTGATTCTGCAATCGTTTCAATATCCGCTTATCTACGCGTGGGCTTCACACCCTTCAGTGGCAATCAAAACTGAGATGTTTAGCTCTCGCAGCTGGAATCGGCTGAATTCGGTGACCAAACAAACTTAAAGTAGAGTAATGAGGTCTTTTGTTGCAGGCGTTGGAGGCAGGGCTGCCACCATAAACTTGCTACGTTTGAGAAACTTTTAAATCCGTGGGCGGCTGAAAATAGGTTTTGAAATCAGGAACTTGCGGCCACCGGTTTTGACTGACACAGCCGGGGTGAGCCTCCTGAGTACGTTTTTCCCAAACCAACTTCGGCACGTCGACATTTACAATGATTTAATAATAAAATAGTTCCCGGCCCATTTTGTCAGTACAGTGCACTCCTGGATGAGGGCCTCCTCATTGCCATGTTATTCATGGGGGCAGGTGGGGTTGTTTGACCATACTTCACCATGCTGGTCTCAAATTTTCACTGCATTTTTCATACTTCCCATTTTTCAGTGAAAATGCCAGATGGGTAAACACTTGTAAATAGTCTTAATTTTAGAACTTTCGTGACTGCAGGAATTATTATTTGGTTCTTTCGGTTAAGTCACGTCTAAAGATAAAATAATAAATTAAATTAAATAATAGAATACCTGATGATGATTGCTTGTGTTGCAATCGAAACGTCGTATTCTATTATTTAATTTAATGTATTATTTTATCTTTAGACGTGACTTAACCGAAAGAACCAAATAATACTTGTACATAGATTGGAGATGTGATAATTTGCCAATTAATCTGTTTAAAAAAGACAATTATAAAAATAATAGTTCATAAGCATTTGACAATATACTGCTATATGAAGGCCTCGTTATGCTATGGTTATGGGTTTGTGACATTGGTGGGTTGTGGTCCAGGTGCTGTGGTGGTGAGATGTTAACTACCTCGCCTGGTATGCAGGAGGTCTTGGGTTCAATCCCGACCCTGACATCTGTATATTTGGAGTTTGCACGTTCTCCCCGTAGTCGCGTGGATTTTTCTCCGGGTCCTCCGGTTTTTCCCTCCACATTTTAGAAACGCGCGTTTAGATTATTCGGCTGCTATGAATTTCCAAATGCGAAACCACTTTGTTGAGCTAGCATTTATGGCCGGCTCGCTTCGGAAAAAGAGCTACTGTATATAGGTCAGTGGGCCTAACCTGATAAAATAAAATGTAAATAGATGTCATTCGCCATTAATGTTAGCCTTCGTCAGCAATCGAACTCGGTTCGTCCGGTTGGCAGCACAGCATGCCAACCACGGAGCCACGCACAGATGTACCTCCCGTGGGTGTTTTATCGTGTCTTACTCATGACCACGTCCTATGTAAACATTGACAAATTGTTATGGTTGCACGCTTGCAAATTTCTATTTGGTGACGCACTAGGGTCACTCAATGTCACACTTTAGGTTTCAGTTTATGTTACAGCTGATATTTGTTTTTTACTTCACATTTGCGATAATTTAATAAACTAAATTGAACAGTGTACTATCTACAAGCGGACTCGCAAAGGACTTGTATGCGTGTGTAACCACCGCTACCTTGGTTAACTTGAAAATTATGTTTTCAATTTGACCTGGCTGTCCTGCATTTATATAGAAAGGATTTTATTACAATGATAGACAATCTAATCTTGATTGTTTCTCTTTCTGTCACCTCTGCATGCTTCTTTGCGTATTTGTTTTAGCTTTTCCATGTTATTTTTGGTCAGTGTCCTAGCAGGTAATATATATACTGATATAAAACGTTCTCCATTAGGTACGCTGGTGGAGCTTTTTATTCCAAAAAGCGCCCCTATCCCTTCGTCAGCCCCTTTATTTCATAGATTTAATCTCGATTTAAAGCTTTCGTGACTGCAGGGATTCATCTTCTTGGTTCTTTCGGTAAAGTTACGTAGAATGGAAATAATAAAATAATAAAAATAAAACACAATAAAATAATTCTCACGACGTTTCTGCTCGACAGACCTGCTCTCCACCTGAGGACGGCTGCTTGCGTTGTGGCCGAAACGTCGTGAGAATTATTTTATTATGTTTTATTATTTTATTATTTCCATTCTACGTGACTTTACCGAAAGAACCAAAAATATTTAATCTCGGTCCACCTTCAATAATCTCGCTAAGGAGCATAAACTATTGCAAACTCCGGTCATCAGTGCAGTGGCTTTTGGCTAACCATTGAACAAGGACGGTCACCGCATTGCTCGCTTTCAGATGTGCTTTTGTGACCATGTAGAATGCTCTTCCTTCCAATACTAGGAAGCCACAGAAGCTATGCACTTTTAAATTGTGTAGATTGAAAACTAATTTCTTTGGAACTGCTTTTTGTGTTTAGTTTGTTGTCCTTCCCCCCCGCACGGTCGTCTACATACCGTGCGAAAGAAGTTCAACGTCCATTCAATAACTGGCCATGGTGGCACACGAACTCTGTCGCCTGCCTCCAACAGAGCGTCTCTCGAATCGCTTCCTGAACCCCGTGTGGGCCACGTTTTAATCTTCTATTATTTATCTTGAGCACGTCATTAAGTCCGGTTCCCCCACCAACGCAACAGCCAGCCCCACTGCCCTGCACCATCCCCTGCAGTTGCGTTCGTTCGCTTGTTTTTCCCTTGCCCCGAGGTCGGTGTTCGTTGATTGCAGTGGGTGGTTCGGCGTACGTGACCCCCGCGCCACCACCGAGCACAGACGGCGCCCTCGAGAGAGTTTTTTTCCCCCCGAGTTGCCGCAGGGTGGATGTCGTGACGTAACGCCCGGTGGCGTGTCGGGTGCCTCTGTGGCCTTCTGGTGAGACAGGAAGAGTTGAATCCCTGTTGTTTACTCAGGATGTAACTGAATCATCTCCTGTACGGACTCCATCATCGTCATCTGGGGTCACGATTCGGTTCACAAATGCACACATTTTTTTTGCCTAAAGGACAATCTGTGTGTGGTGTGAAACTGAATCTCCACTACTGCGCTCTGTTAGAATCTTCCTTCATATGTGACTGTTGAATCTACATTTATATGAATGAGAATCTACTGCAGTGACGTGTGAATGTGTATTGAAGAGTGAATGTGTGCAAGCTACAGTGATGTGTACGTGTCGAACCTCTTCAGTGTGCAATCCCAATTGGGTAATGTGATGTTTGGCCAATGCTAGTCACAATGTATTTTTTTTAAGCACTGTTAATCTAATATAATCCACGGTGATATGAATAATAGAGAATTAATAGTAGAATATATCTTTAGAAACAACAGCTGAGTGAATTTATACTGGTAGGAACCTCCTGGTTACACCAGCCCACGGGATTATTGTGTCCGTCCGTCGTGCATCCAAAAATGGGAGGGGTGGGGCTGGGTGGAGAGGGGAGGGTGGGGAGGGGCTGGGTGGGGAGGGGCTGGGTGGGTGGGGCTGGGTGGGAGGGGTGGGGCTGGGTGGGGAGGGGCTGGTCACCCCGTGGTGCCCTTATAAAACTCAACGTTTAGCCTACTCACGCCGGCTTGTGCCCGCCCTCACAGTCGGGCATATTTGCGGAATACACCACGCCGCCGTTGACCCTGGCCATTGACCGATCAACCCAACGTTCCTACCAGCTCCCTCCGCAGGAATGTGTTATTATAATCTACACTCGTTTGTAAATCATGTAGAATGTATAGTTCTGAGTCATGCAGTTTTACGAATTTGTAGCATCTCTATCAGAATTAATTCCTAGAATCTGGTGGTTTGCTGCACTAATTGAAAACTTACAACAAAGCATCACTTGTATATGATGGTTACGCTCACCCTTCAATGGGTGCATCGTGATTGCCGACATTTTTTTAAATTAAATTCGTCACGGTTCCTGTGTGTTTTCTGTTTGGCAGCATGATGTTCATGCAGAAAGCCCCGTGAGCTTGTGACCACATATTCCCGACTTCCTCCCGTACACCAGGAACTGCTTATTTTTATTTATTTTTTGTTCATCCAAAATTAGCGGCAGAGTTGGACGTGGCATTGTCAGAGTTTTCATGGCACTTTCTAACAGCTTTCCATGTTCGCTGGTCAGGCGATGATTTAATCAATCAATCCTTCCACATCATCATCATCATCATCGGAGCCATGATTGCTTGGCGATCATTAACAGTTGCACCACTTTGTGGACAGTCAACATTGGTCTGTCATGGAGAGACCGGTGTGTCATATGCAGCATGGGAATGTGGAATTGCCACCACGGGCCCAGAGGTACCAGTGTGAATTAGTGCCTCCCAACGCTTATTTAAGTAAGGAGCCAACTTGACTTGGACGATCACATTCAGTCTTGCAAGAGGCACCTAAAGGTTGATACGCTCCATTCTTTTATGATAAGAGAGACATTGGTTTTTGCCAGTAGGAATGGCATAGGCAGATAGCATCTTGGTTTCTTTTGAATGTGTTCAATCAATGGAACATCTCATATGATAATTTTTGGGGATCCTTCGAGGTTGACCTGCACTTACTCTGTAGATAAAGTAAAACTCTGGCTAGCCGGATCAATAGGAGGGAGAACCCTGGGTCCAGCTAGCTAAAACGTTTGGCTAGCTGCGATTTGAAATAAAAATTCATGTTTAAAAAATATATTCATCAACCATGTGTACTCTAAAGTGTATGTCATGCAAACATCAATCGATCAGTCATGTCTACTATGTAGTATGTGTCATTAATATACTCGCCCGTGGAGTGCATGTGCGTGTTATTGTAAAGACCAATCATTAAGAGTACTCGCGGTATTCCACGTGTTGTCCTGTACAATCCCATAGTTACGTCAGTCCCTCTATGACCCACCAGAATAACGCATCAACTGCTGAATGTACGTGAAGTGGTATTCGTAATATCTGGAAAAGCCTCTGGAATCTTCTCCCAACTGCGCCAAGTCGTCTTGGTACGTCTCCCCTGCCCTCCCCCGTGCTGCCTGAACCAGCTGGTCAACGTGCATGGCGTTGCGAGGCCTTCGTCCAGCAGTGGATTGACAAAAGGGTATGACTGTACAACCACCCTTTGCTTTAGCGCTCCTTGTGTGTGCCAGGCCATGCACCCCTCCGACGGGCGTCGTAAAAACGTTGCTCGTGCCCAGAGGTCGCAAACGGATTTTGATTCCTTACCCGTACCCGGCTGCACCAGGGTCGCAAACGGGTACCCGTACCCGGCCTAACCCGTACCCTACCCGTACCCGGCCGGGTACGGGTAGGGTACGGGTATCGGGTACCCGGTTGCGACCTCTGCTCGTGCCTCTCTCAAGGAATTGCCGGACTTTACTACGGGCCTCTGAACTCAAACATTCATATGTTCATGTCGCAGCTTCAAGTGGATTGCTGCTGCTGTTGGTATTCTATTGCTGAAACTCGCCCTTCCGGATCTCCAGCATCGTTCATTTGCATTCGCAGACCCCTGCTTTGTATCCGCATGCCTCGAGTGTTTGCGAGCTTTGCATGCCTGTCACACTTGCCCAAGTATGGATAGCAGAGAATTCCTAACAACTGTCGCCATTGACTTTCAAACGCTACTGACTCGTCGTCATCATCGTTAGCACCAGCCATGTACAATCCGCTGATGGATAAAGGCACCATCTCCCTTGGTCCTGCTATGTACATATATACCTGCGGTCCTCGCTTTGACCACGTCACAGTGCTTTCCTGGAAAACCCGTCATCGCAAAATCGGGCCACTGTTTTCCCTTGGACAGTAGAAACAGTGGAAGCATCACTTGGCGATGTGTGTTTACTTTTATCGTCAGTATTTAACGGGGTTTCATAGCTGAACATCCACAAAAAAACACATTTGAGAATAACAAAAACTCTGCGCCAAGTCACATCGGAAACCGGACTGACTTTGTTCAAATGTGTTCGAAGTCCTGTCGGAAGATTCGTCGTAAATCAAAGTTTCTGCGTCATAAATCGAACCACGGTGGCATTATATGCAACTCCGATTGGCACGATTGGCTACGTAAGGTGTGAAAGAAGTTCGTCATACATACGTAATTCTGGATCGTAAAATAATCAACACTACTTTAACAATAAATTTCGATTTAAAGCTTTCGTGACCGCAGGGATTCATATTCTTGGTTCTTTCTGTAAAGTCACGTAGAACCAAGGATACTTTAACAATGTTAACCTGTTGAACAAGTAGGCACCTAACAATTTCGGGTGACATTATATACATCCTCCCGGCGATTCAGTGAATCGTCAGGGTCACTATATGAGACGAGATAATTTTTTGGAAGCATTGCATGCAGTGATGGGTGCTGCCTTCGGTGGCTATAGGGGTCATGTGAATCCCATTGAGCGTAACTCAAGACGATTAGAAAGCGTTGCTTCTTGGCCACGCAGCTTGCACTCAAGAAAATCTTATCAATTGGTCAACGCACCGTCTCGCACGCAATTCCAAATCACCGATTAACATCGACTCTTATATTCCCGATGCTTGCATTGAACTGTACACGTGAGTAATGATTATATTAGTCACCATTGTTGTCATTTATATGCCAATGCACATTGAGGCCAATGCAATAAACAAGACAAAAATAATTATATATTTTGTTACAGTTCAAAGGTTACGATTTAATAAAAAAATTGGTCACTTTCCCGATTGTACTGTGACTCGCCTGTTGCTCATGTCGTCTGTGCTGTCCCTCCTGTCTGTATAGTTAGTGGCTCAACTCAATGTGTATTGTCAGAGTTCCTGTGACATACAAAATGGGACGGGCGTTAAGCCACGGCCAACGCGAGCGAGACGGTACAAGAACCGACTCTTGCGTTGAATCGTGACGGCACCTAACTCGTGAACTTGCCGGGAAGTTGTGCGGGGGATGTGAATCATGTCAGCAATTAGTTAAGGGAAACTTCCTTATCGGTGGTGCTTGAGCATGTAATGGTCATTATGTAGCATGCAATTGGCTCCTAGAATGAACCACAACTACTAAAGCTTGACATCACCCTCCAGTCAACCTCAGCCCCAATCGCTGCCGTGCTTCTTGAGGCTCTCGCTCAGTGAGTCTCACCATTTCCTGAAGAAGGGTGGTTGGCCGAAACGGTAAAAAAGCGATGCTCTTTTGAATTGATCTGTAAGCTCAAGGTGCATTAAATAGCATCACCCTCACGAGTTATTAGTTTGATTAATCAGATTAACAAAAATGCTACTTGATGGAAAGTTTGTTCGTATATATGAAATCGTTTCTCAGGTACAGTATGTGTAAGTGTAAGATTGTTTTTTATGAACACTTTTATTGTTCTAGATTTGAAGTTTTCGTGACTGCAAGGATCCATACTCTTTGGTTCTTTCGGTAAAGTCACGTGGGTGAAATAAAAAATTAAAATAAAAAAAGAATACAAAATAGAAATAACTAAATAAAATCACGACGTTTCGGAAGCAACACAAGCTTCCGTCATCAGGTGGGACAACCACAGCAAGAAACAAACATTACTGTAATGTGTGAGAGCATCCATTATGAGTCCACCACTGGACAAAGGCCTCCCCAAGTTGTCATGGTCCTGCAGTGGGTAACAATCCATCGATTACCTGCACACAAAGCGAGTTTCATCCCTCCATATCCATGGTGGACTTCTTCTCGGGCACGTTCCCTCCCTTGACCGCCACTCTGTATTCTTAGGTTTTTTTCCGGTAAAGTCACGTAGGTAAAAAATTAAAATTAATAAAAGTAAAATAAAAATAAAAATCACGACGTTTCGGAGGCAACACAAGCTTCCGTCTTCAGGTGGAACCGTCACAGCACGATAGCTGTATCAAGTAACTTTCTTATCTTACTTACTTATCTTACTTGATACAGCTATCGTGCTGTGACGGTTCCACCTGAAGACGGAAGCTTGTGTTGCCTCCGAAACGTCGTGATTTTTATTTTTATTTTACTTTTATTAATTTTAATTTTTTACCTACGTGACTTTACCGAAAAAACCTAAGAATATGAATCCTTGCAGTCACGAAAGCTTCAAATCTACGCCACTCTGTAGTTCGTCTGAACCATCGGCTCTCATCCCCAGTACAAACTACAACCAGCGAGTCGCATTTCACTGTTCAAATCAAATTTGAAGACATCGCCCTTTGCGGGTTATTTTTTAGGTCCTGTGCAAGCGGTGGAAATTCTACTTTTTTTTCTTGTCGGGGACCAGTTTCTTCACGTGAAAGATGACTGTTGATTTCTCACAGAGTGTTACTTATATTATCCACCTCGGACGACTGACGATGATGATGATTCCGCATAATGAGAATGATGACCTCAATCATTGCGTGTCCAGCAAGAGCCAACAGCTGACCAGGAAAGTAACGGATGCGTCGCTGCAAACAGATGAGCCAACGGTGTCATGAGTTTATTGTCCAAGCGTGCGAGCTAATCTTTGTCGTCGCACGAACCGATAGGATTTTGCCCTACACGGAGTAAACCTTGATGAAAACCTTGGATGTTTTGAGTTTCAGTCCTTTTATGGGCACATGGTGGCCATCACGAGGTTGGGTGCGGTCTTTACATCATCCCCTTCATCAGCCACGCTTGATCCACTGCTGGCTGAAAGCCTCCCAAAGCTATCGCCATCCTTCATGGTTCTATAATATAACAATCCACCCAGCACCTGCACACGAGATAATTTTATCGCTCCATCTCCGCGTTGAATGTCCGCTAGGGGGGGTTTATCCGCTTCTTTGGCTGCCACTCTGTCGTCATTCTCCGACCACCATCTGTTCTATTGAGCAGCAATCCCAAGCCCAGGCATGTGGTCAGTCTCACATGTGTTGCCGGAGATAAAAAAAAAAGCTAATTATCAATAACTCGCATCCAAAAGTGGATTTGTCGTTAATTGTGTGATCAGCTGCAGCAACTTATAGGTGAAGGCCTGCCCGTCATCATCATCACCACCTTCCCCTACACAGTACCATCATGGTGGTTGCTTGATCATACTTCACCACGCTGGTCAATGCGGAATTGTGAAGGGCTGACATGATCTGCTCAGATGTGCAGGCGTGAGACGGACTCTGGGGATGGCAAAAGCATGGGGTGGGCTTATTCAGCAGTGGATAGAACATGGCTGATGATAGTGATAATGATGAGGTAAGAGAACGGACAGCTGTTACTGATGACGATGATGACCGACGCTGACGATTGCCCGAGTAGGCCTTAATCTACCGATGGATAGATCAAGGCTCATGATGGAGATGACGAATCTACATCACATTGCCTTGTCCAAGGTGCATTCTTTTTCCCTTAGAAAGGCCCTATCGAGGACAACCAACGAAGGCTTTCACTGCCCGTCAAATGGTCACTGTGCAAGGCTTAAATAAATTTGGCAGTTGCAGCTGTGCGCTTATCGCAACTTGCAGTGAGTATGCGGTCGCAATAGGATCGCTATTAAGCCGAGGTTGATATGTGTCCGTGTCATTATTGACCGTGCAGCAAAAGCTTTTGAGGCGCACTTTGATTTCGGACAGAGCTTCAGTTTGCGTTTTATTTTCACAGAGCGGCGAGCGAATTGATGATGCAGAGTGAGATTAAACTATATCCCTAATAGGCGACGAATAGCCTTTGATAGTGGCACGGCAATGTGTGTACATTTTTATGATATTTTTACGGGCCTTTAACAAGTCACCTTCCTCCGTTCACGACAATTTTTGAATTGTCTCCATTATATGTCTCGACATGATTCGAGAATCCGTTCGATTTTTTCGCTCATATTTTATGTCCCATTTGTATCGCCTGTTTCATATATTGCTTTTTGCCCGCTCCATTGTTGTCGTCTAACGTCTGCACACAATGTGCACAGGTTTGTAAATTGTGAACAATACGCGGGTTAATAGCCCGACGTTACATGTGGTCAACAGAGGGCGGTGCAGCACCTCCGATTAGCACGGTTGGCTCCGTACAGTGCGAAAGAAGTTCTACGTACATACAGCAGAATCCATTACTGCACTATACTTTTTTGCTCCCCGCGTCTATGCTCCACGCCTAACGGGCCTGAGCAGCGTGGGGATGTGTGGGCAAGCAATCGGCACAACCTCACGCGTTGTGGTAGGCCCTCATCCAGCGGAGGAATGACAAAACGCGCTGTACGCGCACGATAGGGCTGCGAGCGGCTTCGGCGAGCCCCGGCACACGCGCTCAAACTCGCACGCGTCGCTTTGGCTGCGGCACTCGGGAGCGTGGTTCTGTGTGCAGAGCTGCGGCACAGAATTCACCATCTCGAGCCCGGAGATAAGGGCCTGCGCTGGGGAGGCGGAAGCCACAATCTGGCGAGGGGGGACGCCCGTGTGTGGGCGTGTGTAAGTGTGTGTATGGTGTGCGGGCCAGTGCTTGTGTGTGTGTGCGTCCGCCTGCGAGTGTGCGTCCGCCTGCGAGTGTGCGTGCGTGTTCGAGTGCGTATGGGCATGTACAGTCGTGCACCATAAGTGTGCGTGCGCGTGCGTGCGGAGGGGCCTTCGAAGTTTTAACCGGGGCCATTCCCCTTGACACCTTTTGGGTGCGACGGGAATGCGGTCTGGGCCCCAACGCTCTTTAATTGAGCCCGGCGATCCCGGCCCCACTCGGACCGCCGGGAAGTGAGCTCGCTCCCAACCACGGTTGGCGATCTTCAAGAGTCCCCGGGCCGTCGGCAGTAGGCGGACGCGGGCCTCCCGAGCCTCGCTTAAAATCCGCACGTCGCCTTCATTATGGGTGATCTTCAAGGGGCAGGTAAGGTGCCCTCCTTTTGCCTGCTGCACCTACTGCACGTTTGGGGTGTTATGGGGGTGTTTAGTTGGTTACTTGGGTTAGGGGGGAGACATGAGAGGGATGAATCGTGACGTCTTTCACGGGCACCGCTGGCAGGTGACGCGGTCCCCCGCCCCGCACCCACCGCCTCCTTCCCCTACTCCCCGTCAGGCTCGTTAAAAGATTATGGGAGAACTCGGGGAGGGTCCACGATCCGAGGTGGAATTGGTCGACGGTCTTAGGCTCGCGTTAACCTCGAATCGTGACCGTGATTCAACTACTTCTTTCGTATGGCTGTGATGTAGATACGATTGGACTACCGCTTAACAGCTTATCGCCAAGCTTTCTATCACTGTAGGTGGAATTTACATCCGGTAGAGATGCAAACGAGGCTGATCTCGCAGCTTTAGCTTTTTTTACATTTGTATTTATTTTGTGGGTGCAATTGTGAACAATAGCCATATCAAACATTAGTACATCTATCTTCTTGGTTCTTTCGGTAAAGTCACGTAGAAGGGAAATAATAAAATAATAAAACTGTTCTTCACCTGAGGACGGCTGCTTGCGTTGTGGCCGAAACGTCGTGAGAATTGTATTTTATTATGTTTTATTTTTATTATTTTATTATTTCCCTTCTACGTGACTTTACCGAAAGAACCAAGAAGATGAATCCCTGCAGTCACGAAAGCTTTAAATCGAAATATTAGTACATCTAATCGGTCTAATCATTGGTTCACTGCAGCTCGATGATTGCCAGGTCATCGGCGAACATAACGTGCCTCAACCACGTGGTTTGCCGAGGACCTGGCAATTGCCACTCTGAGAAAGTATTAGAATCACTCTACTGCTGGATCTGGGGCTTGCCACGAGATTAGTGTGGCCTTAGCCAAACTTTAAGCAAAGCACCCGCCTGGATACTTGGCATCATCATTGAATGCCCCCCCCCCCTCAACTCTCCCATGAGTAATGGGGTAGTTGTCGACAGGGTGGAGTAGTTCACATACCTGGCCAGCGTGCTCATGACCAGCTCTGGTATGGTGACATATGTCTCACTAATAATAATTAGTCAAGCAACAATTATTTTTGATCAGTTGCAGGGCAATGCATACTTTGGGCCTCCTTGGCAACATTTGATGCCCTCTCTTCATATTAGTTGTGAAACCCTGGGCCTCTTTACAGGAATACTGCGTCAATTAGAAACGTTGAGGCTGTCGTGTTTGCGGTCCATCACGAGTGCTAAATGGGATTGTGTGAGACGCCCACATATCCCTGAAGAGCTGGACACAGTCCCGTCAGTGAGCTTCTCCAACAGGCAAAGTTACTTACATCGGCTGGTTCATTTTACCCGCATGCCCAGCCGCTGCATGTCCGGATATGAAAAACAGCTTCTGTTTGGCCAGATATAAGGCACTAAATGGACAAGGTACATCTACAGAAGTTATGGGGCTGATGTGCTTCAGGAGGACTTAGGCCTGTTCGTACTTCCACAGTGACTGTTACCAGCGATGTCAAGATCGGCCTCTGTGACGGAGTCTTTTGAAGGACTCCCGGGCAGTTTTTAGGCAGTCGCCTACTGACAACAATATAGTGCAGAGGAGCGACGCTCACAACAACGAGTAGAGAGCTGGGTGGTAAAACACGGCCAAGTGGCACAAGGTGCGGAGGGGAGCACAGAGCACAACTGCTGCCCTCTGCAAGTCATCTTAGGCAGTCAAGCCATAAGACCTATGTCTGTCCCTTGACCTCCTGCCAGCGAGCCTTGTACACTTCATGTGGCCTCAAAGTGCACCTCGTGTTGCACAAATACCGTGTTGTCATCACCGTGACTTAATGGCAAATTGCGTTTTGATTTTGTGGTGTAGTGGTTAAATTATAATCTCTGGATAACATGTAAATAACAACTGGTGTCTGCCTGTTCTGGTTCTTCCTGAGGTCACCACAGCATTAATGTAATGTTCTTGTCAATTAACAGAGTCCATCATTACGTCCCAAACAATACACCTCAACATGAAAAATAACCATGAAAGTCAACTGTGAGATAATATATTGACCCCGGCAAATGTGAAATATCAACTATTTATCCAATACTCAGATTACCTGTTTAATTATTAGTATTTAACGTAGTATTTATGGTGGTGGTAATTTTTGTGGCTGTTTTGGAGGTGGGGCAGTCACTGGCGGAGCCAGAGGGGGGGGGTGGGGTGGCACGTGGACCCCCAATGATCCGATCGAAATTAGGGATTTCGATCGGATCATTGGGGTGTATTAGTAATACATCGGCATTTTGCGACCCCCACTGCCACTGTGTAGCATATTCTTACGTGCCAGGGACTCTATGAGATGATAGGACAATAGTCTGAGTCCATAATTGGCAATAAGTAACGGCAAAGCAGTTATAAGTGACTCACAGAATTGTAGTTGCGTATACAGTACAGTACACGACTTCCCTGAAGGCATCAACACCTTCAGCGAGCGTGATGCCGATCACACAACGCGGTTCGAATTCGACCCTCGATCAATGACTGCGCCATCACGACCCGCATCAAATAAAAAGCAAGGGACAAGTCCTTACTTACTAACAACTCCTCTATCATTTTTCATTGCTGGAGGGGTTGCCCCCCTACCTGAAAATCCTGGCTCCGCCATTGGGCAGAGTCTGCTTGTGCGATTGTGCTGATGGGGGGTAATCCCTGCCTGCCTACCACCAGGTGGAAAAATGAGGCTCTCCTCTGCATTCACCACCCAAACTCCCTGCCCCCATCATCCCCACTCCCTGCTGCCCCCATCGCCCCCACTCACTGTTGCCCTCATCGCCCCCACGCCCTGCCCCCATCGTCCCCACTACCTTCCAAACTCCCACACTTCTTGCCAACCTGACCACACATCCTTGGCAACCTTGCTCGATTTTCTGAAATAAGACCAACATATTTAGTTTGCTAAACTGATGAAAGTGATATGCCCAGACCACATGTGCAGCTAAGTTGGATACATTTTTTACTCATGCAGCAATATTTTTTTTTTAATCTCCATGTTTTAAATTTTGTGATGTAAGTATAAAAACCTGTTTCGTCAACCCACTTCTGGATGATTGCCATCCGGCCATCAACAATTGCTCTCATGTGATCTACATATTAAGATGTTTTCAGCCAACTAGTGAGTGTGTATTATTCATGTGGGAAGTAAACCGGACCACCAGGAGAAAACCTATGCACCTTACCTCTCGTTTCTCATGTCCCTCTACCAAATATATTCATCATTATTATAACACCAAATTTACAATTGTTGGTATTATCACTATTTGGGTCAAAGGTTTAGATCAGTGTTGGGCAATCTGTGGCCCGTGGGCCTCATGCGTCCCGTGGAGCCCCTCGTCGTGATGTCCTGGTCCCGGTGTTTCTAGGGCGATGCGTGGGCTCGTGATGATGAGTGCACAATCACAACGTCGAACTTCCGCCCCCACTGGGGTGAAGGAGGACCGCTCATGTGGCCCACGCGTCTGGGCTGCCCATTACTGCCCTACACTATACACTACACTATACACTTCATTATACACTACACACTACAAACAACACTTACTAAACGCTACATGATACACTACGCTATACACTACACACGCTTTACACTACACTATACACTACACTACACACGACACTTACTAAACGCTACACGATACACTACGCTATACACTACACACGCTTTACACTACATTATACACTACATTATACACTCCACACTACATACTACACTTACTAAACGCTACACGATACACTACGCTATACACTACGCTATACACTACACACGCTTTACACTACGCTATGCACTACACACGCTTAACACTACGCTATACACTACGCTATACACTACACGCTTTACACTACGTTTTACACTACGCTATACACTACACACGCTTTACACTACGCTATACACTACACACGCTTTACACTACGCTATACACTACACCAATGGTGGGCACCCTGCGTCCCGTGGTGCCCCTCCGCGTGGCTGCCTGGTCTCGGTGTCTCTCGGGCGATGCGCGGGGCCATGATGAAGGGTGCACAAGCGCCGTGTCCAGCTTGCGGCCCGTCGAGGTGAAGGAGGGCCGCTCAAGTTGCCCCCTAACGTGTCTGGGTTGCCCATTCGCCGGCTTGGATGCGATTGTGAATCCACATGGCAGCGTGGCGATATTCGCCGGTGGTTTTGTCTCGAGGCCCAGTAAAGACGACGACGCGGGACCGCGTGGTGTGTTCCCTCCCCTACAGAGCCTTCCCCCCGTGCTTTCGCCACCGTGGCTGACGAGATGGCAGAGGAGGTGTCCCTCGTGGCAAAGTATGACTACATTGCTCAGCAGGAGCAGGAGCTCAACATCAAGAAGAATGAGCGTCTCTGGCTGCTGGACGATTCCAAGTCCTGGTGGCAGGTACGCGGTGTCAACGGTTACTCCTTAGTCCGTGGGTCAGCGCAGAAAATCGGCATCCCCGCCTGAGGTGGCAAAAATTTTATTGGCTTCAATTTAATTATAATACGGTTGATGATAATGAATCGCTTTGTAACCCCGCTCGTTTCGCACCGTTATCACCGTCGTTGGCTGTTAGTGGCCCGCATACATAGAGACATTTGGAACCGCTAAAGCGATGCTACCTCAGGTGGTGACTGGAAAATTAAATATCTGGTCTAGGCTCGCGGACTAATTAGCATTCAGTTTGTCGTGGTCCATGTTATGTGATTGACGATTGAATTTTGCGTGAGGCGACGTGAAGATTCAGGTTTGTGTCGTCAGGCCCTCTACCACCCTACACAGTCCAATAAATGTAATTGTCACTCATGTATGCGTTCAATGTGCTAATTATTATTTCAGCTCATCTCACCGGTTAGTTGAAGAACAATTCTCACTACTGTTGTGGACAAAAATCCGAGTTCCAGTCCTAATTGGTTGATATATTATACACAAGTACAAAGCTTGCTTCGTGGTCACAGCAATTAATGCTCACATCTTGAAAGCATCTGAAATGTACGCCTGAAATCGTGGGATTGTCTCAATACCTGCGTCGTGGCTTCTTTCCCAGGTCCGCAATGCGCAAAACCAGACCGGGTTTGTCCCATCAAACTACGTGGAGCGCAAGAACAGCCTCAAGAAAGCCAGCTTTGTCAAGAACATGCTGGGTAAGCACACGCACATCACAACTGTGGCCACACGTCCACAAGCAATGCAGAGGTGCGTTATCAGACACGACGGTGAAATTGGCTCCTTTGCGTACCACCCCTGCCTGCTCTGTAAAAGAGATTTAGAAGCTATAAAAGCGCAAATAGTTAGGGCTGGGCTGTTCGGTAACCTATGTAATCTCAATCATTCTCCCAATTATCAGTTCGATTACTAGAATAATCGGATGGCATTAAAATAGTTGTGGCGGTGGTTCGAGGAGTTGGTAGATCTCTCCTTTCTTCCCACGTGTGCTGCTGGACGGGAGCTGATGTACGAGGGTTTAGCATCAGAATCGTTATTTAGACTTTCGGAATCCGACGGGGGCTTCATGTCTTCGGCATCGCCATCAGCCTCGTCATGATCGGCGTGGCTAGGTAGTGGGGGGCGGGGGGGGGGGGTTTCCTGCCTTCGGGGAGGGCAGGACACGGCAGATGCCTGCGCAGTGCGACTCACGACCTCCTCTTGATACCAAGATCCATGTCTATGCGCCGCTTCTCGGTGGCAGCCCCAACAGTCTGGAACGATATCCCTCTGCGCATTCGCAGCATCACCTCAATCGCCTCCTTCAAGAGACACTTAAAAACTCACCTCTATAATCACGCTTTTGAGCGACTCTGAGCTTGGCTCCGCGCTTCTGAGTTGCGGCCACTACGTCTGCAAATTTGCGCGCGTTACAAATTGAACTATTATTATTATTAAGGGGGGCAGCTGGCAGTCATATTTTTAAGGGGGGGGTGGGGGGGGGCCTTCGTCATGAACAACTGCTGTCCCCGACTCCCATCCCTTCTGCTCCCTTCCGCCGCTTGCATGTGCGCCAGGCATCGGCAAGGTGAAACGCAAGCCCAGCAACTGCGAGGGAGGCGCGGCGGCAAGCCCCAGTTCCACGTTGGACTCGGGGCCCGACGGAAGCCCCACGGAAACCACCCGGGCCCTAAGCCTCCCCGCCATCGTCAAGTTCAACTACGCGGCCGAACGCGATGACGAGCTTTCGCTCATTAAGGTGGGGGGTGGACAGAGGATGGGATGATGTGGGGCAGGGCTTTTAGCGGTTAAATTAAACCCCCCCCCCCCCGGTCTTCTCACCTTTTTGAGACAGAAGCTGGAAGATGTCTTCACAATTCTGGCAAATCGTCTGATGGAGCTGATTGTTGTAATAGCCAGCGAAACGTCATGCTCAAATTGTGAAAGTTGTGGGTTAACGCTCCAACACACCGGCGTTTTGTTTACATGACAAACCTTGCTAATTGGCCGTGTCTGGTGGTGGTGGTAGGTTAACGACACATTCATATTTACGTGATTTAACCCAAAAAAACGAACCATTACCGTGTTTAGAAAAGCACGTAACGCCCTACCTGCTGCTTTGCCTTCAAAGAGCACCACCGCTATAGCGGAGAGATTTTTGCCTTTGGCACATGGCAACCCAGGCGCTGGTGATGGCTGAGCGCGCCCGTAACGCAGCATTTTGGAGTGGAGGGTTGGTGGATCACGCAGTCGTTGTGAAACTCCCTTCCCGTGGGCGTCGAGGTGGCCGTACCCTGGCTCGCCAGGAGAAAAGGCGGTAACGGTAAAAATGTGGACAACACCGGTTCCATCTGCATGAAATAGTGTTGCACTCTCGCACGGGTTGGATTTCTCCAGGTGCACTGTTTTCGTCCCACATGTAAACAATCATTAGTTGGCCGGTAACACCCTCATATATAGAGGACAGCAGAACTTGGGCAATTGTTGGCGCCGGCTTGCCGTGTGGCTGCCTTCCCGCCTGTCTGTGGTTCATCAAGCCTCCCGAGTTTTATTTTGTATATCGCACCGCGTGGCGTTGTATATCGCACCGTGTGGCGTTTGCGTTATCGCGTTTGTTTTTGCCGTCGCCGCCCCACGCAGGGTGCTCGCGTCACCGTGCAGGAGAAGTGCAACGACGGCTGGTGGCGGGGAGCGTGCGACGGCCGCGAAGGCTGGTTCCCTTCCAACTACGTGGTGGAGGAGGTCGTGGAAGGAGGGGGAGGAGGAGGAGGGGGTGGGATGGGGCGTCTCGACGCCGGCGCTGCGTCTCCTCGCCTGGGCACGGCGCTCGCCGCGGCGCTGTCGGCCACCAATGGTGAGATACGAGACGGTGCGCATGCGTGCCCACCCATCCCAGCGGGGTTTTCCGTCTCTCTGGGTTTTATTCCTAGCTTCCTGAAGATGCTTTGACAACGCAGTTTTGAGCGTCGGTGGTGAGATGTTAACTATATCGCCTTGGTATACAGGAGAGGTCGTGAGCTCGATCCCGACCCTGAATTGTTCGCCGTGTGGTCGCGTGGATTTTTCTCCGATTTTTTCCCCTCCACATTTAGAATCGAGATCAAGCGTTTCAAGTATTTGGCTGCTATAAATTTCCACGTGGTGAGCCACTTTGTTCAACTATCATTTGTGGCCTTACATGGTAAAATAAAAATTGTTTAGTTTAGTATCTGCTAAAAAATGTTGGTTGGCTCGAATTGCAAGTCGACTTTGACAAGCGACGTCAAGCCGAAACAACAACAACAAAAATAAAAATTTGGCGCGTCATTAAACGTTTGCGGCGGGCGTGACAATTACAATTTTATTCGGCCGTGTCGTGTCGGCCAAGGGCCTCGGGATAGATATTTTGCCCGCATCATTGCACGGCCGCGCGCCCGCAAAATCGGTTAAACGCGCGGGGGTCGCCACAGTTAGAAGTGAGAGCGTGACCGGCCACAAAACACGCTCCCACCGTGCCTGACGGGGGGAGGGGGCGGCGGGGACACGTTCGTTACCGCGTGCCTCTTGCGAAGATCCGGCGAGCGCGGAAGCTGCATAGACTCTCTTTGCGAACGCTGCTCCCCAACTTTCTCATGTTTATTATTTACGCTTCTTTTACCGAGGAAAGCCTCGAGACACTTCGTTTGTTTTTTTTGTTACTAGGTTTTCTGCCATGTTTATCCGCTGCAAGGCCGCGGGAACGTGTTGCTATGTGCGTCGTCCCACGTGGGTAATTTGTAGGCAGTATTTCAGCATTGGGGATATATTTGGCCAACGCCGGTTACGTTGTGTGCTGTCGTTAGCTTTGAGAAGAGGACTGGAGAACACGGAAGAAACCCGTGAGAAACAGTGGGGGGTGGGTTTAGGGGGTGGTGGAGGTGGGATGTGGGGTGGAACATACAAACTCCACAAGAAAAAGAAGAGTCTGGAAATGAACCCGGGGGCTTCTTCCCGTGAGACGCAATTGTGACCGCTTCACCACCGTGCCACCCGCAGAGAGACGACGCGGCTTTTTCGTGGGGACGTGCGGTGGGTGTTCGCCTGCCGCCTGAAGGTTTCTCGTCTGAAATGAAAGCTGCGCTACGAACCTGGCGACCCGAGTTTGATTCCTGGCCTCGGCTAACGAGGGGTGTAGTGAACGATATCTGAACCAACCGATCGTGGGCCCTCCTCTAGGTACACTCAGCCTCATGTGCAGTGTGAAAACATCTAGCACTGGGGAGACAAAGACGGCTAGGCGTAGTTCAGGGCACGCTACCCCCTTGTAAGCCTGCGAGCAGCACTTACAGCATGTGAAATGTTATTGAGGGAAGCGTTGTCTTTGTGTATATGCGCGTGTGTGTGATATGTGTGTGTTATATATATGCGACGTATATATGTACGTGTGTGTGTGTGTGTGTTATGTGTGTGCGTGGGTGTGTAGGAAACCGCGGTGGAGCGTGCGTCTCCCCGGCGTGCCCGCAGGTGCTGCACGTGGTGCACGCCATGTACCCCTTCAGCTCCGGCAGCGACGAGGAACTCGGCTTCAACAAGGTGGAGATCAGTGTGGAACTCCCGTGGAACGCACGCGAGGGAGGCGGGGAACTCCCATGGGGATGCACAAGAGTGGAATAATTCCCATGGGGATGCACGTGCCGGGCGGAATTCCCATGGGGATGCACGGGAGGGGCAGAGTACTAATGGAAACACTTGAGCGGGAAATCCCATGGGGAATATTGAGCCTGGAAAAAATTGTTTGGTGCGGAAGTGGGAATCTTTTCTGTGGTTGGGATTGCAGTGGGAACGTCGACATCCCTTGTTTTTTTACCCTCGTCGTACGCGTCATGTATGACCCCCTTCCTCCTCCCTCTTACACTAACTTACACCCCCTCTCACTCCCCCCTCGTCCCCTTGTTCGTGTGCACCACACTTGCACCACCCCGCTCGCCGGCCCCCCGTGTGTGCGTATCGCGGTGCCACGCAGGGGGAGGTCATGGACGTGCTGGAGAAACCCGAGGACGATCCAGAGTGGTGGCGCTGCCGCAAGTCGGACGGGCGCGTCGGGCTGGTGCCACGCAACTACGTGCAGGTGGTGCCCGACTCTCCCAGCCAGCGAGCTCACAGGTAACGCGGACACACGCGGGCACACGCGGGCACACGCGGGCACACGCGAGGCACACGCGGGCACACGCGGGCACACGCGGGCACACGCGGACACACGCGAGGCACACGCGAGGCACACGCGAGACACCACCACCGTGTTTGTATGTGTGTTGGCTGTTGGGCTGGTGGGGAGCTGAACTTAATAAGTTAGTAAATAATGGAAGAATAAAAGTCTTCCACAAGGGGTTCAGGAAACGATTCGAGATGCTCTGTTGGAGGCACACGACAGAGTTGTGTGCACCTTGGGCAGTTGTATGTATGTTGAACTTCTTTTGCACTGTACATAGCCAGCTGTGTTAATCGGAGGTGCGGAAAAAGAACTACAAACTAAACACCAAAAATAGTTATAAAGAAACGAGTTTTCAATTTGGATTTAATAATAATAATGAAAATGTATAAAGCACCCTCAAACAATCTTTCTCAGTGCATAGCTCCAGTGGCTTCCTAATATCGGAAGGAAGAGCGTTCCAGACGGCCGCAGAAGCGCATCTGAAAGCGCCGCGCGATGTGGTGACCGTCTTTGTTCGATGGCCCAGCAGCCAAAAGCTGCCGCTGCTGCTGCGAGGATGCCGACCGGAGTTTGCGTGATGGTGGTTTATTACGCTCCTTGTCCCCAACAGTCTGTCGGGGCTACACGGCAGGGGTGTGGTTGGATCTCTTGTCCTTAGTGCGTGTGCGCGTGCCGATGCATGCAGCGCGGCGGTGCTGGCCGGCTGCCTGGGCCCGGCGTCGTCGGGCCAGTTTGCCGGGCGGCCCTGGTACTATGGCCACGTGACGCGACAGCAGGCGGAAGATGCCCTCAATGAGCGCGGAGTCGACGGGGACTTCCTGGTGCGCAACAGCGAGTCGTCGGTGAGCACGAATAGCAAATAACACGCACGCGCACACGCCCAGCGGGGCTGTTTCAATAAATAACAATGGCACGTTTGCTAAGAAACCTTTTCCGTTGTGATCGATAAAATGAGATGCACTTTGCGAGGTCAGTAGTGGGTTTATAGGCGTGTGGAATTCCCACCACTTGCTAAGGGCTGTAAATGGGGACCGAACACAGTCTCAATGCTCATTTGAGCCAGAATTCACTTCGCCTGTGGATTCACGTCATTGGCAGCAGAGGGCAGTGCAGCAAAATGCAGTGCCGTGCATACGGAAATACTGAAATAAGAGCACAGGCAAAAGTGTTACAAACCATCCCTCCCATACTCCCTCGCTCCCTCCCTCCCACTCTCCCTCCCACTCTCCCTCCCACACTCCCTCCCACACTCCCTCCCACTCTCCCTCCCATACTCCAACTCTACCCTCCCACTCTCCCCTCCCATACTCCCTCGCTCCCTCCCTCCCACTCTCCCTCCCACACTCCCTCCCACTCTCCCTCCCATACTCCAACTCTACCCTCCCACTCTCCCCTCCCACTCTCCCTCACACTCTCCCTCCCACTCTCCCTCCCACTCTCCCTCCCACTCTCCCTCCCACTCTCCCTCCCACTCTCCCTCCCACTCTCCCTCCAACTCTCCCTCCCACTCTCCCTCCCACTCTCCCTCCAACTCTCCCTCCCACTCTCCCTCCCACTCTCCCTCCCACTCTCCCTCCCACCCCTCCAACTCTCCCTCCAACTCTCCCTCCCACTCTCCCTCCCACTCTCCCTCCAACTCTCCCTCCAACTCTCCCTCCAACTCTCCCTCCCACTCTCCCTCCCACTCTCCATCCCACTCTCCCACTCACTCTCCCTCCCACTCTCCCTCCCACTCTCCCTCCAACTCTTCCCTCTGACGCTTCCTCCCACTCTCCCTCCCACTCTCCCTCCAACTCTCCCTCCAACTCTCCCTCCCACTCTCCCTCCCACTCTCCATCCCACTCTCCCACTCACTCTCCCTCCCACTGTCCCTCCAACTCTCCCTCCCACTCTCCCTCCCACTCTCCCTCCCACTCTCCATCCCACTCTCCCTCCCACTCTCCCTCCCACTCTCCCTCCCACTCTCCCTCCAACTCTCCCTCCCACTCTCCCTCCCACTCTCCATCCCACTCTCCCACTCACTCTCCCTCCCACTCTCCCTCCCACTCTCCCTCCAACTCTTCCCTCTGACGCTTCCTCCCACTCTCCCTCCCACTCTCCCTCCAACTCTCCCTCCAACTCTCCCTCCCACTCTCCCTCCCACTCTCCATCCCACTCTCCCACTCACTCTCCCTCCCACTGTCCCTCCAACCTCTCCCTCCAACTCTCCCTCCCACTCTCCCTCCCACTCTCCCTCCCACTCTCCATCCCACTCTCCCTCCCACTCTCCCTCCCCACTCTCCCTCCAACTCTTCCCTCTGACGCTTCCTCCAACTCTCCCTCCCACTCCCCCTCCCACTCTCCCTCCCACTCTCCCTCCCACTCTCCATCCCACTCTCCCTCCCACTCTCCCTCCAACTCTCCCTCCCACTCTCCCTCCCACTCTCCCTCCCACTCTCCCTCCCACTCTCCCTCCCACTCTCCCTCCCACTCTCCCTCCAACTCTCCCTCCCACTCTCCCTCCCACTCTCCCTCCCACTCTCCCTCCAACTCTCCCTCCAACTCTCCCTCCAACTCTCCCTCCCACTCTCCCTCCCACTCTCCCTCCCACTCTCCCTCCCACTCTCCCTCCCACTCTCCATCCCACTCTCCCACTCACTCTCCCTCCCACTCTCCCTCCCACTCTCCCTCCAACTCTCCCTCCAACTCTTCCCTCTGACGCTTCCTCTCGCCCCCCCCCCCCCCCATAGCCCACGGACTTCTCCGTCTCCCTGAAGGCGACGGGCAAGAACAAGCACTTCAAGGTGCAGCAGAACGGCAACGATTTCTGCATCGGCCAGCGGCGCTTCAGCAGCATGGCTGACCTCATCGAGCACTACAAGCGAGCGCCCATCTTCACCTCGAGCCAGGGCGACAAGCTTTACCTCATCCGGCCGCTGCCCTGAGCCGCGGGCGCCGAGAAACGCGACCGATCGTCGCCGCTCACGCTGACTCTGTGACGCCGGGTGCCCCCCCCCCGTCCCCCGCTCGCGATTGGCGCCGCCGCCATCGTCGTCCATCGCCACCCCCCCCACCCCTCACCCCGACCCCGACGCCAGCTCATCTTGCCGTGTTCTCCCCGCGACGCCGCAGACCGAACCGTTTTGACGCGAAGGCCCGGCTTTGTTTTAGTCGGGGGGGGGGGGGGGGGTGGCGGCTCGTTCACTTCCTGCGTGGCTCCCAGCGGCCCTCCCGGCTGGACCACCTGCCCGTCGAACTCCACTCGACTACCGCCCCCCCCCCCCCCCCCCACAGCCCCCCAGCCCCCCAAAGCCCCCCAGGGCCCCACCTCGTGCTCGCTGCTTCTCTGGGCGCACATGTCCGTTCCCCTCTGCTCTGCGGGTTTGGCGTTTTACGAGCAGAAGAGAACTGTCTTAAACAACACAAGTGTTATTGTTGATATTGTTAACATTGTTCGAATAGTGTTTGTGAAACGTTCTGCTTATTATTATTTTAATTATGATGGGTTTTGTTTTGGTTGGGGGGGAGGGGCCTGGGGGGGGGCGGTGGTGGTGGGCGGGGGGGGGGTGTTTCTGTTCGCCAATTCTCCGTGGCGCCAATTTCCGCCAACGCTCATTCGCTTCGCGTGCGTGCCGTGAGATTGAAGGAATGCACGCGGGGGGGGGGGGAAGACGTAAACAAGAAACGAAGCAACGTGTCTGGGCGATTGTAAGTAAAAACCATCCACAATCCAGACGGGGGAAGAAAAGGAACAATACACAGGGCCAGAACCGGCCGCGGAAATGACGGTGGCAAGCGACGAACGGCGGGGGACCATCGGCAGCGGAGGGGAGAACAGCGCCCCCCAATCGACTACGTCCCCCACCCCCCGGACACCACTCGACCCTTGCGACGTCGGTCACGGTGCGGTGCTTTTGTAGGCCTCGACGGTATCTCCGTCGCCCCCCCCCCCCGCCGCGGATTGTAGCAGAAGATTTGGAACTTTGACGACGATGAGCGGCCGCGAGGGCAGCGTGGTTGTGATGTTTTCGGAAGGGGGGGGGGTTCACAAAGAGGTGCGCTGCTACGCGTGCCAATTTGCCGAGCCGCGCGCCCGGCTGCGTAATGCGTGCCGAGCCACGTAATGATGCCGCATTGTGCCGCGCCGCATCTTGCCGAAGAACGCCGTCGTGCTGCTTGCCCACGGTACCACACCTCAGCATGCGACACCCACACCACCTCGTCATTATACCACACTCCCACAGCTCATCTTCATTACCACACAGCCACGCCACACCAGAGCCTCTTTAAATGACCACACTACATTTACACCACATTTAGACGAGCATACAACAGCACACCACAATAACCACCACCACCACACAAAAATCGCGTCGCGATATGGAGAAACCGAACCCACAGCACTCCCATTTACCACATCACCGGATCGCACGGCGCCTCGCGGCTTGGCGTGACGCACGCGGCACTCCGGTGGAGTCTTGTCGCCCCCAGCAGCCGTGGGGGAAGTTTTGCTTCGAGCGTCGTTGGTGGCGTTGCCGGGGATGTTGGCGACGACGACGATGGTGGCGGCACGAGCCCTCGGCGTCGGTTCTTCCGAAGCGACGAAGCGGCCTTCGATGCGGCCGTCGCTCCTCCGATGCGGCGAGCTTCCCCCGCAAACGCTCGTCACTTGCTGACGTCCGCCTCCTGCTGGCTTCCTCCATGCATCGTCAGTGATGGGAGGGCGACTTAAGAAGAGTACTTTGCCCCTCTCTCTTTCTCTCTCTCTCTGTCTCTCTGCGCTTGCCGGCTACTCGGCATTTTAGAAGTAACTTAACATAGTCTGGTATTAGCTGTGTTCTGAGATTACAGAGTGATGTGATCTCCTCGCTCGATTACTTTTACGATTTACTCTCTCTACTGACTTCTTGCGCGAGGTTGGTTTAATTCTCGGGGAGCGTGGCGGCGGTGTGCTTTCGATGCAACGCCACCCGCTCCCCATGGCGGTTGACCTATGTGAACGCTGTTGTGTGGTGGCAGCAACTCGGGCTGCTGATGTCGCCGTAAATTCCCCCTCCCCCCTTTTTTTAAAGTTGTTTTACGAGTAATTATAACAATAAAAGTAATAATAGGTAGTCGTGAATCAGCCCGTGCATGCCAAGGTAACGGCAATTTGATTAAAAAACAAGCAACCGTTATAATACATAGCTTCCACGCTTTAGTTCTTTCGGTAAAGTCATGTAGGTAGAAGAAATAATATATCACGACGTTTCGATCGCCACACACGCAACCATCCTCAGGTGAGAGAAGACGGTTGCTTTTGTGGCGATCGAAACGTCGTGATCTAAAAAAAATTCTACCCAAGTGACTTTACTAAAAGAACTAAAGAGTATGAATTCCTGCAGTCACGAAAGCTTTAAATCAAGATTGAACGCATAGCTTTTTTGCTACAATACAGTAATATCGTTGTGGTGATTCATCATAATATCATTACGTTCATTCATTACTGCCCAGCACTGATCACTGATGCTCCTTGGACACTGCTACATTTGCGTGAAAAAGTCAACGATTTCCTGTTTAAAATGAGCAATGAGGCAGTGCTGCCTTCTTGTTTGCAGCCCAATTCCAGTTCCTACGGCAGGGACAAGTATACCCATGTGACAACAACAACAGTTGAGACTTCCCCACGAAGTGGTACCTATTTTATCGACCCCGGAGCAACGAAATGGGCCTAGTTACCCCCCCCCTCCCAAACCAGAATTTGAACTCCCAACCCTCGACTTGGGATTCGCTCCCTCCACCAGCGGAAGCAGCGACAATTCCCGTCACCCCCATGACGACCTCTCGTGCTCGGCCCGCTCGCTCTCACGCCATGTCCTCGAAAGCCGCGCGCCAGTCTGTAACACTAATGCCCCTTTGAAAACTAACCTTGGACAACGTCGAGAGAAACGCCGGGGATCTGTGAGGGAGAGGGGGGGGGGGGAGTCATGTAGTTGCTAATCGAGGTCGAATTTACAATGGGGGGCGGGGGGGGGGGTTAAAGAGCGAGCAGCAGTGGTGATAGAACTGCATCTCGCTGTGAAACATCGCACTGATTCAAGCGATCCAGGGGGATTGCTGCGCCGTCGACTTGCGCGACTCCGTTATCGCCGCGGGCAGCCGATCCGTCGACATTGTTGTGGATCTGTGGCTGGTGAATGAAATGTCCCCCGAGATGCGGGTCCGGTGTCGGGCTACCGGGGGGGGCCGTTACTCGTAAGAAGTGTTCGCTCTTCGTCAGTGGTGTTGGCATTTTTATCACCCGGTTGTATATTGTTTTCTCCAGATTATGATGCACTCCCCGCACACCACTCCCTCACCCCCCCCCCCCCCCCTCTTATTTTAAATAAAAAAAAGTTAAAGGCAAGCCTTATAATCTGGTAAAAATTGCATCTTCCGAAAGATGGTTCTCCACCATCGCAAGACATTGACCACCCAGAGAACAGAAGACAGCGCAAAGCCCCTCGGAAATGATCGTTCCCAAAAGACATGTCTATTCTCCCCGTTGCAAAATGAGTTGTGTTCGTACCCCCCATCTTCTGGAAGACATTTAGCCCCATACAATACCGTATACTCCCAATTATAAAACACCGAGTAATTTTTTTATCATTTTAAAATAAACACGTAAACTTTTTTATGGAGGGGGGGGTGGTGCGTCTTATAATCCTGAGTCCAGTAACTACTTCTCTCTCGGGCGGGGATGTTACACTCCCGTAGCAGACGAGGAGGGGAGGGTGTTAGGCCGTGTTTGTAGTTGGGCTCGGACAGCAGCTGGTGCGAATTTGTATTCCTTGACCTCCGTGTGGCAAACGAATTGCGAAAGACCTCAAAGTGAGTGTTTGCCTGCTACGTGCACAGCAACACGTGTGGAGAACCCCCTTTCGATTTCGTTCGGAAGCGAAGTCCCATGCTGGAGCAGTTAACCGAACCCCCCGGCCCTTAGCGTTCTAATCGTCGTCCTGATAAATTGCCATCCCCCTTTTGGAAACCCGCCCCGAAACTTGTGTCCTCAAACTGGTCGGCTGTCATCGTGGCCCGAGGTCGGCTCATCATCCCACTGGGGGGGGGGGGTCGATAAAACGAGTACTACTTCGCAGGAAGTCCCCTGCGCTTATCCTCTGGAGATACCCACCCCTCGCCATGGGAATGTGGAATTTATTCACAGCTCGAGAGGAGCCAACGTTGCCCCCCCCCCCTTTCCTGGTGTGAGCTTGGAGACTTGGACTACGAACATTACACACCAAGCAACGACGAGAGACAATGGGTCAGACTAGTGATCGTCATGCTGGGTGCACACCTGAGTGCATCAGTTGCACAACAACATTTACTTTCGAGTAAGAGTCTCGTCTACCTGTGAGCAACCCAATTGCGCAACTGGTTGCAGAGACGTCCGCGTGTGAGCGATTCGGTTTGCGCGCAGCCGGTTTGTGCAACTCGTCATCTCGCTGTGGGTACGCGTATTAGGACCAACCCCCCACCACCACCTCCAACCCACCTCGCCTTTGTTTCACAATCGTGAGGCTCAACACTAACCCGTGAATGCCATTGACTCGAACCACGCGGCGCGTTAATTTGGACGTGGCTACGACGACGATTTCGCGAAGGTGTCGAATTAGTGTGCGAGCAGAGGGGGGGGGAGGTCACGTTGTTGTTGTTGTCAAGTTTGTCGCGCCTCGGCGGAAGAACAAACAAACAAAACACGCGCGCGTCATATCCACAATTATTTGGCACTGCAACGCGACGTTCTATGATTATTGACGGTTTATAAACTACTCTATCTTTATTTTTTGTTGCCTTATAGCGCCCCGAGTGGTAACCAGCAGCGGAGGGGGGCGGGGTATGCGTCGCCTAAAGGAAGGGAAGTTGCAATCCAAAACAACAAAAAACCCCGAATATAAATCTCTAATCTTGCCCGACACGCGCATACGCCGCGTGATGCACGCTGTGTCAATGCGAGATTGAATCATTGGTAATGAGAAGGGGGGTGGAGGGAGGGGGGTGTGGGTGAGGAGGGGAGTGACAACTTGGAGCGACATTCAAAAAAAAATGTTCATCCCGTCGCCGAAATCCGCAGTGCCGTCAAACTCGCGTCGTATAGCGCGTGGCAAGATCCCAGCTGTCTAGTTTGGTGGTGGTGGTGGGTGGTTCGAGTCTTTAACGACAGTGGATGCCGTGAGCTCTTGGGTGTTGACTCTTCGGTTGCAAGCCAGGGGGGAGGGGGTGAATCTGTGAGGGCGAGAGATGAAACTGCTGTCCGCGTTTCTTTAGATTCGCACTGCCAATCCAGCAGTATAAAGTGGGTACACCGCAGTTGATGGGCAGGTTGCGTTGTGGTGGGGTGAAATGTGGGTATTCCCACGTGTTCAGAGACATGACCTGCGTAGGAAGAGAAGACCAAATACCCTGCAGAGAGAGAGAGACTCTCCAGAGGGAGGCCCTTCTGCCAGCAGTGGCGTGAGATAAGAAATTGCAGGGCTGCGCCTAAATCTTTTTAAAATATATTTTACATAAACCCACGCCAGCTCCTTTGGAATACTTTACAATCCACCCTCGGTTGTTTATTTTATGGCGTCATCCCACAGAAGGGCCTCGTTTAGTTAATGTAATCTGCCTCCTCTCTCTACAGAAGCCCACGGACGACAGTGCTTTGTGAGCGGTGAGGTATTGCCGCTTATGGAGGTAAAGCAGGAAAATAAGTCTCCAGCTGCGACTCGATGTTGTTACACCCATCAGACGCCACGAAACTCCCCGCACGCGTTAAGCGTCATATCCCTCTCCATCCGATTCCGTTTCGCGCACAAGTTGCACATTGCTGAGCAAACAACACGATAGTCAATCACGGCGCATGCAAAAATATGTTTAAATCCCTTCGTTAGAATCAGAATCTTTAGTTAGACCGGATGAATCCGATGAGCTATGAAGCTCTTTTCCACCGGTGTCTTGTGGGGGCCACGGGGTCGGCAAGTTGTAGGGGTGGCGGGGGGTGATGGATTGGGACCCGTTCCAGAAACTTCTCGCCACTGATGTTAACTGCGGCCGGAAATTAAGCGGCGGTCACCAGGTTCGTAGCGCAGCGCGCCATCCACTGACCAGCTGCCAGAGCCCGATTAATGATCCTGAAACTTAACGATGCATTATTATTCTTTTATCAGGGAAAGCCCCACTGAGCTGTATACCTATTTTTTCAGAAGCGACCTCGCCACAAATTATAGCTCAACGAAGTGGCTTATCGCGTGTAAATGTATCGCAGCCAAATACTTTAAAACGCGTGTTTCTAAATGTGGAGGGGGAAAACCGGAGAAAAATCCACGCGACCGTGGGGGAAGAGAGACGCAAACTCCAAATATACAGCAGGCGTCAGGGTCGGGATTAAAAACCATGGCATCCTGTATACTTTGCGAGGCAGTTAACATCTTGCCACAGCAACGCTCCTATTGAGAGTCTAGAATAGGCCTGAGACCCGGCCCCTTGCCCTACCCATTGCCTGGATAGCCCTCCCAAAATCACCCACACTACGCAGGCAGGGATATTGGCCTCTCACGACTGAAGTGGGGTTCTCTGCCGTTGGTGCTTCCGTCCCGGATACCGTTGAAAATGTGGCTCGTTTTCAAGTTCACATTGGCGTGGTCTACTCGGTAAATAAAAACACAATATCCAAGTATTGTAGAAAATACTTAATGTATATAATAACTAACGTGACTTTATTATTTCACTTGGAAAATAATGATCAGCCCATTTTTACTATTAACTGTATACTTTCATGAAAAAAAAACTATCTTTATGGCTGGTACATTGATTGCCATGGCAAACCTGTCGACCACAAATGTGACCTCTTCTGGCCTAATCACAGCGGTGTCGCATGGCCAGCAAAAACAATTTTGAAAAAATATATAAATCGAGAGAGAGTCAACGTGTCTGTACGTTGCAGGCCCACATTGCAGCTCTGCTTCCCATTCCACCGCGTGAGCTACCCCCCCCCCCACCACCACTTCCAGACACACCACCCTGCCGATGTCGGATTTCTGGACCAATCCAGTCAACGTGGATCATTGGCTCAACGTCCTTCCACCCGGTTCCCAACCACACGCCAACGACGTTGACCCAACGTTGCGCACTTCCTGGGAAAAATAATCGAGCCGGCACTTGTTTGAGCGAGGAAACTCAGAATCTGTTGCTCGATTACCAGGGGCTATTGGGAAGAGAGATAACCCCCTTTGCGAGTTTTGGTGTTTGGATTGCATTTGCCTTCAAGGACGATCGGAGTGCCATTTTATTCTTTGCTCTTTTTTTCCTACTTTACGCCAACTGCGGCCCGCGTTTACTTTCGGCGTTTGGCGCTCGATTGCCTGCTGCAGTCCTTCCCTCCTCCTCTGTGCGCGCGCGCGTCAAGAAGTCCCGCGGTGCGAGGGTTTGAGCTGAGAAAGCCCCGTGCGTGCGTGCGTCTTCTCGCGAGCCCGTAGCGACAGAGGCGTTTCACGTGGCGCGGCGCGTCCTGTTCGTGCACCACGCGGCCCTCTTACATTGCCGGGGCTATCGCCAGCGGCGTGTGTCCGCTGACGTTGATGATTCTAAAGATATCGTAAATATCAAGTCAATTCGTCGGGTCTTAGGAAAGAGCGTGAAAGTGTCTCATCACTGTTCAGCAAGTGGTGGAAATTCCACATTATGTTTGGGGGGGTGGGGGGGGCAGCCAATGCATATGGTGGTGGTGGTGGGGGGGGTCTTACAACCGCGTTGAATTTTACGTCTTATTTGTCGAGTTTTTTTTAACGCGAAATGCGCCGTTCCATGCAGTAGTTTCATTCTATGCAACGACAAGGGTAGAAAAAAACAAAGGGAATTGCGGTGAGTTGAGCGAGACCGGGGTGTTCAACCTGTAGGGTCCGGCCAGAACACAGGAACCCCGACCACAGGAACCCCGACTTGAACTCATCCGGTCTTAGAGGTCTTTTTTTATTCCTTCACTCGCGCGTGTTCATGCGAGGGTCGATTGAGCATTCTGTGACCTGACATGGGAAGGAGGAGGAGGATGTATTCGCAGTTGAATGTGCGTGACGTTGCTCACGATTACCACGTTTCATGGCAATAGATGTACCTTGTGCACAGGCTTTTAAAAATGTATCTCTTTTGTGTCAACTGAAAAACGGGGATTTTTGTTTTTTTACAAACGCAGGCGAAAAACGCGAGTAAAGTCGTCAAATCTGGAGAAAGCTGAACAAAACTCACTGGACCCAGCTCCCAGTGCCACCCCACGTGTCTCCCCATCTGTAGAATCACTCACGGGGGGGGGGGGGGGGGAAGCGGCTGTCTGTGTGGCGAGCAAGCGACCTGAGCTGCGAGCTGTGAGTGGAGTGAGTAGCCAGACGGAGAGTTCTTCCAGACTGGGATGACAGCCTCGGGACATCGATGATGGTGATGATGGTGGTGGTGATGATGGTGGTGATGATGATGGTGGTGGTGGTGGTGATGGTGGTGGTGGTGATGATGGTGGTGGTGATGATGGTGGTGGTGATGATGATGATGATAATGGTGGTGGTGATGACGATGGTGGTGGTGATGATGATGATGGTGGTGGTGGTGATGATGATGATGGTGGTGATGATGGTGATGTTGGTGGTGATGATGGTGGTGGTGGTGATGATGATGGTGGTGGTAATGATAATAGTGATGATGACGGTGGTGATGATGATGGCGGTGGTAATGATAATAGTGATGATAACGATGGTGGTGGTGATGATGGTGATGATGGTGGTGGTGACGATAGATCAAGTGTACTTTACTTCAAGGTGACCACGTAGAGAAATAACGCCGCTTCATTAAAGCCCCCACCCCATCCCACTGCTTCCTGTGTCAGGACAAAGACCTTTCAATCGCAACGCCTATGTGACTACCATGCTGGTTAAACGTGTGATTGTTCTGTTGGCATGAACAACGAGTGAGAGGAAGGCAGAGGTCGCAACCGGGTACCCGATACCCATACCCTACCCGATACCCGGCTACCCGTACCCGGCCGGCCGGGTACGGGTACCCGTTTGCGACCCTGGTGCGGCCGGGTACGGGTACGGATAGGCCGTGAATCACTGGTGAGTCACCGTTTGTCACTCATTTCCCAACGTCTTGTCTCTTCTCACAATTCAAGTTCCTAGAATCAACCCACCCGCGCCTGCAACATGGCTTCATCCCAGAGGTCGCAATCAGGTACCCGATACCCGTACCTGGCCGGGTACGGGTAGGGTACGGGTACGGGTACCCGTTTGCGACCCTGGTGCAGCCGGGTGCGGGTATGGGTAAGGAATAAAAACCCGTTTGCGACCTCTGGAGGAAGGTGGCTCTGTATTTAAAAGCGACATGGGTTTCCGGCGCGCGTGCGGACACGATCAACGTGATCGATATTCTGCAGCGTGGAGCTGCGCTCGTTCTGTCTCGCGCGCTTCCAAATCATCGGGCGACTTTTTAATCGGCGGATAGTTGATTTATATCGGTCACTTTCACGTCGAGACAGCCCTTATACATATATATAATATGAAATCTAACTCATTGATTTAACACGTCTTGCCTTTATTACGAGCTAAAACAATTGTCATGCCAATCATTGTACGCCGTTTATAGATGCCTTGCGTTTCCATTGTGATATGCGTGTAGTATTATTATTTTTTGCGTCATTCCTTCACGCAAAATGAACGTGTAATTTTGAACTGATGCGCTGTCTGTCAATTGGGTGTTTGGGTTATATCGTGTGTGTGTGCTCGGTTTTTTAAATAGCCCTGTATATATATTTGTGTTCATTTGACGAGTTTGCCGGTGTGTCGTCTCAAGCCACACTGGCTCTGTGAACTGTCTTAACTACTGTCCACGCGTCTTGCAAGGTTAAGCCCACCATTTTTGTCACGGTGGCATTGTGACGTCACGTTGTGACGTCACCGACACAGTCCCTTCCGCAGCGTGCAAGTTGCCCTCATCGCTCTCTTGGACGTCGAAACGCAATCTGTGCTCTGTCGTGTCGAATCAAGTTCTGCTCTCTGCAACATCGCAGCTTGTTCTGCACTCTGTTCAATGCTGCACTAACTCTAGGCACTAACTCTAGGCACAAGCTCTAGGCACTAACTCTAGGCACTAACTCTAGGCACTAACTCGAGGGTAGGACCCACGCGCCATGCGTGAAACCGACAACTCGGCCACGTGCGACAACTAAGGTTTTGTGTTTATAGGGCGCCGAATTAAACGCAACTCAAAGCGCCTTACCATTACAGCTCATCCCAATGCTCTGCTGCAGTCTTGCCAAAGGAGACCCCCCCCCACCTCCCCCCCACCCCCCCCCCCCAGCAGTAGCTGTCCCTCGCCACGAACTAGACTAGCGGTGACCCACAGGGTCACGGGAATCGATGAACAGACAGTGGAGATGATTGCCGTCGTCCAGTCCAATGCCAGGAGTCGGTGGTGGGATTTCCACATTCGTACCGCAAGGGCGATTCCATCCAAAGCACAATTGCAAGACAGCTTTCCATCGAAGTGGCGGCACTTTTATTGACCCCAGGAGGAGCCATGAGGTACTGAGTCAGTCCCCTGCATTTTCAATCTTGTGGTTAATTTCCACATTGCAGTGATTTGTTTGTAGAATTTCTAGATTTGAAGCTTTCGTGACTGCAAGGATTCATATTCTTAGGTTTTTTTCGGTAAAGTCACGTAGGTGAAAAGTTAAAATTAATAAAAGTAAAATAAATATAAAATAAAAATCACGACGTTTCGGAGGCAACACAAGCTTCCGTCTTCAGGTGGAACCGTCACAGCACGATAGCTGTATCAAGTGAGAGAAATTCCAAGAAAACAGTCCTTGTATATATACTGGTTGAGGGTGGGAGGAGCCAAGGTAGGCCCTGAATATTATTTTTGTGATGTTCGGTGCAGCTTTGTTTGTAGAAAGCATACACTCTTACGCGTCACGTCCCACGCGTCGGACAAGTCATTGTATTGCTTAGCCCTCACCTCCGATGAGCACGCTCGGCTACGTGCGGTGCAAAAGAAGGTGAACGTATCTTCATGAGGCCTCCTTTGCCAGTAGCAAAATATAATAGGTGTTTTTACCCTTTTTTCTGGCAATAAAACTGACACTTTTTTTTCAAGGAATCATGTTTGCAAAGGAGGCTTCGTGATTTTAATGCTTATCCCGAGCTCTCAATACTCTGATGGTGCGTTGTCTTTGAGTTGTGCGCCTTTTGGCGTCATCTGGTCCAACACCATGTGAGACTGGGCTCTAAGAAAAGCTGTCTCTGGTGTGGACCAATCAATTTCAAGGACAGTGCATACATTATCAGAGTTTTTTTTCATTCTGACCGCAGGTATTGTGGTTAATGCAAACATGATTCCTTGAAAAAAAAAGGTGTCAGTTTTGTTGCCAGAAAAAAGGGTTAAAAACCTATTATTATAAGGTGAACTTACATGTGTAGGGGTTATTACGGGAGAAACGGCGGACGAGAAACACAGGGGTGTCTGCACTCACACACACGGGTGGTCACACCGACGTCCGCATCCGTTATCCCCCACGCCCTCAGCCCTCTGAGGGGATCCCTATAAAAGGCGGGGAGCCAGAGAGCTCGAGGCCAGTTCGACACGAAGCTGACCAGTGAAGATCGAAGACTCGGAGATTAGGCCCTGGGACTCCCCTGTCTCGCTGCCCTTGTCAGGGCCGAGCTGGGTAAGCCAGCGGCGCGGACCAAGAGCTCCCGGACCTCTGCCCTTGTCAGGGCAAGGCCGGCTTAGCTGGTGCCGAGATCTGTGCTTGCCAGGGCCAGATCAGTCAGCCTCCCGTAGCCCACTAGAGGAGGACCGGGGAACAGGACAGAGGGCTTAGTATTAGGGTGGGTTTCCCATAGTACGGGTGAAGGGGCCGTTACCCCTTCAACGATTGTGCCTGTCACTGAATTAATAAACAGAGTGTGCCTCAACTCCGACCTCGTCTCCTCGAACTTACTACATCTGGCGTCAGAAGTGGTCCAAGCATGGATACGAGATGGACGGCTCGTGCCCAACACCCAGGAGAGGATGACGACGAGGGAGAGGTGGTGCAAGACGTCGCCGCCGACGTACCTGCACAACCGCTGCTGGCTCCAACACCTGCGGGATCGTCGGAGAGGCTCGGGACGTCGGCTGACGAGTTGGCGTTAGCCCACTCGCGGCTGGCGGAGCTCCTATATGCAGCGGCCGCCATGCTGGAGCAGATAACTCACCTGGGGCCGGGAGGAGCGAGGCGGCAGGAAGATGCACAACGCCCGCCAGAAACTCCCGCCTTTGCGATGGGCAGGAAGCTTGAAATTCCCGCCATGGGGACAGTAGGGGCCGAGGGAGGGGCCCCAGCTCGTCACGCGGGTGGCGGGGCCCAACCAGCGGGCGCCACGTCATCGGCGGGGGCGGGTCGCAGTGGCTGCCTATCAGGGGTTGCCACGTCACCACCAGTGGACGCCAGCACCGACCAAGCTGAAACCAGCGCGTCACTGACGGCGCGACCTCCAGTAGGGGCCGTCATTGCTCATACTGTCCATGGACACGGTACGAGTGCTGCGAGAGGATCGGAGACGGAGCCGACATTTCAACAACGCCTGCCGGCCCTGCAGGTGTTCGTAGCAAGCGGCGGCGATTGGGGTGGGTTCCAGCGCCGGTTCCTCGCCCACCAAGAAATGGCTGGGTGGACAGACAACGAGGCGCTGTGTGCTCTCCCGGCGATGCTAGATGGCGACGCCCTGGGCACCCTCACCGCTGCACCCAAGTCAACACGCTCCACGCTTCAGTCGGCGCTGCAGCTGCTGGCCACGGTTTATGGGCCGCCTTCCGATTGTCGCCAGCTCTTCTACGAGCGACAGAAGGGCGACAAGGAGTCACCACTTGCGTATCGCACGGCCCTGCTGTCATTGGCGAAGGAGGCCTTCCTGCGTATGGATGAAGAGGGGATCGATGCGATGGTGACCGAGAAAATTTTGCTGCTGGCCGATGACTTGGACTTCGTCATCCTAGCACAGGATGATGCGGACATGTCGTCATTGCGGGCTGCAAGGCACATTCATGCCAATCTCATTTCCCAGCGGAGGAAGGCTAACAAGGCAGCTGCGAGACACACCGTGGCGGCGACCACTTCCGAATCTGAGGGGGCCTTCGCTACCGACCGTTCTGCGGGATGGCGATCTGGCGAGCGACCGGCTCGGGACGTACCGAGCCACCGAGAGCAGCCCAAGTCTTCGGGAGCGCTCGTCGCGTGCTACAATTGTGGCCTCCGGGGCCACGTGGCGTCGGGATGCCGGGCTCCTCGACAGCGCGGAGCGAGACCTGGGGCTGCGGACGGTCCTCTTCACAAGCCTTCGCAACATCCTCGGGCAAGTCGTGGCACCCCACATGTTCGGCCTGCACGCACACCCACTTCCCTCTCACATGTTCCGACACACGAGTCTCGGGGTTTGGGTGCTGGTGCGTCGGGTCGCGGCTTGTCGGGGAGGGCGCTCCAACCGGGCCAATGGTCCGAGTTGGCTCACCGGGTTGTAGCTGCGTCGGCGGGGTCGTCCGTTGTCACGGGGCATATTGACGGGGTGGAGGTACGGGTACTCGTCGATACGGGAGCTTCGGCGACTATCATTTCGGATTTGATTTATAATATCCTGCCCGTTCAGAGTCGCCCATTGCTCCCTGTCGACATACCATTTTACGCTGCGAATGGGGGCTCGTTAGGTATTATCGGCCAAATTCGAGCGCAAATTTCTATCGGAGACATTAAACTATCTGGCCCGGTGTTCGTCTCCTCCTCGCTGGCAATTCCGTGCCTGTTGGGGACAGACTTTTTGGCCAAATTGCCCATCAAAATTTTGATTGACCAGCGATGCATCGAGCTTCCATCGGGCCGACGTATAACGTTCCTGCCTTCCACCCCTGCCTTGCATACTGCCTGTGCAACGGTACAGGCGCTCGTTGCTCGAACGGTGCGCGTACCCCCGGGGGCACAGATGCTGGTGCCCCTGCGGTTGCGTCGACCATTCGCTAAAGGGGTCTCAGACCAGGGCATTATGCTGGGCCCGTCTAGGGCCGGGGTGAATGGACCAGATTTGGTGACGGCCCAGACTATTGTTAAAGGGGATGCGGACCCGTTTATCGCGGTCCTAAATGTCGGAACACGGACGGCGCTGGTTTCGCAGGGAACCGTGTTCGCACATGCAGTTCCGGTACCTGCGGAGATGCCGATCATTGGCCAGGTGGCCACCGATTCTCAGTCGCGGCTGCCCTCAGACATTGACGAGGGTTGGCTCGAGGCGCTGTGTGCTGAGTCACCTGACCTGTCCGACTCACAACGTGCTAAATTGCGCACCCTTTTGCGGGAATTTTCCGACGTCTTTAGTAAACATAAATACGATATCGGATGTACCAATTTGCTGCGCCACCATATTGACACCGGTGACAACGCTCCTATCCGACAAAATCCTTTTCGGTTAAGTCCCGCCGAAAAGGATCATGTCAAATCGGCTGTAGATGACATGTTGACTTCTGACATCATTTCTCCCTCGACCAGCCCTTGGGGTGCACCCATAGTGTTGGTTAAAAAGCACGACGGGTCCCTAAGGTTCTGCGTTGATTTCCGGCGGTTAAATAAGATCTCGGTGGCCGATGCTTACCCGCTTCCTCGAATGGACGAATCGCTGGATGCCCTCGCGGGATCGCGATTCTTCTCCACTTTGGATTTACTCTCAGGATTTTGGCAACTTCCCTTGGACGACGAATCTAAGCCCAAAACAGCTTTCAGAACGCCGCACGGCCTCTTCCAATTCAATCGGTTACCCATGGGGCTCCACTCCGCTCCCGCGACGTTCCAGCGCCTGATGGAATTGGTTCTCGCTGGCTTGCAATGGGAGGTGTGTTTGATTTACCTGGACGACGTTATCGTATTCAGTAAGACGTTCGAGGAACATCTTGATAGGCTTCGGGCCGTCTTTCTCAAAATGCGCGCAGCTAATTTGAAATTCAAGCCACAAAAGTGCCATTTGCTGCGCGAATCTGTAAAATATTTGGGTCACATCGTCGGCCGGTCAGGCATCTCAACCGATCCCGCCAAAACGCGTTGTGTCAGCTCCTGGCCAACTCCCACCTCGGTGGGGGAGGTTAGAAGCTTCATAGGATTTGCTTCATATTACCGCCGGTTTGTCGCGGAGTTCGCTTCCATCGCTAAGCCATTACATGCCTTAACGGCCAAAGGGGTCAAATTTCATTGAGGACCGGAGGAGGAGGCCGCTTTTAACTCTCTTCGGGACGCCCTGGTGGGGGCCCCGCCGTTAAGCTACCCCGATTTTTCTATACCCTTCGTGCTCGACACGGACGCGAGCAACACCGGGATTGGAGGCATGCTGTCACAAATTGTGGGTGGCGTGGAGCGCGTTGTGGCTTGTGGTAGTAGAGTATTGTCTCCGGCCGAGCAGCGATACTGCGTCACCCGCCGCGAACTGTTGGCTATTGTTTTCTTTATCCAACAGTACCGGCCATATCTGTACGGCCGGCGTTTCACCGTCCGTACAGATCATGCGGCGTTGCAGTATGCCCTGCGTATTCACCAGCCATCGGGGCAGTTGTCCCGATGGCTGGAGATCATTCAAGATTTCGATTTCGAAACAACTTACCGTAAGGGGATTCGCCACACCAATGCCGATGCCCTGTCACGCCTGCCGGTCGCTTCTGATTGCACCTGTTTCTTGGGCTCGGGGCGTTGCAAATCGGCAAACGACGGCCACAATCCGGTCCTAGCGGCCGCCGTTGAGGCCCCTTCGGACGTTGACCCTATTGCGGTGGGAGGGAAGGATTCCCTATTGGGCTTGTCATGTGCGGAGTGGGGGCGCCTCCAAATGGAGGATGCTTCCCTCCTGGCGCTACGGCGTCGCGCGGAAGGATCCGCTCAGGGAAAGTCGGGCATGGACTCATGGGGGTTGTGCCAGGGCCTCCTCATGCATTGGGATGGTACGATCCGCCGCCACAGGCTGGTGGTGCCTTCCGCGTTGAGGGGTAGGGCTGTATGGGCCGCTCACGAGCGGCTCCTGCACCTGGGCACCCTCAAAACCCTTGCCATGCTCCAGCTTAATTTCTTTTGGCCGGGCATAGCAAGGGATGTGGACGATCTCTTGCAATCTTGTACCCAGTGTGCTCAACGGAAACCGCCGGCGAGGGGAGCCTGCCCACCGCTCAAGTCTATTTCGGTCACCCAGGTTAATGAGCTTGTCGCCCTCGATATTTTGGGGCCGTTTCCCTCCACGCCGAGGGGTAATAAGTACCTGCTGGTTGGCGTCGAGTATTTCACGCGATGGCCTATGGCTTGGCCCCTCGCCAACCAGTCAGCAGCGGCTGTTGCGGAGGCTTTTGTTCACGGCTATGTCCTTGACAAGGGCGCTCCGGAACGATTGTTAACCGATCAGGGGAAGAATTTCACTAGTGCCCTTTTACACGAGGTGTGTGAGCTTCTGGGTATGAAGAAAATTCGTACTTCACCTTACCATCCACAAACGGATGGGATGGTAGACCGCCTGCATAGGACTCTTACGTCCATGCTATCCCACCAGGTATCTGAGTCCCAAACCGACTGGGACCTTCAGATCCCTGGAGTCCTAGCAGCATACAGAATGGCTCCTCACGCGGCGACCGGATTCTCGCCGTTTTTTTTAATGTATGGCCGCGAAGTTGACCCGCCTGTCGCGACTCAGCTGACGTGTACCGCGCCGCACGCTAAATCTAAGTTGGCGGACCATGTTAAGTTTAACGTCCTCCGGTTGGCTGAGGCACGGGAGGCGGCCATGCAAAACTCTGCCTCACGCCAGAAGCAAAATGAAAAGTTGCGATCGCGCCGGTCACACACGCACGAATGGCACCCGGGTGACAGAGCGTGGCTGCACTGCCCCCAGGTGCCATTGGCCACCTCGTCGAAGTTGTTGAGGCCGTGGAGGGGCCCCGTGGAAATTGTGCAGGTTATGCGGCCGCAATGTGTTCGCATTAAATGGGGGAAACGTCGGTGGTTTGTCCACCCTTCACGGTTGAAGCCGTTCTTTGCTCCACATGCTTCCTCTCATGACTAGAGCCGTACATGTGGGGGGTCCACTGACTCCGGGAGGGCGGGGTCGCTGTCTGCCTCCGATCCGCTGCTGACTGTTCCATCTTCAGGGGTCCGAGGACTGATGCCCTCTCTGCCGCCAGCCTCCTCCGAGGAGGTCGACGCTGGCTCGTCCAGGATGTCGGTGCGCCGCGCACCTGTACATTCACCACCTGCCGCCGACCCTACCAGGTCGGGCCTTTGTGACGGGCCCACTGCACGGACACACGCCAGGACGCGCCGGTTATTGTAAAGTGCTTTCCGCGCGCGTTCCGCTGCTGGTGGGCTCACTCACCTGTTTTTTTCCTGTTGTGTGCATGGGGATGGGGAACCACGTTCTGTATATATGTTGCATTTTGGGGAAGTGGGTACGTATAGGGGACCGTTGGTTGTTGTTGTTGTTACACTTGTTATTGTTACGGTTACGAGGCACACGCGTGTTGACTGGGGTTAATCTTTATTCTTGGGGGTTGAGGGATTGTTGCAGTCGAGACGGCTGCGAGCTGTACAGGGGGGGGTGATGTAGGGGTTATTACGGGAGAAACGGCGGACGAGAAACACAGGGGTGTCTGCACTCACACACACGGGTGGTCACACCGACGTCCGCATCCGTTATCCCCCACGCCCTCAGCCCTCTGAGGGGATCCCTATAAAAGGCGGGGAGCCAGAGAGCTCGAGGCCAGTTCGACACGAAGGTGACCGGTGAAGATCGAAGACTCGGAGATTAGGCCCTGGGACTCCCCTGTCTCGCTGCCCTTGTCAGGGCCGAGCTGGGTAAGCCAGCGGCGCGGACCAAGAGCTCCCGGACCTCTGCCCTTGTCAGGGCAAGGCCGGCTTAGCTGGTGCCGAGATCTGTGCTTGCCAGGGCCAGATCAGTCAGCCTCCCGTAGCCCACTAGAGGAGGACCGGGGAACAGGACAGAGGGCTTAGTACTAGGGTGGGTTTCCCATAGTACGGGTGAAGGGGCCGTTACCCCTTCAACGATTGTGCCTGTCACTGAATTAATAAACAGAGTGTGCCTCAACTCCGACCTCGTCTCCTCGAACTTACTACACATGCATAGAAGGTTGCTGATGACGTATCAACACATTGTAAACATTGGGCGAACAGTGCAGAGCCAACGGTGAACGGCAAATTGTATTCGGGTGGGAAGACGCAGGAGGATTTCTACGTTCTCGAGTTAGAGCACCACAGCATGTGGATGTGGAGGAGGAGGATGGTGGTGGTGGTGGGGTGATGATGGTCCAGTGTGTAAGTTATATACGCTGCAAAGGGAGCAGGGTTCGTGAGCTCCAAGAGTTTGGCAATGTCGTGTGAAAGGTGGGTGGTCAATTCCTGAGTTAAGCAGCAGCGCGTGGTGGTGGTGGTGGTGGAGGACGTGGGTGATGATTTCCAGAGGTTATGATAATGTTGGGGGGGGGTGGAGTAGGTGAAGCCTCCTTGATGCTGTGGCGTCAGCAAGCGAATGCACTTCGCGTACCTGTCAACCCCTTATCAGTGCCCCCTACCTTATTACAGACCAACTCACACCTTATTGGCCACCCCGTGCCCCTTATGAATCTCAACGTTCATCCTACAAAGTCACATTGCAAGGGAGAAACAGAAACAAACGGATTTTTTTTGCCCGTATCGAAACGGCTGTAAGCCGTGTGGGCTCGCTCTTAGTTTTTTTCGGTAAAGTCACGTAGGTAAAAAATAAAATTAATAGAAACAAAATAAAATAATAAATCACGACGTTTCGGAGGCAACACAAGTCTCCGTCATCAGGTGGGACCGTCACAGCTAGATTTGCTGTATCAAGTGAGGCAAAACATTCCAAGATACAAGTTCTTAAATACAAGTTAAGGGTGGGAGGAGCTTATCTGAGTGTGGTAGCCAATGAATGGAACGTATTGGGGGGGGGCGGGGCTAAAAGGGAACAACATGTGCACATGTTAAAGGTGCACATGATGCTGGTGACAACACAAATACAAAAAAGGAGAGTACCTGTTAAACGCTGGGGATGTTGATCACACAGATTGATCAGACTGATCACACGCACTGAATTAGACCGCACATTGATCACACAGACTGATCGCACAGACTGATCACACAGACTGATCACACAGACTGATCAGACTGATCACACAGACTGATCACACAGACTGATCACACAGACTGATCAGACTGATCACACAGACTGGACTCTACCGCACAATAATTGAGACCATGCAATGATCGAACTCGACCACACCGACCGCACACTGATCGCCGACTACACGGCGAGGTGCCACGGTTATAAACTAGGTACTAGTTATAGAGATGCCCATATTTAACAATGCTTTGAACAGTTATTGGTTACTAAACGATACGTCTTCCACACCTAACCGGAAAATAAAGACTGCTGCTGCTGGCTGACACGAGTCACTAACGAGAGGGGAAAGCTACACACCAATGTGTCTACGAGTCTAAGACATATAGGGGCGTGACAATTGGAGGGTGTTCTGGAAACAAACAAAAAATTAAACTTTATAACGCAGACATATGTTGTAGTGTAGCGGTTAGCGCGCTGCGCTATGAACCTGGCGACCCGGGTTCGATTCCCGCTCACGGCCAACACCAGTGACGATTATCTGAACCGGTCCTGGGCCTCCCCTAGGTCGACTCAGCCTGAAATGAGTACCTGGTTCGGTGTATAAACATCGCCACTAGGGAGACAAAGGCTGTCGGGCGTGGTGCTGGCCACCCACCCCCTCGTGTACCGTTCCGGCCTTCATAGGTGCTCGCTAACAGCACTTGCCCCTACAGTATGTTAAGGCTATACGGGGGATCTTTATCTTTGTATATGCGGCCGTGCGTTTGCCGTTTGTGGAGGTTTGCGGTTCAAACCTCCTGGCCGTCCCAGGTGAATACTTTTGACCGTAAATACGCGCCGTCCGCTTTTCAGTGGATATTGTTAACAAACAAAGAAAGTAGGCCACCTGTGCCGGCGTCACGGTCCAAATTGTTTTTGCAAGTTACTCTGTTGAGATTAGAGGGGAATGATTTCCCCCCCCCACCTACTGGCAGACGAATGCCTCGTTGCAGGCTGGTGCCGTGTTCAATTTGTGCCGAACAGGGCCAGCTGCCATTAGTAGAGGGGGTGGGAGGTCCCCTTGATAAAATAAAGAAAAACCCTCCTCTGAGATGGGTTATGGACGCAATATAAGCACACGCATTGCTAAGGTATACGTACTTATTTTTAATATAACCCCATTGGAACACTTTACAATACACCGTTGTTTTGATTGTCACCTCCCCCACCGATGGCCGAACAATTGAATTAATCATTAACTCTTTTCATCCACTTAATCCGCTTAATCTGAACAAAAGCCTCGTTTCTGGGCCGCGAGAATTCGTGGATTTCCAAGCGTTTTGTCCAGGACGCTCCAATTGCCACCTTCCGCGAAATCCCAAGATTTGTCACGATTTGGTTCGCAAATAGGTCTGGGTGCTTTTTGTTATTGTTGTTGTTGTCCTTGTGGTGCATGTAGAATCGCTAGTGGCAGCCGAGGGTTCAATGAACCGCACGCAAATCAGTGCAAAGATAACGCAGAATACTCGATGTATAAATCATGCATTCTTAACAATACGCGATTTGATGAATGTACAGTGAGCATAAGAATCAAGTGTGTTTGATGAACCTCGAGTGTACGTCTGGGTTTACCGAACTCCAGTCCTTGCGACCCACCACGACTCCCACGTCTTTCCTCGCTATCCCAATTTATGATCAATTCAAATTATGCTCGTTCCACGCGATGATGGTTAAACACGTCCCACGTGCCGCAAAAAACAATTGACGCCGTCTGCGTTCATGGAGCCGATTCAAAGTGAAAGATCGAGATGTCAGTGTGCGTGTACGCGTGTACCACGTGGCGCGGAACAGCGTCACTCGCTTCGCGCGGCACGTGGGACGTGTTTAACCATCATCGGGCGCGGGCAGCGTGGAACGAGTATCATTTGAATGGGGGGAGATGTCATTTCGGGAAAGAGACGGAGCGTAGTTGGTGATGGTGGGTGACGAGGAGCGCCGTTTGGGAAACTTTCCTTTACGTCGCTTCACGATACCGCAGATCTCGATCGCAAACCTCACGTGAAGTAGACACGACGACAATTTCTAGATTTGAAGCTTTCGTGACTGCAAGGATTCATACTCTTTAGTTCTTTCGGTTAAGTCACGTAAGTAAAAAATGAAATTAAAATTAATATGATGACGGAGATTTATGTTGCCTGCCGAAACGTCGTGATTTTTTATTTTATTTGTATTAATTTTCATTTAATTTTTTTACCTACGTGACTTTATCTTCTTGGTTCTTTCGGTAAAGTCACGTAGACTATTTTATAATAAAATATTTTATTATGTTTTATTTTTATTATTTGATTACTTCCCTTCTACGTGACTTTACCGAAAGAACCAAGAAGATGAATCCCTGCAGTCACGAAAGCTTTAAATCGAAGTTTTACGTGACTTTACCGAAAGAACTAAGAGTATGTATATTCTTAGGTTTTTTCGGTAAAGTCACGTAGGTAAAACATCAAAATTAATAAAAATAATAAAATAAAATAAAAATCACGACGTTTCGGAAGCAACACAAGTCTCGTGATTTTTATTTTATTACTTTTATTAATTTTGATGTTTTACCTACGTGACTTTACCGAAAAAACCTAAGAATATGAATCCTTGCAGTCACGAAAGCTTCAAATCTAGAATTAAGAGTATGTAGACACGACAACCTCGCCGCCGTCACTCTGCTCGGGTGAGGGAGCCTGCGACACATGGGGGGGGGGGGCCTCCTGGTTTGGGTGTTCCTGACTCCCAAGTAGTCCTGAGCAGAATATATCTTCTCGCCCCCCCCTCCTCCTCCATCATCATCCCCTGAGAGGGCAATTGATCAAGGCGGCGTTGCGCATTGTTCGCAGTTAGAACGGCAATAAGGGTAACAGCCCGACTTGGTGACAGCAGCTGCTCTCAGCCACTGCCTACCCCCCCCCCAACTCCGTGCCCATGATTCTCCCCCTCTCTGATTTCAAATCTCTCCTCCCACCGCCCTTCCTCTGTCGCCTTCGGGGACGCCCGCTCCCCCCTCCTCAACTTCTGTTTTTCTCGCATTTTTCTGGCTCGACCCCCTCAATTCCTTCCATTTTTTTTCTCCTCCTCCCTGCCTTGTAAAGCTGTGCCCTTGAAGACGCTTCTCGCGTCGTGAGTGCATTCTACTTTTTAAGCTTTTGTATTTTTTTGTGTTTCATGGACCCCCCCCCCCCCTCTGACATTTTTGGGCTCTGGACAAAAGTCCAAATCGACCCCCCCCACCACCTCAATCCGCCCCTGCTTCCCAGGCGTGCTCGTCTCAGCTGCTGCCGACACAGCGAGCGGTGGAAATTCCGCATTTCTATGACGAGCCCCATAGGACGCCCACCGCTGACTTCCCACGAAGTGGTACTTGAGAGTCGGTCGCTTGCAGTAGCGAGACACGTCTGATGGGGGCCGTGGGCCACTCGCTGACGCTTGCCGGGTGACCGGACGTTGTTGATGATTTTTGGGCCGCATGCTCGCACGTCCCAAGGCGGTGAAGGCGCGCTCCGGTGTCTGGTTTTGGGGAGGGAGGCCGACTCCGGTCTCTGACACAGACGCTGTGTTTATAACAACACGCACACACGCACGCACACACACACACCTTGCCCTGTAAGATGTAGCAATTGTGGAATAAACTTTCACGACTCGACCGCAGCACGATGGCTGTGTGTGTGTGTGTGTGCAGCACGGTGACTGTGTGTGTGTGTGTAGCACGGTGACTGTGTGTGCAGCACTGTGGGTGTGTGTGTGTGTGTGCAGCACTGTAGCTGTGTGTGTGCAGCACTGTGGGTGTGTGTGTGTGTAGCACTGTGACTGTGTGTGTGTGTAGCACTGTGACTGTGTGTGTGTGCAGCACTGTGGCTGTGTGTGTGTGCAGCACTGTGGCTGTGTGTGTGTGTAGCACTGTGGCTGTGTGTGTGTGTAGCACGGTGACTGTGTGTGTGTGTGTAGCACTGTGGCTGTGTGTGGGTGTGGGTGGGTGTGTGTGTAGCACTGTGGCTGTGTGTGTGTAGCACTGTGGCTGTGTGTATGTGTGTGTAGCACTGTGGCTGCGTGTGTGTGTAGCATTGTGGCAGTGTGTGTGCGGCACGGTGGCTGTGTGTATGTAGCACGGTGGCTGTCTGGGTGCAGCATGAGAGTTCCATACGCATGAATTGTACAAAGACCAAACGATCGCCCATGTGAATGCCGACGCGGCACACGAGGCGATGTGTGTATTGTAGATGGGTTATATGGTCCAGATGGTAATACAAAGACAAAGCTCATCCCGTATAGCCTCCAACGGACTGTCGGGGCAAGTGCTCTTTGCGAGCACCTATGAAGGCCGTTACGGCACACGAGGGGGTCGGTGTCCAGCAACCACGCCCGGCCGCCTTTGTCTCCCCAGGGGGCGATCTTTACACACCACACCAGGTACTCATTTGAGGCTAAGTCGAGCTAGGGGAGTCCCAGGACCGGTTCAGATAATCTTCACTGGTTGTGCTGGCCGTTCCAAACGGTCGGACCGAGCTTCCGCGAGCCACTTCCATCAGAAAGGACGCGAATGCTTTGGTGACACCACATTGGCGGCGGCGGTGCAGAGATCAAACAACTTCAGCGCGTTCATCAATAACTACCTTGACAAGGAATGATGTATCATTGGCGACGTTTCTGGGGGGAGAATCTCTTTATAGCACGTACAATTCAAAGACAAAGGTCCCCCGTATGGCCTACATACATTGTTGGGGCAAGTGCTGTTAGTGGCCACCTATTAACCACGCCCGGCCGCCTTTGTCTCACCAGTGTTGATATTTAGCCTGCCGCACGAGGCTGAGTCGACCTACAGTTCAAATTCCACTCGCCACTGGCGTTAGCCATGGCTGGGAATCTAACTCGGATCTGGGGATCGAACTGCGATTTCCATGGCTAAGAATCAAATGCTGGGTTCGTTGTGCAGTGCGCTAAGCCGCTAACCAGAGCGCATTGCCCCCTACAAGACAACGATCCCTCGTGTAGCCTTAACAGACTGTAGGGGCAAGTGCTGTTAGCGAGTAGCACCTATGAAGGCCGGCACGACACACGAGGGGGTGGGTGGACAGCACCACGCCCAGCCGCCTTTCTCTCCCCAGTCGCGATGTTTACACACAGCACATGGTACTAATTTGAGGCTGAGTCGACCTAGCGGAGGCCCAGGACCGGTTCAAATAATCGCCACCGGTGTTTGCCGTGAGCGGGAATCGAACTCGGGTCACCGGGTTCGTAGCGCAGCGTAGCGCTCACCGCTGCACTCCACACAGACACACGCACTCACCACGGTCACACTCACTCCCAATCCTTGAGGGTTCCCTTCCCACGGCGTGTTTTGTGGTCATGTGAGCCGCGGCTCTCTTGGTAAGTTGAATTTTTCCACTGCCTTTTGCCAAACCCTCAACATGTCCCACCCCTTCCCCCCCCATCCTTTTTTGCCTTCACCCTCGACGTCTGCATCGCCTCAACCAGGAGACCGGACGACGCATAGCGGATGACGCAATGACCCGATCCACGAACACGAGGGAGACATCACACGCGACACACTCCGCTGCTGCTGCTGCTGGCGCGGTTGTCTGGCCTTGACCACCTGAACGTGGAATTGTCGTACGAGAGAGAATGCCCCTATCACTACCCCCATCACTACCTCAACCCCTATCACTACCCCCATCACTACCCCAACGCCTATCACTACCCCAACCCCTATCACTATCACTACCCCTATCACTACCCCCATCACTACCCCCATCACTACCTCAACCCCTATCACTACCCCCATCACTACCCCAACCCCTATCACTACCCCAACCCCTACCACTACCCCCATTACTACCCCAACCCCTACCACTACCCCCATCACTACCCCAACCGCTATCACTATCACTACCCCCATCACTACCCCTACCACTACCCCCATCACTAACCCAACCCCTATCACTACCCCCATCACTACCCCTATCACTATCACTACCCCAACCCCTACCACTACCCCCATCACTACCCCAACCGCTATCACTATCACTACCCCCATCACTACCCCCATTACTACCCCTACCACTACCCCCATCACTAACCCAACCCCTATCACTACCCCCATCACTACCCCTATCACTATCACTACCCCAACCCCTACCACTACCCCCATCACTACCCCTATCACTATCACTAACCCAACCCCTATTACTACCCCCATCACTACCCCCATCACTACCCCTACCAATACCCCCATCACTAACCCAACCCTTATCACTACCCCCATCACTACCCCCATCACTACCCCCATCACTACCCCGACCACTACCCCCATCACTACCCCAACCGCTATCACTATCACTACCCCCATCACTACCCCCATTACTACCCCTACCACTACCCCCATCACTAACCCAACCCCTATCACTACCCCCATCACTACCCCTATCACTATCACTAACCCAACCCCTATTACTACCCCCATCACTACCCCCATCACTACCCCTACCAATACCCCCATCACTAACCCAACCCTTATCACTACCCCCATCACTACCCCCATCACTACCCCCATCACTACCCCGACCACTACCCCCATCACTACCCCAACCCCTACCACTACCCCCACCACTACCCCCATCACTACCCCCATCACTACCCCAACCCCGACCACTACCCCTATCACTACCCCAACCCCCATCACTACCCCAACCCCTATCACTACCCCCATCACTACCCTAACCCCGACCACTACCCCAGAACAGCCCCGATCCACAGCTACGAATGAGGAAACATCACAGCGACGCTGCTGGCGCGGTTGTCTGGCCTTGGCCACCTGAACGTGGAATTGTCGCTTGTTGCTCCGCGTCGACATCACCGGCAGTACGAGAGCAGGAGACTGCGACTCACCCTTTGGGAGACTCGCACATTTTGCATGGGAATGTGGAATTTGCACCACTGCCTCGGAGCTGCAAGCAAGCGAGCCACAGGACTCATTCGCACAGGAAACCGCTCAATTATTTTTAACTGCGTCTGCGCTACTCGTGCGGGGATTTATTTGCTTTTAAACACTGTTTTGACTGCAGGGAGCGGTGGTGCTGTGGTTAGCGCACTGTGCTAGGAATCCAGTCGATCCGAGTGATTCCTGGCTAACACCAGTGGTGAGTGGCATCTAAACCAACACCCCCCCCCCCCCTAAACGATTGAATACATACCTGACATGGTGTACAGGGACTCCTCTACTTAGAGTAATAGGTTTTTACCCTTTAAACTGGTACAAAAACTGACACCTTTATACAAGGCATCATGTTTGCAATAACCACAACACAAGCAGTCAAAATGCAAACAAAATGAAACAACTCTGATAATGATGATATGCACTGTCCTTGAAGTTGATTGGTCCACACCCGAGACAGCTTTTCTTAGAGCCTAGTCTCCATTGGTGTTGGACCAGATGACGCCAAGAGGCGTACAACTCAAAGACAGCGCACTATCAGAGTATTGAGAGCTCGGGGTAAGCATCCTCTACTTACGAAGAAGTTCGGTTCCAGAGGTCTGTGCGTAAGTCGAATGTTCGTAAGTAGGGGAGTCCCCTGCTTACACACGTTCCGCTGTCTGTCCACGGTGCCTACCCGCCCATATGCTAGGAGGTACTGGCGGCATTTAATAACCACCACGGCGGGTCACGACCAATCCCATTGCCTGGTGGGACCAGGAAGGAGGGGGGTGCTGGGGCATGCATGGCGGAGGGAGTGAAGGTGATGGTGAGGATGGTGATGGACCATCGCCCGTGTGCCACTCCGTGAACACGTGAAGCGGGAACGCGGAACTCACGAACCCGCGTATTCTCTAGCGGCACAACAGACAAGCGTCCCCCGGTATGGCCTCCGATTGCACATTAACAAGTGAACTAATCGATGTCGCGCCGGGTGACCCTGGCGGGCGCAGGGTTAACGGGAGTCGAGCAGCGGCTTTTGGCCATCGGACAAATACGGCGGTGGTCACCGCATCGCTTCCAGATCTGCTGCTTCCGCGGCCGTCTGGAACGCTCTTCCTTCCGATATCAGGATTCCACTGGAGCTGATACCCGGCTACCCGTACTCTTGGATCGGACTCCGGTGGCCAAACGATGGCATTACAAGGTCGCACTCATTCCACACGAAGAGCTTTCCACAAATGAACCACCAATAAATACCTCGCTGATCTCGTCCAAGAGCATAAGCCAACATCACGCGAACTCCGGTCGTCATCCTCGCAGCAGCAGCAGCAACAGCAGCAGCAGCAACAGCAGCAGCAGCAGCAACAGCAGCAGCAGCAGCAACAGCAGCAGCAACAGCAGCAGCAGCTGCAGCAGCAGCAGCAACAGCAGCAGCAGCGGCGGCTTTTGGCTGCTGGGTCATCCGACAAAGATGGTGGTCACCGCATCGCGCACTTTCAGATGAGCTTCTGCGGCCGTCTGGAACGCTCTTCCTTACGATATTAGGAAGCCACTGGAGCTATGCACTTTTAAATTATAATCATCATCCAGATTGAAAGTTAATTTCTTTACAACTGCTCTTTGTGTTCAATTTGGTGTCCTTCCACCCCCCCTCCACGCACTTCCGATTTGCACGGTTGGCTAGGTACGGCGCGAAAGAAGTTTGACGCACGTCACGGCGGACCAGATTTCGGAGGTCGTCGTGTGTAGCGGGGCGACATTCCTCAGGTGGAAATAATAAAATAATAAAAATAAAACATAATAAAATAATTCTCACGACGTTTCGGCCACAACGCAAGCAGCCGTCCTCAGGTGGAGAACAGGTCTATCAGACTCTGTCTTCTCGACAGACCTGGCCGGGTACGGGTAGCCGGGTATCGGGTAGGGTATGGGTACCCGCTTGCGACCCTGGTGCGGCCGGGTACGGGTACGGGTAAGGAATCAAAACCCATTTGCGACCTCTGGTTCACACCACCCCACCCACCTCCCACGTCTTGCCCGGGTGAAGCTTTGGCCAATTGTCATTCGTCCAGCGTTGGATCTCGGCGGTTGTTGGGAGTCGAGGGCAGTTGGGAATTCATCTGCAAGGCAACGACAGCCCCGTCCATGCGGCCACATAACGTCTCCATGCGAAGTCGGCGGTGTCGAAAACTCTCTCTTAACATCTCTCTTTCTCACACCCACATACAAAGACAAAGATTCCCCGGATATAGCCTTAACTGTTGGGGCAAGTGCTGTTAAGCGAGCACCTGTGAAGGGTGGCACGGCACACGAGGGGGTGGGTGGCCAGCACCACGCCCGACCGCCTTTGTCTCCCCAGTGGCGATATTGACACACCACACCAGGTACTCATTTGAGGCCGAGTCGATCTAGGGGAGCCCCAGGACCCGTTCAGATAATCGTCACCGGTGTTGGCCGTGAGCGGGAATCGAACCCGGGTAACCAGGTTCGTAGCGCAGATTAGCGCTAACCATTGCACCACCGCTCGCATTCACACACACACACAGCACACACCCCCTAACTCACACGGTTCACCAAAGAATGAAACCATCTGAGGGCATGTGGAACAGAAGCCAGCTGCTGCAACAGCTGTCCCCCAATTCCTTCGCTATCGGGAGACTGGTGAGTACCCAAACTGTATTCTTTCTTTCTTTCTTCCTAGTTTGTTCAGTCACTAATGTCTGCCGTGTTACGTCACAAATGTCGCCGTGTGACGTCACTAATGTTGCCGTGTAACGTCACAAATGTCGCCGTGTAACGTCACTAATGTCGCCGTGTTACGTCACTAATGTCGCCGTGTAACGTCACAAATGTCGCCGTGTAACGTCACTAATGTCGCCGTGTTACGTCACTAATGTCGCCGTGTAACGTCACAAATGTCGCCGTGTAACGTCACTAATGTCGCCGTGTTACGTCACTAATGTCGCCGTGTAACGTCACTAATGTCGCCGTGTAACGTCACTAATGTCGCCGTGTTACGTCACTAATGTCGCCGTGTGACGTCACTAATGTTGCCGTGTAACGTCACAAATGTCGCCGTGTAACGTCACTAATGTTGCCGTGTAACGTCACTAATGTCGCCGTGTAACGTCACTAATGTCGCCGTGTAACGTCACTAATGTCGCCGTGTAACGTCACAAATGTCGCCGTGTAACGTCACTAATGTCGCCGTGTAACGTCACTAATGTCGCCGTGTTACGTCACTAATGTCGCCGTGTAACGTCACAAATGTCGCCGTGTAACGTCACTAATGTCGCCGTGTTACGTCACTAATGTCGCCGTGTAACGTCACTAATGTCGCCGTGTTACGTCACTAATGTCGCCGTGTAACGTCACTAATGTCGCCGTGTTACGTCACTAATGTCGCCGTGTTACGTCACTAATGTCGCCGTGTAACGTCACAAATGTCGCCGTGTAACGTCACTAATGTCGCCGTGTTACGTCACTAATGTCGCCGTGTACGTCACTAATGTCGCTGTGTAACGTCACTAATGTCGCCGTGTTACGTCACTAATGTTGCCGTGTTACGTCACTAATGTCGCCGTGTAACGTCACTAATGTCGCCGTGTAACGTCACTAATGTCGCCGTGTTACGTCACTAATGTCGCCGTGTAACGTCACTAATGTCGCCGTGTAACGTCACTAATGTCGCCGTGTTACGTCACTAATGTCGCCGTGTAACGTCACTAATGTCGCCGTGTAACGTCACTAATGTCGCCGTGTTACGTCACTAATGTCGCCGTGTAACGTCACAAATGTCGCCGTGAAACGTCACTAATGTCGCCGTGTAACGTCACTAATGTCGCCGTGTTACGTCACTAATGTCGCCGTGTAACGTCACAAATGTCGCCGTGTAACGTCACTAATGTCGCCGTGTTACGTCACTAATGTCGCCGTGTAACGTCACTAATGTCGCCGTGTTACGTCACTAATGTCGCCGTGTAACGTCACTAATGTCGCCGTGTTACGTCACAAATGTCGCCGTGAAACGTCACTAATGTCGCCGTGTAACGTCACTAATGTCGCCGTGTTACGTCACTAATGTCGCCGTGTAACGTCACAAATGTCGCCGTGTAACGTCACTAATGTCGCCGTGTTACGTCACTAATGTCGCCGTGTAACGTCACTAATGTCGCCGTGTTACGTCACTAATGTCGCCGTGTAACGTCACTAATGTCGCCGTGTTACGTCACTAATGTCGCCGTGTTACGTCACTAATGTTGCCGTGTAACGTCACAAATGTCGCCGTGTAACGTCACTAATGTCGCCGTGTTACGTCACTAATGTCGCCGTGTAACGTCACAAATGTCGCCGTGTAACGTCACTAATGTCGCCGTGTTACGTCACTAATGTCGCCGTGTAACGTCACAAATGTCGCCGTGTAACGTCACTAATGTCGCCGTGTTACGTCACTAATGTCGCCGTGTAACGTCACTAATGTCGCCGTGTAACGTCACTAATGTCGCCGTGTTACGTCACTAATGTCGCCGTGTGACGTCACTAATGTTGCCGTGTAACGTCACAAATGTCGCCGTGTAACGTCACTAATGTTGCCGTGTAACGTCACTAATGTCGCCGTGTAACGTCACTAATGTCGCCGTGTAACGTCACTAATGTCGCCGTGTAACGTCACAAATGTCGCCGTGTAACGTCACTAATGTCGCCGTGTAACGTCACTAATGTCGCCGTGTTACGTCACTAATGTCGCCGTGTAACGTCACAAATGTCGCCGTGTAACGTCACTAATGTCGCCGTGTTACGTCACTAATGTCGCCGTGTAACGTCACTAATGTCGCCGTGTTACGTCACTAATGTCGCCGTGTAACGTCACTAATGTCGCCGTGTTACGTCACTAATGTCGCCGTGTTACGTCACTAATGTCGCCGTGTAACGTCACAAATGTCGCCGTGTAACGTCACTAATGTCGCCGTGTTACGTCACTAATGTCGCCGTGTACGTCACTAATGTCGCTGTGTAACGTCACTAATGTCGCCGTGTTACGTCACTAATGTCGCCGTGTTACGTCACTAATGTCGCCGAGTAACGTCACTAATGTCGCCGTGTAACGTCACTAATGTCGCCGTGTTACGTCACTAATGTCGCCGTGTAACGTCACTAATGTCGCCGTGTAACGTCACTAATGTCGCCGTGTTACGTCACTAATGTCGCCGTGTAACGTCACTAATGTCGCCGTGTAACGTCACTAATGTCGCCGTGTAACGTCACAAATGTCGCCGTGTTACGTCACTAATGTCGCCGTGTAACGTCACTAATGTCGCCGTGTAACGTCACTAATGTCGCCGTGTTACGTCACTAATGTCGCCGTGTAACGTCACTAATGTCGCCGTGTAACGTCACTAATGTCGCCGTGTTACGTCACTAATGTCGCCGTGTAACGTCACAAATGTCGCCGTGAAACGTCACTAATGTCGCCGTGTAACGTCACTAATGTCGCCGTGTTACGTCACTAATGTCGCCGTGTAACGTCACAAATGTCGCCGTGTAACGTCACTAATGTCGCCGTGTTACGTCACTAATGTCGCCGTGTAACGTCACTAATGTCGCCGTGTTACGTCACTAATGTCGCCGTGTAACGTCACTAATGTCGCCGTGTTACGTCACTAATGTCGCCGTGTTACGTCACTAATGTCGCCGTGTAACGTCACAAATGTCGCCGTGTAACGTCACTAATGTCGCCGTGTTACGTCACTAATGTCGCCGTGTACGTCACTAATGTCGCTGTGTAACGTCACTAATGTCGCCGTGTTACGTCACTAATGTCGCCGTGTTACGTCACTAATGTCGCCGTGTAACGTCACTAATGTCGCCGTGTAACGTCACTAATGTCGCCGTGTTACGTCACTAATGTCGCCGTGTAACGTCACTAATGTCGCCGTGTAACGTCACTAATGTCGCCGTGTTACGTCACTAATGTCGCCGTGTAACGTCACTAATGTCGCCGTGTAACGTCACTAATGTCGCCGTGTTACGTCACTAATGTCGCCGTGTAACGTCACAAATGTCGCCGTGTAACGTCACTAATGTCGCCGTGTTACGTCACTAATGTTGCCGTGTAACGTCACTAATGTCGCCGTGTAACGTCACTAATGTCGCCGTGTTACGTCACTAATGTCGCCGTGTAACGTCACAAATGTCGCCGTGTAACGTCACTAATGTCGCCGTGTTACGTCACTAATGTCGCCGTGTAACGTCACAAATGTCGCCGTGTTACGTCACTAATGTCGCCGTGTTACGTCACTAATGTCGCCGTGTAACGTCACTAATGTCGCCGTGTTACGTCACTAATGTCGCCGTGTAACGTCACTAATGTCGCCGTGTAACGTCACTAATGTCGCCGTGTTACGTCACAAATGTCGCCGTGTTACGTCACTAATGTCGCCGTGTAACGTCACAAATGTCGCCGTGTGACGTCACTAATGTTGCCGTGTAACGTCACAAATGTCGCCGTGTAACGTCACAAATGTCGCCGTGTGACGTCACTAATGTTGCCGTGTAACGTCACAAATGTCGCCGTGTAACGTCACTAATGTCGCCGTGTGACGTCACTAATGTTGCCGTGTAACGTCACTAATGTCGCCGTGTAACGTCACTAATGTCGCCGTGTAACGTCACTAATGTCGCCGTGTGACGTCACTAATGTCGCCGTGTAACGTCACTAATGTCGCCGTGTGACGTCACTAATGTCGCCATGACACCGACGCACGTGGTGTCTATTCCACACTTTGTTCTTGCGAAACAATGGCACGGGGATGGATCGTAACTTTCGCTGGCGCAGCACGGCAGCGGATTATCTCCATAATTAATTCAGACTCTCAGTGTTTTATTTTACCGAGGTATTTGCCCACTGAGCTGTGTAGATGTTTATCAGAAGCGAGCTGCCCGTCACGAATGAGAGATCGGCGAAGTGGCTCGTCGCGTGGCTGTGTTTATCGGCCAGGCACTCTAAAGGCGTGATGATGTTCATTCGAAATGTGGAGGGGGAAATCTGAGGAACCCGGAGAAAGATCCACGCGACCACGCAGAGAACACACAAACTTCAAATATACAGCAGCAGGCGTCAGGATCGGGATCGAAGACATGACCTCTCCTGTATTCCAGGCGAGGTAGTTAACATCTCCTAGCCACCGTGATGATGATGATAAGAGAGAGAGAGAGACACGCAAACTCCAAATATACAGCAACAGGCGTCAGGATCGGGATCGAACCCACGACCTCCTGTACACCAGGCGAGGTAGTTAACATCTCATAGCCACCACGGCGCCCCCACAATAACCCAAACACACTGGCTAATGCTCTCCTCGCACGCACACGCAATATCTCCCTTCATCTCTAACCCCCGCCTCGCTCGCGCATTACGACGAATGCCAGATGGGAGGCAGCCTTGGGCAGTTGGACGGGGATAGGTGGTGGGTTGGGAGGGAGGGAGGGGGGCGAGATGGAAGATATGCGGCGTTATTGGGGTTGAGAGGAGCCGAGAGAGAGGAAGGAGAGAGAGAGAGAGAGTGGAGTCTGGGGGGGGGGGAGTCGAGAGTGGGGAGGAGGTAGGGACAGACGGGGAGGAGGGGGAAGGGAAAAAGTTGGGCGATGGGAAGAGGTGGGGAGAGAGAGGGGAGCAGAGGGGAGCAGAGGGGGGAGATGGTGTAGGAGAGCGAGGGTGGAGGAGAGAGAGGGGAGGGGAGAGGGGAGAGAGAATGGGGGGGGGGGTGTAAGGGGAGTTGCAGTCGGCAAGTACTCTCACCCACCGGGCTGACCGCTCTCACTTTCTGCCGCGTCTCTCCGTCTCTCTCACCTCACCCACGAACTCACCCATCAACTCACCCACGAACTCACCCACGCGCTCACCCACCACTGACCCGGACACGAACTCAGACCTTGATCTGCGGGAGCTCGGAACGGACACGCGGACCTCTGGTAAAGTGGTCGTCTCTTTCTTCACCTTCCGTGATCACTCCGCCTTCACGACTCACTCCGAACAGCACCGTCACCATCATCATCATCATCACCATTACCGCTACCAAAGATCCCCCGTATAGCCTTAACAGACGATTCGGGCAAGTGCTGTTTGCGAGCACCTATGAAGGTGCCAGCCAGCACCACGCCCGGTCGCCTTTGTCTCCCGATGTTTATACGCCAGGTACTCATTTGAGGCTGAGTCGACCTAGGGGAGGCCCAGGATCGGTTCACAATCACTGGTGTTAATTCTAGATTTGAAGCTTTCGTGACTCCAAGGAATCATATTCTTAGGTTTATTCGGTAAAGTCACGTAGGTAACCTAAGAATATGATCACTGGTGTTGGTGGCCGTGAGCGGGAATCGAACTCGGGTCGCCGGGTTCGTAGCACAGCCTACTAACTGCTACAATGCCGCTCCGCAATCACCACCATCATCATAATCATCACCACCACCATCATCACCACAACCATCACCATCATAATCACCACCATCATAATCACCACCATCATCATCACCACCACCATCACCACAACCACCACCATCATAATCACCACCATCATCATCATAACCACCACCACCATCATCACCACCACCATCATCACCATCATCATCACCATCATAATCACCATCATCATAATCACCACCATCATCACCATCATCACCACAACCACCACCATCATAATCACCACCATCATAATCACCACCATCATCATCACCACCACCATCACCACAACCACCATCACCACCATCATCATCACCAACATCATCATCACCACCACCATCATCACCACCATCATCACCATCATCATCACCATCATAATCACCACCATCATAATCACCACCATCATCACCATCATCACCACAACCACCACCATCATAATCACCACCATCATAATCACCACCATCATCACCATCATCACCACAACCACCACCATCATAATCACCACCATCATCATCATAACCACCACCACCATCATCACCACCACCATCATCACCACCACCATCACCACCATCATCATCACCAACATCATCATCATCACCACCACCATCATCACCATCATCATCACCACCATCATCATCATCACCACCACCACCATCATCATCATCATCACCACCATCATCATCATCACCACCATCATCATCACCACCACCACCACCATCACCACCATCATCATCATCACCACCATCATCATCACCACCACCACCATCATCACCACCACCACCACCACCATCATCATCATCATCACCACCATCATCATCATCACCACCACCATCATCACCACCACCATCATCACCACCATCACTATCATCACCACCACCATTATCATCACCATCATCACCATCATCACCATCATCACCACCACCATCAACATGATCCCACACACGTCGCTGACTCGAATCATGTCATGCGAGTTCCACGAGTCACTGTCGAATGTTCGTCTCAAATTGTCAAGTGCAAATTTCGCCTGCGTCACATTTCAGCCTTCTACGCACTTGTAAAATCATTGTCAAACTTGGTCCAGATTTGTTGCGTTTAAATGTTTTTAAAACAAATCGTTGCGTGTTCTTGACGTGTCCTTCATGGTGTAACCCAGGTCGCCCTCGATAATTCGCCAGTCTCGTTTTGTATTAGTTCATCTACTGGCTAAATAAAGATGACCGACTCCACTGATCATCATCGCCATCTTATATTCATGGCACATTCATCATCATTTCGAAGGTGTACTACACTCATCGTTACCCATCGGAGTGCCACAATCATCATCACAATACAGAAGTGCTATACAATCATCAACATCGTAATGACAAATCATTGTCATGATTTCATGGTTACGCGGTCACCGTCGTTATTTCTGATTCGTTTCCGGTAGAACCAAAAACCGATTGAAATAATTACGGTTCGGCACATGTTAAAATGGTTCGGTTCTGGTTAATTTGTTGCATACAACCGGTTCGAACCGGTTAATTTGAGGGTGAGTTGGGCCGACTCGTCTAACTTCATACAGCAGCGTCACCGAGACACTGCAGTTAGTTAGACACGGAGACACAGAGACACCCACAGAGAGACACAGAGACACCCACAGAAAGACATAGAGACAACAGAGGGAGACACGGAGACACAGAGACACCCAGAGAGAGACACGGAGACACCCACAGAAAGACATAGAGACAACAGAGGGAGACACGGAGACACAGAGACACCCAGAGAGAGACACGGAGACACAGGCACAGACGGGGACACACACACAAAACCAAACTTAAATTCTGCTGCTGCTGCTTTGCCAGTGGTACACAAATAACAATAACAAACAAAACTCAACACATTCGTCAACAACGCTGTGGCCTTACAAGTAACAGTATACAACAGGCGACGTTTTGGACAATGACCCCTCTTCACAGCACCCCACGGCTGCATCTTGTGCCGTGTCAAAGCAAACGCGTGTCCAGCAATAGGCGACGTTTAAATACAAGAGTCGAGGTGCTGTTAAGCACGTGCATGTTGAACTTCTTTCGCGCATGTTGTGCTACGAGGAAGGGCCATTGCCCGAAACGTCGCCGATGTCCTTTGTAGGGCACGGAGTTATTTGATATATGTTGAGTTTTATATCATGTGCGTGTGTGTGTGTGTCCAGTGTGGATAAATATCGATTTAAAGCTTTCGTGACTGCAGGGATTCATCTTCTTGGTTCTTTCGGTAAAGTCACGTAGAAGGGAAATAATAAAATAATAAAAATTAAACTTAATAAAATACAATTCTCACGACGCTTCGGCCACAACGTTTCGGCGTTGGATAAATAATAACATCGGCTTGGTGTATTAAAGTCGTGTGAGAGGTGGCAATACAGTCTATATATACTACACAGTATATACTATACAGTCTATATATTGCATACTGTGCAGTCTACATAGACTGTTGGGACGGGTGGCTGTAGCCTGCCACCCGCCCTCACCTCCTCTCTGTCTGCTGCCCACATGACGGCAGCCAGAGCCGCGAATACCAAAAACCCTTTCAAGTCTCATCCCCCTCCTCCTCCTCGCCCCACGCCACCCAAAATACCCCCCCCCCGATCTTCCCCCCCCTAGCCCCGATCTCCCCCCCTACCCCCAATCTCCCCAGACTTCTCTGATCCCATTCTGATCAAAGTCCCATCCATCCCCCCAGAGCTCTGCCCATCCTCCTCCTCTTCGCTCGCATTTTTTCTAAATTTTCACGGCGATTTCCATTGCGTGCTGTGATGGGGGGGGGGCTCTGGGTGGGGGGGGCGGTGGTGTGGCGGTGAGCGCTGCGCTACGAACCCTATAGACCCCAATTCGATTCCCGCTCGCGGCCAATACAACCAGTGACGATTATCTGAACCGGTCCTGGGCCTCCGCTAGGTCGACTCAGCCTCAAATGAGTACCTTGTGCGTTGCGTAAAAACATCGCCACTGGGGAGACAAAGGCGGCCGGACGTGGTGTTGGCCACCCACCCCCCCGTGTGCCGTGCCGGCCTTCATAGGTCTCTCGCTAACAGCACTTGCCCCAGCAGTCTGTTGTGCCATTACGGGGGATCTTTGTCTTTGTTTTGTGTTTTATAATCGATGATTCTTGAGCACGAGAAGGCCTCCAAGAGGAACCCAACGACGCCGAGCTGGTCAGCAGTAAACTTCGCCGTTGTATACTTTTTGTTTAAGTGGGTTGTGTTTGTTAAAACAAAAAAAGGAGCCAGTGACGTTTCTTAAACCGAACAAAAGATTGTTGAGACGTTTTGGGGGGGAGGGGAGATTTTGATGACGGGAGGGAATTTTTACATTTTGAGCGGTGCTAGGGAAGGATCAGAAAGCGACGTTGGATTGTGGTCCACAGGGTGGTGAGTGGGCGGGTGAGTGGGTGGGCGGGGAGTGGGCGGGTGAGTGAGCGGGTGAGTATGCAGGTGAGTGGGCGAGGGAGTGGGCGGGTGAGTGTGCGGGTGAGTGGGCGGGTGAGTGTGCGGGTGAGTGGGCGGGTGAGTGAGCGGCTGATTGTGTGGGCGAGGGAGTGGGCGAGTCGGCGGGTGAGTGTACCATGTGAGTGTGCGGGTGAGTGGGCGGGTGAGTGTGCGGGTGAGTGAGCGGGTGAGTGAGCGGGTGATTGTGTGGACGAGGGAGTGGACGAGTCGGCGGGTGAGTGTGCGATGTGAGTGTGTAAGTGTGAGCGTGTGTGCGATGTGAGTGAGTGTGAGTTTGTGTGATGTGAGTGCGATGTGAGTGTTGTGTGAGTTCGTATGTGCGGCGTGGGTGAGTTGGAGGGTGCGTGTTGTAGTGGTGGTGGTGTGACTTGCAGTGTGGGACTGCTTGAACAGTGTGGTGGTGGATGAGGAGAGGAAACACAGTCCGCTCTCGTCCCAGATCACCTCGGCACGGATGGAGGCATCGATGCTGCTTGAGGAATGAGATCGGAAGGGGGTCGCTGCGGAGCGGGGTGGGGGGTTACGGAAAAATAGTTTCGGCATTTGGAACATTTTTAGTCACAGAGTTGCCGAGCCTCCCCCAAAAGCTCGCGGTTCCCATCGCTTCGTGGCCACCAGATAATCGCTCTGCCTCCCTCCCTGTCTCTGCAGACAACGTGAAGCATGCAGATCGGCGTGCTGCACGTAGTAGCGGCATTTATAATTAATCAGCTCACGGGGTGAGGCCGTCGGTCAGGTGGGGGCCCCTCCAATATTTGATGTTGTATCGCATGGTCGTGTCGAGGTTCGTAAATCACGGCTCCTCTAGAGTCATCTTCTTCGTTCATCTTCTTGGTTCTTTCGGTAAAGTCACGTAGAAGGGAAGTAATACAATAATAAAAATAAAACATAATAAAATAATTCTCACCACGTTTCGGCCACAACGCAAGCAGCCGTCCTCAGGTGAAGAACAGGTCTGTCGAGAAGACGGCGTCTGAATGAACACCACCAGGCTTGGAGCGTATAATAAAGCTGGGTTGAAGGGGGAAGAGCGCCTTGACAAAAGAATTTGCATTTCAAGAGTAATTTTGCATATTTATGAAAAATGCAGATAAGGGATTAGTACTACTTGTGAAATGCGTAGGAGGTGGGCGGGGGGTTTCAAAGTCATATTATGCCCGTGCATTATGCAGGATTAGCAGCATCAAATCTTCTTGGTTCTTTCGGTAAAGTCACGTAGAAGGGAAATAATAAAATAATGAAAACAAAACAAAATTAAATAGTGAGAATTGTATTTTATTATGTTTTATTTGTTTTATTTTTATTATTTCCCTTCTACGTGACTTTACCGAAAGAACCAAGAAGATGAATCCCTGCAGTCACGAAAGCTTTAAATTGAAAAATTAAATCCTCTAGACTAGTCGCATCATTGAAAACAAGTGGCGGCGGTGTTGTTTTACGCTCGATTCCTCGCGAAAAGGTTTCTATTTGGTGTTTGAACATCTTAACACCTGCCAGAAAGGGTAACTTCTACAGTATTTTTATTTTTTTAATACCTGGAGGTTTGATGAAATGTAAGCAAGGGAGTCAATGGACTTGCCCAAAGGCCTGTCGATGTTACACAGATTTGTATAGAAACCCGCTGCCTTCTACACAGACCCATTGATATATAGTTGCAGACTTGACTTTGGCACAGTGTTATGTAGGTACATATAATGCAAGAGGCTATATAAAGACAATATTAGAAACACGTGTCTAGAGTGTCTGGGCGCTGTAAACTTCCACACGGATGAAACGCCGTTTCGTTTCGTGCTTTGATTCTGGCAAAAAAAGGTCCCACGTTATAATCTCACGGTGGTTGTCAAGGCCCCCCCCCCCATCCCCCCCCAACTCGTAGCGTTGGCCACCAGGAGGGCGGCCAGGGAACTCCCCCTGCTTGCAGGGCACTGGGGATCCTCGTCTGACCGTTCACACGACGCCAACGACAAATCTGGTAGAAGCGTTTGAATATTTCAACCAACTCATGGCACGATTAGAAGCGTAGCCAGAAACCGAATCCCGAGCAGCATCACGTGCGGTGGCCCTCGTCGACATTGGTGGCCCCGAGCCAGTGGTGGAAATTCCACATTCCTATGGCGTGGACCAGTCCGGATTCCATAAGACAACCGATGCTAGAACTGGTATTCATTTCATGATGATGAGAATGTATAATGATCAGGGTTTGCGGTTGGCGTGGGCAAAATTTGACTCGTGCATTGCGGGTGTATATTATTCATATAGTTTTCATCTTTATTGTAAACCACTGAAAATACATTAATAAATGTGCCCAGTTTGGGGGGAGGGGGGGGGCCCTTGCGAGTGACGATGTAGCAGCAAGTCGACGTTGTTCACCGCAGGTGCGGTCACGAAGGTTCCAGCATCACCGGACGGCCGACAATGGAGGTGCCCTCGGTGATTCTCGTCGCCTTCCTGGTGCTCTTCTCCACGTTGATCCCTGGTCAGTGGCGCATCCAAGACGTTGGGGGGGTGGGTGGGTGGGGGGACAGGGAGAGATGGGGGGGGCGGCGGGGGGTGGTTTTGTCTTCGGCCTGCAAGTTTCTGTTTTAAAGGGTGGACACGTGTTTTGATTTAAAGCTTTTGTGACTGCAGGGATTCATATTCTTGGTTTCTGTTTGAAGGGTGGACACGTGTTTTGATTTAAAGCTTTCGTGACTGCAGGGATTCATATTCATGGTTTCTGTTTTAAAGAGTGGACACGTGTTTTGATTTAAAGCTTTCGTGACTGCAGGGATTCATATTCTTGGTTTCTGTTTTAAAGGGTGGACACGTCTTTTGATTGAAAGATTTCGTGACTGCAGGGATTCATATTCTTGGTTTCTGTTTTAAAGAGTGGACACGTCTTTTGATTGAAAGATTTCGTGACTGCAGGGATTCATATTCTTGGTTTCTGTTTTAAAGAGTGGACACGTCTTTTGATTGAAAGATTTCGTGACTGCAGGGATTCATATTCATGGTTTCTGTTTTAAAGAGTGGACACGTCTTTTGATTGAAAGATTTCGTGACTGCAGGGATTCATATTCTTGGTTTCTGTTTTAAAGGGTGGACACGTCTTTTGATTGAAAGCTTTCGTGACTGCAGGGATTCATATTCTTGGTTCTTTCGGTAAAGTCACGTAGAAGGGAAATAATAAAATAATAAAAATATTAAACAATTAAAATTCTCACGACGTTTTTTTTTTGCTGTGGATTTCACACCTGATGACGATTGCTTGTGTTGCAGTCGAAACGTCGTGAGAATTTTGATTGTTTTACATTTATATTATTTTATTATTTCCCTTCTACGTGACTTTACCGAAAGAACCAAGAACATGGTCGACACGTCGCTCGAGTGCAAACTTTTACAGACAGCGAATAAACAAAAATTAAAGTCGATAATTACGTAATATTGTACGCAAACACAGTTTCGTTCCGCATTTATATCAACATCGCCCGGCTGCAGGCCATATTAAAAGTGACACGTGACACACTGAACCCAAAGCGAGACCCCCTATTTGAGTCTGAACACAGCGACTCATTTTTTCCACCGGGGACATTGAGCAGACAGGGCCCTTTTTCGCATAAATATATAAATCAACTCCCTCTGCTTACATTGGACAGGGTAATTTGTTGCTGAGCATCGTGGGCTGAGTGCTTCCACATGCGTGCGAGCCGCGTACGTGCGGTGACATACGAGTCTGTGCGCTGACACACACACACACAGAGTCGTGAGCGGGCTTTTGTCCTCCAAGCTGTGGTTATTTCTCTACGTGGCTCCCTTGAAGTGCACGTGGTACGTCGTCATCACCACCATCATCATCGTCGTCGTCGTCATCGTCATCATCATCACAACCATCACAGCCATCATCTTCATCACTACCATCGTCATCACAACCACCAACATCAATTCCACCACCACCATCGTCATCACCACCACCATCGCCATCATCATCACCACCATCATCGTCATCACAACCACCATCGTCATCACCACTACCGTCATCGTCATCACAACCACCAACGTCATCACCACCACCACCATCATCATCGCCACAACCACCATCGTCATCATCGCTGTCCCGAGGCTATCATCCCAGTCTGGAAGAACTCCCCGTCTGGCTCCTCGCTCCACTCACGGCTCACAACCACGAGGACAGCCCCCCCCCCCTCTCCCCGTGAGTGATTCTCCAGCTGTAGGGACACGCGGACGGCTCTGAGAGCCCAGAGCCCAGGTGTGCTGAGTGTGCGGCTTGTCCAACTTGTTTTTCCACGGTCTTCACTCGACGAATATTATTCCAAACACCCGCCATTCGACGCCATTAGGTTGTTTATCACTACAACGGTAGGTTTATTCATTTTTTACAAAGTATGTTCACAGCGCTGGTATTCCTTTCCTGTAGTGGCGGCCCCCTCTTTGTCCGGTCATGGACTTTTCGAACGCACAGTGGGTCCCACTGTTAGACCGGCCAAGTTACGTAATAAGGCCTCTCCTCCCTCTCCACTCTACCCCAATGCCCAACCCCTTCCACATTCCCTCTCTCTATCCCCCCCCCGACTGTGTCCAACAATTGTAATAAATTCCATTCAGTGGCTCCATATAGCAGGCTCGGGTTAAAATAATAATAATGTTGTTGTTGTGTGTTGGTGTGACTGGCTCTCTTCATAGGAATGTGGAGTTGCCAATGCCTGCACTCACTCTCTATCCGTGGTTTTCTCTTACGAGGAATGTGGAATTGCCAGGGTCTGCACTCACTCTCTATCCGTGTTTCTTGACCTGGTTCATATCCTGTTTCTTGTCTTGCCATCCTTCCTTCTAGAACCCCCTCTAGTGGAGATCATCCCGCTCGCAGTGGCGTGAGCAAGCGTTGCCAGAGCCGCACCGCTTTCACACGAAGTGACGCGAACGACCGGGAATGCGTCCGATGAAATCTCCGCTCGTTAGTCCGGTGACTGTGATCCTGAATCGAACTGTGCCCTTCGCATCTCTGTTGCAGCGGAGCTCGTGCAGGGAGCACCGCTGCCACGACGCCAGCACGGGGCGGCGCGCAAAGGCAGGTCCCCCCACTCTCACTTCCCCTGCGGCCAATGGAGGGCAGCTGTTAGGGAGGCGTTCAGCCGTTCGGTTGGTTTGTCTCACAGTTGGGTGAATTTGAGATCCAACCGCGCACGCACCCACACACCCACCCGAGCTCCCACCCGCACACCCACCCACACACCCGCGCACACACCCACACACCCACACACGCATCCACCCACGCACCCACCCACACACCCACCCACACGCGCACCCACCCACACGCCCACCCACACGCCCACCCACACGCCCACCCGCGCACCCACCCACACACCAACCCACACACCCACCCACATACACACCCACACACACACACCGCCACCCGCGCACCGACGTGCCCACCCACAGGCACCCACACACCAACCCATGCAATCGCACCCATCCACACACCCACGCACCCACACTTACCCACGCACCAACCCACGCACCCATCCACCCACGTTCCAACCCATGCGCACACACCCACCAACAAAAACAAAGATCCCCCATATAGCCTTAACAGACTGTAGGGGCAAGTGCTGTCAGCGAGCACCTATAAAGGCCGGCACGGCCGCCCTTGTTTCCTTAGTGGCAATCTTTACACATCGCACCGGGTACTCATTTGAGGCTGAGTCGACCTAGGGGAGGCCCAAGACCGGTTCACATAACCTTCACTGCTGTTGACCGTGAGCAAGAATCGAAACCCGACGCTGCCGGGTTCGTAGCGCAGCGCGCTGACCACTGCTCCAACCTACCCATGCACTAGCCCACACACCACGCAAACCACCCACCCACCCCACCCCACTCACCCCACGCACCCCACGCACCCCACCCACCCCACGCACCCCACCCACTCCACCCACCCCACCCACCCCACCCACCCCACCCACCCCACCCACGCACCCCACGCACCCCACCCACCCCACCCACCCCACCCACCCCACCCCACCCCACGCACCCCACGCACCCCACGCACCCCACCCACCCCACCCCACGCACCCCACTCACCCCACGCACCCCACTCACCCCACCCACTCCACCCACCCCACCCACCCCACCCACCCCACCCACGCACCCCACGCACCCCACCCACCCCACCCACCCCACCCCACGCACCCCACGCACCCCACCCACCCCACGCACCCCACCCACCCCACCCCACCCCACGCACCCCACGCACCCCACCCACCCCACGCACCCCACCCACCCCACCCCACGCACCCCACTCACCCCACGCACCCCACTCACCCCACCCACTCCACCCACCCCACCCACCCCACCCACCCCACCCACCCCACCCACGCACCCCACGCACCCCACCCACCCCACCCACCCCACCCCACGCACCCCACGCACCCCACCCACCCCACGCACCCCACCCACCCCACCCCACCCCACGCACCCCACGCACCCCACCCACCCCACGCACCCCACCCACTCCACCCACCCCACCCACCCCACCCACCCCACCCACGCGCCCAGAGAGTGAGCGACCACTGTGTGACGTTACGAGCTGACACTGTCGTTGTTGTTGACGTTCTGATTGCAGCAGCTGCACGTCCGAAGAACGCGCTCCGTCAACTGCTGACCCCGCAGGGAAAGGAGGTGAGCCGACCTTTTGAGATTTAATCAACTTCACCGAAAGTTTTCTGTTAACTTCATAGAAGCGTGCGACATCGGCAAGTAAAACTAAACCTGAAAAGGCGCCAAAGAATCGTGGGGAGATGCTTAAAAATAAATAAGAAAAAAAAACAAAAGGCACTTATACTTGGCAGCTTACAATATTAACCAGGAGTGCATCACATTATTCATTCTGAGTTTAATAATTAAAGGCGATGCGCCGGGGCCTCGTTGTTGCTGCCCCTGGCTGGACACCTGCGAAAAACAGAGCTTCGTAGCTCATCTGATTCCTCCAGTATAAATCAATATTGTGATGCCGATAGCGACGGGCCCGCCGCCCCTCTCGTCTTGTCAGCTTGGCCTGCAGCGCATGAAGAGGCAGCCGGCGGAGGAGGAGGCCTCTGACACGGAGGGGGCCGGGGGAGACCCTCCGCAGGCCCCGCCGGAGATGGACGGGGTCCTGGCGCCCAAGTTCTACCCCGTGGGTCCTGCCGAGCCAGTGGAGCCAGGCCTGCCCAGCAGGTTGGCACAAGGGGGGGGGGGGGGGGGGGCACAGGTGGTGGTGCATCGGCCGGTCATCTCGTTCCGCCTATTTTGTTAATTTTGTTTCATCAGGTAAGGTCCCACTGAGCTGTGTGCTGCTTTTTCAGAAGCGCCGTCACAAGCGATAGCTCAACGAAGTGGCTTATCACGTGGGAATTTATAGCAGCCAAATACTCTTCTAAATGTGGAGGGGAAAACCGGAGGGCCTGGATGATAACCCTCGTGACCATGGGGAGTGAGACACCGCAAACTCCAAATATACAGCAGGTGTCAGGGTCGGGATGAAACCCACGACCTCCTGTATACCAGGTGAGGTAGTTAACATCTCGCCAGTGTGGCCCTGCTGGGTCTGTCCCCGTGACCTCCTGCCAGCGGGTGTTTCGACACTTCATGTGGCCTCAAAGTGCATCGATACTTACCAGGGAAATTACATTGCGGAGTGTATTTTCTAATTAACGGAGGGCCTTGTTAAAAAAACCTAAAAAGGCTTGAAAATTCAAGACCGAGTTGACACCCCAACCCCGGTCCCTCTCGATCTCCTCCCCCGATGTTGCAGTGAGTCTGAGAGGCACGGGGGCAGGGAGGAGGAGGAGGAGGAGGAGCAGCAAGAGCGGGGCGGAGGTCATCGTGAAGACGACGATGACGGACAAGACAGGGGCCAGGACTACGGCGAGCCCGACCATGACGACGAGTCGCGCAGGGGCGGCGGCGGCGGCCACTACGGCCAAGAAGATCGCGCGCGCGCGGAAGAGGAGGATCGGCGACAGGAGGAGGAGGAGGAGAGGCGGCGGCAGCAGGAGTCCTACGACCCCTACGGGGGTCAGCGGGGATCCCACGAAGGTCACCAGGACGGCTATGGCGGTCACCAGGACTCGTACGGAGACCACCGCGACCCTTACAGCAACGAGTACAACCCGTACTCCAGCTCGCGCAGCTACAACCCCTACCACGAGTACCAGCAGCTAGTGAGTGAGACGGCAGCGTCGCGACGGGTGGCGCTCTCACCGCCGTCGATGATGCTGTTGCTGCTGCCGCCGTTGTCGTGAATCCGGCTGCTGTTAATTATTCCTGCTGCTGTTGCGTCTCTCCCTCCCTCCCTCCCTCTTCCAACCGCGCGACGCCGAGCAGCAGTACGAGCGCATGCGCGAATACCAGGACCGCTACATGCGCATGATGGAGGAGCTGGGGGTGCCGGGCGTGTGGGTGGACGGGCGATTCCGCCGGCAGGACAACGCCGACCAAGAGGGCGTGCACGACGCCTACTACGCGGCCCGCGGCCCACACAGTCGCCACCCCTACGACTACTGATGACACCACCACCGCCACCACCAGCACCACCAGCACCACCAACACCACCAGCACCACCAGCACTACCAGCACCACCAGCAGCACCACCACCAACACCACCAGCACCACCACCACCACCAACACTGCCAGCACCACCAGCACCACCAGCACCACCACCAGCACCACCAGCACCACCAGCACCACCACCAGCAACACCACCAGCAACACCACCAGCACCACCAGCACCACCAGCACCGCTAACACGATCGCTGAACACTATCGATACACCACTGCCACCATCACCGCTTTCACTGCCACTGCCGACACCACCACCAGCACCACCAACACGGCCATTGCCAACACCACCGCCACCCACCAGCAAAACCAACGCCACCAGCACCACCAACACGACCAGTATCAACGCATCATCGTGGCCACTGCTGACGCATCATCACAACCACCGTCACCGCTCTCACTGCCACTGCCAATACCAACATTATTATAATTGCTATCGCTACCAGCAGCACCGCCAAACCTTACCAACACATCATCCACCAGCACCACCAACACGACCACTACCGACACATCACCACCACCGTCACCGCTCTCACTGCCACTGCCAACACCGCCACCGTTATCCCAATTGCTATCGCCGCCACCACCACCACCAGTACCACCGCATCAGTACCATTGCCATCGCAACGCCACCATCACCACAACACCACCATCACCATCACCACTGCCATCAACAACGACATCAACGTCACCACGGCCATCACCACCGCCGCCACCATGATCACCATCACCGCCATCAACATCCTCACACCGTAACCCACACACCACAACCGCTATAATCGGATTGCCAGCAGGCCGGCGCGTGCCGGCAACCCCCTACGATTACTCCACTCACCGTGCCGTCGGATTACTTCCGGTAAACTTGTCCCGGTTGATTACTTGTGGTCGTTGTTCGTCGTTAAGAATGTTTCTAAAATGAGTCAAAAGAACAATTGACGGGTGGTAGGGCAGGGGGAGGGGTGCTAATGATGGAGTCTTATCACGTGGGTTAATGTGAGGACAACCATGAGATATTGATTACTTTTTAAAAAGTAACCCTACCCAACGCTGCTCACACATTAGCCGCCTCTGTCTTCCCGGTAACGTTAAGCCGACCATTGGTGAGTGGTCGGAATCGTTGGGCCAAAGCTGGGCCCAGAGACGTCCCAACGTTTCCATGTGCTGTGCATCGCAGGGGTTGATATACAGGGGGGTGCTTCAAAAAAATGTGAACACTTCCGAGAATTTGCAACGACACCACGAGAAATGCGCCTCCGGGCGCTGGAGACCACCTGGAGAAGATTCCGGGCACGTGTTGACAACGATGGCGAACAAGTGGAGACTCTTTGACTTGAAGCTACTAACATTACATTTGTTATCATGTTGCAGTGTAACACATTCCTGCGGAGGGAGCTGGTAGGAACGTTGGGTTGCTCGGTCAATGGCCAGGGTCAACGGCGGCGTGGTGTATTCCGCAAATATGGCCGACTGTGAGGGCGGGCCCAAGCCGGCGTGAGTAGGTTAAACGTTGAGTTTTATAAGGGCACCACGGGGTGACCAGCCCCTCCCCACCCAGCCCCACCCCTCCCACCCCCCACCCAGCCCCACCCTCCCCACCCAGCCCCTCCCCACCCCTCCCCACCCAGCCCCTCCCCACCCTCCCCTCTCCACCCAGCCCCACTCCTCCCATTTTTGGATGGACGACGGACGGACGGGCACAATAATGCCCTGTGGGCTGATGGAACCAGGTAGTTCCTACCAGTATTATCTGTTCTTTCATTAAAAACGATAGTCCCATGTAAGTGTTAACATTTTTTTGAAGCACCCTGTATATGACCCCGACATATTCACCGTCTCGCGGGCTCATTAACGCCGCTCGCAAAGTCGCTCCCCTCTGCACCTCATCACCCGTCAGCCTCCCCGTCTCATAGCCACGGTGGCGAGATGTTAACTACCTCGCCTGGTATGCAGGAGGTCGCGGCGTTCGATTCCGACCCCGACGCCTGCTGCTGTGTATTTGGAGTTTGCATGTTCTCCCCGTGGTCGCGTGGATTTTTTTCTCCGGCTCCTCCGGCTCCTCCCTCCACATTAAGAAACACGCGTTGAGACTATTTGGCTGCGATACATTTCCACGCGATAAGCCACTTCGTTGAGCTATCACGTGTGGCCAGGTCGCTTCTGAAAAAGGAGCGATATAGCTCAAGTGGGCCTTACCTGGTGAAATAAAAAAAATAGTTTATAGTTCATAGTTTATAGCCAACAATGTCGTTCATAACCGTCTGATCAACATGCATCGTCGACCCACACTGCATGTGTACAAAAAGTTATCGGGCCGTAATCATTCTGCGATTTAAAAAAACCCACTAGTTCCTGAAGAACTGCATCGTTGTAACGTCGTCTTAAGTTACCAATACATCAAACAAATGTGACTTGAGACAATGTATGACCTGGGCAATGCAGATCCTCAGGAGCTGGTGGTGGTTTTTTTCGCATGGCGCTTAAGGCCAAGAGCTTTGTTGTACCGCAAGAAGGTGCCGCGTGCTTTGTGCGTTGTAGAAAACGTCTGGGTTTGTTGAGCCTGCAACCGATGGTTCTGTTGTGATGATTTTGGTGTTTCTCGTCACGCGGAGATTCTAATCCCCAAGGGTCGTGGTTTGATGAGTTGCAACGATTCTGGGCTCGCCTCACCCTTCCAATCAATAGATTTTTGTCTCGTTTGTTCGGCCTCATTTGCGTTTTCTATTTTGGTCCGCGCCATTTGCACTTCGCAGCCCAAAGGAGCCGGCTCCGCTCTGGCTCAAGTGTGCCACGGCGCTCAGGATTCCCACAATAGCCTGAGCCTGAGCCAGGAACACGGCTGAGCCGCCCCTGCGTCTTGAGCCTGGGTGTCGGAGGCTCACAGTGTGAGCCTGAGCCTGGGTGTCGGAGGCTCACAGTCTGAGCCTGGGTCTGGGTGTCAGAGGCTCACAGTCTGAGCCTCAGTGTCGGAGGCTCACAGTCTGAGCCTGGGTCTGGGTGTCAGAGGCTCACAGTCTGAGCCTGGGTGTCAGAGGCTCACAGTCTGAGCCTGGGTGTCAGAGGCTCACAGTCTGAGCCTGGGTGTCGGAGGCTCACAGTCTGAGTCTGGGTGTCGGAGGCTCACAGCCTGAGCCTGGGTCTGGGTGTCGGATCGTGAAGCCGAGCCGTGAAGAGGCCCTGATAAAAAAATCTAGACGTCAATGTTCAAGGCTCTATGGAGTATGAGACGCACACACTCATCATTATTATTATGGTATTTGTTAAATTAAAAGTTGGAGGGGGGGTGGGGAGATTTGGGGGGCGGAGGTGATGGGTGAAGATGGGGGGGGATGGGGGAGAGAGATGTGGGGAGGGTGAGAGGGGTGGGGAGATGGGGGATGGGGGGGGGAGATGGGGGGTAGGCTCGAGGGAGGTGGAGGAGAGATGAGGGGGTGAGATGTGGGGGGGGGGGTGAGACAGGTGGGGGAGATGGGGAATGGAGGGAATATGGAGGCTGGGGGGGAGGTGGGGTGTGAGGTGAGATGTGGGGGGGTGGAGGTTGGGGGGTGGGAGTGGTAGTGGGGAGATGGAGGCTGGGGGGGAGGTGGTGTGGGGGATGAGGGTGGGAGGAGGGAGATGGAGGCTGGGGGGAGGTGGGAGGTGAGGTGAGATGTGGGGGGGTGGAGGTTGGGGGGGTGGAGGTTGGGGGGGAGTGGGAGTGGAAGTGGGAGGGGGGAGATGGAGGCTGGGGGGAGGTGGTGTGGGGGATGAGGGTGGGAGGAGCTGGGGGGTAGCTGTGGGAGGGGGGGAGGGAGTGAGCCGCGGTTGGGAGCGCCCCGAGAGAGGCGCCTGAACGCGGCTGCGATTGTCGGCGACAAACCGCGGCCGCTGTGAACGTCGACGAAGAACGGCGACGACGAGGGCTGCAGCCTCGTAGCCTCGTGCAGTTGAGAGAGACAAAACCATCCAGCAGTGGACAACCGCCTGAGCCGCGTGTCGGTGTCCTGGAGCGAACTCCATCCGCATGGGGAGGAGGACGAGTTGATGCCAGGCCGAGGAGCCACTCGTCCAGGTGTGCGCAGTGTACCCCGTGTCGGCTGGCGGTGTGTGTGTGTGTTGTGGGGAGCGGTGGTTTAGCGGTTAGCGTGCTGCGCTACGAACCTGGCGACCAGGGTTCGATTCCCGCTCACGGCCAATACCTAGTGACGATTATCTGAACCGGTCCTGGGCCTCCCCTAGGTCGACTCAACCTCAAATGAGTACCTGGTACGATGTGTAAACATCGCCACTGGGGAGACAAAGGCGGTCGGGCGTGGTGCTGGCCACCCCACCCCCTCGTGTGCCGTGCTGGCCTTCATAGGTGCTCGCTAACAGCACTTGTCCCTACAGTCTGTTCAGGCTATACAGGGGATCTTTGTCTTTGTTGAGCTAAACACAGCGCCACGTGCCCCCCGCATGGACAACTGTGAACAAGATCTTCACTTGATGCAGCAAATCTGGCTGTGACGGTCCCACCTGATGACGGAGACTTGTGTTGCCTCCGAAACGTCGTGATTTTTTATTTTTTTTATTTTTTTATTAATTTCAATTTCATTTTTTTTACCTACGTGACTTTACCGAAAAAACTAAGAGTAAGAGATTCACAACTCGTTGTGATAGCCTTTGACATTGCAGTCTATGGGAGGATTTAACATTGAAGTCTATGGGAGGATTTAACATTGAAGTCCATGGGAGGATTTGGCATTGAAGTCTATGGAAAGATTTAACATTAAAGTATATGGGAGGATTTAACATTTAAGTCTATGGGAGGATTTAACATTGAAGTCTATGGGATAATTTAACATTGAAGTCTATGGGAGACTTTAACATTGAAGTCTATGGGAGGATTTAGCATTGCAGTCTATGGGAATATTTAACATTAAAGTCTATGGGAGGATTTAACATTTAAGTCTATGGGAGGGTTTAACATTGAAGTCTATGGGAGAATTTAACATTTAAGTCTATGGGAGACTTTAACATTGAAGTCCATGGGAGGATTTGGCATTGAAGTCTATGGGAAGATTTCACATTAAAGTATATGGGAGGGTTTAACATTTAAGTCTATGGGAGGATTTAACATTGAAGTCTATGGGAGAATTTAACGTTGAAGTCTATGGGAGACTTTAACATTGAAGTCCATGGGAGGATTTGGCATTGAAGTCTATGGGAAGATTTAACATTACAGTCTATGGGAGGATTTGGCATTGAAGTCTGGGAGAATTTAACATTTAAGTCTATGGGAGGATTTGGCATTGAAGTCTATGGGAAGATTTAACATTGAAGTCTATGGGAGGATTTAACATTGAAGTCTATGGGAGGATTTTGCATTGAAGTCTATGGGAAGATTTAACATTAAAGTCTATGGGAGGATTTAACATTGAAGTCTATGGGAGAATTTAACATTGAAGTCTATGGGAGACTTTAACATTAAAGTCCATGGGAGGATTTGGCATTGAAGTCTATGGGAAGATTTAACATTAAAGTCTATGGGAGGATTTAACATTTAAGTCTATGGGAGGATTTAACATTGAAGTCTATGGGAGAATTTAACATTGAAGTCTATGGGAGACATTAACATTGAAGTCCATGGGAGGATTTGGCATTGAAGTCTATGGGAAGATTTAACATTTAAGTCTATGGGAGACTTTAACATTGAAGTCTATGGGAGACTTTAACATTGAAGTCCATGGGAGGATTTGGCATTGAAGTCTATGGGAAGATTTAACATTAAAGTCTATGGGAGGATTTAACATTGAAGTCTATGGGAGAATTTAACATTTAAGTCTATGGGAGGATTTAACATTGGAGTCTATGGGAGCCTTTAACATTGAAGTCTATGGGAGGATTTAACATTGAAGTCTATGGGAGGATTTAACATTGAAGTATATGGGAGACTTTAACATTGAAGTCTATGGGAGGATTTGACATTGAAGCCTATGGGAGACTTTAACATTGAAGTCTATGGGAGGATTTAACATTGAAGTCTATGGGAGCCTTTAACATTGAAGTCTATGGGAGGATTTAACATTGAAGTCTATGGGAGGATTTAACATTGAAGTATATTGGAGACTTTAACATTGAAGTCTATGGGAGGATTTAACATTGGAGTCTATGGGAGCCTTTAACATTGAAGTCTATGGGAGGATTTAACATTGAAGTCTATGGGAGGATTTAACATTGAAGTATATGGGAGACTTTAACATTGAAGTCTATGGGAGGATTTGACATTGAAGCCTATGGGAGACTTTAACATTGAAGTCTATGGGAGGATTTAACATTAAAGTCTATGGGAGGATTTGACATTGAAGTCTATGGGAGGATTTGACATTGAAGTCTATGGGAGACTTTAACATTGAAGTCTATGGGAGGATTTAACATTGAAGTATATGGGAGGATTTAACATTGAAGTATATGGGCGACTTTAACATTGAAGTCTATGGGAGGATTTGACATTGAAGTCTATGGGAGACTTTAACCGTGAAGTCTATGGGAGGATTTAACTTTGAAGTCTATGGGAGGATTTGACATTGAGGTCTATGGGAATATTTAACATTGAAGTCTATGGGAGACTTTAACATTGAAGTCTATGGGAGACTTTAACATTGAAGTCTATGGGAGGATTTAACATTGAAGTCTATGGGAGGATTTAACATTAAAGTATATGGGAGCCTTTAACATTGAAGTCTATGGGAGGTTTTAACATTGAAGTCTATGGGAGGATTTAACATTGAAGTCTATGGGAATATTTAACATTTAAGTCTATGGGAGCCTCTAACACAGGCGTGTAGATAAGACTGCCTTAAACGGAAATAATATAAACTCTTTATATTCCATCATCTGTACGTGCAAATGCAGCGGCACCATCAACGCTGTCGTAGGTACGTGCAGTCGATGCACCGTCATCATCGGGCCAAAGGGGCTGTCAGCACGTGCTTGAAACCACTGGAGCCAACGCGCCATGTCTACTGGGTCTATAGGTTTCCAATTGTTTCCAATTGTTTCGAGTTGTCTTCTGAGAGGCGCTCACAGGGCCCCCGTATGTCGCTCAATCGGCCCAGTTTTAGATCACGACAATTTCGGCGGCCGACACGAAACCTGCAGAATCAACTTTTGAGCCAAACATCTGGTGGTGGTGTGTGAGGTCCACTTCCTGTAACTTGTTGATTCAGGCCTTCTGAAAGGCTCTCTTATAATGTATTAGTTCACGGACAAACGGAATGCCGCGAGTTTATATTGCAGCGCGGCTCGTGGCATAAAAGGAGAAATGTGAGCGAATGATCGGGGACAACAAACACGACATTGTTAACGTCCGCACGACTACCTGAGAGAGATTACTTTTTATTTCACGTTCAAAAGGTGTTCGTACAAAGTTCCCGCGCGTGCCGTTCGGATCTTAAAAAAGAGTGGTCGGCAATTATTGTTGTCAAACGCTACACAACAACAAAAAAACACGTGGGTTTTTTTTTACCTTGTGACGGCATTCTCAAACCCAAGTGATCTCATTCCGACCAATCGCAAACACGTTACGTTGTTGCGTTGCCCGTACCGCGTATTCAAATAAACCGCGGGAAACGACCGCAACCCGAATAAAAAAAAACGCAAACGTAAACAAAACGTGGGAACAGCAGTAGAAATAGTAAAACAGTGCTACTGACAAACCCGTCCGTCAGACGTTACCGTCGACGTTTAAACGATCAATGTGCGCTCATTTTCATGGCCAATTCCGCTGTGATGGCACCCACGCATGGCTATCGCTTCCTTACGCCCTTCTGCCAAGCTGTTGCAAACAGAGTTTTAACAGCCAAACCTCCCAAAGTCTGCCGCGGTCAATCGCTTCAGCGGCTCGTCTCAAGCCATGGACCACTGGCCGCTTCGATCTGCTCGCTGACGTCGTTCACACATTCACCGCCGCAACTCCTTAGGTGTACCGTTCACCGCTGAAGCTCGGAACGCACCAGCGGCTCGGCGTTTTATTTTATTCCATTTAGAGGGGCGCAACACCATTGTTTTTAAAGACATCGGTACCGCAGAGAACCGTAGCGAAACGACCGCCGCACTCTTATGATAGCTGGAGCCAAACTGTGCCACGTGCCCTCCCCGCATGGCCTTGTGTGGGAGCCTCGGTACCGATAAAGTTAGTTGACTTTTCCTTCCGATTGCGTTCCGATGACGTCATCGATGACGTCGTTGGAACGTAACCAGAAGGAAAAAAACTGATGACGTACACGTACGCCATCGGAACTGGAATTGGGTTAAAGCCGTCCAGTGGCTCGCCCACCAACCTCGACGTGAGCATTAGAGCTGCCGCCCTTTCCATTGCAGACCAAAACCCACAGACGTTTTCTCATGCAGCCCAGGTCTACCGACACTGCGAAAGTGTCACCGTCATAAAGTTTCCAACACAGTGCCACCAGATGTCGGGACAAATAAACTCAAGTTCGTCACCTGAACACGGATGCCGATTCCCAGAGTGTGCCGGGTCAAACCCGAATATAAATGTTGCTGATCAACTCCCCACCACACGAAAGGAGACCACCGCGACTTGGTCAGTTGGGGTTTGTGAAGGGGAAGCCGAGGACCGGTTTGGATATCGCTCGCCACTGATTTTATTATTACACTTGATTACCCCGGAAGCTTCACTTGAGTTCCATGAGTTTTTTAGGAGGGTCCTAACAAGTATTGACAACAGTGAGCGACGGCCACTGTGCATATTCAAATTGAGTAATTTGCGGATCGTTTCTCTTGATAAAATTTGGGAAAATTTGGCAGCGTGACAGTCGGCGCACGATGTCCTGCTCCTGCGAATCAACGTCGCCGGATCTTTGACGTCCTATTCCACTGTGACGTAAGATGCCGCGTTTTGCGTTCGGTTTAAACCGCAGCGATAACCAGGGTGGCCGCCGATCCGAACCGTGAACAAGCGGCGAACAGCGCTACAAGCTACGCTGCGACGTCTTCAGCCTACGTTAAATATCAAGGAGTACATCCCAGTAAAGTAGAAAAGGTCGCTCCGTTCAAATGTTAAAGTCCCTTTTGGCCACGAAAGGAGGCCATAGGCGGAGTACGTATTATTCCACAGTACATAGTTGTATAGAACACACGGTTTCAAATACACACAGCGTACAACACGTTCAGTATAAAAAACGACCCTGATTATACAATTTTAGGCAATAAAAAGCCGTCGTGGTATTGAAATATTGGTTTACAAGGCTGTGAAAGACCTCATCAACACTCGCGATCCGTTCCACACCGTACCGACGACCACATTTTCATTATGGAGGTGTTCGTTGCAGGGCTGAGAGACGGAGAGAGGCTGTTGGGAGGACGAATGTGTTGAATTTTTTGTGTAAGCATGAGTAAAAAAAAAACATCGATTGTTATGGGAAATTTCAGATTCACAATATTTTTGGGCCAGATCGCATGAGTATGAAAATGTGTCGTTACATTTTTCTCGCGTGATCTGCCCCAGAATAAAATGATGGGTCATAATATTCGTCGCGAAAGCTTACGTGGACATTTGAAATATCATTACAACTTTCGGATTGTTTAGATTACGTCACATTAACGTGTCCACGTCCTCACAGAAGTGATGTCACCCGACACCACGTGACATCATATTTTGGCGGGAAGAGTACGGACGCGAGGTCATGCTCGTGACGGCACGTCCGGTTTTCAGATCCATCCAAAACATTTATTGTATCATCCGAAATTTCATTTCTAGATCAGATTTTTTCTATTTTTTGAAGATTTTTTTGTTTGGTTAACCCAAAGGTCAGAGGAATACCACTGAAGGATCTGGCACCTGTCATGGCAATGTGGAATTTCTACCACTAGCTTTGAGCTGGGCTGCTGACAAGAGTCGAGTGACAGGCTCGTGTTTTTATTTGAGGGTAGTTCCAAAACGTCGGACGTACGTTTCAGACGCTCTAAAACATGTGGGTAATCATCAGCATGGTCACGAAAGTGGTCGTTTACTCCGGAATGGTGTGCCAATCATTTAGGGTTCTAATTAAGATGTCAATAATTAACACGTAGGCTTTCGCGAACAATATTATCCATAAGAGGTTTTTTTGGGTTAGATAACGTGAATATAAATGTGTCGTTCAACCCGCCACCACCCGTTACAGCCAATTAATAAGGTTGGTCACGTAAACAGAACGTGCCAAATTTATATTTACGCGATCTAACCCACAAAGAACCTCTAACGGATGTCCACCTTCCTTGACAAGGGAGATCAAATACCGCGATGTTGAACGTACTCGGACAAGAACCGACTTTCGTCTCCACACCGGGATGGCGCATTCAGATGTTTGTCCGTGTGTCAAAGCACTGATGCATCTCATTCGTCGGCCACATCTTCGAAGACTGTCGAAAATCACCTTCATAATGACACGTGTTCCACCATTGCTACCTCATGCTTACCCCGAGCTCTCATACTCTGATGGTGCATTGTCTTTGAGTTGTGCGCCTTTTGGCGTCATCTGGTCCAACACCATGTGAGACTAGGTTCTAAGGAAAGCTGTCTCGGGTGTGGACCAATCAACTTCAAGGACAGTGCACATTATCAGAGTTGTGTTTTTTGTTTGAATTATGACTACAGGTATTGTGGTTTATGCAAACATGACTCCTCGTAAAAAAGGTGTCAGTTTTGTTGCCAGATAAAAGGGTAAAAAACCAATGATCAATTATCAATGACACGTGTTATTTAGAGTCGTCAACCTCTGGGTGCCCCTCCAATACCAATGCCCTGACAGTGACGTCACCACGGTGCCTGTGCCAGGCCAGGTGCACCTGCCCTCCGCCACCCTGCACACGTGTGTGTGTCCCACCCGTCATTTCGACCTCCTCTATTGACAACTTACAAGTTGCTAAAACGTTTTCTGTTTTACCAGGTAAAACCTGCTGAGCTATGTAGCTCTTTTTTCAGAAGCGACCTGGCCACAAATGATAGCTCAACGAAGCGGCTTATCATCGTGTGGATGGTTATTATAGCACCCAAACACCCTAAACGCGTGTTTATAAATGTAGAAGGGGGGGGGGGGGGGAAACCGGAGGCCCCGGAGAAAAATCAACGCGACCACGGGGAGAGAGACACGCAAACACACAGCAGCAGGCGTCACGATCGGGATCGAACCCACGACCTCCTGTATACCAGGCGAGGTAGTCAACATCTCCTAGCCACCGCAGCGCTCCCATCACCTTATCCTCCATCCATCCTGAGCTTAACCCGATCTTAGGGGCCATCCATTGAGTACGTTTGCATGGAGGGGGGAGGGGGGGTTAACCCAAACGCGTACGCTTGCGTATGGGGGGTCTACTGACAATGCACGCATAGGAAACGGGGGGGGGGGGGTAAAGCCTCGACAATAATTTGTCTACATTGGCCTTCAAATGAGTTAGATAGTCCGGTGGGTGGACTGTTTGCTTAAACGCGTTAATATTATTATTATTCCCTGATCGCTTCTGCGTGGATTAAATATCGGCCGTTCTATAGGATTCGGGGGGGGGGGGGTGGCGGTGTAAAAAGTCCGCGTGCGTACAGGACGGGGGTCAAGCTGACAGATTTGTGCGTACCTACTAAATGGATGCCCCCCTACCCTTCAGCTTACCATTCCCTCCTCAACCTTACACACACACACACACGTGTGTGCGTCCCCCCCCCCCCAAACTCATCATTGCAACCTCCTCTTCCCGATTCCATCAACAACGACGACTCCCCTGCAAGAGTAAACACAAAAAATCCCCACTGCCACCCACCCCCCCTCCTGCCAGGCAATCCCCACCATCCTTACCCCGCCACCTGGATTCCAAGGCGAGCAGCTTCCAATTTCGTTGCATTGCTAAAGTGCAGCCTCCCTCCCCCACCCCCCTCTCCGAAACGTATCGGCAGCACGCAAACGTATTACCGCAGCATGACCACCCACCGCTTAAATCACCCCCCATCCCATTCAAATATTACCCGAGTGATGCAAACCGCTGGCTCGACACCGAAGCTTCAGCGTAATGTAACGGGCACAACGCAGTGCGGACCCACGTGGTTGACTACGTACGGTGCGAAAGAATTTCCAACATGCGTATGTGTGTGTCTGTGTCTACATATACACGTAGAAATCGTGTAACAAATATACAGGCCAGTGCCAACGCAGTGCTCTGGCCGTATGGAGCGTTTGGGCGACAGTGTTTTGCTATCCAAAGCGGCAGGAAGTTCAAAGCGAGTATCTCATGAAGAACGTCAATTCAACAATCTCGATCCCATTCTTTGTCCCCTTTCATTTCATTGAAATAAAACAAAAATCGCAGCCCTTTAGGGTCAAATACACTGTTGGATGAAGGCCTCTGCACTCAGTGCCAGTCGCGTGAGGTTTGATTGACCGGAACTTCACCCGCACTTTGCCTGGCGCTCGGTCGACGGCGATGTTGTTGGGGAGAAATCGGCAGTGCTCGCCAGCTCATGTTCGCCGTGGCCACAGAGTTCCATTCGTCCCATGAGGAAATCGCTCCCGGCACGGTAACGTGGAATTTCCACCACTGGCTCCAAAGGGGCAAATCGATGTCGACGCGTGTGACCGCACTTAATGATGGAATCGGTTTTTTTCCATCAGTTGTGCCTCTGTGCCTGTTGTGATTTGGCGGCCAGATTCAGGTGCGATGAATTTGTTTAAAGGGTTTAAACGCTTTGCCGGATTGTTGGTGTGTTAACTGAAAAATGGTGAAATCTGTCAATCGAAATGAAACGCGCGCTCACTGCACCCAGCTCCCAGTGCCACCCCACGTGTCTCCCCACGTGTCTCCCCAGCTGTGAAATCGCTCACGGGGGGGGGGGGGCAGCGACTGTCTGTGTGGCGAGCAAGCAACCTGAGCTGTGAGCTGTGAGTGGAGTGAGGAGCCAGACGGAGAGTTCTTCTAGACTGGGATGACAGCCTCGGGACATCGATGGTGGTGATGATGATGATGATGGTGGTGGTGATGACGATGATGAAGATGATGGTGGTAACAATGATGGTGATTACGATGGTGACGATGATGATGGTGGTGACGATGATGATGGTGGTGGTGATGATAATGGTGGTGGTGGTGATGACGGTGATGATGATGATGGTGGTGGTGATGGTGATGATGGTGGTAATGGTAATGGTGATGACGGTGATGATGATGGTGGTGGTGATGATGGTAGTGGTGGTGGTGATGGTGGTGATGATGATGATGGTGACGATAACGGTGGACACTGGCACTGTGATATGACGGTGGCAATCATGATGGCCAAGGTGACACTCCGTTTGAAACAATATTTGAACCTCATTAAAATGATATGCAAGACTGCATATTTTCAATTGTAAACTAAGCCCAACGGTATTTTACCCAATTTTAAATTCATCGCATCCGAAAAGTGTTTTTGTTTATCAAGCCTCGGGAGTTTTTTTTTGCTTTACTTTTTTTTCTTAAAAACGTTTCCACACAGATCCCAATTCCCTCCTGGGATATACAGTACCGACGTGTGAATAAAATACTTAACAAGTGACTGCTGATGAGCATTATGCACGCAACGTTTATGTATAAAGGGGTCTATCAAAAAACGTCACATTTTTTTTCTGTACAAAGTAAGGGTTTTTTTAAGCTCGTGTTTAGTGCAGTTTATTCGTACTTTTATTTTTTTAAGTGAAAAAAATCGTTGTGGCCGGAGCTCATTATCCACAGGCTAAACCCCTCCCCCCCCCCCAAACGCAGCGGTAGAAATTCCACATTCCTTTGGCGGGGCACAGTCTGTCCAAAGCATGACCCCGACCCGATACGCGCACACCCGGCTGAGTGGCAGGGGCGGCGACGCTGCAGTCGGAGCGATTGACTCGTGACCGGTAGGTTACGAGTTCAAACCCTGGTGCGGGTCGCCATGGTTCATCATCTCGCTGGGGAGGGGGTCGATAAACCTGATGCAACTTCATGGGGATTTCAACAACGTTCGTCTGATGGGACAGGCTGCCCCCCCTCCCCCCCTCCATGGGGGAAAAAAATGCGGAATTTCCAGCACTCTCTCAGAATAGCCCAAAGACGCGAGAAATGACCGATGCTCCTCTGAGCATTGAGTGCGTCACTTGTGTCTGCGCGTGCGCGCGTGAATTAATCGCAGCGATCCGTTGACGATACACTGACTGCGAGAATTCTCTGAATCAATGAGGGTTTTGTTTTGCTACGATCGGATGAGATGAGGGTTCTGTATTGCATGCATTGAGGGCCCCTTGTCAAAATACGATTGATATTTTAACATCAACAAATCACTGTCGTCTACATATACAGATCCTCCATTTGGCCTCGCAGATCTTGGTAGCTTGTTGGCGAGCGACCGGCATGGCAAAGGAGAGTTGGTGGTGCATGCAGCACCACGCCAGCCCCGCCGTCTTTGTCTCCCCGGCACCGGTTTTCACACGCCGTGCCAAGGCACTCATTTATGGCCGAGTCGATTTAGGAGAGGCCCAGGTCCTGGTGTTACATCTCTGGGTTTCGTTGCGCAGGGCGCAGTAACCACCGCACCCTACCGCTCCGTTATGCGCGCACGCAGGCGTGTGGATACCATACTTAACATATGGCTTTGGTATTATGTACTTTGTGTGTGTGTGTACATATCTGTACGTTTTAGTACACCAACCTAGTCGGCTTACCAGACAGTGAACCGGGTATACATTTGAACATCCTATTGCTGGGATTGGTCGTGTTTAGGATCATCAACGAAGCCAGCCGAAGCTCCCGCGAATGGATGCCAGAGAAGCTGAATTCCCGCTCCCAGCCCCCCAAGAACTCCCACGCAGCTCATGCTGGCAAATCCACCGCTAGTCACGGCTCTGCAATAAACATTGTGAATGTTGTCAACACATCTCAATTTGCGTTTGCCAATTCCCTCCACCATCCGACGCAGCCGATGAGCAGGCGCGCGTACAATCAGCAACGAGTTTCTAATTTCCATTGTGAGAATTGTTCTCCAGGTTGCCGGTGAGTGAGCTGAAAGAATCAGGAGAGGAATGTAGCGTGTTGTTCGACACGCGTACACTGGCGTGACAATTCTTTTGTTTGACTGTGTTGGGTGGTGGAGGGTAAATTAACACAACACAAATTTGGCACAAATCACGATGTCGTTGCCGAACCCGGAAGATCGATCGTGAATCGTAGCACTGGCTGCGGAAAAATCCCAGGTGTTAAGAAGTTGAAAAATAATTCGCGTCATCGAGGGAAGACTCGCGCGCTCGTCTCACTCGCCGAATCTCAGGACTCATTTTCAGGAGAGTCCTGAATCAGGCCATTTTGAGCAACGAATTATTAAAACTATTCTGTTGCTTGTCGAAACAATTTCATTGTTGGAAAATGCAATTAGCGAACTGTCAATCGTCGAAACAATGAAATCGTCGAACTGTCAATCGTCGAAACAATGAAATCGTCGAACTGTCAATCGTCGAAACAATGAAATCGTCGAACTGTCGATCGTCGAAACAATGAAATCGTCGAACTGTCAATCGTCGAAACAATGAAATCGTCGAACTGTCGATCGTCGAAACAATGAAATCGTCGAACTGTCAATCGTCGAAACAATGAAATCGTCGAACTGTCAATCGTCGAAACAATGAAATCGTGGAACTGTCGATCGTCGAAACAATGAAATCGTCGAACTGTCAATCATCGAAACAATGAAATCGTCGAACTGTCGATCGTCGAAACAATTAAATTGTCGAAACAAATTCCGTTTGTTTTCCGTTCATTGTCCTAAAACCCGGACCACCTGGAGAAAACCCCACCTTGCATACGATGGGTTAATGCTCGAAAGGTCTGCACATATGGGTTCGCAACCATCCCCACCCCCCCTCCCCGCTTGTTGTACCACACATCTGGTTTAACCCGAAGCCCCTAGCGGGTTTGGGAGTTTTGTAAAATCTCCGTGTGATCCGCTGACCCTTTCCTCAATCGTGCCGGATCACAGATAAACTAAACTAAACTTTTTATTTTATTTTGTACTTTTCTTCTGTTGAAGCCCCACTGAGCTAATACCGTGCCAGCTCTTTTTCCGGAAGCGACCTGGCCACAAATGATAGCTCAACTAAGTGGCTTATCGTCACGTGGCAATTTCGAGCAGCCAAATATTCTAAACGCGACAAATACAGATACGCGAGATCGCAGCTTCCTAGGTTGGAGTCCATTCACTGGTTGTCAAGCTTCTTCATTGTACAGCGTCCGTCCCCACGTCCTCTAATCGTCACTCACCCTCTCTTTAATAAAACGACGTTCGGCGTCGTTGTTGTGGTTTTTCAAATCATAAATAATCGGCAATCGTTGGCCGATTCCGTTCTCCCGGTTGGATTGGACAAAAAAGAACCCGATCGCTCTTGAAAGGACATTGACCGGAAACATAACGGCTTGCTCGCGGTGATGATGACATCATGGAGTCTTTCAGAATTGCTTTGGTAAAAGTCCCTTGCGGCAATTCCTGGTGCTGTTGGTATGGGTCAACAGCGGCGGCAAGGGTAGCAGGTTTACAAGGCGACACCACTATCAATTCCACGTTCCAGTGGCAGGGCCCAGTCCAGCAGCCAGTGGATGAGAATTGCGGACCTCCCGACCACAATCACCTGTTATCGTCATCATCGTCGTCACAACGTTGAGGTTTAGGTGGCCATGATTGTTGCGACGACGCTCTTCCTTGCCGACGCAATCCCAGCGATCGTCATCCCCCATCCGTGACGGCGAACGCAACGACGATGTCGTCGACCGCAACAGTTTGGGCGGCCACGATTATTGGCGAGTCCGCGGGGGGCAGCTCTCCATCGCCCTCCTGAGTCCCGGCAGGGTGGCCCTCCCGGCCCAGAAGAGGTCGTGGTCGGAGGAGGTGCTGAGTCTCTTGACGAGGTTCTTCTCGTAGAGCAGGGGGTGGTAGGCCCCCTCGGTGCACGCCCGGTCCGTGTAGTCCTCGTGGTAGTGGCACAGGTCGGTGCGGCGCCGCGACGGCAGGAACTCGTAAACGCTCACCTCGTCGCACAGCCACATCATCAGCACGACGCCTGCTCGCGCACGCACGCACGCACGTGGCGACACGCGTTAAGGGGGGGGGGGGGGTCACGTACAGACCGAGATGCGGGCACGCACGTTTCACGCTCGGCTAAAAACAAAACGGTTTGTATCTTAGCAGGTAAGGCCCACTGGAGCTACAGTAGCTATTTTTCAGAAGCGACGTGGCCCAACAAATGACAGCGCTCATCGACGTGGCTTATCGCCGTGTGGACATTCACCGCAGCCAAATACTCTAGACCAGGGGTCCTCAAACTTTTTAAACAGGGGGCCAGTTCACTGTCCCTCAGACCGTTGGAGGGCCGGACTATAGTTAAAAAAAACTATGAACAAATTCCTATGCACACTGCATATATCTTGTTTTGAAGTGAAGAAACAAAACAGGAACAAATACAATATTTAAAATGAAGAACAAGTAAAGTTAAATCAACAAACTTGCCGGTATTTCAATGGGAACTATGGGCCTGATTTTGGCTAATGAGATGGTCAATGTCCGGTTCCATTTTGTCACTGCTAGTCGTAACAAGTGATGCAAGTGTGCATCCGTTAGTCTAGATCTGGTTGGAGATTTCAAATGTTTCATTCTGGAAAAAGTCTGTTCACAGACATAAGTGCTGCCAAAGATGGTTGCCATTTTGAGTGCATGGTTCCTGAGATGAGGATATGTCTCAGAGGGGAGAGATGCATAGAAATTATGGAGGCTGCTTGACTTGAATGCGTCTTTCAGAGTCACAATTCTGCAGTTCAGCCAGTTCCATTTGGTAAATTGTATCCACATTTTCAATGTCAATATAAAATAGGTTACGGAAAAGCTGTATGTCCTGTTCATGGAGATGAAGCTCTTTAAATCTAAATTGGAACTCCTTTTGCAATTTTTCCAGTGAATCCACACATGTTTTATTTGGGAATTGCAACCAATGGTTTTTCCGCTAACAGATTTTGACTTGTGGGGAGATGGCAGAAGTTTTACTCCTTAACTTGTTTGATGAGGAGGCCTAATTTTACTTCAAATGCTTTGACATGTGATTGCATATCACAGAGGAGCTTCCCCTTTCCTTGAAGTTGCACATTGAAACTGTTGAGTAGCTCTGTTACATTTGTCAGAAAGGCAAGGTGCCATTTCCATTCTGAATCATTGAGCTCTGGTACTTCTTTGTTTTTTGAAAGCAGAAAAGCTGTAATCTGTGGAAGTAAGTCATAGAAACGTTTCAAAACTCTCCCTCGACTCAGCCAACGGACTTCTGTGTGGTACAGAACATCTTCATAGTCAACATTTAGTTCAGACAGAAATTCCAGAAATTGTCTGTGGTTTAGTGCATGAGCTCTAATGAAGTTAACACAAGATACCACAATTTTCATAACAGAGTTCCACTTCAGTGATTTACTACACAGCGCTTGTTGGTGGATGAGGCAGTGTATGGCTATTGGATGAGAATGGTTATGTTTGTCCATCTCTTGGTTAATGCGAGCAATTACTCCTTTCTTAGACCCCACCATGCTAGGAGCACCATCAGTTGTCACACTGGCTAGTTGAGCCCAGTTCAGCTCCAAACCATTCACAGTTTGGCAAACCTTTTCATAGATATCCTCTCCTGTAGTTGTTCCTTTGATGCTTTGCAGTGCAGCAAGCTCTTCTGTGACTTCGAAATAGTCATTCGTCCCACGAATAAAAATTAGAAGTTGTGCAGAACCACGAACATCATTGCTTTCGTCGAGTGCCAAAGAAAAATCGGAAAGTTTTTTTGTGGAGTTTTGCAAATGCTGATGCAATTTGTCTCCCATTTCTTCAATCCTCCGTGTAATTGTAGGTCCTGAAAGACTCACTGTGCTAAATAAATCGGCCTTCTCTGGACACATCTCTTTGGCAACAGAAAGAAGGCATTCTTTAACAAATTCTCCCTCCACGAATGGTCTGCCAGTGCACGCTATTAGCTTGGCAACTTGCAAACTTGCTCGCAGTGATGAAATATTTAGCTGCTTCCGCTTCACAAAAGTATTTTGCTGAGTTGTTAATGTATTTTTCAGTTTTAATATTTTATCTTTTCTCCCTTCTCCGACCAAACAATCATATTTATCTTTATGTTGAGTTTCATAGTGTCGACGTAAATTGTATTCTTTGAACACAGACACTATATTCTGGCATATCAGACACACAGCTCTTCCCTTGTACTGCATGAAAAAGTAATCATAAGTCCACTTTTCTTTGAATATCCTACACTCCGAGTCAATTTTTCTCTTTCTTGACATCAGTTTCCTAGGGAGTCAAAATTTCTATTAGTAAAATACCAATATATATACAGCGCTACAAAAACAATATACCAGCAATAACTTTGCCCACACAGAGACATACAGACTGCACTGCCCATCAATGCAGTCTGATTGAGGGAACTCCGCTTTTACCCCAGGCTCACACTGGTGCCGGTGCCATTAAAACGTTAATTACACCTGCAGTTTTGTTCACAGATCGCAGTACATCCCCAGCACACAGGAATATCACTGGGAGTGGAGCCGAGGGGCAAGTGAGGGAGCTGAGGGAGGGTTGAGCCAGTCAAGCGCAGCCAGGGGAGGGCTGGCAGTCTTAGGCCTGGGGGGCAAGTCCAGTCAATTGGCCCATTGAACCATTCACCAGCGCAGCCCAATGAGTGCCCACAGCCGCAGCTCAATCAGTGCCCACCGCCGCAGCTCAATCAGTGCTCACCAGCGCAGCCAAATCAGTGCCCACCACCGCAGCCCAATGAGTGCTCACCAGCGCAGCCCAATTAGTGCTCACCAGCGCAGCCCAATTAGTGCTCACAAGCGCAGCCCAATTAGTGACCATGGGCCGGATAAATGTCCTCGGCGGGCCGCATGTGGCCCGCGGGCCGTAGTTTGAGGACCCCTGCTCTAGACGCACGTTGATTCTAAATGTGGGCCGGAGGATCCGGAGAAAAATCTACGGCGACCACGGGGAGAACGCACAAACTCCCAATATACAGCGGGCGTCAGGGTCTGGGTTGTGCCCACGATCTCCTGCGTACCAGAGCAGGTCTGTCGACAGACCTGCTCTCCACCTGAGGACGGCTGCTTGCGTTGTGGCCGAAACGTCGTGAGAATTATTTTATTATGTTTTATTTTTATTATTTTATTATTTCCATTCTACCTGACTTTACCGAAAGAACCAAGAAGATGAATCCCTGCAGTCACGAAAGCTTTAAATCGAAATTGTGACTTATTGCAAAGTGGTCACTCGCGCTCTGTAGGTGGTGTCGCTTGCACGAGGTGCAGTAGCGCGCTTTGTCCAGCAGATGGGGCACCGCTGTGCTGAGCGCGCGTCAAGTACGAATAAGCCGCACTCGCCTGACCCAGTGGCCCAGCCACTTCTACGGGAAAAGCCTCAGCTGGCCCCTCCCGAGTATTTTAAGCAGAAAACGATTAATCTACTTTGTTTCTTATTCTTGGTTCTTTCGTTAAAGTCACGTAGAAAGGAAATAATACAATAGTAAAAATATAAAGCAATAAAATTCTCACGACGTTTCGATTGCTTGTGTTGCAGTCGAAACGTCGTGAGAATTTTATTGTTTTATATTTTTATTGTTTTATTATTTCCCTTCTACGTGACTTTACCGAAAGAACCAAGAATATGAATCCCTGCAGTCACGAAAGCTTTAAATCAAAAATATGTTTCTTGTTCATGTTTTTGTTTGTTGCGGTTGCACCCGAATCAAGAGCCGAATGCCTCACAGGGCTATACCTAATAAATGAAACTGAAAAACTGAAATGATTGCTCAACCAGCCGTGTGCCGCTGGTGACGTCATCGGCATCACCGTCACGCTGGGCGTGGCTTGTCAGGGGTTTCCCGCCTTCGGTGAGGCCAGAATAATGGACAGCAAAAACAAACTGAAGTCGAATTTCGATTTAAAACTTTCGTGACTGCAGGGATTCATATTATTGGAGACAAAGGCGGCCGGGCGTGGTGCTGGCCACCCACGCCTCGTGTGCCGTGCCGGCCGTTTGTTGTTGTAACGTTCTGACCAGCCCCCTACTGGAAATCTGTGAAAAAGAGCTTCACAGCTCATCGGATTCCTCCAGTATGAAATCATATTCTGAATTCTGATCGTAGGGTCCTACTCGCTGACGGCGCTTGCTCCAACAAGTCTGTGAAGGCTAAAACGGGGGGGCGGTGGGGGGGCGGGGGGGGGCGGGGATCTTTTGCCTGCGTACCCAGGAAGCCGGAGGACGGCGGGTTGGGCTGGATGCGCTCACTGGCGCTGTCCTGCAGCAGTTCCCAGATGCGCCACAGGTAGGCGGGGTGCAGCACGAACGCCGGCTGCGTTGGGTGGCGTTGGCGGCGGCGCAGGAACGCGGGGAAGAAGTTGTAGTCCGGGTCGTGGAACCACTGCGGGATGGCCGAGATGGAGAGGACTTGTCAAAGGCACACGCACGCCCACCTCGTACCGCATGTGTGTGTGGTGGTGTAGCGGTTAGCGCGACGCTGCGCTATGAACCTGGCGAGCCGGGTTCGATTCCCGCTCACGGCCAACACCGGTGACGATTGTTTGAACCGGTCCTGGGCCTCAAATGAGTACCTGGTGCGGTGTGTAAACATCGCCGCTAGGGAGACAAAGGCGGTCGGGCGTGGTGCTGGCCACCCACCCCCTCGTGTGCCGTTCTGGCCTTCATAGGTGCTCGCTAACAGCACTTGCCCCGACAGTCTGTGAAGGCTATACGGGGTATCTTTGTGCCTGTGTGTGGTGGTGTGGTGGTGTAGCGGTTAGCGCGTCACTGCGCTACGAACCTGGCGACCTGGGTTCGATTCCCGCTCACGGCCAACACCGGTGACGATTATTTGAACCGGTCCTGGGCCTCTCCTAGGTCGACTCAGCCTCAGATGATTACCGTACCATGAATACAGTGACCTCAGTTGGATTCCCGGCAACAGCGACCATCTGTGGCTACGTTATATGAACCGGCCCCGGTCTTAAATGAGTACCTGGGGAGACAAAGGCGGTCGGGCACTTTTCTTGCCACACTACCTACACCTCCTTGTGCACCGTACCGGCCTTCATAGGTGAGCTACTCGCTAACAGCAGCACTTGCCCCAACATTCTATTGAAGGCTATACGGGAGAATCGTATGACTTTGTCATTGTACACCACTTGCCCCAACATTCTATTGAAGGCTATACGGGGGAATCGTATGACTTTGTCATTGTACACCACTTGCCCCAACATTCTATTGAAGGCTATACGGGGGAATCGTATGACTTTGTCATTGTACACCACTTGCCCCAACATTCTATTGAAGGCTATACGGGGGAATCGTATGACTTTGTCATTGTACACCACTTGCCCCAACATTCTATTGAAGGCTATACGGGGGAATCGTATGACTTTGTCATTGTCCAGCACTTGCCCCAACATTCTATTGAAGGCTATACGGGAGAATCGTATGACTTTGTCATTGTCCAGCACTTGCCCCAACATTCTATTGAAGGCTATATGGGGGAATCGTATGACTTTGTCATTGTCCAGCACTTGCCCCAACATTCTATTGAAAGCTATACGGGAGAATCGTATGACTTTGTCATTGTACACCACTTGCCCCAACATTCTATTGAAGGCTATACGGGGGAATCGTATGACTTTGTCATTGTCCAGCACTTGCCCCAACATTCTATTGAAGGCTATACGGGGGAATCTTAGACTTTGTCATTGTACACCACTTGCCCCAACGTTCTATTGAAGGCTATACGGGGGAATCGTATGACTTTGTCATTGTACACCACTTGCCCCAACATTCTATTGAAGGCTATACGGGGGAATCGTATGACTTTGTCATTGTCCAGCACTTGCCCCAACATTCTATTGAAGGCTATACGGGGGAATCGTATGACTTTGTCATTGTCCAGCACTTGCCCCAACGTTCTAGTGAAGGCTATATGGGGGAATCTTATGACTTTGTCATTGTCCAGCACTTGCCACAACGTTCTATTGAAGGCTATACGGGGGAATCTTATGACTTTGTCATTGTACACCACTTGCCCCAACAGTCTGTTGGCGGCGTAGTGCCCCCCCCCGCCCCCCCCCCCCCCCCTGCCCCCCGTACCTGTGTGAGGTTGAGTGAGTAGGGCGCCGGGTCCCACACGAGCAGCGCCACGTCACGGTAGAGAGTGCTCCGGGAGAAGTTGTTCTGAGGCCGCGCCAGGATCTGCGAACGCGAGGGGCAGACCCGGGGGGGTGCGGGAGGTGATTCTTAGACGCCCTCTTGAACCCTTTCACGGCCCGCCGCCGTCTAAACTAAACTACTTCTTAGTTTAACAGGTCACGGCCCCGCTGAGGCTGTGTAGATATTTTTCAGAAGCGACTTCGCCCTACAAATGATCGCTCAGCAAAAGTGTCTTATCACGTGGAAATCTATAGCAGTAGCCAAACACCGTAAACGCACGTCGATTCTTCAAATGTGGAGGGAGAAACCGGAGGACCCGGAGAAAAATCCACATGACTATGACGAGGACACGCAAACTCCAAAGAAACAGCAGGTGTCCAAGTCGGGATCGAACCCACGACCTCCTGTATACCGGGCGAGGTAGCTAACATCTCCTAGCCACGGTGGCGATGTATTCCTGGGACCCAGCAATGCACCTCCAGTGGGGGAAGAACGTTCCAATGTTTTCTCTCGACCCAGAACGCCGAGTTTCCTCCGGACAACTCGTGGCAAAAATGTGGAAAGGAAAAATACCGCGCTCGGACCAGGGTCATGCCCCCCTGTTCAAAAGCCAGCCGATCGACAGACGGGTCCGTGTGTGGTGGGGTAAAGTGTGGGTACTCCCACGTCTATCCAAGATGCCTGACCAGTGTGGAAGAGTAGGCCAAATACCCTCTTAGAGGAGCTCTCTGGAGCCCCCGCCTAGGAGCAGAGGCCCCTTCTGCCAGCAGTGGTGTGAGCAGGCAGCTGCAGGGCCGCGCCTTCATCCGTTACTTGTTCTACTCTGTTACTGGTTCTACTCTGTTACTGGTTCTACTCTGTTACTGGTTCTACTCTGTTACTGGTTCTACTCTGTTACTGGTTCTACTCTGTTACCGGTTCTACTCTGTTACCGGTTCTACTCTGTTACCGGTTCTACTCTGTTACTGGTTCTACTCTGTTACCGGTTCTACTCTGTTACTGGTTCTACTCTGTTACTGGTTCTACTCTGTTACTGGTTCTACTCTGTTACTGGTTCTACTCTGTTACTGGTTCTACTCTGTTACCGGTTCTACTCTGTTACTGGTTCTACTCTGTTACTGGTTCTACTCTGTTACTGGTTCTACTCTGTTACCGGTTCTACTCTGTTACCGGTTCTACTCTGTTACTGGTTCTACTCTGTTACTGGTTCTACTCTGTTACCGGTTCTACTCTGTTACCGGTTCTACTCTGTTACTGGTTCTACTCTGTTACCGGTTCTACTCTGTTACCGGTTCTACTCTGTTACCGGTTCTACTCTGTTACTGGTTCTACTCTGTTACCGGTTCTACTCTGTTACTGGTTCTACTCTGTTACTGGTTCTACTCTGTTACTGGTTCTACTCTGTTACTGGTTCTACTCTGTTACTGGTTCTACTCTGTTACCGGTTCTACTCTGTTACTGGTTCTACTCTGTTACTGGTTCTACTCTGTTACTGGTTCTACTCTGTTACCGGTTCTACTCTGTTACCGGTTCTACTCTGTTACCGGTTCTACTCTGTTACTGGTTCTACTCTGTTACCGGTTCTACTCTGTTACCGGTTCTACTCTGTTACTGGTTCTACTCTGTTACCGGTTCTACTCTGTTACCGGTTCTACTCTGTTACTGGTTCTACTCTGTTACTGGTTCTACTCTGTTACCGGTTCTACTCTGTTACTGGTTCTACTCTGTTACTGGTTCTACTCTGTTACCGGTTCTACTCTGTTACTGGTTCTACTCTGTTACCGGTTCTACTCTGTTACTGGTTCTACTCTGTTACTGGTTCTACTCTGTTACCGGTTCTACTCTGTTACTGGTTCTACTCTGTTACCGGTTCTACTCTGTTACTGGTTCTACTCTGTTACTGGTTCTACTCTGTTACTGGTTCTACTCTGTTACCGGTTCTACTCTGTTACCGGTTCTACTCTGTTACCGGTTCTACTCTGTTACTGGTTCTACTCTGTTACCGGTTCTACTCTGTTACTGGTTCTACTCTGTTACCGGTTCTACTCTGTTACCGGTTCTACTCTGTTACCGGTTCTACTCTGTTACCGGTTCTACTCTGTTACCGGTTCTACTCTGTTACCGGTTCTACTCTGTTACCGGTCCTACTCTGTTACCGGTTCTACTCTGTTACCGGTTCTACTCTGTTACCGGTTCTACTCTGTTACCGGTTCTACTCTGTTACTGGTTCTACTCTGTTACTGGTTCTACTCTGTTACTGGTTCTACTCTGTTACTGGTTCTACTCTGTTACCGGTTCTACTCTGTTACTGGTTCTACTCTGTTACCGGTTCTACTCTGTTACCGGTTCTACTCTGTTACTGGTTCTACTCTGTTACCTGTTCTACTCTGTTACTGGTTCTACTCTGTTACTGGTTCTACTCTGTTACTGGTTCTACTCTGTTACTGGTTCTACTCTGTTACTGGTTCTACTCTGTTACTGGTTCTACTCTGTTACTGGTTCTACTCTGTTACTGGTTCTACTCTGTTACTGGTTCTACTCTGTTACTGGTTCTACTCTGTTACTGGTTCTACTCTGTTACTGGTTCTACTCTGTTACTGGTTCTACTCTGTTACTGGTTCTACTCTGCTTTGTCTTGTGCTACACCGCAGCTCTTGCCTGGGAGTTGACGAGACGGATCGTGGTCTTGGTCCCGACGTCATTCTCGAAGTGTTCGGTCGGCGCAGCGTTGAAGCGGAGCACAGCATCGTGAGCGTCTGTCGGAGGAGGGGCGCGATGGTGAGGGCCTTTAAAGGAACTCGCGACATGAACCCACGACGTCAACACTGACCCACAGTGTCAACACTGACCCACGGCATCAACACTAACCCTCAGTGTCACTGGAGGCTTTAGGTCAGTCACATGGTTGGCTACACGTGACCTACTATAGACCACAATGCACTGTGCATGCGGTTCGCTGCTGCATACCAATGCATGTGTGTATCGTATATCTGACGAGGCCATTGTGAGCCTCCTGTAGACAACAATACCCATCAACAGGGTTGGAGGTCACGACCTGGGAGGTGCTTGTTCAATGTACGTTGAACTTCTTTCGCGCCGTACGAGGCCAACCGTGCTCATCGGAGGTGCGGGGGTAAGGACAACAAACCAAACACCAAAAGCAGTTCGAAAATAAATGGAGTTTTCAATCTCGACGATTTAAAAGTGTACGGGCCATGACACAAAGAAACGAGGTTCATTTTACCAGGTAAGGCCCACCGAGCTTTGTGGCTCTTTTTCAGAAGCGGCCTGGTCACAAATAATAAGCCCAACGTGGACATTTATAGCAGCCAAATACTCTTAACGCGTGTTTCCCAATGTGGTCGGAAAAACCCGAGGACCCGGAGAAAAATCCACTCCAAGTATACAGGCGTCAAAGGTAGGGGATCAAACCCACAACCTCCTGTAGAACAGGTGAGGTAGTTAACATCTCGGCACCCTGACGATCTGGCTGAATCGCTCAACCAACCACCGCTACCATCTCATTGCTTCTCTCAAACCGTTCCAGTTGGTGGCACGTGTGTGGAAGGGATGTGTTTGGGTAAGAAGGAGAGGGGTGGGGGTGGGGGGGTGACACACACACAACCCTCACCGATTTCTCGTCCCAGCCCCGACCCGAGCATGGCTCCTGCCGACGACACGACGGCGCAGCGCTCCAGCGAGCGCCCCCCGGACACGGCGCGCTCCAGCCCGCCCGCGTCCAGCGCCTCTCTCCACGCGCCCATCGCGGAGAAGGGCGCCTCGGAGCCTCCGAGCGTGAGCGTCGACCGCAGCGCCGCCACCCGCTCGGCCACCAGGCACAGGAGGTCGCGCCGGCCGGCCGCCGAGAGCGGCCCCGCGGGAGGAGGCCGCCCGACCGCTCCGGCGTAGCGCACGCCGTGCTTGTTCTGCTCGATGTACTTCTCGCGCGCCCGCTGCAGGCGCGGCGCCAGCTGCCGCGAGCCCGTGCCCTCGTTCCACACGCCCGCGTGGATCGCGCGTGGCCACGCGGCGGGACGCGCCGCGGGCCGCGGCCGCGGCCGTCGTTGGGGCCACCGGGGTTGTTGGTGTCTCGGTCGGGGTTGTTGGGGTCGGGGTTGCTGGGGTTTCTGGGGTCGCGGTCTCGCCCGGCCATTCCCCACGGGACCTCCCGCCGGCGCGACGCCGTCTCGCGACACGACCTTCAGGACGCCGCTCCTGCCGGGCGCCCTCCGGAGCGCCGGCCCGTCGCCTCCGGCCTCCGCGGGCGGCGGCGGCGAGAGCTCGGCCCCCGCCCCGAGCCGCCCGTCTTCCCGATTGGCGAGCAGCAAAGCCCGGGGCGGATTCCCCGCGAAGGATTCCGCCGGACCCGGCCGCGCCGGCCCGCGGAACCCGTCGTCCCGTCGCCTCCCGCCGATTCCACCGTCATCGGCGTCGCTCGGAGGTTTCCGCGAGGGTCGCGGGTGGCGGCGGTTGCCGCCGCCGCTCCCCAGGAGTCGCGTGACGGCGCCCAGCGAGCGCGAGAGGGCGGCGGGAGCGGAGGCGTCGCGGTTGACGTCGCCCAGCAGCAGGCACACGGCGGCGAGCGCCAGCAGCCACGAGAGGAAGCAGGCGGCGAGGAAGAGGCGCCAGCCGGGCACACGCCGGCGCTGGCAGGCCATTTCCCAAAATCCCACCCCGCCTGCCACGGTTGCCTTCCTCCGGCAGCAGGAGAGGCGGTGTTGCTACCGGCAGTAGTAGCACTTGCGCAGTGTGGTTCACACGGGCCCGTGTTGCAAGGAGCTAAATCGGAATATTTTGACGGGAGGAATCCGATGAGCTGTGAAGCTCATTAAAGTGGTGCCCGCCCACCCTCACCCCCCGTCACAGTCCCCCTTCCTTGCGGCCTGGAGCCTGGACCCGTTCCGACCCAGTGCCGGTCTCACTGCGTGCGCACTCGGCGGCGAAGTCGTCCAGCGACTGCGACGGCACTACCGCTCTGCGAACATCGCTGCCGCCCTTGTTGGCACCGCCGCGACTCAACTCCTCCTCCTCCCTCCCGTTGTTCCGCTCACCATCCCTCCCCCTCCCAGGCCGCCCAGCACCCCCCCCCACGCCGTCAGGTGCGTGAGAGTCTCCCGGTCGGGGGGGGGGTGGCAGGAGAGTCGGTCAGGAGCTCATCGCGTGAGAGGCGAGTGTCGATCTGACACACGGAGAGAGAGACGCGGTGGGGGGGGGGGGCAGAGCAAGGCTCAAAGTTAATGGGCCATCGTTGACGATGCCGCCGCCGCCGTTATTACGGAAGGGGGGGGAGCAAAGGTCAATGTAGGTTCCCGCGTACTTCTACTCAACAAATTTGTCAAAAAGCAATGCCGGGTCTTATCTTGTGATTAAGGCCAATGAAGATACCAACAATAACAGTCACCATTTGTCACTTCAGTTGGCTCGTGAGCGGCAACTGGGGGGGCGCGGGGTCATTTACGCCACGGTTCCGGTATCACCGCTCCGTTCAGTCGCAATCTTATCTCTTATACATCGCAACTTACTAACTTACTCAGTGGCGATAAAACCAATAGCAGCTGCACCCTTAACGGACTCATGCCCACTCTGGGGCTGGTGCTACGTGACGCTACGCCACACGGGGTACGGCTGTACGTATGTACGCGTACGCGGTTAGCGCGTTGTTCTACAAACCCGGCGACCCGAGTTCGAATCCCGCTCACGGCCACCAACACAAGTGGCAATTATCTGAACCGGTCCGGGCATTCGGCAAGGACCCTTTCGAAGATGCGGGTCTGATTTTGACGGGGAAATAATCACTAACGTCATTGCGGATAATATAAATAACCAAATAGATCAGCAGACGATACAATGACGGGGTCATCATGTGAAGTGCGTAAAGCTCGCTGGCAGGAAGTCACGGGACAGACCCGGGTAGATGTTGTAAATTACCTGAGATGACTGGCACCTCTCAGGCTGATTAACTGCACCTATTAAGGCCGGCACAGCACACGATAGGGTGGCCAGCACCATGCCCCGCCGTCTTTCTCTCCCCAGTGCTGATGTTTATACACCGCACAATGTACTCATTTAAGGCTGAGTCGACCTACACCAGCACACATGCCAGCATGCACACACTGTGTGTGTGTGGGGGGACCGGTGGTACAGCGGTTAGCGCGTTGTTCTACAAACCCGGCGACCCGAGTTCGATTCCCGCTCACGGCCACCAACACAAGTGGCAATTATCTGAACCGGTCCTGGGCCTTCCCTAGGTCTTTCGCACCGTACGTAACCAACCGTGCTAATCGGAGGTGTGGGAGGAAAACAACAAACTATTTAAAATTTTAAACGACAACTGGGAATTGGAATGATAAGAGATAAGATGGAAAAACGTGTAGAGAAGCCGGGGTGATTAAGCCAGCGCGCAATAAATGCAAATCCTTCGCCAGTCTCATCTCTCTTATCTTTCCGCCGCCTCTTCAGAATCGGAATATTCATTCACACCGGAGGAATCCGATGAGCGATAAAGCTCTTTTTCAAAGATGTCCAATCGTTGTTTGTTCTGTCCTCCCATACTCTTGTTTCCTTTCACTTGTTTTTGTATTGACGGGGGTAATGGCAGCTGTCATATCTTCGTCGCCCAGACGAGACATCCCACTTGTCAGTACGACTTGGGGTGACATAACTGCTCGCGGTTCCAATTTCGTTCCGTGACCAACAACAGTGAATTGTGTTAAAATGAGTGGGGGGGGGGGGTGTTAAAATCATACACTCTTATCGGCACGAATAAAGTGTAACTAATTTAGGTGATTTAAAGCTTTCGTGACTGCAGGGATTCATATTCTTGGTTCTTTCGGTAAAGTCACGTAGAAGGGAAACAATTAAATAATAAAAATATAAAACAATACAATAAAAACAACAAAAATTAAATTATATTTTTTATATTTTATTGTTTCCCTTCTACGTGACTTTACCGAAAGAACCGAGAATATAATTTAGGTGGGTACCATTTTCTCCTCTGGCCCATAGACTATCAACCATAGCAAAGGTAGCCAGACCACCAATTAAGATATTTTCTTATAATGCTATACTCAATGATTTTTTTTTAAACCCTATTCATTCTTTCCTATTATATTTTTCCAGGAACAAGAATCCACCGTGTTTCTCTTCTGCAGTATACATCTGTCAAACGCGTCCGCGTAGAGCAGTGTTCACTTCCAGTACAATTTTCACAACATTTCACTTAAGGTCTTAGATAATGCGATCAGCTGGATGAAAGCCACTCGCTGCTTCGTGAGACCCTGGGCTCCTCCAGAGCCGCATGCGGCTCTTTAAAGTCTACTTCCTCACGTTAGTTAGGGCGGCTAGATGTGAACTACCTCGCCTGGTATACAGGAGGTCGTGGGTTCAATCCCAACTGACGCCTGCTGTATATTTGGAGTTTGTCTCTACCCGTGGACGCGTGGATTTGTCTCCGGGTCCTCCGGTTTTTCACATTTAGCAACGTGCGTTTTTCCACATGATAAGCCACTTCATTTGGCGATCATGTGTGGCCAGGTGGCTTCTGAAAAAAAGTTACGTTGCTCCATGGGCCTTACCTGGTAAAATAACAAATAGCATAGTATTTATTAAGGAAACACCGCCTCATATTCACATGCGTTGCAGCTCTTGAAAGTCTTTTTTACCGAATATAAAAAAAAAATGCCCCGTTATTTTGGTTGCTGACCCATGGCTCGAGTCCAACTGAAATGTTGAAGGGATTTTTTTTTCTTTTCACCCCATCATTGGCTTGGCCCAACTATTTTTTTTGAATCGCGAACGATTGTCATTTGGTGTATTTGTATGGTGCTTTCAATGAAGCTATGTGGTGGAAAAACCAAAAAAATAATCCACAGAAACGGGGCAAATATCGACCCCCCCAGTGTTTTAACTTATTGTCGTTTTCTTTTTAAACAATCTGCAGTGGGTGGTAACAGATCAGCGTCGGGATTTTCCACGATTTCGATCTGGATTCAATGACGCTCGTAAAATGGGAACGCCGCTGGGTGCAGAGGTCAGCGACAGACGCCTCTCCCTCCCGACGTGTTTTCCCCGCTCGTGCCACGCGCGGGGAAAATTCCACGCACGTTCTTTACGCTCGGCTATGCACGACGTTTCGCGTCAACGCGTGCTTCGGAGGCTTCTTCAGGAACCGAATTAAAGAAACTGAACCACCATTGGTACCTCATTTGCCAGTAAAAAAAATATGATAATTGGTTTTTTACATTTTATCTGGCAACAAAACTGACACCTTTTTTACGAGGAGTCATGTTTGCATAGACCACAATACCTGCAGCCATAATGCTAACAAAAAACACAACTCTGATAATATATGCACTGTCCTTGAAGTTGATTGGTCCACACCAGAGACAGCTTTCCTTAGAGCCTAGTCTCACATGGTGTTGGACCAGATGACGCCAAAAGGCGCACAACTCAAAGACAATGCACCATCAGAGTATGAGAGCTCGGGATAAGCATTTACACCATTGGTACCTCATTTGCCAGATAAAATGGTAAAAAAACAATTATCGAAACGGAACCACTTTAAAAAAATGTATCAAGCGTGGCAGGGGCGGCAGCCCTCGCTGGAGTATTGAAGCGACGCGCGCAGATATCCACGGCCTTCCTCCGCACCTCCGATCGCCATGGTTTGCTACGTACGAGTCGAAAGAAGTTCAACATAGAAATAATAAAATAATAAAAATAAAACAATAAAATAATTCTCACGACGTTTCGGCCACAACGCAAGCAGCCGTCCTCAGGTGAAGAACAGGTCTGTCGGGGAGACAGCATTCAGAGGTTGTCTCTCCCCGACAGACCTGTTTCGTCTCCCAGATGTTCTTCACCTGAGGACGTCTGCTTGCGTTGTGGCCGAAACGTCGTGAGAATTTTTTTATTATGTTTTATTTTTATTATTTTATTACTTCCCTTCTACGTGACTTTACCTAAAGAACAAAGAAGATGAATCCCTGCAGTCACGAAAGCTTTACATCGAAAAAAAGTTCAACATATATACCCAAACAACTTTACCTCCGCTGCTGCTGCTGCTGCTTCTCTTTCTGCTGCTGCCTGTCAGACATTGTAACTTCCTTTCCGGGCACCTGCTCCGCTCTGAACAGATATTTCACGAACTTCCTAAAACATCTATTGTTTTTCCCATTTTTTTTACAATGTGACACTCCGTAACGAGAAGTTTGATTTTCGATGTACTTATTTCCCACCCATCCCCCACTCCCCCCCGAAATATGTTTGAATCGAGCTACCCATGTCACGTCACAAGACGAAGAAAGTCTTTCATTTGGAGCTAGCAGTGCACCACCTTGTGTCAAATAAAGGCCTCGGAAGAGGACGTCGCAGAACCGCTTCCGAATTGTCACTTCACTCGATCTCAGTTATCCGCACCGGGGACTGATCATTTTCAACGGCATAACTTTGCCGGGGCTAATTCGTCAAAACAACGCCGCTCATTGTTCTGACGACCGTCCACCAAGTCCGGCGGAGATCCCCTCCCGACGAGAGCCACACACGCCCGGGGCCACGGAGGCCTGACAACAACCGCGTGGCTCGGCGATTCACGCGCAACACGCTACACCAATTGCCAAGCTGGGAAATTCAATTGGCCATGAAGTTTCGCTTGCACAGTCAATCGAGTTGAAGCTAAGGATGTGGGGAGCAGTGTGGGCCGAGTTCTGTAACCCCCCCACCCCCCCACGGGGGCCACTAGGCCACCACCTGCACAAAGCCCGATTTGTTTCTCTCTTCTCTCTGTCTCGCGTTGCAGTGATGTGTTGATTGATGGCGTGGGCATGGTGGTGGTGCGGGCGCGGATATGGTGTTGGTGCGGGCGCGGTGTGGGTATGTCGTGGGCATGGTGTTGGTGCGGGTATGGTGTTGGTGCGGGTATGGTGTTGGTGCATGCGCGGTGTGGGTATGTCGTGGGCATGGTGGTGGTAAGGGCTAGTTAGGATCCAGTGCAGTGGTAATGGATAATGTTTTACCAGTAATATGCATCACTGGAATAATAATTGAATTGCTGAGTGTCGTTGTGTACAGTATAATGAAATAAAATAGTTGCGTAGAATATAATGAAATAGAATACATAAGCATCCATATTGTGTCTTTCCCATATTTGAATACACACGTAAATGTTTTTTTTCTTACAAAAACCCATCGCCCAAATGGGCCTTCCGGGTTGTGGAACATTTCAGAAGAATTGATTCGGCACAAGCAAACTCTGGACCGGTTTCAACATGCACAGTCTCCTCAGAAGAGCCAGTGTGATCGGCAGAGTAACGCTTGTTGGAATCGCTGCTGGTACATTGCCAGGTGCTATCGGCAAGGACGCTCTCCAAGATGCGGGTCTGATTTTGACGGGGAAATAATCACTAACGTCATTGCGGATAATATAAATAACCAAATAGATCAGCATACAATACAATAACGGGGTCATCACGTGAAGTGCGTAAGGCTCGCTGGCAGGAAGTCACGGGACAGACCCGGGTAGATGTTGTAAATTACCCGAGATGACTGGCATCTCTCAGACTGATTAACTGCACCTATTAAGGCCGGCACAGCTCACGATAGGGTGGCCAGCACCATGCCCCGCCGTCTTTGTCTCCCCAGTGCTGATGTTTATACACAGCACCATGTACTCATTTAAGGCTGAGTCGACCTACACCAGCACACATGCCAGTATGCACACACTGTGTGTGTGGGGGGACCGGTGGTGTAGCGGTTAGCGCGTTCTATAAACCCGGCGACCCGAGTTCGATTCCCGCTCACGGCCACAAACACAAGTGGCAATTCACCGAACCTGTCCTTGGCCTTGCCTAGGTCTTTCGCACCGTACGTAGCCTACTGTACTAATCGAAGGTGCGGGGGAAGGACAACAAACCAAACACAGAAATGAATTTTCAAGCTAGCAGACTTAGAAGTGCACAGCTCCAGTGGCTCACGAATATCGGAGGGAAGAGCGTTCCAGACAGCCGCAGAAGCACATCTGGTGCAGTGACCCTCTTTGTTCGATGCTTAGTCAATCGTCTGTAAAGGCCATATGGGGATCTTTGTCTTTGCTAACACGAGTCTGTAATTGCCATGCTGAAGACCCAGGACAATGGGCCAGGGCATGGACGGGAAAATTATAATTAAGCACAATTTTAGCCCATAGTTAAATCTATTCACGTTAATGCATTTCGCCGACAAAGCGCTGATTGCGCCAGGCTATTTTGACAGGCGTTTTTATTTATGAATCACCGCACAGCGCACGCACAACGCACGCACAGCGCACACACAGCGCGCATACACTTGCAAGGAGCCATTGCAGTGTTTTGAGAACAAAGTGCACGTACGTACAATGAACTTCTTTCGCGCCGTACGCAGCCACCGTACTAGTCAGAGGTACAGAGGAAGGACAAGAAATAAACATCAAATCTTCCACTCGGGTTGAAATCGTCAACGCATATCTCTGTCCGTCGCTTTCAATTTTCACAACTCTCGAACAGATCGTCCGCAGCAGAGGAAACTTCAGTGTGACGTCTGTCTGCTATCATAGACGACATAACCCCATCCAAAACCGGTCACGTCGATCCAAAGCATGTCCGAAGCTCGGAGACTCAAACCATTGCTAAAGCCGTTCGCAAAACCAGAGCTAGTGTGTAGGGAAGACTCATGTGAGCGGCAGAATTTGGCAAAGAAAAATAATTCACAAAACCAGAGCTAAAAGTGAGTGCGTGCGGATTCTCTCACTCTGGTCGCCAGCGGTCTTCCGGATCTGGGTGAGATTCTAGGATGGGTTTCAAGTTTCATGTATTAGGTAGAGCCCTGTGAGCCATTCGGCTCTTGAATCGGGTGCAACCGCAACAAACAAAAAACCAAAAACATGAACAAAAAAACATCTTAAAGTGACAGCAGCAGCAGCACAATACCAGAAGGGAAGGGATCGACACTTGAGTATTGATTATAATGGTTGTGATGACGGTCATGGTGCTAATGAAGGGCCCAGGCGTGATGGGCCCTCAGTGGGCCATACAGAGAAACAACGAGGCCACAATCCAGGCGACAATGTTCGTCAAGCCCTGCAAATAAAGCTCCAGGGTTCTCTGGAGCGTATATTTTTGGACGCAATCCTCAAGGGCGCTTTCATTCCCGAGGACTGTGCCACATGTGCTCTCTTCATTAACACCTTATAATGACATTTGTGGCTTCATAGATTTTTTTTTGGAATTTAAAGGTTTCACGGTATCCAAAGGAGCATTTCAATATTAAGCGTGCATTAATGCTAAAGTTTATTTTCATTTCATGATACGAAATATGGGACGTTTCTTCTTGTTGTTGAAACCCAATCATAGGACAACAGGAGGCAGGGGTAATGCCTTTCGATGTAATCGTCTGAATATTTGTTTTAAACTGTACATTAGATACAGCTTGCGCAATAGCTGAAAGCGGGAAATTACTGGGCATATTGGTGCAAGGATTGTGAGTATTGACATTACCAACATTATAATATATTTATCATAATCGCCTTCATAATTGTATCATCGTCGCCATCGACATCTCTTTTAAATCAGTCGTCGTCATTCCGCATCATCGATCTGCAGCTCCTGCGACAATAATTCAGGTTGTTTTAAAAAATGAAACGTTACCGCTCGATGTGAATTTGCTGCTGGATGAAAGGCCTACTCCGTGTAGTGCGGGGCCAAGGCAGATGTGCAACAGCACTTGGCCCGCGGATTCGTCAAGGGGACACATCCAGTCGGCGTGAAAGAGTAGGCCAAATACCCTTTGCAGAGCTCCCTCTAGCAGAGGGGGGGGGGGGGACCCTTTCGACAGGTGCGGCGTGACCGACACAGCAGAGGTCGCAATCGGGTACCCGATACCCGGGTAGCCGTTTGCGACCCTGGTGCGGCCGGGTACGGGTACGGGTAGGCCGTGAGTCACTGGTGAGTCACCGTTTGTCACTCATTTCCCAACGTCTTGTCTCTTCTCACAATTCAAGTTCCTAGAATCAACCCACCCGCGCCTGCAACATGGCTTCGTCCAAGAGGTCGCAATCGGGTACCCGATTACCCGTACCCTACCCGATACCCGGCCGTGTACGGGTAGGGTACGGGTACCCGTTTGCGACCCTGGTGCGGCGGGTACGGGTAAGGAATCAAAACCCGTTTGCGACCTCTGCGACACAGTGTTTGCAGGGCCGTACCATTACCTCTTACTTACATTTGGATCGCCCGGTGTTGTTATCGGGGCTCGAACCCCAGTCTCTCCGAGTCACCGACTCGTCGTCGCTAGGCCAGGGGTCGGCAAACTGCAGCTCCGGGGCCGTTCGCAGCTCTTTCAAGGACCGCTACGTGCCGCGTTGTTTATTAAGGGGCGACGTCTCGTATATATATTCCTAGGTTTTTTCGGTAAAGTCACGTAGGTAAAACATCAAAATTAATGAAAATAAAATAAAATAAAAACAAAAATCACGACGTTTCGGAGGCAACACAAGTCTCCGTCATCAGGTGGGACCGTCACAGCCGAATTAGCTGCATCAAGTGAGGTAATGATTCAACAAGTAATCCCTTATAAGCAAGTTGAAGGGGGGAGGAGAGGGGGGGGGGAGCTCATCAGAATGTGGTAGCCAATGAATGGAACGCATCGGGAGGGAGGGGGGCGGGGCTCAAAGACAGCACGGGGCGCCAAGCACAACGCATCGGGAGGGGGAGGGGGGAGCGGGGCCAAAACAATGGACGACGGCTTGGACGCGGTTGCCGCTGCACACGCCAACACAATAGACAGAGAGGGGGGAGGGGAGGTCTGATACACACGATAGACAAAAGAACGAAAATGCCCATGCCTACACCAATGCCGGCTGAACAATGAAGAGAGCACTGCCAAAAAACAACTGGGGATGTTAACACTCGGTAAAGTAAAGTAAAATAGTGCCTGTCAGATAAGATGGTCCAAAAAAGTGTAAACCGCGTCCAAGCCGTCGTCCATTGTTTTGGCCCCGCCCCCCCCCCCTCCCGATGCGTTGTGCTTGGCGCCCCGTGCTGTCTTTGAGCCCCGCCCCCCTCCCTCCCGATACCTTCCATTCATTGGCTACCACATTCTGATGAGCTCCCCCCCCCTCTCCTCCCCCCCTTCAACTTGCTTATAAGGGATTACATCTTGAATCATTGCCTCACTTGATGCAGCTAATTCGGCTGTGACGGTCCCACCTGATGACGGAGACTTGTGTTGCCTCCGAAACGTCGTGATTTTTGTTTTATTTTATTTTCATTAATTTTGATGTTTTACCTACGTGACTTTACCGAAAAAACCTAAGAATATGATTCCTTGCAGTCACGAAAGCTTCAAATCTAGAATTGAGTCTCGTATAGACATTCACACGTGTCGCGACTCTTGAAATATTGAGGGGTTTCTTTTGACCGAATTCCCAACAGATGGCTCCTCTTCTTGTTATTTTGGTTTCTGACCCCCCCCCCCACCCCCGCTCTAGGCCAAGGCCTCCGGTTTCTTACACAGGTTCCAAGATAACACGGAATAAGAAACGACCCCTTTTTCTCTCCCTCCCTCGCCGGCTGTGCCACAGCAGCGTTTTCACATCACGTCCATCACTGGATCTTGCCTCCACACGCCTCGCACCTCCCTCTCCCCTACTGTGTACACGTACACAGGGAATTACATAATCCTGTTAGGTGACTCATCCAATCGGCTAATTATCATCATTATTTTTATTCATTCTCATGCTGTCTTCTTCCCTTCTCAGATCCCGGCTGTGGTGTCAGTGTCACGCATCGTCTCCATTCAGAACTCTTTGCAGAGCGGTGCATCACTCTGTCGTGGAGAATAGCCCGCGGAAGTTGATGTCGCAGAGCCGCACCTGAGATCATTTCAGCAAGTGACCTCTGGCCTACACAGGAAGGGGGCAGCAATTTCCCACCCTCAACTAAACGCTGTATTTTATTTCACCAGTTAAGGCTCACTGAGCTATGTAGCTCTTTTTCAGAAGCGACCTGGCCACAAATGATAGCTCAACGAAGCGGCTCATCGCCGCGTGGAATACCCTTAAACGCGTGATGTTGATTCTAAATGTGGAGGGAAAAACCGGATGGCCCGGAGAAAAATCCACACGACCACAGGGAGAGAGAGAGAGAGAGACGCAGACTCCAAATATACAGCAGGCATCAGGGTCGGGGTGGAACCCACTACCTCCTGTATACCAGGCGAGGTAGTGAACATTTCACCACCATGGTGCCTCACTCTGCTACAGACAGCGATGTTCATCGCATGACAGCCAAACTGACACAATTAACATTAAGTCTGGCGTTTCACTTGATTTCGTCAAACTCAGTGACCAAACCATCGATGGGTTTTTATGTCCAGTCATTGATGACTGTCAATCTCCTCCACTTGAGAACCGAGGTTCAACCACAGGCAGCTGAAATCCAGATTTAAACTCAAGATATCTCAGAGGTTCTGACCAATTGGCAGTAATCATCATCGTCATCCTCGTCATCTTTGCTGCATAAATACGACGACTGACACCACTTCGCGAGACGTTTTGATGGTTTGCCTACGGATGTCCACTGCCATGGGAAGATGAATTTTCCAACAACCAACTCTGGGCTGCCAACAGAGATGGACATCCACCCAGGATGAAGGCGATTGATAACGACGATTTAACGATCGCAATTATGTGCTGGACAATGTGGGGTAACCAAAATAACAAGAAGAGACGTAAATTTCGATTTAAAGCTTTCGTGACTGCAGGGATTCATCTTCTTGGTTCTTTCGGTAAAGTCACGTAGAAGAGAAATAATAAAATAATAAAAATAATAAAATAATTCTCACGACGTTTCGGCCACAACGCAAGCAGCCGTCCTCAGGTGAATACCAGGTCTGTCGGGGAGACAGCGTCTTCACCTGAGGACGGCTGCTTGCGTTGTGGCCGAAACGTCGTGAGAATTATTTTATTGTTTTATTTTTATTATTTTATTATTTCCCTTCTACGTGACTTTACCGAAAGAACCAAGAAGAAGAAGAGACATTTTTCTTCGAATTTGATAATAAAAAGAATCAATATTTCAAGACACCAATGCACGGTGGTTCCTTACTAAACAAACGTCGCGAGGCGACCCTGAAAGAGCCACAACGCAGGCGTGACATTTGACCCTCGACTATTGCTGTTAGCGAGCGCCTATCGAAGAGGCAGGCACGGCAGGCAAAGGGGTGGAGTGACCACAACCGTGCCCAACAGATTGCCTGTGCCTACTGCCCAGTGCCCACGTTTACACACCGCACCAACGTGCTCGTCTAAAGGCGAGTCAACAACATACACCAGCACACATGCTAGCACGCACACTGCCTGTGTGCGTGACGATTATCTGAACCGGTCCTGCGCCTCCCCCTAGGTCGACTCGGCCTCAAATGAGCACCCGGTGCGGTGCGTAAGCATCGCCGCTGGGGAAACAAAGGCGGCCGGGCGTGGTGCTGCCCACCCGCTCCCTCGTGTGCCGTGCCAGCCTTCATAGGTACTGGCGTCATGTGGTCCAACCCATGTGAGACTAGGCTCTAAGGAAAGCTGTCTCGGGTGTGGATAAATCAACTTCAAGGACAGTGCATATATTATCAGAGTTATGTGTTTTGTTTGCATTATGGCTGCAGGTATTGTGGTCTATGCAAACATGACTCCTTGTAAAAAAGGTGTCAGTTTTGTTGCCATATAGAAGGGTAAAAAAATGTTTATCATATTTTTTCCTGGCAAATGAGATTCCAATGCTTTTGATGGTTTATTTACCTTTCTTGTTCTTTGCACTCCTCTCGTGTTCTCGTACTGTCCTTACGTTCTTACCCCGTGCCCCGGCTGGACATCTGTGAGAAAGAGCCTTGTCTGCTCATCGGATTCCTCACTTGTGAATAAAGATTCTGACTGAATGATTTGGCACCGACGGTGCTTCAGGGGTTGGTGAGGGAGGTAGGCCAGGTGGAATGGCAGTGCGGTGAAGTGGCGTGGCTGAAGACAACACCGCCGCTGTACATTGCAAACGACAGCGTTGCACTCAAGCGGCCAGATGGCAACACAAGCGCCACCAGCATCTGTAGACGACGAAAGACGGACAAATCGCCGACTAAAACGACTGCCGCGGCGAGTTGCTGTCCGCAGTGCGCGCCGACGAAGGGAGAGCGACCGCCTTTGTCTCACCCAGTGGTGATTTTTTTGTTGTTGTCGTTGCTTTGTTTTTGTTACGCGCCACACCAGGTGCTGGAGTTGACCTCTGGGAGGGCCCATGACCCCGCGGTTCGGGTGTTAGCATTGAGATGTCCTGCAATCAGGCCGCCGGGCTCGTAGTACAGTGCGCTAAGCAAAGCGATACTAACCACTGCACCCACATGCACGCGAGCACACCCACGTGGCCATATCTGCAGGAAGCAATCTGCATTGGGGACTGGCAGAGGTCAGAGGTGGTCTCCGTGGGAACCGTGATCCCTGGGAAATGGGGTGGCTTAGGTGGCCTGGCTGGGAGGGGAGGGGGAGGCCTGGGGGCAGACTCCCTGAGCAGCTGCAGCTGGAGAGAGGGGGGGGAGGATGTGTGATGAGGATGTATAGTGATGATGGTGGGAAGCGGTCGTGGGCTACGAAACCGGCGATCAGAGTTCCAATTCCTGCTCACGGCCAACTACCGGTGACGAGAATCTGAACCGGTCCTAGGCCTCCCACCAGAGTACCTGGTGCAATGTGGAAAACATCGCCACGATGGTGCTGGCCATCATCAAACATGTTAACTACCTCGCCTGGTATACAGGAGGTCGTGGGTTCTATCTCGACCCTGAAGCCCGCTGTATATTTGGAGTTTGCGTGTCTCTCTGCGGGTGGTCGTGTGGATTTTCTCCAGGTCCTCCAGTTTTTCCCTTCACATTTAGAATCAACGTCACGCGCTTAAGAGTATGTGGCTGCGATAAATGTCCCCATGATAAGCCACTTACGTTGAACTATAAAAGCTCAATGGGCCTTACCTGGTAAAATAAAAATAGGGAACATAATCAACGTTTTTGGGTTTAGATCGCGTTATTTATAAATGTGTCGTAACCCTCCACCACCCGACACAGCCAATCAGTAAAAAAGTGTCACGTTGACAAAAGACAAATTAGTTCACTGCTTTAGCCCACCGGTGTGTTGAAGCGCGAAACCACAACATTTACAATTTTAGTACGACGTTTCGCTGGTAATTGCATCCAGCATCATCGGGCAATTCGCCAGAATGGTTTCGCGAATTGCCCGATGATGCTGGATGCAATTACCAGCGAAACGTCGTACTCAAATTGTAAATGTTGTGGTTTCGCGCTTCAACACACCGGTGGGCTAAAGCAGTGAACTAATTTGTCTTTTGTCAACGTGACACTTTTTTACTGATTGGCCGTGTCGGGTGGTGGAGGGTTACGACACATTTATAAATAACGCGATCTAAACCCAAAAACGTTGATTATGAATAATATTGTTCGCGAAAGCCTACGTGTCAAAAATAGGGAAATAGTCGTGAAACTCAGGTCGATTGGTTCGCAGCGCAGCACGCCAACCACTGCAATCCCCACTTCCCCATCTTATTATTTGCACAGTGGTAGTCACAATAATGCCCTTTGTTATCCAGGAAAGTGTCAAAGATCAAAATCATTTGTGATAGCCAGGTTGGTCGCTTCTGAAAAAGAGCTATACAGCTCGGCGTTGGGGACTTTCCTCGTAAAACAAAACACACTTTCGTTTACATCATGGGACCTCTTTTGCCAGTACCAAAATATACTAATAGGGTTTTTCCCCTTTTTTCTGGCAACAAAACTGACACCTTTTGCAAGGAATCATGTTTACATTAACCGCAATACTTGCAGTCAAATGCAAACAACAAACAATACTCTGGTAAGTTATGCATTGTCTTTGAAACTGATTGGTCCACACCAGAGACAGCTTTCTTTGGAGCCTCGTCTCATATGGTGTTCGACCAGATGACGCCTGGTATTAACACTTTCGTTCAGTTTGTGAGACGAGACACAGCGCACGAGACAGACAAAACGCAAAGGCGACACAATAACCCGAGCGGAGCAGTGACGCAGAACGCTGACAGCCCGCGGTGATCGTGGGACGGCCGGAGTTGTAAGAGTTGAAAGCCTGCGAGCCACGTGTGGATTGTCGCCCCCCCTCCACCCCGCAAGGATTGAGTTGCGACTGTGACGCCTGCCCAGGGTATTTGCTTTCAGGCCACAGCCATTACACCCACCCTCACCACCAACCCCCATCCACACCGTTGTGGCCTTCACAGGCTGTTGGGGCAAGCGCTGTTAGCGAGTAGCACCCATGAAGGCCGGCACGGCACAAGCAAGGTGGGTGGCCAACATCACGCACGGATCGTCCTTTGTCTCCCCAGTGGCGATGTTTACACACCGCACCAGGTACTCATTTGAGGCTGACTCGACCTAGGGGAGACCCAGGACCGGTTCAGATAATCGTCACCGGTGTTGGCCGTGAGCGGGAATCGGACACCCGCCTGCGATGCCCGCACCTCTGATGAGCACGGTCGGATCTGTATGGCGCGAAAGAAGTTCAACATACATACAATGCCTCACCGCTGCGCCACCGCTCCCAGCCACACCTTACCAGCCCACGCCTCGCAACTGCGTCCATCCGTCACCCCAAACCCAGGGCGGCGAGTCGGATTGCGGGTTCAAATTCTCTAAGAAACTGCGCGGCGTTACGTGAAGTTTCTTACTGCACCCCCCCCCCCATTACCGCCCCCCCCTTTCTGCAAACGTATGCGTGGTGCCTTCAGTGCGCTCGCAAGAAAAGTGGAGTGGGGGGGGAGGGGAACTCTACGAGAAACCGGTCAGATATTCAGAGCATGACCATCCTGGAAAATAAATGCCCATGTACTGGACTAAAACTCAACTATATTGCTTACCAGGTAAAGCACACTGAGCTGTACAGCTCTTTTTCAGAAGCGACCTGTCCACAAACGGTAGCCCAACGAAGTGGCTTATCGCGTGGAAATGCATAGTATCCAAATACTCTAAACACACGTTGATTCTAAATGTGTACGAAAAAACCGGAGGACCTGTAGAAATATCCACGCGCCCACGGGGACACCCATGCAGAAGTTCAAATATACAGACGTCGGGGTAAGGATCGAACGCCGCGACCTCTTGCATACCAGGCGAGGTAGTTAACATCTCGCCACCGTGGCTACGAGACGGGGAGGCTGACGGGTGATAGAGTGGAGAGGGGAGCGACTGTGAGCGGCGTTAATGAGCCCGCGAGACGGTGAATGTTGGGTTCATATACAGGGTGCTTCAAAAAAATGTGAACACTTACATAGGACTATCGTTTTTAATGGAAGAAGAACGGATAATACACGATAACATTAAAACAAATGTAATGTTAATAGCTTCAAAAAGTCAAAGAGTGTCCACTTGTTTGCCCATTACAGTCAACACGTGCCTGGAATCTTCTCCAGATGGTCTCCAGAGCCCGTAGGCACATTTCTTGTAGTATTGTTGCAAATTATCACTTTTTGAAGCATCCTGTATATCAACCCCTGCAATGCACAGTACATGGAAACGTTCGGGATGGAGTGCACTATGTGTTATTTGGTTATAGGTGGAGAATAACAATAATAATAATAATCGCAATATATATAAAATGAATGACAGTTCTTTGGTTAATCCACTGTTGAATGAATAATAAGGGGGAGGGAGGTTTGTGTTGACCCATACTTCATCATGCTGGTCAATGTGGATTGGTGAAGATGGTGCAGCCACTTCAGATATTACTCTCCGCCGATCTTATCCACGGCCGGGAATCGATCTTGGCTCACCGGGTTGATAGCGCGGTGCGGAAATCAATTCGCCACCAACTGAGGGACCAGGGGTTATTCTGATGGTTGACACTTTCCTGGGCAACAAAGGGCTGGTCAACATACTTTTTCTGGCATCAGGTATTCTAACGGTAGTAGTTAGACTTCTCCACAAATCTGGCTGTCGCCTGATGAAGCTGGTTGTAATTACTGGCGAAACGTCGTACTCAGATTGTAAATGTTGTGGCTTTGCTCTCCTACACACCGGTTACTGCTGTACTAGTATAATACACTATACACTACACTACTATACACTACACTATACACTACACACTAGTGCTGTACTAGTTACGATTTGGCCACGTTCTGTTTACGTGACAACCCTTACTAGTTGGCTGTGTCGGGTGGTGGCGGGTTTAACGACGCTTTTATATATTTACACGATCTAACCCAACAAAAACCTCTATTACACTGGTCAACACACTTTTTCTGGCATAGGGTATTCCAACGTTTTGTAAGATAATTTTGGGGTGCCGATTCCAAATCTGGCATCAGTTTTTGTCTATCACATCAGGTTTTTGAGATATCAAATATTGCATTTTCAATAAAAACTGCAGAAGAAAAATATGTTTAAAATGTGGATATCTACATAAAAATATATTATAAACACACCATCCTAAAAATACAGCACCATATTTTAACACTAAAGCAGTCACTGACTCGCAACAACTTGCAATCATAAGTGACGGAGTTAATTTCGGGTAAAATCAATGAAAATGGGGTATGCCGATAGCATAAAAATGAGATGTGATAGAGCAAATCTGAGATCAGATTTGGAATCAGCACCCTGAAATTAGTCTAAAACAGCTGCAAAAGTCCAGGCCAGAATTTTTTTTTTTGTTGACCAGTGTTATTGTTACTCTCACTGTGCAAATACGATGTGGACGTGGGGATGCAGTGGTTGGCGTGCTGCGCTACGAAACAATCGACCTGAGTTTCACGACTGTTTCCCTATTTCTATTTTACCAGGTAAGGCCAACTGAGTTTTTGTAGCTCTTTTTTCAGAAGCTACCTGGCCACAAATGACAGCCTAACGAAATTGCTTCTCGCGTGTTGGAAAATGTATAGCAGCCAAATACTCTAAACGCAGAGGAAGCTCACTGAGGTATGAAACTTATTTTTCAAAAGCGACTCGGCCACAAATGGATAGCTCAACAAAGTGGCCCATCGTTTTGGACGTTTACAGCAGCAAAACAATCTAAATAGTCAGCACATGTTTCTAAATGTGGAGGGAAAACCCAGAGGACCCGGAGAAAAAATCCACGCGGCCACGGGGAGAGAGAGAGAGAGACGCAAACTCCAAATATACAGCAGGCGTCAGGGTCGGGATCAAACCCACGACCTCCTGCATAGCAGGCGAGGCAGATAACATCTGATTGGCAGGCACGGCTAACATCAATGGCGAGCAGTCTCTAAACTGGTCTCCCACTTCACCAACCAAAGTTCGGTCAAAACAACCACCGCTACCAGGCATGGCAAGGGGAGGCTCCTCAGGAGTATAGACTAAAAAAGACAATGCAGGACCCTCCTGAAAAGGAGGTTCTCATACGACTCAGTGCGACATTTCCTGGATAAATAAGTAAACCGATGAGAGCCTGGGTTCAAACCCAGGCAGTGGCTTGTGAATAGACTGGGTTCTCATGAGGTACTCTGAGGTTTTTTCGGTAAAGTCAACCAAAGTACGGTTTTTTTAATGTTTTTTTTTACCTACGTGACTTTACCGAAAAAAACCTAAGAGTATGAATCCTTGCAGTCACGAAAGCTTCGAATCTAGAATTCTCAAGAGGTGTTCAAGCGCAGAGTTGGTAGCCTCTGCTCGGTCACCAATGAGCGTGCGAAGAAAACCCATCGCGTTACATTTGCTCCTGCACTTAACTCGCCAAATGCACAGCTCTGAAATAAAATAAAAATTATGAAAAATCTCAGTATGGACCGCGCCACGCTACGGACGTTTAATCACCAGTGACAGGGTGGGTGGGAAAGTGCTGCCCGCCCTAGTGTTGCGGACCCAAAGATCGCTTGAAGGGGTCTCTAAGATGTAGCTCTGCACTATCCGCTTCTCTTGACACCGACGGCACAATTGAGATAAAGTTGGGTGGAAATTTTTTGGGTAAAATTATAAATGTACCGTAGGTATTATTGCAAGGGCAATGTTTTACCGAATGCTTAGCTCCAAGGGCACAGCACAAAATTGTACAAAGTCCACAATTTTTTTTATAATTTTCTTGCTGTGGTTTTCACACCTGATGATTGCTTGTGTTGCAATCGAAACGTCGTGAGAATTTTATTGTTTAATTTTTATTATTTTATTATTTCCCTTCTACGTGACTTTCCCGAAAGAACCAAGAATATAAAAGTCCACTCCTGTTACCACATTCTTGTTTACTTCACCAAAGCCGCAATTTACAAAGCTCATTGGCAGTTCACCTGAGATTTCAACTGCACTTTAAATTCACCATCACGCACTGTCTCTCTGCTGAAGCAGCCCCAAGTATCTCTGTACGAAACGGCACATCATGTCTGTTTTGTTGCTGTCTGTTCGGCTGTTGACCTTCTCTTGTCCGTTTACTCATCTGTCCGTCGTGCTGCGCGTTTGTCCATCTGGCTCGTCTGCCTGTCGGTCTGCTTGTCTGCCTGTCGGTCTGCTTGTCTGCCTGTCAGTCTGCTTGTCAGTCTGCTTGTCTGTCAACGTGTCCGTCCGCCGCCAGCCCAATATCACCGACTTGCAGAAATGAGGTTTGGTGGCATTGTCAAGGCCCATCAATCAAACAAAGACAACTGCCTGCTGAGGCTGCATAGCACAGGGCATCATCATATCACAATGCATGGGCAGATGGCCCCGTAAGTGTGCGCTGCACATTTTTGTCGTTTGTTTTCACCTTTCTCTCCGTCTTGTAGTGCCAATGTGATCAAGTCGTGCCACACGTCGTAGTGCCACACGTCGTAGTGCCACACGTCGTAGTGCCACACGTCGTAGTGCCACACGTCGTAGTGCCACGTGTCGTAGTGCCACATGTCGTCGTCAAGCCGTTCCCTGCAAGGTCTTCCTCTCTTTCCGCTTCCTTTCATTTAATCCGAACAACACCACACTTTGAATTGTCCTGTTGTCCATCCCACATGTGTGTCAAAAAAGTGCCAGGTCTTCACCATCGATGCATAACCAGGGCATCATCGATGCCTGAAATAATATTGTGTAGGATGGTCTTTGAACTGCGGTTGTCCTGTGAATAGACTCAACCCCAGCCATAGGGATGTGGAAATGTCAACCACTCTCTCAGGGCTGTGAACAGGAGCTTAACAATGCCCTCAATACTCGTCTGAGCAGGGAACGCTGTTGACTCTGACTTATTTTTGAATACAGTTAGGTGCGTGGAGGACAGGTGTGGAAAAGGTTTCGGGAGCGGTGCCGTGCCGGTCTTCATAGGTGCTCGCTAACAGCACTTGCCCCAAAAGCCTGTTAAGGCTATACGGGACACCTTTGTATAAGGGATCATGGAAACTCTGCGAGGGTGATTTTTCCAGATTGTGTAAGAGCCGAGGTTAAACTTTAAAAGCTCCAATTGGATGCCCTGCAGAGGTTACAGAACAAAAGCCAGCTTTTCCAGTTTCTTGGGAAATTGGCAGTGAACCGACTGTGAACCCTGTAACATCCGGCGGCAATTACATGTTTTCCCCTCGCTTTGTGCGGTCGTAGTAGATGCGTTCCAAACAAAACGGGCGCATTAAGTGAAATGGCACGAGACAGCTGCCTGCCTGAGTAGCGCACAGTACACACACACACTACACACACACTTTACACACACAGTACACACACAGTACACACACAGTACACAGACATAGCATACACACAGTATACACACTACACACACACAAAGACAAAGATCCCCCGTGTAGACTTAACAGACTGTAGGGGCAAGTGCTGTTAGCGAGCAGCACCTATGAAGGCCAGCACCACGCCCGGCCGCCTTTGTCTCCCCAGTGGCGATGTTTTTACACACCGGACCAGCTACTCATTTACCAGGTAAGGCCCACTGAGCTATGTATCTCTTATTCAGAAGCAACCTGGCCACAAATCATAGATCAACCAAGTGGCTTATCGCGTGGACATTTCTAGCAGCCAAATACTCTTAGACACGTGATGTTCATTTTAAATGTGGAGAGTGAAAACCGAAGGACCCGGAGAAAAAACTACGCAACCACGGGGAGAGAGAGAGACACCGCAAACTCCAAATATACAGCAGCAGCAGGCGTCAGGGTCACGATCGAACCCACGACCTCCTGTGCACCAGGCGAGGTAGTTAACATCTCCTAGCCACCACAGTGTTGCCCCACGTCCGACTGCATAGCCGCGCGTAGAGTGAATCTGATCCGTATAGTGTGGCGAATTTCTGTATACAACCTTCACCTTATTTAAACTGAGAAACGAGGGCTAAACGTAACCACGCGGTGACTTAGCCACGCCGTGCCGATTGCAGGCCCCCACGTGCCATGCCAGCGCATTCGTTGTTGACGCTCCACCTGAACCCTAAGCACCAGTGTGGCCTGACCTTACCTGAACCCTAAGCACCAGTGTAGCCTGACCTCACCTGAACCCTAAGCACCAGTGTAGCTTCACATAACCTGAACCCGAGGCAGGGTAGAACAAACAGGGGCAGTTTTACAACAACCGTGCTTGGAGTAGCACAATCGATTGATAAGGCATAGCTCAATCTTCAGCACAGCTGTCAAAGATTAAGCAACTTTCGTTTATCAGCAACTAATAGCGCACAGTATTTTATTACCATATCCTCCAGATAACAACAATCATATATTTTATCACTCCACCTTTCACCGAAAGATAACAAAGCACTGTAATTTATAACTTAAATAAATAAAATAGTGGTATATGGCATTAACAAAAAACACGTTTTCCTCTGGTATTTGAAAGCAATAGTTTGGGGGGTGAATATGAAAATTGAGTGTGACCAGATGTGTATAGATGTATTTACACTGCGAAAAAATCATAGATCACGACGTTTCGATTGCTTGTGTTACGATCGAAACATCGTGATCTATTATTTTAAAACCTACGTGACTTTACTGAAAGAACCAAAGAGTATGGATTCCTGCAGTCACGAAAGCTTCAAATCGAGATCTGTGGTACATTCTAACATCCTGGAGCGTCTTGTAATGCGGAGAATATGCTGCTGTGTACATCTTCGCACCGAATAGTATTAGCACAATTATCAAAAGTAGAAATATTAATTCTAGATTTGAAGCTTTCGTGACTGCAAGGATTCATATTCTTAGGTTTTTTCTGTAAAGTCACGTGACTTTACCGAAAAAACCTAAGAATAGAAATATTAATATTGCTTCGGTGCCTTTCATCAGGGGACGCGTAGCGATTACCCACGGCTCTTCCGTATATTATCCTGGACGCGATTGTCATTCATGCAGTGGATGGGGGAAAAGTACCCTAATGATGAACATAGACCTGGAACGCGAAACTAACCCGAATGGCCCACTGAAAGCAGTGGTTCTTAAACCTTTACAGCAGCCTTACACCCCCCTTTGGGTCTCAATCGTTAAAAAATTGCATAATGTTCATAAATACGTAGGCGTTTGATGAAACAGAGTCGTTCTACTTACGTGCCTAGTTTGAGTTTGATGATTTTATCTTCTAAAATAAAACATATATATCTGGCCACGTGCCGCACCGCTGAGAGAGGGCATCTCGCACCCCCCCAGGACGGTGCAGCGTGCACTCCAGGTTAAGAAGAAGAACCACCGATTCAGAGGAAGGGCACTTTAGGTACGCAACTTACAAAATGAAAAGCGCAAAGGTGAACGGGATATTTCATTCCATTCGTGACGATTGATTTTTACACGCTTTTATTTAACTCACTCTGTCTGTTGTTGTTGTTGTCGTATCCTCAAATCTTATATCTCAATTTTAACCCACTCCCCAATGTGGTATCGACTGAAAACTTCGTATACATGTACTTATGTCTTATGACAGTACTATATTCTATCATAAGAAATTTAAAATCTATTTTTTAAACAATCTGTTTACACGCTTTCTATTAACTCACTGTCTGTTGTTGTCGTATCCTCAAATCTTGCAACTCAATTTTAACCAACTTCCCAATGTGGTATCGACTGCAAACTTTGTATACTTATGTCATACTGATAACAATACTATATTCTATCGTTAAAAATAAAAATAAATAATGTAAACATTCTTTTTTATATGTTATGTTTCGGCTTGGGTCTAATTGTCCACGCTCAACTGACGTTGGCTGTAAATGATCACGGCCCCTTACGTTACGGCAAGCCTCGGGGCCACTTCTTGGAGTCGTGGAGTTCTTCCATTACCAGTACGGTACATTTCATTAAAGCGTGTTAAAAAAAAAAAAAAGTATTTTTAAATATTACTTATTGGATGATGATCGCGTGCGAACAAGAAATGCGCGTGGGTAAGCCCCCATCTGGACACTCGTTTGGCGACCAATCGTGAAACAACCTCGTTGAAAACGACGTCGACAGTGGAAACATAAATGATGAGGCCGACTCAAACAAGGCAGATATTGAGTTCCGGTCAGTACAGATGAGGCAGAAATTGTGATTCAGCCACTACAAACAAGGCAGGGATAATAAACAAGGCAGAGAAGATTGGACAGAATCAAGACATCCACTGTATAAAATGAGGCTGTATAAAATGAAAGTATCATCATCACGAACCGCATCACCAAACCGCAGCTGTGTGTTCAAAACACGCTTCCGACATGTCTGCGCATTGCATGACCAGCCCATGAATAATTGATGCCCTTCTCGCAAGGTGGCCAAACCCACTTAACTTTTCTGAGCAGCCCATATATATATAAAACATATATATATTATATATAATGCCTCTTACCTTATGTTTGCTCTCTGATCCATGCATTCCCCCTCCTAGATTTGAAGCTTTCGTGACTGCAAGGATTCACACTCTTAGGTTTTTCGGTAAAGTCACGTAGGTAAAAAATAAATAATAAAAATATAAGTGAAATAGTAATAGAAATAAAATAATAGTAGAAATAAATTATTTTGTTTCTATTATTATTTCAATTGCTTTATTATTATTTATTCTTTACCTACGTGACTTTACCGAAAAACCTAAGAGTATGAGTATTCCCCACCCTGTCACTCACTGCAATTTAAGGATAACGGCCCCGGTGTTCGAGACTGATAATCTCGTCGGCAGGAGGGTCATATTAATTGTTTACACTGTGACACCGTGAGAAATGGTCGCGGGAATAAAAGCAAATCAACAATGCCCATCCTTCCAACAGCCAGGGAAATTGCATCGGGCGGGCGACCGCTGGATTGCTGAGTCCGCTGTGAGGCCAGCAGCTACACCCAGCTGTGGGTGCTGTCGTCATGCCGGGCGTTCGGGGTCTAAAAATCAGAAATCAGACGGTCTTCAATCCGAAACCCGTCCATATACTTGGCGTCGGAAACGGATCAAACGCGGTGCCTGATCTCAAGCGTGACTGCCGTGTATCGACAGGCCCTGCGGACGAGATCAATTGGCCCAGAGTCGAAGCGGCCCCTTCCCCCACACATCGCACTCTCTCTAAGCCGGGCGGTGGTGGTGGCGGTGGCGGTGGCGGTGGCGGTGGCGGTGGTGGGGGTGGCGGTGGTGGCGGTGGCGGCGGTGGCGAAGGAAGCAGCAGCAGCAGCGAGGGTTCGTGGGTCACCGCAAAGACGTCGCTAAACTCCCTTGGCACATGTGGCCATCAGGAGGCGACGCCATACCCGCCGGGCTTGCCAGGAGGAGGCAGTACAGCAAGTGGACTAATCGCCACCCGTCGCCATCCGTACGAGGGGGCCAGGAGCGTTGGTTGCCCACGCTCGCGCAAAGCCGTGGGGGGTTTTCACCGCGGCCTCCGCAAGTCGTCATTAATTGGACCGAAAAACATATTTTCAATAAAAACCCAACGATTGCATCAGCAGGTAATGACACCACACCGTGGCTGATGTGGATAAAAAAGAAGGAGGAGGGGGGGGAGGGGAGCAGCAGCAGTAGCAGGCAGGGCTTGCAGCGTCCAAAATAACAGAGGCACCGACGGACGCCTCAAACAAACACAAACAACAACAGCAACCATTGATCTTCCGCAAATTTGTCACAGCGAGGAGCCGGCGTGCGGTCAAACGCGACTCTGAACGAGCCGTGCAAGTGTAAGCCTCCGAATGCAGGTACACGTCTCAGAATACTCAGAATGCCACTTGTATGGTTTGTAATTGAATGCAGCTCACGGACCTGCTTAAATAAATAATAACAATACATCATTAATAATGAATTCGAATTATAGCTTGTTGTTTTTTTTTTACCCATAACCAACTACCTGCCTCTCTATACAATGCATATGCCCACTGGGCAGTCCATTGAAATGCGCTTGCATTTAAAGATGCTGCACGAATCCATCCACGTGGCGTTGGCACTGGAAGAAAAAAAGGCACCGGGGAAAATGTCCTGCTGGTCTTGCGTGTGCGCGTGCGGTTGCACGGTGGAAGATGGCCGGAATGTCACGCGAGGGATCCGATAAACAAGTCGGAGGTTGGGAGGCGCAAGAGCATTGGAAGAATGCGTCTCTGGAAGTAACCGTGGAGGTGTAGGGTCGCGATGGGTGGGACGCGTTGTGCAGGGTAGAGGAGGATAGGGTCGAGGACTGGAACAGAGTGCGGCAGTAAAGCATCGCTAGACGCAATCGGGAAGCTTCGTGTGCTCTGAAGGAGGGATGTTAATCAAGAAGAGATGACCGCGATGGGCGGGACACGTGTACAGCTTGGATGAGGATAGGGTAAACAACCTGGAGGTATGGAATAGAAAGTAGCAACAACAACAAAAGTCACCTAGTTGTATTCAGGAAGAGGGGCTTGCGATGGGTGGACGGATGAAGTGAATCCAGAAGCTGACGATGGTGATCTCACTGCAGAGGTCGCAACCGGGTACCTGATACCCGTACCCTACCCGATACCCGGCTACCCGTACCCGGCCGGGTACGGGTACCCGTTTGCGACCCTGGTGCGGCCGGGTACGGGTACGGGTAGGCCGTGAGTCACTGGTGAGTCACCGTTTGTCACTCATTTCCCAACGTCTTGTCTCTTCTCACAATTCAAGTTCCTAGAATCAACCCACCCGCGCCTGCAACATGGCTTCATCCCAGAGGTCGCAATCAGGTACCCGATACCCGTACCCTACCCGTACCCGGCCGTACCCATACCCTACCCGTACCCGGCCGGGTACCCGGCCGGGTACGGGTAGGGTACGGGTACGGCCGGGTACGGGTACGGGTACCCGTTTGCGACCCTGGTGCGGCCGGGTACGGGTAAGGAATCAAAACCCGTTTGTGAACCTCTGTCTCACTGCATGAGTGGCAGGCTCCAGCGGAAGGAAGCAAGCGAAGACGGGGGGGGGGGGGGGGCTTGCCGTAGCATTTGCGACGACGTCAAAACCGTCCGAACACGCGTCAAATCAAACGACTTGTAAAATGACGTTAAACAGCAGAATGAGAACTGATATAAACAAGGGCCACACGCGGTGAATCAGCGATCGATTGTGCTAATGGCCCTTAAACACAAGCTATCGGGATAGCGGAGTCGATGTGTGTTAATTTCACAGTGCGGCTCTTCTGCCGCACGGAAGCGCGGGGTGGGGGGGGCTCCCAAAGTCACCCCTATCCAGTCCGTGGACGGTTGTTAGGTTTTACAATTAAAATATAACACTCGTGCCACGGTGTTGATTTTAATATCGCCATGGTGGCGAGAGGTTAACTCCCTCGCCTGGCATACAGGAGGTCGTGGGTTTGATCCCGACCCCTGACGCCTGCTGTATATTTGGTGTTTGTATGTCTCTCTCCCCGTGTTCGGCTGGATTTTTCTCCGGGTCCTCTGGTTCTTCCCTCCACATTTAGAATCAACGTGCGTTTAAGAGTATGTGGCATTTATACATTTCCACGTGATAAGCCACTTCATTGAGCTATCATTTGTGGCCAGGTCGCTTCTGAAAAAGGGCTATATAGCTAGTAAAAAAATGTTTAAAGTAATTTTTTTACTTAATTTGAAATATTTGGAGTTGATTTTTGGGTCGTGCCACAGGGCCCAACTCGCTACATTTACTGTTCTTCACCTTCACTGCGAGCTCAACAATAATATCTGGCGCATTAAACGCTTGTACATGTGAGGATTTCATTTTGTTTGGCTGTATTGAGTGGTGCAGAGTCTTAGTGACACATTTGGCCGAAATAATTACGTGGCCCAAGTCAAAAGTCAGCCATGAATCATAATCTCTGCTGCAAAAAAATACGTGTTAAAATAATTTTAAATGCCAGATTATAATTGTACAGCGCAGTGTTGACTTTTTCACATTCGTGGCACAGTGATCTGACCACTGTGCCACCACTCCACGAGCTAGAATAATAATATACATCATTGGAACCTCATTTGCCAGTAAAAAATATGATAGTTGGTTTTTTACCCTTCTATCTGGCAACAAAACTGACACCTTTTTTACAAGGAGTCATGTTTGCAAACAAAAAACATAACTCTGATAATGTATGCACTGACCAATCAACTTCAAGGACAGTGCATACATTATCAGAGTTATGTTTTTTGTTTGCATTATGACTGCAGGTATTGTGGTCTATGCAAACATGACTCCTTGTAAAAAAAGGTGTCAGTTTTGTTGCCAGATAGAAGGGTAAAAAACCAATTACAATAATATACATTTCTAAGGGGGCAGATGTTAGAAATTGGCACTGGGAGTGTATTAGTGACAGAAAGATACTGCGTCTAAGCTGGCCCTAAAAAAGTGACCAAGGCAGAAGCAAGAATAAGGTTGCACGCAGAAGGAGACAAACTGACGATGCAGGCAGCGATGAGAAGGGTACTGACACTATTTAGACACACGTGGGATGGACGACAACAGGAAAATTTAAAGTGTGTTGTCGTTGTTCGGATAAAATGTAAGGAACCGGAAAGACTGCTGCCAGGAAGATGTGGCGCTACTTGAGAATATTGGCACTACAAGACCGAGGGAACTGGAAAGAAATGACAAACATGTGCAGCGGACACCTACTATGAGCCATCTGCCCCATGGATCGTCAACATTATGATGATGACATTTGTACGGCGCATTTCATCCGTAGATCCCAATGTGTTGCCACGTATGGAAGAGCCAGGAAATCAACAGAACCTGTCAGGGGTAAGCGGCCAGAACTAGCGAGGGGGTAACGGCTGGTTTACAGAGGCGAGTTTTTGAGACAATCTGAAATATATCCGACGATTCTAAATTGTGTTATGGGCAAAGGTGATGGTTTAAAGCTTTCGTGACTGCAGGGATTCATCTTCTTGGTTTTTTCGGTAAAGTCATGTAGAATGGAAATAATAAAATAAAAATAAAACATAATAATATAATATAAAATTTTATTATACTTTCTTTTTATTACTTTATTATTTCCATTCTACGTGACTTTACCGAAAGAACCAAGAAGAAAGGTGATGGTGTTCCAAACATCGGGACGCTGTGCAGTGGCAAAAGCCCAATCGTCCCAGCAACGGAGCCTGGACCTCGGAGTGCTTAGAAGAAGAAGACAATACGAAGATCTCGAGGACCTCGTCGGAGTATAAACACGGGTCAGTTCTAGATTTGAAGCTTTCGTGACTGCAAGGATTCATATTCTTAGGTTTTTTTCGGTAAAGTCACGTAGGTAAAAAATTAAAATTAATAAAAGTAAAATAAAATAAAAATCACGACGTTTCGGAGGCAACACAAGCTTCCGTCTTCAGGTGGAACCGTCACAGCCCGACAGCTGTATCAAGTAAATGAGAGATTACAGGAAATACCACTCCGTATATATAATGGTTGAGGGGGGGGGGAAGGGCCAGTTCCCGTAAACATTGCGAGGTTAACCCATCGAGTGCCTTGGAGGTCCGCAGCTTGATCTGAATCGGTCCTGGACCCCCACCTTTACACCGACGCGCACTGACCAGCATGGTCAAACAAACCCCCCGCGGCCTGGCAGAGAACTTGTACATTATTACTCGTCGTATAACTTGTCCATCAAGAGCCGCGTGGTGTTGCAATCACAACAATGTCAGGGAAGGCCACCAATTTACCCGGAGGAATGAATGGGCATGGCACCACTGCACACCCAGCCCCGGCAGCAAATCATTCGGCTGGGGGGAGGGAAAGTTTGTGCTGGCACCAGCATCATGATGTCATGATGCTATTTCTGCCCACAAACGGAGCTGACCAATCGGACTGCAGTGCATCTGACACACAGAAAGGAGAGAGACGCGCGCAACATGCAAATTGCGCGTGCTATGGATGCCGTTTGCCTTGCGTCAAACGATTGGCAGCTACGCTCAACGCAAACCACAGCGACTACGATGATTGATGATGATGATGGTAATGATGTTGATGACAATGGTGGTCATGTTCTTATAAACGTGATTATTGCGATGACCGCATGCGTACGACGTTCGGACGATGTCAACTGCCTCGCATCGGCGGAATCGCACCCAAAAGACGCTTCACGAACTGGTCCCAGTCTTCCTCCTTTGGCGGCGCTAATCTCCAGGGCGGTGCAGAGCCAGCGGTGGATATTCCACCTTACCATGGCCGAGGCCAGTCTCCTCAACCCGACGACTGCTCGTGACATGCCACAAGTCGGCAGCCACTCATTCGACAAACCGAACGAGAGAAATACGCACGCAATTCTACACGCTTACCCACTCTCATCCGTGTCTCGGTTTGACAGCGAATGAGTCTAAGTGGGCTCTTGGCAGTCTAAATAAACGACGCTGAAATGATATACTCAACGGAATGACGATCGTGCCTTTGATCAATACTGTGCCTGAGACTCTATTCATCTGATTAATTCTATTAGGTTTTACAACGAGGGAGTTGGACGTTTTAGGAGTCAGTGTTGAGTCAGCACTACTGAGATCCTAAATTCCAATCCATGTTTCTTCAGCTGCCCGCGATGAAACCGGATTCTTACGTTAACCATCATGTCAACTTCGGTTTTTTAAATCCTTTATATTAAGTTCACTTGCTTGCTTGCGCGCTTACGACCGTGCAAATCTTTCGGTCGTTTTTTAACCCACTTCCCGTGATCCAATCGAGCTGACATTTTGCACACTCGTTGTGCGTGACAATTTATTTTCGTGAAAATTTTTTTCATAAATTTTCAACATTTTAGGAATTTTTTTTTTATATTTAATTACCAATTGCTTAATGGTGGCAGGCAATCATCTGACCTATAGGTGGCAGCCATCTCAAGCCAGAGGACGAGATGACTCTAGCCGCCCGTTTCAAAGACCAATGTGGGCTGGCACGCATATAAAGGATTTATAGTGAAAAACTTTGTTTTTACGAGTTAATTTTTTATCCAATTCAATCCGGGACTAAGAAACAAAACTCGGCTAAGTTACTTGTGCAGTTGCGCTGAACAGCTCTACGACCCGTGTTTGCGTTGTACCGAGTGTTGTTTGGCACAATGTCCGACGTTCCACTCCACGTGCTGGGAAGCCTATTCAAACAAACAACCCACGCACTCAACAACCGCAACACGCATACCGACATGAATACACACAACCCCAAAGATGCCCACAGATGCACGCGTTTAGCACGCGCAGAAACACGCGCTTAAGCAACAAAGACAAAGATCCCCCGTATAGCCTTAAAGACTGCTGGAGAAAGTTTTGCACGGGGGCGTCTATTGAGTGGGCGATGCGGCCAGAACCACACCCGGCCGCCTTTGTCTCCCCGGTGCTGATGTTTGCACACATCAGGTACCTGTATTTAATGCTCGCGAAGGGCTGGCCCAGGACTGGTTTAGATATTCGTCGCGGATGTTGGCTGCGAGCAGGCATTGAACTCGGATCGCCAGGCCTGTAAGCGCCGTGCACTAATCACCACATTACCACGTCCCCTATACAAGGGATATGCACCAACATGCACATGCATACGCACTTGGGTCTAAAGGACCGACCGAATGACATAGATACGCATGCGCACACACACACACATATCCCAGTCATCTATACAAATAAAGACCTTCATCTGTATGTCTCAAACTCCTCTACTTCTCGACAAGGTAGGAAGCTGCAATGTGGTACATAGGTAGCTTTTAGACCACAACCAACAGAACCATCTGGAAATCCGTGGCTTTTCATTTTAAGGCCTCCAAATCTCGATTTTAAGTGCCCCACAAACATGTTCATGTGCATGGTGTCCTTCAGAAACCGTTCAACATATAAGATTGCGGGTTTCTTAGTTTGAAAGCGTTAAACAGAAAATAAAATTTAAGCGAGAACCGTTTTTCTATCTTTTATTGTTATTTGAGATATTTCTGACTCAAACGGTTTTTAACGAAAAAAATTGTATTTTATGATGTTCAAATCTGAATAATTTGAGAACGGTAAGAGACAGGAGCTTCCCCTCAGAGTATTAAGTTAATAAATTTGTGTTCTTTCTAATGAAAAGGAACGGAATCTTAAAACGGAGCGGTTTCCGATGGGTACGTCTTTAAATATAAAAAGTTGAATCAAGTCGTCAACAACATTTCTTTGTGGAATAATACACATTTTGGAGTACTGTACTTATGAGTGTCTGATCGTATATGACGACATTCACACCCACGTACCCAGAGATCCGATCATTAAAGGGAGGATTAACAGAGGATGGGCAGACACAATCAAATGTTTAATGCGTCTCGTCTAAACTTGCATGGCTCTGCTTATAATTTGCCTTCAGCTTGTGCTTTGGTGAAATCCCATTAATCCAGACTCAATGTACCAAACATGGCGCGGCGATTGCTACACTGTGCCATCAAACCCTGGAGGTCTGAGCTCAACTTTCGGTCAGGTCTAACATCGGTGTGGCGGGTAGATATTCTAGCTGGCTCTGAACCGCTCAATCCCTTCCCCAGCCCGCACTGAACCAGCATGGTGAAGTATGGTCAAACAATCCGTCGCGACCTACACAGCAATGGTGTAGACCTTCATCCAGCAGTGGACTGGCAAAGGACCGAGAACGAATACCGAGGTACATGTACGCAGGTGTGTACATAAAATCTTGATTTGAAGCTTTCGTGACTGCAGGAATCCATACTCTTTGGTCCTTTCGGTAAAGTCACGAGGGTAGAAATAAAATAAATCACGACGTTTCGAACGCAACGCAAGCGTTCGTCTTCAGGTGAAACTCGTGATAGCTGCGATGTCTGCTCCCTTGTGTACATACACTTAAGCACGTTTTACTTTCTGACGCATTCATACGCACGACTGCCGAATGTACGCAGTGATTTAGCGGAGTATCGTATTATCGTCACTCTGCGCAGTTGAACAAACATTAGAGCTTTAGTTCTTCAAGACGGGATGATCCCCCATTCAGTGAAGAGCATATTTTATGTGAAGGGAGGTGGTGGGAGGGGGGGGCTGGTTTGTTGTGTGTGTGTGTGTGCACAGTTTCTGGTGACCGAGCCAAGGCCATCAACAACTTGCTACACTTGAAATCAGTTCAACCCGGAGGCAGGTCGCACGAAACCGATGATTCGAGTTCGGGATTGCAATCTGGGTGCCCTGGCTCAACGACTCTGGAACGGCGGTCCCTCCGAGACACCTCCAATTGTGAGGTTGTGCTTGTGTAGGGGGGGGTGGAGATGTGGTAGAAAAGGGAGGTTTTCTCGTGAATGGGGGGGGGGTTGCTGTGAGGTTGGGGTGAGGGCTAATGCTAAGGTTGGGGGTGTTGGCTATGGGATGCCTGGGGGGGGTTGTTTTTTATTGTCATTCTAAAAAGGGCTCCTCCGATTCAAACAAAAGGGGCCAGTTGCATTCGTTGGGACCATTTCAATGGAGAGGCTTTTAGTGCGGAATTGCGAGCAATGAATGTGGATAGCAATGAAAGTCCGTGAGTGTGTCTGTGTGTGTGTGTGTTGTGTGTGGGGAGCGGTGGTGTCGCGGTTTAGCGCGCTGCGCTACGAACCCGGCGACCCGGGTTCGATTCCCGCTCACGGCAAACACCCAGTGACGATTATCTGAACCGGTTCTGGGCCTCCCCTAGGTCGACTCAGCCTCAAATGAGTACCCGGTGCGGTGCGTAAACATCGCCACTACGGAGACAAAGGCGGCCGGGCGTGGTGCTGGCCACCCACCCCCTCGTGTACCGTTCCAGCCTTCATAGGTGCTGGCTAACAGCACTTGCCCCAACAGTCTGTTAAGGCTATACGGGGGATCTTTGTCTGTGTTTGTCTTTGTGTACGTTCAGCACAGTTGAGTCATTTCACACACATGGGGATATATAAACCGCAGGGCAATCTGCCCTCTATGGATCACTCCAGCTCACCCGACACTCACCTGACACTCACCTGACACTCACCACTCACATTCACCACACACCAGGCACCAACGCTAGCCAGTTTCCTTATACATTCACCAGAAAGTCACCAGTCACCAGATATTCACCAAACACTCATTTCTCCCGAGACAATGACCAGATACACAACACTCACCTGCCTGAGACACTCACCACCCACCGGACACCCACTAATTGACTGACAACCTCAGCTAACACCACTCACCAATCGCTCAGTCACCACTCCGTGCTCACCCGATACCCAAAATCAACATCTCAAGACGGCTGAGAAAATTAATCACCCAAAACGTAAATTTTAAACTACATTTTTTTTTAATGTAGGGGGTTACCGATAATAATCCCGACATTATCCGAAAAGTAAATATTGGTCGCCTATGAAATGACATTTTGTAAATGACACAGAAATTCGGTCTTGGCCGGCGCTCGGAACGGTGAGAATATATAAAGATAAAGATGCCCCGTATAGCCTTAACAGACTGTAGGGGCAAGTTCTGTTAGCGAGCACCTATGAAGGCCGGAACGGTACACGAGGGGGTGGGTGGCCAGCACCACGCCCGACCGCCTTTGTCTCCCCAGTGGCGATGTTTACACACCGCACCAGGTACTCATTTAAGGCTGAGTCGACCTAGGGGAGGCCCAGGACCGGTTCAGATAATCGTCACTGGTGTTAGCCGTGAGCGGGAATCGAACCCGGGTCGCCAGGTTCGTAGCGCAGCACACACACACACACGCTGGATCACACATCTGATGGAAGAAAGCTGTGTAGTACCGCAGGAAAGTTTTCATACGCTGCATGGGTCAGAAAAGGATGCAGGACTTGAGGATTAATGTGGAAAAGACAAAGCGGAGTGTATTCGTGTGGGCGGACACTGAGAAAGAATAATAGAAAGCGTTTAAATTTCGAATGTAATTGAATTTGTATATTTTGGAATCAAGTGATGAAACGTGCAGTGGAAACCTGTGGGCTGCCTGCCCATGAACCGTGACGATGACGACGACGATGATGATGATACGTTGGATTATTCTACTCAATCCACGAGCTCGGTTCAGAGAAATAGTTTCAAATCGATGATTGTGGCAACTCCCCCCCCCCACCCCCGTGCCTCCCACAGTCTCCAGCCACCACAGCGAAGCACTTTCTCTCCCACATTCATTAAAACGCGGTTTGATTTTCTGGGTTAGATTGCCGAAATATAAATGTGTCGTGAAGCCACCTCCACCCGGCACACAGCCAATTAGTAAGGTTTGTCACGTGAACAGAACGTGGCAACTTCAGCACCATCGCTGTGTTGTAGAGTAAAACCACAACATTTACAATTTGAGTTAACAACGATTCGCTGGTGATTACACCACACATCATCAGGCGATTGCCAGCATTGCGAAGAAGCCATCCTGGGTGGGTTTATGACACATTTATATTCACACGATCTAAGCCCAAAAAAAATGCAGTTTTGGTTAAAGGTCGTAGGTTTTGCACAAAACATGCAAAGCAATTTCCTGCTGAAATAAGCATTGACACATCGGTGCTCATTTCTCATTTACAGCCCTAAGGTCAGTGGGGGAAATGTCACGTTCATATGGCAGGGGCGTGTCTCTCCATAGGACAACCAACATTGACTTCCCCAAAAAAATTACGGTAGCAACTGTATCGACCCCATAGGGATGATGGACCGAGTCAACCCCCACAACCAGGATTTGAACTCGCAACCTTCCAATTGCGAGCAGCTGCTCGCTCTACCGCTGAGCCACGAATATTCATCTGGATGAATTACAGCTTCGTCTTCAATACCATCGGTCCTCGAGTTATTCCCGAGGGAGTGAGCCCTCACTGGACTCTGCGTGACGCAAATTACTCGGGAGCACGCTGTGACAGGCCGACTGATGCCGAGACGAAGCTATGAAGCTGTTCACACCGTGTATCCTTACAGATGTGCAAACTACGTATCATCAAGCCAAGGTCAAAATGTCAAAGTGTCCCCCCCCCCCCCTACTACAGTGATTATGGAGCGGTGCCCAAGTCAGGCGTGGAAATTCCACGTTCCTTTGCTGGGAGCACTTGTAGACTCAAACAAATGCCGGATTCGAAAACTCAATTGGGACTGTACAAAGCAATCATCATCGCCCCCCCTACTGGCAGACTAATGCCCCAGGTTATTGAACGTGGGCCAGGGAGTCGATACCATCGTTGGCTAGGGGGGGGAGGTCGGGATTCCCAGACATTGGGGGCAGCAGAAAAGAATGAGCGACCTCCCAGTGAGCGATATATCAGATATAATGGAGCGGGCAATCCAATGTAGACACAACGTAGGGATATGGCATAAAGACAAATACAGGAAGATGGATACATTCTAGCGAGACATTAGAGTTGGAGGCTCAACACGTTATCGACTAAAAGACACAACAGACGCATCAGTACAGACTGTAAAGTCAAGTAGAGACACAGAGATACAAAAATGACAGACACGCACTTAGACACGCGCAGAGACAGAGGCAGACAAGGCGAAAATAAACCAAGACAGACAGCGAGGCAGAAAGACAGACACACTCGGATACAGAAAGGGAGACACGGAGACAATTAAACAATTATGCTGAGACAACACACACACAGAGACAGGCGGACCGTGACACAATGAGACCAACACACGGATGAAAAGACAACAGCAGCGAGACACAGGCAGACACACACAGCTACACACGGAGACACGCACGAAGACAGAGGCACAGTGACAAAGGCAAGGAGATGGAGTCATACGGACACACAAACAGCCATGAAGACGAACACACACGTGGACAGCCAGACACAAGGAGGCATTAAAAACAGAAGTAGTGATAAAGGGTTACATAAACACACACACAAATACACACACACACACAAATACACACACACAAAATCAGGCACAAAAACGAGGGCAGAGACACGTGGAGACACAGAAGCGCGTACACACAGCAAGACACGGAGACAGGGAGAGACCAAGGCAGAGACACACACGCCGATATATACAAAGACACACTAACACAGCAAGACACGGAGACACGGAGAGACACACACACACAAACCAAGACCTACACACAGACAGAGGCTGGCACGGATACCGATATACGTGGGTACAGTACTGAAAAACAAAGGCATCACACACAGACATACACACAGACATACACACAGACACACACAGACACACAAACACACAGACACGCACACAGACACACAGACAGACACACACAGAGACACACACAGACACACAAACACGGATCCGTGATCAGACCGTGGGGCGAGTGCTGTGAGCGTACCCCTCTGAAGGCCGCCACAGACACAAAGGGACACGCGGAGACAAAGACAAAGATCCCCCGTGTAGCCTGTAGCAGGCTGCTGGGGCAAGTGCCGTTCGCGGGCACCTTATGAAGGCTCCCGGGCACCTTATGAAGGCTCCCGGGCACCTTATGAAGGCTCCCGGGCACCTTATGAAGGCTCCCGGGCACCTTATGAAGGCTCCCGGGCACCTTATGAAGGCTCCCGGGCACCTTATGAAGGCTCCCGGGCACCTTATGAAGGCTCCCGGGCACCTTATGAAGGCTCCCGGGCACCTTATGAAGGCTCCCGGGCACCTTATGTAGGCTCCCGGCACTGTGGCACACGAGGGGGTGGGTAGACAGCACCACGCCCGGCCGCCTTTGTCTCCCCCAGTGGCGATGTTTACTACACACCGCACCGGGTGCTCGTTTGAGGCCGAGTCGATCTAGAGGGAGGCCCGGGACAGGTTCAGATAATCCGTCGCTGGTGTTGGCCCTGAGCAGGAAATTAACTCGGGTCGCCGGGTTCGTAGCGCAGCGCGCTAATCGCTACACTTACACACACACACAGCACGTGTACACACACACATACAACACGTGTACACACACATACACACAACACGTGTACACACACATACACCACGTGTACACACACATACAGCACGTGTACACACACACATATACAACACGTGTACACACACATACACACAACACGTGTACACACACATACAGCACGTGTACACACACACACACCACGTGTACACACACACACACCACGTGTACACACACACACACAGCACGTGTACACACACACACACCACGTGTAGACACACACACACCACGTGTACACACACACACACACCACGTGTACACACACACACACACCACGTGTACACACACACACCACGTGTACACACACACACAACACGTGTACACACACACACAACACGTGTACACACACACACATACACCACGTGTACACACACACATACACCACGTGTACACACACACATACACCACGTGTACACACACACACACCACGTGTACACACACATACACCACGTGTACACATAGACACATGCACAAAGATAAAATACAAAGATCCCCCGTAACAGACTGTAGGGGCAAGTGCTGTTAGCGAGCACCTATGAAGGCCGGAACGGTACACGAGGGAGTGGGTGGCCAGCACCACGCCCGGCCGCCTTTGTCTCTCCAGTGGCGATGATTACACACAGCACCGGGGTGCTCGTTTAAGGCTGAGTCGACCTAGGGGGAGGCCCAGGACCGGTTCAGATAATCGTCACCGGTGTTGGCCGTGAACGGGAATCGAACCCGGGTAGCCGGGTTCATAGCGCAGCGTAGCGCTAACCACTACACCACCGCTCCCCACAACACGTACACACACACGTACACACACACATGTACACACAAACACACACAGACACGGAGACACACGTACACACACGGAGACACGTGCACACACAGGTACACACACGGAGACACACACGGATAGACACACACGGAGAGACACACACACGGAGAGACACATACAGGTACACACACACGGAGACACGTGTACACACAGGTACACACACGGAGACACACACAGGTACACACACAGGTACACGCACGGACACGGCAGCGTGGAACCGGCCTCACCGTGCGTGTTGTCCTCCTCTTGTTCCATGCGCGTGTCCACGACGCTCCCTCCCTCCCCCGCGCAGCGAGTCTGTGTGCGAGCCGGTGTGTGTGTGATTGTGTGGGTCTGTGGGTGTGAGAGTCTGTGGATTGTGAGAGTCTGTGTGCGAGTCGGTGTGTGTGATTGTGTGGGTCTGTGGGGGTGAGAGTCTGTGTGCGAGCCGGTGTGTGTGTGATTGTGTGGGTCTGTGGGTGTGAGCGTCTGTGGATTGTGAGAGTCTGTGTGCGAGTCGGTGTGTGTGATTGTGTGGGTCTGTGGGTGTGAGAGTCTGTGTGCGAGCCGGTGTGTGTGTGATAGTCTGTGTGCGAGCCGGTGTGTGTGTGACTGTGTGTGAGTCTGTGGGTGTGAGAGTCTGTGTGCGAGCCGGTGTGTGTGTGATTGTGCGTGTGTGATTGTGTGTGTGATTGTGTGGGTCTGTGGGTGTGATAGTCTGTGGGTGTGAGAGTCTGTGGGTTGTGAGAGTCTGTGTGCGAGCCGGTGTGTGTGTGTGATTGTGTGGGTCTGTGGGTGTGAGAGTCTGTGGGTTGTGAGAGTCTGTGTGCGAGCCGGTGTGTGTGTGACTGTGTGGGTCTGTGTGTGTGATAGTCTGTGTGCGAGCCGGTGTGTGTGTGTGATTGTGTGGGTCTGTGGGTGTGAGAGTCTGTGTGCGAGCCGGTGTGTGTGATTGTGTGGGTCTGTGGGTGTGAGAGTCTGTGGGTTGTGAGAGTCTGTGTGCGAGCCGGTGTGTGTGTGACTGTGTGGGTCTGTGTGTGTGATAGTCTGTGTGCGAGCCGGTGTGTGTGTGATTGTGTGGGTCTGTGGGTGTGAGAGTCTGTGTGCGAGCCGGTGTGTGTGATTGTGTGGGTCTGTGGGTGTGAGAGTCTGTGCGTGTGAGAGTCTGTGTGCGAGCCGGTGTGTGTGTGATTGTGTGTGAGTCTGTGGGTGTGATAGTCTATGTGTGTGAGAGTCTGTGTGCGAGCCGGTGTGTGTGTGATTGTGTGTGAGTCTGTGGGTGTGAGAGTCTGTGGGTTGTGAGAGTCTGTGTGCGAGCCGGTGTGTGTGTGATTGTGTGGGTCTGTGGGTGTGAGAGTCTGTGCGTGTGAGAGTCTGTGGGTGTGAGAGTCTGTGTGCGAGCCGGTGTGTGTGTGATTGTGTGGGTCTGTGGGTGTGAGAGTCTGTGCGTGTGAGAGTCTGTGGGTGTGAGAGTCTGTGGGTGTGAACGTCTGTGTGCGAGCCGGTGTGTGTGTGATTGTGTGGGTCTGTGGGTGTCAGAGTATGTTCGTGTGAGAGTCTGTGGGTGTGAGAGTCTGTGGGTGTGAGAGTCGGTGGGTGTGAGAGTCTATGTGCGAGCCGGTGTGTGTGATTGTGTGTGAGTCTGTGGGTGTGATAGTCTATGTGTGTGAGAGTCTGTGTGCGAGCCGGTGTGTGTGTGATTGTGTGTGAGTCTGTGGGTGTGAGAGTCTGTGGGTTGTGAGAGTCTGTGTGCGAGCCGGTGTGTGTGTGATTGTGTGGGTCTGTGGGTGTGATAGTCTGTGGGTGTGAGGGTCTGTGGGTGTGAGAGTCTGTGGGTGTGAGAGTCTGTGTGTGAGTCTTTGTGGGTCTGTGTTGTGTGTGTGGGTCTGTGTGTGGTGTGTGTGGGTCTGTGTGAATGTGTGTGGGTCTGTGTGAATGTGTGTGTGTCTATGTGGATGTGTGTCTATGTGGATGTGTGTCTATGTGGATGTGTGTCTATGTGGATGTGTGTCTATGTGGATGTGTGTCTATGTGGATGTTTGTCTATGTGGATGTATGTGTGTGCGCGCACACGGGGCTATGATGACACAGCAGCAGCAGCATCGCCTTCGCTACTCCTCCTATTACACGCGCTCCGTGTGTCCCCGTGTGTCACACAGTATGTGGTGTGTGTGTCCCCGTGTGTGTGTGGTGAGTGTGTGTCCGTGTGTGTAACCGTGTGTGTGTCCGTGTGTACGAGTGCGTGGTACTGTCCACCCACCCCCCTTGTGTACCCGTTCTGGCCTTCATCGGTGCTACTCGCTAACAGCACTTGCCCCAAAAGTCTGTTACAGGCTATACGGGGGATCTTTGTCTGGTGTGTGTGTGTGTCCGTGTGGATGTGGAAAAAGTGGCAGCGCTGCGCTACGAACCAGGCGAACCGAATTCGATTCCCGTTCACGGCGAACACCACCGGTGACGATTATCTGAACCGGTCCTGGGCCTCCCCTAGGTCGACTCAGCCCTCAAATGAGTACCTGGTGCGGTGTGTAAAATCATCGCCACTCGGGAGACAAAGGCGGCCGGGCGTGGTGCTGGCCACCCATCCCTCCTCGTGTGCTAACAGTACTTTCCGAAACGGTCTGTAGAGGCTATATATGCATATCCATGCAGGAGTAACCATACCTGGGCAGTGTGCTCATGCCCAGCTGCGGTTTGGCAGCAGAGGTCTCGCTCTGAATGAATCATTCGGGCGGCATTATCTTTTTATCAGCCGCGTGACGATGCTGCTGATATTTGAAATGTTTGGACAAAAGATCTGGACAAAGCCCCATCGGTGAGCTCCTCCGGCGGCCAAGGCTGACGTTGTCTGGGTCATGTAGCCCACATGCCCGGCCACCGCATGGCCAAGCAGGTTTTATTTGGCCGCATCGAGGGGGCCCAACGGGTACGGACACGGGCCAGAGAAGAGATGGAGCTGATTTGGTGCAGGAGGATGTGGAGCTGAGCGGACTTGCCGAAGACTGGTAACCAGCGGTGTCAAGATCGGCCTCTGTGGAGGAGGCTCGTGAAGGACGCAGTTGGAGGCAGTCGCCCTCCAGCAACAACGGGAGGGGGGCGACGCTCACAACAACGAATAGAGCGCTGGGCGGATAAAACGCAGCCAGGTAGCACAATGGGGGAGCACAGGTGGTGCATTTGCCGGTCATCTCAGTCAAGCCATGGGTAACCGGGTCTGTCCCGTGACCTGCCTTCGACACTTCACGTGGCCTTAAAGTGCACCTAGCCTGGCACGAGCGCCGTGCCGACGTCACCGCCACTTGTGACGAATGGCTGTTGTTGTTGTTGTGGGGAGCGGTGGCGCAGTGGTTAGCGCACTCCGCTGCGAACGCGGCCCACCCGAGCTCGATTCCCGTGCACGAGCAATTAAAGAGTGACAGCGAATATTTGAACCGGTCCTGGGCCTGCCCTAGATCGACTCAGCCTCAAATGAAAACACACCTGGCTGCGACGTGCTAACATTGCTACCGGGGAGACAAAGGCGGTCGGGCGTGGTGCTGGCCACACACCCCTCTCGTGTGCCGTGCCGACCTTCATAGGTGCTCGCTAACTTACCCCGAGAGTTAAGGCGACACGTGCGGTCATCTTCTTGGTTCTTTCGGTAAAGTCACGTAGAAGGGAAATAATAAAATAATAAAACATAATAAAATAATTCTCACGACGTTTCGGCCACAACGCAAGCAGCCGTCCTCAGGTGAAGAACAGGTCTGTCGGGAAGACAGTGTCAGGCACTGGTGAAGAACAGGTCTGTCGGGGAGACAGCGTCTGAATCGCTGTCTCCCCGACAGACCTGGTCTTCACCTGAGGACGGCTGCTTGCGTTGTGGCCGAAACGTCGTGAGAATTGTATTTTATTATGTTTTATTTTTATTATTTTATTATTTCCCTTCTACGTGACTTTACAGAAAGAACCAAGAAGATGAATCCCTGCAGTCACGAAAGCTTTAAATCGAAACATGCGGTCATGTTAAAAAAAAACTACTTTCGTTTCACCAGATTGGGCCCAGGGAGCTGTGTTAGTTGTTTCTTTTTAAATCCTTTATATTAAGTTCACTTACTTGCCCGCTTACGACCGTGCAAATATTTCCGTCGTTTTTTAACCCACTTCCCGTGATCCAATCGAGCTGACATTTTGCACACAGACTCGTTGTGCGTGACAATGTATTTCCGTGAAAAAAAATTCCAAAATTTTACACCTTTTAGGAAAAAAAACATTATATTTAATTACCAATTGCTTAATGGTGGCAGACAATCATCTCACCCATAGGTGGCAGCCATCTCAAGCCAGAGGACGAGAGGACTCTAGCCGCCCGCTTCAAAGACCAATGTGGGCTGGGTTGTGGCCCATTGAACACGCATATAAAGGATTTATAGTGAAAAACTTTGTTTTTACGGGTTAATTTTTTCAGAAGCGACCTCGCCACAGATGACAGCTAAACAAAGTGGTGTGAGCGTCGCATGGACATTTATGGCAGGCGAATACTCCGAACGAGTGAGGTCGATTCTAAATGTGGAGGGAAAACCCCAGAGGAACCGGAGAAAAAGCCACGCGACCACGGGGAGCGAGAGAAAGACACCACAAACTCCAAATATACAGCAGCAGGCGTCAGGGTCGGGATAGAACCCACGACCTCCTGCACACCAGGAGAGGTAGTTAACATCTCCTAGCCACCGTGATGATGAGAGACACGAAAACTCAAAATATACAGCAGCAGGCGTCAGGGTCGGGTTAGAACCCACGACCTCCTGCACACCAGGAGAGGTAGTTAACATCTCCTAGCCACCGTGATGATGATGAGAGAGAGATACGCAAACTCCAAATATACAGCAGCAGGCGTCAGGGTCGGGATAGAACCCACGACCTCCTGCACACCAGGCGAGGTAGTTAACATCTCCAGGCCACCGTGATGATGATGAGAGACACGAAAACTCAAAATATACAGCAGCAGGCGTCAGGGTCGGGTTAGAACCCACGACCTCCTGTATACCAGGCGAGGTAGTTAATATCTCATAGCCACCGTGATGATGATGAGAGAGAGACACGCAAACTCCAAATATAAGGCAGCAGGCGTCAGGGTCGAGATCGAACCCACGACCTCCTGCACACCAGGCGAGGTAGTTAACATCTCATAGCCACCGTGATGATGATGATGAGAGAGACGCAAACTTCAAATATACAGCAGCAGGCGTCAGGGTCGGGATCGAACCCACGACCTCCTGTGTACCAGGCGAGGTAGTTAACATATCCTAGCCACCGTGATGATGATGAGAGAGAGAGACGCAAATTCCAAATATACAGCAGGCGTCAGGGTCGAGATCGAACCCACGACCTCCTGTGTACCAGGCGAGGTAGCTAACATCTCCTAGCCATCGTGATCATGATGAAAGAGAGACACGCAAACTCCAAATATACAGCAGCAGGCGTCAGGGTCGAGATCGAACCCACGACCTCCTGTGTACCAGGCGAGGTAGTTAACATCTCCAAGCCACCGTGCCGCCGACTGCTACGCGTGTGTAGAGGGGTGATGGTGTACCGTGTCTTTGTGCGTGCAAACCAGAAGCTCAAATTATCATAACACGGCCACAGACTGCCTCCTGCCCCTGTACACACGCACGTATAGTTGCAGAACGTGCTGTGTGCTGCACAGTCCAAAGTCAACACCTTCCCGTGATGTTTTCACACATCCCGTAGTCCACATGGGGCAGATGGGGATATGTGAACAAAAATATATCGTTTATTTTTAAAGTCAAACAGGTCTTGCTTAACCGTTCTACCTGTGAAATACTGGACATTGCCATCAAGAGCTTCATAGCTCATCGGATTCCTCCAGTCTGCATAAAGATTCTGACTTTGTTATTGGATATTCTCCACGCTAATGAGTGTTCTGTGTATTCTGTGTTGTTCATTATATCGTTATGCGTCAACCCAGGACCAATATTTGACAGAGAGGGTCTTTGTCTATGAAGATCTGGCAGTTCAGCATTGGTTCAGGCAAGTCTGAGACTGCTGATGAGACACAGCGTGTGGAAACCGATCCATAGTGTGTCTCGTGTTAAACCAGTGGCTCAAGCAAGTCTGGGACTGCTGATGAGACGCAGCGTGTGGAAACCGATCCATAGTGTGTCTCGTGTTAAACCAGTGGCTCAAGCAAGCCTGAGACTGCTGATGAGACGCAGCGTGTGGAAACCGATCCATAGTGTGTCTCGTGTTAAACCAGTGGCTCAAGCAAGTCTGGGACTGCTGATGAGACACAACGTGTGGAAACCGGTCCATAGTGTGTCTCGTGTTAAACCAGTGGCTCAGCAAGCCTGAGACTGCTGATGAGACACAGCGTGTGAAACCGGTCCGGGGTCGTGGATGTGCACAAATAGAAACAATACAATATACGTGAGTTAACAACGCAAACGCATTTTGTCTGATTATTTTGTTGTGTTACTTCGATTCTGCCCAACGCCGCCACCGTAGCAGCGAGTGTGTACTGTACGTGCACATGCGTGTACTGTATGTGCACATGTGTGTACTGTATGTACGCACATGTCCATATATGTGTTATGAGGAGCGGTGGTGGAGTGGTTAGCGCCACGCTGTGCTACGAACCCGGCGACCCGAGTTCGATTCCCGCTCACGGCCAACACCGCCAGTAACAATTATCTGAATCGGTCCTGGGCTTCCCCTAGGTCGACTCAGCCTCAAATGTGTACCTGGTGCGGTGTGTAAACATCGCCACTGGGGAGACAAAGGCGGTCGGGCGTGGTTCTGTCCACCCACCCCCTCGTGTACCAGTGTCGGCCGTCATAGGTGCTACTCGCTAACAGCACTTGCCCCTACAGTCTGTTAAGGCTACACGGGAAATGCACACGATCTATGACTGTACGTGTGTATGATTGTGTATGCACATACCTACTACAGTCTACGTGTACTGCCACACACGTGCCGACATGCGTGTATGTGTATGGACATTCGTCTGTACGTGTCTGACACGTGTGTGGATGTGTAGGTGCTTGAGTTCACGTACCGTACGCGTATGACCATGTACATGTCTGCATACGCGTATGTATATGTACGGATGTGTTCAAATGTCTTTGTGTGCTGATGCGTTTGTCCTCTGCACACACACAAACAGAGACACCTACCGATAAATCACCATTCAGCAGCACGCTTGAACGTACAGTATCCGCCTTCGTAAATGCACACTAACCCTCCATATAAATACGTGGAGCACATTATTTCGCTCTACCACAGCACCAACTGCAGCATCGGCCCACTGGTTTTGAAAGAAAAAAAACCTTCCCCTATCCAGGAATATCACTGCAGAGCCAATCGTCGTAGCACTGTCTTCGAAAAGGGCCAGTCACACCGCCCACTAACGCTAACCTCCCCCATCGCGTCGGTCCAATGGTTCGCGTGGGTGTGTGTGTGGTGTCTGATTTGGGTGGTCGGTGAGGTGTGAGTGACAGCCACTGCATTGCCTTGCAAGAGAGAAAAAAAAACACTCGGGTGAGCTCGCTCATTCAGGAAAGCCACCCTACCAGAAAATCCACCCAGCCACCCAAACCGCCACTCATCTCAATACCCATCTAAATGTCCACCCAGCCAAATGCCCACCCAGCCAAATGCCCACCCAGCCAAATGCCCAACCAGCCAAATGCCCACCCATCGAAACCACCCATCGAAACACCTACCCAACCAAACCCCCATGCATCCAAACGCCCAGCCATCCAAACGCCCAGCCAACAAAACACCAACCCAGTTATCCACCCACCCTCATCCAAACACCCACCCAGCCAAACACCATACCAAACACCCACCCATGCAAACACCCAACCCAGCGAAACACCCACCCTCATCCAAACACCCACCCAGCCAAACACCATACCAAACACCCACCCATGCAAACACCCACCCATTCAAACACCCACCCATTCAAACACCCACCCATTCAAACACCCACCCAGCCAAACACCATACCAAACACCCACCCATGCAAACACCCACCCATTCAAACACCCACCCATGCAAACACCATACCAAACACCGACCCATGCAAACACCCACCCATGCAAACACCCACCCATGCAAACACCCTCCCATCCAATATGCACAAAAATTGCCCATACGGTATTGTCAATACTTGTGGGGAAGCTTGTACACAAGCAACATTGTCGAGGCAGGATTAATCCGAGACAATCGGGATTCAGTTTAACACGTTAGCTTTCATGACCAGTATTATTCATAATAACAGATTATGGATGCATTCCGGGTCGAGTTATTCATAAATGCGTCGCAACCCTCCACCACCCGACATGGCAAATCAGTAAGAAATGTGTCACATTGACAAAAGACAAATAGTTCACTACTCTAGCCCACCGTTGTGTTGAAGAATGTATCCACAACATTTACAATTTGAGTACGACGTTTTGCTGGAAATTGCATTCAGCATCTGCGGGCGATTTGCCAGAATAGTGAAGCCATCCACCTGCTTCCAATATTAAAAAGTGCAGGATGACGTCATCATTGTTGAACCCCATCACGTTTCTAGATGACAGGCTGAGGTGTGGGTGGCGGAGCCAGGAGACTGAATCCTCACCCTCGGGGCTCCTCCAGAAAGAACAAAAAGCCACTTCGGATGGCCAAGTGGAATGTTCGAACGCTCACTGCGGAGGAGAGGCTGCCACTCCTCTGTCGGGAGCTGGACCGGTACCTCCTGGATCTCTGTGGTATTCAAGAGGTATGGTGGACCGGTTCTGGCTCCTGCCACCATGAGTCCTCTACTCGGGATAGGAGACTGCCAAACAACAGGGAGTGGCTCTTCTGAACAAAAGAATGAAGGAGGCGTGGGAGCGTGGCGGTGAGGTTTGGGGAGCTGTAAGCCCCAGGCTACTTTGGGCTCGCCTTCCCATTAACTAGAGGCGAGGAGTGGTGGTCGTGGTTACTTATGCCCCCACCGAAGACGAACATCCGTGGAAGGATGCAGGTAAGGCCGATGAGTCAGATGCCTTCTATGACCTGTCACAGGTACTGGCTAAAGTGGCCCCTCGGGATAGAATCATCTTGTTGGGTGACTTCAATGCCCGAGTTGGTCATGATGCTAGCACCTGGTCTGGAGTGATTGGAAGATATGGGCCAGATCAGCTCAATAACAATGGTAGGAGGCTGCTAGATTTTCGTGCAGCCCATGGGCTTGAAATTACCAACATGCTGTTCTGGCATCGGAGCATCCACAAAACATCATGGATGCATGCCGGATCCAAGCAAGAACATCTGCTGGACTACATAGTGACAGAGCAGCGGATGCGGGTCCATGTCCTTGACACCAGGACCTACCGTGGAGCTGATCTGCCCACTGACCATTGACGTCATCCTGCACTATTTAAGACCGGAAGCAGGTGGATGGCTTCACTCTTCTGGCAAATCGCCCCAAGATGCTGGATGTAATTACCAGCGAAACGTCGTACTCAAATTGTAAATGTTGTGGATTCACTCTTCAACACACCGGTGGGCTAAAGTAGTGAAATAGTTGTCTTTTGTCAACGTGACACTTTCTTTTACTGATTGGCCGTGTCGGGTGGTGGAGGGTTGCTGACACATTTATAAATAAAAAACGTTATTATGAATCAGGATTTCGTTCACTTGGTAGCGCCCTATCGATGGCTACTGTAGCAGTTGTCGAGATGTCTGTGGCTTTAGAGATAAGAAAGTGTGGTCAGCTATCTGCATAAAGACTTTCGACGTGGTAGAACATCATATTATAATCTCAAGACCGAAAGACTCTTTGATTAGCAATGAGTTCGCACGATCGGTTTCAAATTATCCTTAACAAAGGAAGCAAGTGCACTTTAGAGTGGGTGTGCTCTTATTCTCGCTGGCCATAAAACTAACCTTGCTTCAAAGCTGAGCCATTTTAAATATTAATGTTAATTCATATTAAATTACAGTAAACTCTGGATTATCCGCACTGACAGGAAGGACAGCCGCGGATAATTCAAAATCGCAGACAATCAAAAAATAATCAAACTCCGCCCACTGTTGTAAAGATATGGCAACTACTGTATTGTAGAGGCGATCACATGGATATCGGATTAACCGCATCACATTTGTTTGGTTAAAAACACGGGACTTGTAATATACATTTACTAGAAAACAATGTATCCCTGCTTTTAGATTATTAATTTGGGCTGAAGGGAAAATACACGCGTTATTAATTTATGCCAAAATCTCAGGCGCGCACTTAATCCTCAAAGCGGATAAGTCGCACGCAGATAATCGAGTTTACTGTATATTAAAAATGCACGCACCATCATCAAAGCTGCCATGAAATGTTGATGATATTCAAACCGTACCTTATTTCGTATCTGTGTGTATATGAGCGAAATTATCCCCAAATCAATTTCATGTTTCTGAAACTTGTTTTTGTGCTTTTATAGTTTTTTTTTAAGTCATTTATCCGAGGTAACTTGTGTTTGAAGATACCTAATTTGATATTGATAATATTTGTGCAGTCTTGTTCGATTTCAACCGTAACTGGATTTATTTGTTTCCTCTGATCTTCGATTTGCCGTGTGCTGTGTCGTACTTTGTTGTTATTGGTTTTTGTAATTTTAGCGACCCGCATCACATCGGAAGCAAACATAAACACGTAAATAAGTCAATGCTGCACGCACACCACCAGTTTGCAGAGAATGTATACTCTAGCTGTTAGCCGTTTGCAAATGTTATGGAAGTGCGTTTTGATTATTTCCAGAGTAATACATGTGCATACGAAAAGACAAAATATATGCTGAACATTAGGCCCTAAAAATGTGATGTAAAAAATATAATACTCAAGCCTCGGCATGTAGGCCTCCATTCAGCCTTGTAAATAAAAAAAATCGTCTGTCCATCACGTTGTTGTTATGAAATAAAAACTAAAATGTAATGTTACATATTATTTCCACCATAGACATATCAAACTAACACATACTGTATTTGCATTACATGTGTAATAACCCCGGAAATACAGCTTGTTTATGAGTTATTATTGCGACCCAACACTCACAAAAACAATAAAAGACAACCGGTTGACTGCCTCCCAAGTGAGAGTGCATGTCAACGCCTAACCTGGCTCGACCTTAAAACCACAAATATTCCTCAAGGCCGCTCTATTATTTCTAGATTTGAAGCTTTCGTGACTGCAAGGATTCATATTCGTAGGTTTTTTTCGGTAAAGTCACGTAGGTAAAAAAATTAAATTAATAAAAGTAAAATCATAAAAAATTGTTTTACTTTTATTAATTAAAATTAATAAAATAAAATAAATTATTTTACTTTATGAATTTTAATTAAAATTTTAATTAAAATTAATAAAAGTAAAATAAAAAATTGTATTTTACTTTTATTAATTTTATTTTTTTACCTACGTGACTTTACCGAAAAAAACCTAAGAATACGCTCTATTATTTGTTTAATCTACAATTTAACGCCCTAAGAAAAATGGGTGCCTCCCACCTTTCTATTTATAAGACCTCCAATTATAATCTGCAATTTCTTTATTAAAACCCCGTGCTCCCTCCCTTGCATCGTTACCCAATCAACCCTCTGCAGGTTAACACGCTTTCGCAATCACCCACCCGTTCCAGCCAAACAAAAGCAATGCTCTCATACTGGTAGGAACCTCCTGGTTACACCAGCCCACAAGGGATTATTGTGTCCGTCGTGCAGGGAGGGGCTGGGTGGGGAGGGGCTGGGTGGGGAGGAGAGGGTGGGGAGGGGCTGGGTGGGGAGGGTGGGGAGGGTGGGGAGGGGCTGGGTGGGGAGGGTGGGAAGGGGCTGGGTGGGGAGGGTGGGGAGGGTGGGGAGGGTGGGGAGGGGCTGGGTGGGGAGGGGAGGGTGGGGAGGGGCTGGGTGGGGAGGAGAGGGTGGGGAGGGGCTGGGTGGGGAGGGGCTGGGTGGGGAGGGTGGGGAGGGGCTGGGTGGGCAGGGTGGGGCTGGGTGGGGAGGGGACGGGAGGGTGGGGAGGGGCTGGGAGGGGAGGGGCTGGGAGGGGAGGGTGGGGAGGGGCTGGGTGGGGAGGGTGGGGCTGGGTGGGGGGTGGGAGGGGTGGGGCTGGGTGGGAAGGGGCTGGTCACCCCGTGGTGCCCTTATAAAACTCAACGTTTAACCTACTCACGCCGGCTTGTGCCCGCCCTCACAGTCGGGCATATTTGCGGAATGCACCACGCCGCCGTTGACCCTGGCCATTGACCGAGCAACCCAACGTTCCTACCAGCTCCCTCCGCAGGAGTGTGTTTTAAATACCCGGCCGGGTACGGGTACCCGTTTGCGACCCTGGTGCGGCCGGGTACGGGTACGGGTAGGCCGTGAGTCACTGGTGAGTAACCGTTTGTCACTCATTTCGGGTAGGGTACGGGTACGGGTAGGGAACGGGTACCCGTACCCAGCCAGGTACGGGTATCCATTTGCGACCCTGGTGCGGCCGGGTACGGGTACGGGTAAGGAATCAAAACCCGTTTGCGACCTCTGGAGGGAGGTGCCCGCCAATAGCCCTCTAGGGAATGATTGACAAACCAAGGAGGGCCAAAGCACACGTCAATAAACTCATTTAACTTGCTTTATTTTACCGAGTAAGGCCAAACTGAGCTATACAGCCGTTTCTCAGACTCAACCATTTGGGGAGACAGAGGCTGCTGTTGTCCACCCACCATTTCGTGTACGGTGACGACATTCATGGGTGCCACTCTCAAACGGTTGTTTATTTGTGTTTTTTTTTAAACAGGTAAGGCTCACTGTGCTATATATATAAACGTTTTTTTAAAGAAGTTAGTTGACCACAAATAGCCTCAACGGAGCGGCGTATCATCCGTGTGGAAGTTTACGGAGCCCAAGCACTTTAAACGCGTGTTTCTCATCTTGTGTCTCCATATAGCCTCTTACATCATATTCACCTACATAACACTGTGCCAAAGTGAAGTCTACAATTGTATGTCAATCTTATGGGTCTGTGTAGAAGCCAGCGGGTTTCTATACAAATCTGTGTAACATCTACAGGCCTTTGCGCAAGTCCATTGCCTCTCTTACTTACATCTCATCAAATCTCCAGGTATGAAAATAATAATAGGTTTTACCCTTTTTGGCAATAAAACAGGTGTTAAGATGTTCAAACACCAAATATAAATCTTTTGCAAGGAATCATGCCGGCATTAACCCCACGTACTTGTGGTGAACATGCAAACAAACATGCTCTAATAACACTGGTCAACAAAAGAAAAATTCTGGCCTGGATTTTTGCAGCTGTTTTAGACAAATTTCAGGGTGCTGATTCCGAATCTGATCTGAGATTTGCTCTATCACATCTCATTTTATGCTATCATGATACCCCATTTTCATTGATTTTACCCGAAATTAACTGTGTCACTTATGATTGCAAGTTGTTGTTGCGAGTCAGTGACTGCTTTAGTGTTAAAATATGGTGCTGTATTTTTAGGATAGTGTGTTTATAATATCATTTTCTGTAGATATCCACATTTATTTAATATTTTTCGTCTGCAGTTTTTATTGAAAATGCAATATTTGATATCTCAAAAACCTGATGTGATAGACAAAAACTGATGCCAGATTTCGAATCAGCACCCCAAAATTACCTTAAACCCATTGGAATACCTTATGCCAGAAAAAGTGTGTTGACCAGTGTAATATATGGCATTGTTTTTTAAGCTGATTGGCCTACACCAAGAGACGGCCTTCATTAGGGCCTCGTCTCACCACCGGTGTCAGACCAGAGAACGACGCCAAAAGGCGGACAGCACAAAGGCAATGCCACCATCAGAGCTTTTATATATCGGGGTGAGCAGCTACAACATGGGACCTGTTTTGCCAGTATCATCGTATGAATATCTGAACACCTGTACTCTTCGGTTTTTTCGGTAAAGTCACGTAGGTGAAAATAAAATAAATTAAAATGAAAACAACTCAATTAAATCATGTAGTTGATTTAATTTAGTTGTTTTAATTTTTATTTTTTAAATCATTTAGTTGATTTAATTGAGTTGTTTTCATTTTTATTTTATTTTAATTTCACCTACGTGACTTTACCGAAAGAACCAAAGAGTATGAATCCTTGCAGTCACGAAAACTTCAAATCTAGAATCTGAACACCTGTTTTATTGCCAGAAAGGGCAAAACGTATTAATCTTTTTTCATAAAAAGACGGCCTAAAAATCTCCAGGTGTCCACGTGTGCTAATACTGCACGTCTCTGCATAGGTCTGTGCACATCTATGCCTCTCTGTGCAAACTCGATGTCAGCCTCTGTTGTTTTCGCCTCGCAATTCCACGCGCGTTATGCCCCCTGAAAAATAAGGCCACCCTGGTTTGTAATGTCACCTGTCTCTCAACCTGTCTGCATATGTGTGTGTGTGAGTGTCATGTGTATTTATATATTCATCCGCTGGTTTTGCCGCTTCTGTTGCTGAGAAAAATTGCTGATGAGACAGCAGTGCAAATGTGCAGGATCTCCATAGCAACTCATCTCTTAATTGCCCTCGGGTCAAATTATGTATTTCAATACGGAGCGGAAAAGCTCTTGAGGCAAGAGCCACGTTTAAGTTCACCTATGCACGATATGTGGGTGTGTTCACACACGCGCAGTCAGTCACAGCCACGATGTGGGATGTATGATTCAGACTTGAGCTGGTTTTTGATCATCCAGTAATGATAATGAAATGCCAACTTATAGCGCTGCTCCGCCGCTGCCGCAGAGTGCTCGTTCGCTCTCTCGCACGGAGAGGGAGAGAGGGAGAGAGCACGACTTGAGAGAGAGGAACCACAGATAAGCGGAGAAAACATCAGAAAACATCAGCAAAGCCCATCATCCGCCCGTGCCAAATTCACACATCTCCAAACTCTCCAGTGCTCTATATATTGAGTTGTTTTCAGGCAACTAATCGGGTGCTTATACATATGGGAGGAAACCGGAGAACCCGCAGAAAGACCACCCGCGTAAGGGGGAAACACTCGATCCCAAACAGATGGAACAGGCGGAGGGAGGCCACATTTGGCTGTCTCGCCATCTTCTGGCAGAGCCGGAGTCTGGCACCTGCTCCACTCCCACGCACGGGAAGGGAGATTCGCAACATCTGTGCCGGTGATCCACCAGTGCTGGAAGATATTCTCCACGGCGAGCGTCCCATGCTACTTTGCAGTGTAACCAAAACATTTTCTTGCAAAAACCATCAGTATACAAACATTCCATCTTTAAAAAAAAAATGTAGAAGCTCACCCAAAACGAATACGCTGTCATAGTCATACTCTTTGGTTCTTTCGGTAAAGTCACGTAGATGAAAAATAAAAAATAAAAATAAAAAAGAATAATATGAAAATAACTAAATTAAATCACGACGTTTCGGAGGCAACACAAGCTTCCGTCATCAGGTGGAACAGCCACAGCAAAATTACTGTAGTGAGCTGCCATCGAGTTGATTTACAACATTTGATTGTGGCATTCATTCCTCATTTAACTTTGAAGCGAGTTCCAGAGGTGGGCAGCTGAAAAACTCAAGGCGCCTCCCTCCCTCCAGATTTGAGAATGACCTCTCGCTAACTCGCAAGAAGAGTTCCAGCGTTTGCCGCTCGCAATTGACGACGAGGAGCGCACGAGGGCACGATGAGCCTCGTGAGCGGTGACGCGTCAGGTTTACATCAATGGTGAATTTAACCGGAAATCAGTGTGATGACTTAAGAACCGGAGTAATGATCTTGAAAAAAAATCATAAGCGTTGCTTAAGAGACGTGAGACTGGACTCGAGAACAGGACATTTTGTTCAGGACTTTTCATGTAGCGGCCAGGAAAAAGCACAGTGAGTACGCGTAAGAATCACGACCCACCCCCCTCTCCCATACTCAACGGTTGTATTCATGAGGCCCAATCTCAGCACACTGGAGCATCGGAGCTATAAGCTCAGGGACAAGGAAGAAGAATGCAGCATGTGCATGGGGTCCATTCCTAAACCTTAGAACAATCTTAAATACATGAGCCCAGAACAGCAATGACCTGGCTAAACCCACCCACCTTCCCCAAAGAAAATCGCCCCCCCCCCAACACCTGCTCTGATGAGTCCGCTTTGCCTGATACAGCTGATGCCCCTGGTAATGCCGTCCAGAACGTCAGGATGTTGCAATGTAATGATGTAAAGGAAGGATGTGGAATTTTAAAAAAATAATTACGTTAAAAAATAACCGGAGCAATGTGTCTGTGAGCGACGTGCCTAAGCCACTCTAGATGGCTGCTAAGTTTGTGAACCAACGGAATCCGAGGATGTAATGTATGATAGCATTGTGACTCGCGAGCATTTCGTTACAATCATCTCGCGCTGGTGGTGGGGTCAGGGATATAACAACATCACGAACAAACATTTCGGCATCTTTATCGGAGGGAATAGATTTTAATTCGATTAGCAAATATTCATCAAGTGATAATGAGGCTTTTTCTTTTTTACAGAGATAATGCGGGATTTTTTTTCGTCGTATCCAAACGCAGCTACGGAGTCGTAGTCGTGCCTGACGTTATCACGCGAAGTCGACGGATGACCATCAATATCGATTTCAGCAAGGGGGGTTGAGCTAAACTCTGTCCAGAGCCCACTCACAGACAGCACTTCCGTCTGATTGGGATGTATTTGCAGATGATCTACAGCCCCCCCCGCCACCCCCCCCCCGCCCATGAGAGTGAATTTTGACTGAGACTGCCCTCCCTGGCTCAGCAGGGGAAAGAGGCAACGTGCTGTGGTAGCAATCATCTACATACCAGGCAGGGCATTCCGTCTCTTTGCTATGAAGAGCCCCCCCTCCCCCCCCATTTGCCTAAAACGTTACCTGATATAGTTTGTTTTTCCTTTGAGGGTCACGGTGTTCTTAGACGAAAATGTTGATATTGTGATGTGTGGAATGCAATGTTATACCTGTTTGATCAATTATTCAGGGTGGAGAATTAGAAAACAAAAGGCCGAAGAGCAAGTATTGAGACCTTACTCTTAGTTTTTTTCGGTAAAGTCACGTAGGTAAAAAATAAAATAAATGAAAACAACTCAATTAAATCACGACGTTCCGTCATCAGGTGGGAAAGCGTGGCCTACTGCTGATGCAGACTGTTTTAAAGGTTTCGTAAAGGTTTAAAAAAAATGCTTACTCTTTGGTTTAAAAACCAAAAACCTAAGAATATGAATCCTTGCAGTCACGAAAGCTTCAAATCTAGAATTACTGAGAGCTTATCTCGGAATACAGTCCTTAATATTGGTGTAATGTTATTACACCAATAGCTACTACACGTGTAGCTACTACACGTGTAGCTACTACACGTGTAGCAGCTACTACACGTGTAGTAGCTGCTACACGTGTAGTAGCTACGTGTAGTAGCTACTACACGTGTAGCTACTGCACGTGTAGTAGCTACTGCACGTGTAGCTACTACACGTGTAGCTACTACACGTGTAGTAGCTACTACACGTGTAGTAGCTGCTACACGTGTAGTAGCTACTACACGTGTAGTAGCTGCTACACGTGTAGTAGCTACTACACGTGTAGCAGCTACTACACGTGTAGCTACTGCACGTGTAGCTGCTGCACGTGTAGCTGCTACACGTGTAGCTACTGCACGTGTAGCTACTACACGTGTAGCTACTACATGTGTAGCTACTGCACGTGTAGCTACTACACGTGTAGCTACTACATGTGTAGCTACTACACGTGTAGCTACTACATGTGTAGCTACTACACGTGTAGCTACTACACGTGTAGCTACTACACGTGTATCTACTTGTGCTACTCGGATTATCCGTCACTGCACTGTGGAGGACCTAACCCAGAGCCACAGATCGGGGTCTCATCGCCACCACCACCACCAACCACCACCACTAACCACGTGCCCGGTGCTGGCTCAACAACATCGCTGTGGCTCTGGGCCCTCTGCTCGTCGCCGAGCGCCACCTGCTGAACGATTCGCGCCACTGCACTTGGCGTCGTCGTCAACGGGGACGCGAACGTCGCGTGAGTGGCAGGTGTGTGGGTCAGGTGAGCGAGTGCCAGGTGTGAGGGTCAGGTGAGCGAGTGCCAGGTGTGTGGGAGAGGGGAGCGAGTGCCAGTGGCGTCACGTGAGTGCCAGGTGTGTGGCGTGAGGGTCAGGTGTGAGAGTCAGGTGAGCGCGCGGTGAGGATGTGGTCGGAGTGGTTGGAGAGAGTGGGGTGGGTGGGTGGATGGGTGGATGGGTGGATGGGTGGGTGGATAGGTGGATGGGTGGATGGGTGGATGGGTGGGTGGATGGGTGGATGGGTGGGTGGAAGGATGGGTGGGTGGATGGGTGGGTGGATGGGTGGGTGGGTGGATGGATGGGTGGGTGGATGGGTAGGTGGGTGGGTGGGCGGGATCCGGGATAAATGGAGATGTAATGTTGAATGTCTTTCGCACCGTACATAGCCAAGCACAACAAACGTAACGTGCTCGACCAGAGGACGCCAGCAGGCGTACAGCTCAAAGACAATGCACTATCAAAGTAATGAGGGCTCGGGGTGAGCATCTACATCATTAGACCTCCTTTGCCAGTACCAAAATTGTCTTTGAGCTGTACGCCTTTTGGCGTCCTCTGGTCGACCACCAATTGGGTCGAGGCTCAAAAGAAAGCCGTCCCTTGGTGTGGACCAATCAGTTTCAAGGACAATGCATATATTATCAGTGTTTTTGTTTGCATTTCGACTGCAAGTATTGTAGTTAATGCAGACATGAATCCTTGTAAAAAGGGTTCAGTTTTGTTGCCAGAAAAAAGGGGGAAACCCCTATTATTATGGTCATTGATTGTCAAGGACATCTAACCAAACTGAGGTTGTTTTTTGTTCTCCGGGTAGGGAATGTGGGCAGAGAGTGGGCAGTGGTGAAGATGACCCTGATAGATCTGTCGGTGGACGTGAAATGTATTTTTTTTAAAGGGGACGCGCACAAAGAAGAGCCGATTCCGAGAAACCCAAATCAGACTGGAGTAATTTATTTTAAAATCCGTGTTAAATGTGAACACAACTATTAGATTGTAGTCTCTTGTTGGGGTTCTGAACCCAATGTACACCGGCAGAGTTTGTTCAATTTCACATAACCCGTGGACCGGGTGGAGGGGGTCGTGGGGAGGTTGTGGGGAGGACCTTCGCTATCAGCTCATGTGTTCTAGAAAGTTTTGCTGGCTGGCGAGAGGGAGCTGGGAAGGGACGGTCACGTCCTAAAGACGTACTTGCTGCTGTTTAAATATACACTACATATTAAAAAAAAAAATTGTAATCGATTCTATGAACTAGATTCGGGGATAAATTAATTTTTAAAATGGCATCAAATGTACGAAATTATTCATTCAAGGTTGTTTTCATCCGTGTTTATTTAAATAAAAATGATATAGTGGACAGTATCTGAAACCAATTTGTATGTGGGGTGCAGCCTCATTGCCCCATTCACTACACACCGCTGTGTACGTCAACAGAGGCATGCATCAGTCCATCCGTCTGCCACCGCATTCACTGGACTAGTTGAGATATCTTTATCAGATAGAGTTCAGCCGAGGATCATTGTAACAATATATGTAGGCGCAGCCCTGCAACTGACTGCACACGGTCACTGCTGGCAGGAGCAGCCTCAAGCACACGCCATCTGCCTGGGGTGCCTTGGTGGTGAGAAGTTGACGACCTCGCCTGGTATGCAGGAGGTCCTGGGTTCGATCCTGACCCTGACACCTGCAGTATATTTGGAGTTTACATGTTCTCCCCGTGGTCGTGTGGATTTTTCTCCGGGTTCTCCGGTTTTTCCCTCCGAATTTTGAATCAACATCACGCGTTTAGAGCATTTGGCTGCAATACATTTCTACGCGATAAGCCTCTTCGTTGAGCATTTGTGACCAGGTCGCTTCTGAAAAAGGGCTCTATAGCTCAGTGGGCCTTACCTGGTAATATAACAATCGTAAATCGTAGTAATAGTTGATCAACTGCAGCGTCCCCAATGTGCACTACTGGGTGGTGAGAGGCCGCAGGAGGATTTAAGAAACTTCCACCAATGCTGAAATTGCCGCGACGGGGACATCAACCAGAACCGGTGTTTTCCGCATTGCAAATCCGGCGGTGCTGACCATTCGACCACGGCACCTCGTTAAAACTCCAGTAGGAATCCGAGACCCCGTGGGATCGAATTTGACCCGTGCACGTGCGATATTTCAGTCATGCAAAAGGTGAGCCCAGGTGCAGAACAAAAGAGCGTGCAGGTGGTTGCTTTGTACTCTCGGCCACGGTGGGCGAGTGGAGAATGGTCGAAAATCCCAATGATTTTTTTCTTAGAAGGGCTAGAAAGCTCAATTGGAAAACTCGTTTCTTTCGAACTGCTTTTTGTGTTTAGTTTGTTGTCCTTCCCCCGGCACCTTCGATTAGCACGGTCGGCTACGTACGGTGCAAACGAAGTTCCAAGCTGATGTTTGGCAGAAATAAAGTCGAGCCTGTTCTAATAAATACTGCACTGGTGCCCTCCAAAATCGGGAGGGGGGGGGGGAAAGAGGGCTAAAGCAATAACAGTATTCGGTAGTGGTGGAGAGAGAGTACGGACGGAGTAGCGAGGACGGAGCGAGTACAGCGTAGGGAAGCAGCGGAGTGGAGCGAGCGAACAGAGGGACATTGAGTGGGGTTGATGGGGAGTTGTGCATTGAAGAGTATGGAGGAACATTGAGTGATGCTGTCGGAGATGTGAACTTTATGCGTAATAAAGGAACGAGAAAGACAAAGAAGTTGTCGCGTCAGTAAGAGTCCTACACACGCACCTGATGATTGGTAAACACGTGACGTGGAGGGCGCACGTACAAACGTGCGCACGCGATTCTCGATCTTAATTTCTTCATTACATCATCATCACCAAAACCAACACAGCCGCCGTTCGCCACGAAGTGACGGTGACGTCACCACGGCGCCTGTGCCAAGCTAGGTGCACTTTGAGGCCCCGTGAAGTGTCGAAGGCTCGCTGACAGGATGCCTTGGGACAGACCCAGGTGCCATGGGTTGGCTGACTGAGATGACTCGGTAACAACGTTATCACCACCGTCTCACCGGATACATAAAATCACCACGATCTAAGAAAAAACACATCATCCTCACCATCGTATCCATGATCATCTCAACCAACGTCGTCATTGCGTTCACTGGAGTGCCCAGCGTGGCATTTGCTTCTCACAAAAGGTTACACACAACGTGCCGACTGACATTAACAACACACACACGGAGTCAAACCCTTAATGCGTTATTTATTTTATATAAGCTTCTCAGTTACAATTTCTACATGGTTTTACACGTCCTAACTTACTTCACCTCGACCAAGAGGCCGTTCACGGCACCGCCACCGCTCCCTTCCCTTCCTCCTGCCAGACCCAGACAATGTTGCACGGTCAATAACCGACCGCCGAGGTCTGTTCTGACAGTCTCCATCATCATCACCGGCAACAACCATCTGGCTTCAGGCCTTCCGCTTGTTGCACCGTTAGCGCGCCCCGCACACCACTCGTCCCACCCATCACCACCTCCTCCACCCTGCAAACCACTCGTCCCACCCATCACCACCTCCTCCACCCTGCACACCACGCGTCCCACCCATCACCACCTCCTCCACCCTGCACACCACTCGTCCCACCCATCACCACCTCCACCACCCTGCACACCACGCGTCCCACCCATCACCACCTCCTCCACCCTGTACACCACGCGTCCCACCCATCACCACCTCCTCCACCCTGTACACCACTCGTCCCACCCATCACCACCTCCACCCTGCACACCACGCGACCCACCCATCACCACCTCCTCCACCCTGCACACCACTCGTCCCACCCATCACCACCTCCACCCTGCACACCACGCGACCCACCCATCACCACCTCCTCCACCCTGCACACCACTCGTCCCACCCATCACCACCTCCACCACCCTGCACACCACGCGTCCCACCCATCACCACCTCCTCCACCCTGCACACCACGCGTCCCACCCATCACCACCTCCTCCACCCTGCACACCACTCGTCCCACCCATCACCACCTCCTCCACCCTGCACACCACTCGTCCCACCCATCACCACCTCCTCCACCCTGCACACCACTCGTCCCACCCATCACCACCTCCTCCACCCTGCACACCACGCGTCCCACCCATCACCACCTCCTCCACCCTGCACACCACGCGTCCCACCCATCACCACCTGCTCCACCCTGCAAACCACTCGTCCCACCCATCACCACCTCCTCCACCCTGCACACCACGCGTCCCACCCATCACCACCTCCTCCACCCTGCACACCACTCGTCCCACCCATCACCACCTCCTCCACCCTGCACACCACTCGTCCCACCCATCACCACCTCCTCCACCCTGCACACCACTCGTCCCACCCATCACCACCTCCTCCACCCTGCACACCACGCGTCCCACCCATCACCACCTCCTCCACCCTGCACACCACTCGTCCCACCCATCACCACCTCCTCCACCCTGCACACCACTCGTCCCACCCATCACCACCTCCTCCACCCTGCACACCACTCGTCCCACCCATCACCACCTCCTCCACCCTGCACACCACGCGTCCCACCCATCACCACCTCCTCCACCCTGCACACCACTCGTCCCACCCATCACCACCTCCTCCACCCTGCACACCACGCGTCCCACCCATCACCACCTGCTCCACCCTGCACACCACTCGTCCCACCCATCACCACCTCCTCCACCCTGCACACCACGCGTCCCACCCATCACCACCTGCTCCACCCTGCACACCACTCGTCCCACCCATCACCACCTCCTCCACCCTGCACACCACTCGTCCCACCCATCACCACCTGCTCCACCCTGCACACCACTCGTCCCACCCATCACCACCTCCTCCACCCTGCACACCACGCGTCCCACCCTTCACCACCTCCTGCACCCTGCACACCACGCGTCCCACCCATCACCACCTCCACCACCCTGCACACCACGCGTCCCACCCATCACCACCTCCTGCACCCTGCACACCACTCGTCCCACCCATCACCACCTCCTCCACCCTGCACACCACGCGTCCCACCCATCACCACCTGCTCCACCCTGCACACCACTCGTCCCACCCATCACCACCTCCTCCACCCTGCACACCACGCGTCCCACCCTTCACCACCTCCTGCACCCTGCACACCACGCGTCCCACCCATCACCACCTCCACCCTGCACACCACGCGTCCCACCCATCACCACCTCCTCCACCCTGCACACCACTCGTCCCACCCATCACCACCTCCTGCACCCTGCACCACCACTCGTCCCACCCATCACCACCTCCACCACCCTGCACACCACTCGTCCCACCCATCACCACCTCCTGCACCCTGCACCACCACTCGTCCCACCCATCACTACATCCCTCCTCCTCTTCCCGATTACACGAAAAACACTTTCCTGCCACGTTCAATTCCCAGCCTCCCAAGTTGCTCACCCTATCCCTGCCATGATATTCCTGGCATCCTCCGCATGCACCGACATTCAAAGGCCTAACGCCGGAGCTTCCTTGAACACCTACCATCCCCAAGTTTAAAAGTTCTTTATTGAGCTCGGTGTGATCACATTGAGATTCACCATCGCTTTTACAAATTAAATACGCATACCATATCTTTGTCGCGGATAAAAGGTGGTTACACTTTTACACCCCCCCCCCTCCTCCTCCACACCTGCAAAGCAGCTCATGGGCGGCAAGGGGTTGGTGGATCACGGAGAGAATTGTGGAACTCGCCGAGCTGCGAGGTGGCAGCACAGAAAGTGGGTTTGTGAACCAATCTGTGTGGACCTGCGAGTGGGTGTCACCATCTCGTACTCGTGCTAAGTTCATCTCGGTCAGTTTCCCCACCGATGCGATAAAAAAAACTAATTCAATTCAAAAGGAAATCGATGAACAAAAAATGACAAAGCTGGACCCCCCTGTCCTCTAAAATAGTTTTCAGCCTCAGTGATGCCCGGCCGCCTTTGTCTCCCCAGTGGCAATGTTTACACACCGCACCAGGTACTCTTTGAGGCCGAGTCGACCTAGGGAAGGCCCAGGACCAGTTCAGATAATCGTCACCGGTGTTGGTCACGAGCAGGAATAGAACTCTGGTTGCCGGGTTCGTAGACTGCCACGCAAACCGCGACACCACCGCATCCCACAAACACACACACACACACACGCACACACGCACTCACACGCGCACGCACTCGCACGCTCACACGCACTCACTCACATGCACATGCACTCACACACTCGCACGCACACACGCACTCACACGCACTCACGCGCACACGCACACCTATCGGATCGTACGACGCACCCTCAACCTTTGCTTTGAAATTTCTGGGAGAGCAGCACATCGTCCAAACGTGTAGAACGTGGACAGAGAGAGAGAGCGCCTCTAGTCCACTACTACCCGGCAAGCGAGAGCTTCCTCAAATCACCTCCGACGCGTTGCACAATCGCCCGATGGCTTTTTAACTGGCCAGTAACTCTGCAAGTTGGCTTTAGCGTTTACAACAAGAACAACAAAATGAATACCATATGCTTTGGCTTAAATAATTCAACAATCTCTTATACGTATAGATACACACAGGACTCGAGCGCAGTCAACCGTCGATTATTCCCCGCCCCACCCCGGAGCCCCGGGTTAGCCGTGCGTCCCATAAAAAATAAATAAAATCTCTTTCCCCACACGGCGGCTCGGCTTGACAGCTCCTCACTCGTCGAGGGCCGGCGAGCGAAGCGACTGGGGGGGGGGGGGAGCAGTGGGGGAAGGCGACGGCGTCGTCAGGATAAGCGAGAATTGACTGAACGCGTCCAGCACAGCTTGATCGGTGGCTTCCCGGCAAGGCCCACGTCGCGGTCGCCTCGACGACGGAGGAATCCCCTCGCACCCCCCCCCCACGCCCCCCCCCCTCAAGGTCTCACTCCGAAGCAGCCGCTGCCCGTGTCCACGGAGACCTTGAGGTCCTCCGCTCCTCCTCCTCCTCCGACGACGACTCCCGCAGTTGCCGTGGCGACCTGCCAGCCCTCTCCCGCGGCGGTGCTCGCCACCGGCGCCGTCGTCGCGGCGCCACCGTCCCTGCCGCCGCCACCGCCGCGCATCCCGCACAGGGTGCGCGTGAACGCCTCCATCATGGTGTGCGCCAGCCGCTTGGCCTGCTCGGTGCTCTGGCACTCGACGGCGTGGCACGACAGCGCCGGTGCCGGGCCGCCCCCCGCGCCGCCCCCCGCGCCGCCCCCGCCGTGGTGCTCCCGGTAGAGCCACGCGAAGACCAGGCCGCTGGCGCGGTGCTCGGCCGAGCAGAACGCGACGCGCGCCACGTCGAACGAGTCCGTGCGCCAGCCGCCCCCTTCCCGCGGCTGCCTCCGCTGACGCCGCCGCTGTTCCGCCGCTCCTCTGCGGCCGCCGCTGTGCCGCTTCTTGCGCCACAGCAGCCGCTGCGCACGCACGGCCGCCGTCGCCACCCCGCCCTCCTCCTCCTCGTCGTCGTCGTTCTCATCCTCCTCTTCGTTCTCGTCATCGTCCTCCGGGTCCTCGTCACCGGCGAGCTTCGCCCGCTCGCAAGACGTGGTGGTGATGGTGGAGGAGGAGGAGGTGGTGGTGGTGTGAGAGGGCGGCAGCTGCACGTGCATGCGGATGTGAAAGGGCCGGATCTCGAGGCGTGCGGGCCGAGCGAGGCCGGGCTCCTCGGCCTTCAGGGCCCACATCTCCTGGACGGCGCCGTCGGTGCAGCCGGGGCCCAGGGCGGGCGCGGGGAACAGGCGCACCTTGCCCAGGTACGTGACCTGGCGCCGGCGGGGGGCGGGAGCGCAGCGGTCAGCGACAACAACGATGGCAACAACAAACAAACACGACTAAGCGATGACGACGACGCGGCCGCGTTGCTTGCGCCGGGCTAGTTTCACCGCTTTTGAATGATAATTGGGTTTTTTTTTTATTTTTCTACCTACGTGACTTTACCGAAAGAACCAAAGAGTACGTTCTAATATTTAGACATTATCTACGCTTAGAGTTTCCTGGCTGGCTGCTGCCTGGGCTCCTCTCCACCACAACAATAACTCCGTTGTCGGTGGCCACTAGGGGGTCGTTGCGAAAGAAGCTAGCTGGGTAGCTGGCCACACGGGATTTTCCGTGCAACAAATTAACTTTGCGTCGAGTTGAAACGGTGGAAGAAGTTCGGACGACGTTTAGTGATGATAAATATAGTGCGACGAACGGATACGTTAGATCGACCGCGGTTCATTTAATGTCGCTCTAACTTTCACATTTGAGAGCTCCCATTAATGGAATTATTGCAACATAATATTCCTTAAATCCTAGAAGAATATAAAAAAAAACGCAACACATTTTATCATTCCGTAAAAAGGCCAGATTTCTCGTAGTCTCCAAGTTACAGCGGGGAGAATGATCGTGACACAGCCGTCTTATTTTTCCGATGCAGGGCAACACAAACGGCTTCTCTCTGCTGGTTTTATTTGAATACATTTCAATTGCCATTTAGTTTCGGCTCCTCTGACGCAGCGGTTGACACTCTGCGAGTGTCGCCACCGCCGTTTCTTTCCAGGCCGCAGCGAGCGGCCCGTGGCGGAGTTGGCATCTGGAGGGGTGGTGGAGGGGGGGGCCACCTCCCCCTTCGTCAGCCCGCACCGACCCGTGTGGTGAAGTAAAACCGCCACGGCCTGTCCCGGGGTGGGCGGAGGAGGCCCTCGTCAAGCAGTGGAGTGACAAATGGCTGCGAGTGATCTGTATTACTTTAATCAACGAGGAATGCGTTACAGTGCAGCACTTCTCAACGCTGACCACTGCTACTCGCAGAAGGCGCCCAGGGGATATGTCTGGATATTTGAGCTCTTAACTGCGCAGCGCGAACGACAAGCTGGCCAGCCAGTCCGTTGAGGGAGCTTCCGTTCCGCAAAGCACGCATGTACGTACATTGAATGTCTTTCGCCCCGTACGTAGCCGATCGCAATAACAATTATCAGGAGGTGCGGGTGGGGGGAGGACAAACTCAACAGAAAAAGTAGTTGTAAGGAACTGAGTTTTCAATCTAGATTTGGAAGTGCATAGCTCCAGTGGCTTCCTAATATAGGACGGAAGAGCGTTCCAGACGGCCGCAGAAGCGCATCTGAAAGCGCCGCGCGATGATGCGGTGACCACGGTCTTTGCTCGATGGCCCAGCAGCCAAAAGCCGCTGCTGCCACGAGGATGACGACGGGAGTTTGCGTGATGGTGGTTTATGCTCCTTGAACGAGTTCAGCGAGGTACTGTGGTTCATTTGTGGCAAGGACTTTGTCAGTAATGAGTGCGACCTTATAAACTCGCGACGGTACCCTGGGACTAGTTGCGTTTTTGAAGAAAGAAAAGGAAAAGAGGATAAGAAAACAGAAAAAAAAAGTGCCGTCTAGTATTTTGTGGCCCCAAAATTCATACCAACAGCGAGTTATCGCCACGCCGCGCTATGAACCCGGGGACCCGAGTTCGATTCCCGGCCACGGCAAACAACATCAGTGGGGCATGAGATCCGAAGCGGGCCAACATCCCTGCTTGCTGCCGCCTTCGCCAACGCGCGCTGGCGAAGTAGGGTCAAGCAACTCCCACGGCGGCCGACAGAGCGTGGGTACCGACCGGGGGGCGGGGGGAGCCATGCATGATTTTGTACCGCGTGGCCCAAAAGTCAGGAGGGCACGGGGGTTATTATATTTATTCTAACAAATCACATTATGGTAATTTAATTAATTTTAACAAAAGTTCAAACCGACTTCCATTAAACATTAATGCGCGGCGCGTAAATTATCATCTTTTGAAATTAATTCGGGACTTCTTTTTTTACTTGAAGATTACAGGCGTTCTTGGTCGAGTTTTGTCAACGACGGAGTTGAGGTTGACCCCGCAGGAAGGAGAAGAGAAAGAGATATTAATAACGTTAGCAGAGTATTTTTTTTTATCTTCACGTAAATGAACAACAAACAAACAAAACCCATGCCCTGACTTTTGGACCACCCTGTATCCCGGACACGACTGTACGGAGAAGCTGCATGGCGCAGAGAGTTTGCGAGCTGCGTGTGTTTTTCCTTAAAACGCGGTGTCCTTGGTCGGACGAGCGGGCAGACAAACACAACATCTCCCTCGGCACAGCAACACATATTCCCATCGGCTCCAAAAACAAATACTTGTGCACTTTCTTGCACGGGCTACGCTAACCCGACATTTACATACCAGACAAAGATCCCCCGTATAGCCTTTAACAGACCGTTGGGGCAAGTGCTGTTAGGCACCCCGGTGGCGAGATGTTAACCACCTCGCCGGGTATACAGGAGGTCGCGAGTTCGATCCTGACACTAACGCCTGCTGTATATTTGGAGTTTGCGTGTCTCTCTCTCTCTCATCACGGTGGCTAGGAGATTTTAACTACCTCGCCTGGTATACAGGAGGTCGTGAGCTCGATCCTGACCCTAACGCCTGCTGCATATTTGGAGTTTGCGTGTTCTCCCGGTGGTCGCGTGGATTTCTCTCCGGGTCCTCCGGTTTTTCCCTCCGCATTTAGAATCCACATCACGCGTTCAGAGTTATTTGGCTGCTATAAACTTCCACACGATGGCTCAGCCACTTCGTTGAGCTATCACTTGTGGCCGTCAAAGGCCGGCCACAGCACACGAAGAGGTGGGTGGCCAGCACCACGCCCGGCCGCCTTTGTCTCCCCAGTGGCGATGTTTACACACCGCACCTGGTACTCATTTGAGGCTGAGTCGACCTAGGGGAGGCCCAGGACCGGCCCAGATAATCGTCACCGGTGTTGGCCACGACTACACTACCGCTCCCCATGTGTACACATGCATTATAGCTGCCGTGTCGTTTCACTGCATGCACTTCTTTGGCCAACACGAGTGATGATTTACGTTCATTTGCCCTCAGATAACCCAGCTTCAGAGGAAATCTGGAATTATTACGCAATACGATTTGGTTAACTTGGCCGATATTCTTTAAGAACCTGCTTTGGCTAGGGGTGGCAGGTTTGAATCAAGGGGCGTCAACGCCCAACCACCTTTGTCTCCCCTGCACTGACGGTTTACACAACGCACCAGGTACTCATTTAAGGCCCAGTCGACCTAGGGGAGGCCCAGGACCGGTTCAGATAATCGTCACCGATGTTGGCCGTGAGCGGGAATCGACTCGGGTGGACGGGTTAGTCGCGCAGTGCGCTAACTGCGGCGCCACCGCTCCCCACCGAGACACGCAAAGACAAAAATCCCCCAGATACCCTTTACAAACTGTTGGGGCAAGTGCTGTTAGCGAGCACCTATGAAGGCCGGCACGGCACACGAGGGGGTGGGTGGCCAACACCACGCCTGGCCGCCTTTGTCTCCCCAGTGGCGATATTTACACATCACACCACGTACTCATTTGAGGCCGAGGTGACCTAGGGGAGGCACAGGACCGGTTCAGATAATCGTCACCGATGTTGACCGTGAGCGGGAATCGAACTCTGCTCACCAGGTTCGTCGTGCAACGCGCTAACCGCTATGCCACCGCTCCCCATACTGAGACACACACAGACACTAAAACACACACACACATCGCTCTGGTCTTTATCTAGGTCAACACATGCTAACAAAGGCACACGCACGCACATACACGCGTGCATGCACATACACGCACACGCACACACACACACGCAACTCTTTCCACACACTTCATCATCTACAAAATTGCAGAATTTTGCTAAACATCCTTACGAATGCATTTGTGCAAAGAGAGAAAAAAGCCACTCAGGAATGGTTTCCTCATTAGCCTAGAGGGTCTGTGTGTGTGCGTGTGTAGGCATGTGTGTGTGCGTGTGTAAGCATGTGTGTGTGCGTGTGTAGGCATGTGTGTGCGTGTGTAGGCATATGTGTGTGCGTGTGTAGGCATGTGTGTGTGCGTGCGTGTGTAGGCATGTGTGTGTGCGTGTGTAGGCATGTGTGTGTGTGTGTTTCATTTGGCTCTGCGTGTGCAGGTTGAATTGGCAGAGTGCGTGTGTGTGACACACACACAGTGGCGAATGGTGGTGGCAGTGGTTAGCGCGCTACGCTACGAACCCGGAGACCCAAGTTCGATTCCCACTCACGGCCAACGCCACTGAACCGCTCCTGGGCCTCCCCTTGGTTGACTCGGCCTCTTCTGAGTACCAGGTGCGATGTGTAAACATCTCCAATAGGGAGACAAAGGCGGCCGGGCGTGGGTGCTGGCCACTCCCCCCCTCGTGTGCCGTGCCGGCCTTCATTAGATGCTCGCGGACAGCGCTTGCCCCAACAGCCCGTGCAGGCTATACGGGGTATTTTTGTCTTTGGGTGTATGTGTATGCTCATCACCGACGCTGGTTGGGCAGCACAGGTCTGTCAGTGGAATGGCTTTATATATACATTGGTTGGGTAATGCTGTGTGACACTGCCTGGCCCTTAAGGTCGCTCCACATGAAGCCCTCTCGTGTCTACTGAGCCACAGTCATGCCCTCTCTTCGTGTGCGCGAAACATGGACCCCGTTACAAGAAACATCTACACAGGCTTGAGCATCATACAGGCTGGCCCTGCCTTCAATCACTGCGAAGTTTAAAATGTGGCTGAACTCGCTGTTGGTGCCCCAAACAAACCCTCTGAAAGTTCCTGCGCTCAGTCCACATCCGGGAGCTCCTCCGGCGGGCGATGCTGCGTTGGTTGGGTCACGTAGCCCCGCATGCCCAGCCACCGCATGCCCAGCCACCGCATGCCCAGCCACCGCATGCCCAGCCACCGCATGCCCAGCCACCGCATGCCCAGCCACCGCATGCCCAGCCACCGCATGCCCAGCCACCGCATGCCCAGCCACCGCATGCCCAGCCACCGCATGCCCAGCCACCGCATGCCCAGCCACCGCATGCCCAGCCACCGCATGCCCAGCCACCGCATGCCCAGCCACCGCATGCCCAGCCACCGCATGCCCAGCCACCTCATGCCCAGCCACCGCATGCCCAGCCACCGCATGCCCAGCCACCGCATGCCCAGCCACCGCATGCCCAGCCACCGCATGCCCAGCCACCGCATGCCCAAGTGGCTTCCCTTTGGCCAGAGAGAGGGGCCTAAAACGGGCGCGACACGGGCTAGAGAAGAAACGGACTGACGCGGTACGGGGAGAACGTGCAGCCGATTCACCAGGTTACCAGCGGGGTCAAGATCGGATTCCGTGGAGGAGGCTCGTGAAGGACGCCACCGGCGAGTTTTGGAGGCAGTCGCCCTGAAACAACGGCGGAGGGTGGAGGAGCGACGCTCGCAACAACTAACTCAGTGCCGAGTCACGATGGTCGCGGAAAACCACGATATGGATTCAAAGTTTGGAGTGAGATCTGTGGAATGGCTGCGGACACACAAGATTAGGTGCTGCCAGTTTTGGACTGGGGGGGTGGTGGGGAAGGGGGTCATAGACGCTGGATAACAGCAGAGGGCAACAATGGATTTTGGATGCACATCTGAGCATCACCCCAGCCGATTTGGTCAAAGGTTCCAAAAACAAATCAAGGGGTGCCGGTATTCCCAATTATCAATTCCTAGTGAGAACGAATATTCATTTAAGGGAACGTATAAATTATACGTGTCGGATGGGCAACAACAGGAAAATGAAAAGTGTGTCGTTCGGATAGATGGAAGGAACCGTAAAGAGAGGAAGACCTCGCAGAGAACGGCTTGATGGCGACATCACACGAGACTGCTGCCAGAACCATTTGGCGCACTACTTGGTGCACATTGGCAGTGGATACCTACGGGGCTATCTGCCCATGCATCGTGATGATGATGATTATAATGATGACAAGAGGGCAGAACCTATATTGTCTGACGCCAGCGCCAAAAGCGGGATCTGTAATATCCCTTTTTTCCACTGGTGCATCCGAGCCGAGCCAGCACGGGTCCCAGCCGGAACCAAACGGTACTGCGGCGGCCTCACAAGGCACCCACTGATTGGGAGCCCAGGGATGGGGGGGCCCCAATGATTGCGTTCGTCTGCCGTGTGACATCAAGTGAGCATTACCCCATGAGGGCACAACGTCACGGCATCATCTGAAATCCGGAGGGAGGGAGGGAGGGCCACTAAAAGAAAAAGGGAAGCAAGTCACTAAAGTTAAATAACTAAAAGCGTGTTTTTTTTTACGCGTCTGGACTCATTCAGTGTGTCAGCGGCACGGCTCGGCTTCTGCGGTCGGTCAAAAAAAAACACCCCGGAGATCTCGCGAGAGCCGTGCCAGGCTGGCTTGGACACAGTCCCCCCCCCCACCCCGGGCACGGCTTCGCTTTGCGCAGTGGAAAACCGGCGTGAAGGTGAACCGGGGCTCGCCCCAGCTCACAAGCCGTCCTCGGAAGCAACAGAGACGTCGTTGTAGCGTCGACGGAGAAGCGGGACAAATAAGCGGGAATTACGACCCGGGGTTAAGGGTCAACTTCAGGGCCGTATTTTTGCCTACAAATAAAGATGGCCGAAGGAGTGTCGCAAATGATGGATTTCTATAATTTGGGCGCCGCGGTGGCGAGATGTTGACTACCTCGTTTGGTATACAGGAGGTTGTGGGTTCGATCCCAACCCTTATGCCTGTAGTTTGCGAGTTTTCTCCCCGTGGTTTAGTGGAATTTTTCTCCGGGTCCTCCGGTTTGTTACCTTGCACATTCAGAAACAACATGCGTTTAGAGTATTTGGCTACTGCTATGACATTCCACAACCATGATGAGAAGCCACTTCGTTGAGCTATCATTTGTGGCCAGGTCACTTCTGAAAAAGAGATCTACATAGCTCAAGTGGGCCTTACCTGGTAAAATAAAAAATAGTTTAGTTTCTGCTTGGGGACAGCCGCACTTAACCACAGCCCGTGCTAAAAATTGTTTAGGAGACATGTTGCTTTACAATCGCTTGCCTCTGACTGTGGACGGTAGGGGACAGGTGGGGGGGGGGGGGGGCAATGTATCCATGGGAAGCGAGACTGGGCACCTTGTTGGGACGGCCCAGGCCCATTTCCGGGTCATTCCGGTCGTGGAAAAACATCGCATGGGTCAACCGTGCCGGAGAGACGCACCGCCACCGGCCTTCGTTGGGGCCGCGGGCTGGGCCACAGAAACCCCCAGGAGGATGTTGCTTTGACAGCGACACCCACAAAGTGGTGGCTTCCAGGCTGCCCCAGAGGTCGCAACCGGGTACCCGATACCCGTACCCTACCCGATACCCCGCTACCCGTACCCGGCCGGGTACGGGTACGGGTACGGGTAGCCGTTTGCGACCCTGGTGCGGCCGGGTACGGGTACGGGTAGGCCGTGAGTCACTGGTGAGTCACCGTTTGTCACTCATTTCGGGTAGGGTATGGGTACGGGTAGGGAACGGGTACCCGACCCTGGTGCGGCCGGCTACGGGTAAGGAATCAAAACCCGTTTGCGACCTCTGGGCTGCCCTGCGGGTAGTCCGTGCAAGAGGCTCTTGCCTAGAATGTGAGGCAACTGAGGAGGCTACAATATGGGACGTTTCTTGCCAGTATCAAATATAAGAACAGGGTTTTTTTTACCCTTTCTGGCAATAAAACAGGAAGTTTTATTTTTCGATTTAAAGCTTTCGTGACTGCAGGGATTCATCTTCTTGGTTCTTTCGGTAATGTCACGTAGAATGGAAATAATAAAATAATAAAAATAAAACATCAGAAAATACAAAGACAGCGTCTTTCCGACAGACCTGTTCTTCACCTGAGGACGGCTGCTTGCGTTGTGGCCGAAACGTCGTGAGAATTGTATTTTATTATGTTTTATTATTATTTTATTATTTCCCTTCTACGTGACTTTACCGAAAGAACCAAGACAACAGGAAGTGTCAAGATATTAAAACACCAAACAGAAACCTTTTGCAAGGAATCATGTCTGCATTAATGACACGTACTTGTGATGAACATGCAAACACAACAAAAACATGCTCTAATAGTATATGCATTGTCTTTCTGTTTTATTGCCAGAAGGGGTATTAAAATCTGTTCTTATAAGCTGAGGAGGCGTTTGTTTTCCAGGCTAAGCTCTGCCCGGGTGAGTCTTGAGTCGAAACCGGTCCAGGGATTATTTGCTGCTGCTGCTGCAGCAGATTTTGCTGATGAACATTGGGGGGGGGGGTCGAGATCTCCAACAAGGCCCAAAATGTTAACGGTGCTCTATTCTACTGTTTGGGATGTAAACAAAAGCGCCAGTCCGTTATTCATTTATGATTGTGTTCTCGTAAATATGTAACACAGATAAAGCCACGCTAGGTCTGATTTGGATTTCCCGGAACCGGCTATTGATTGCGAGCATCCCCCCCCCGTCCCCCCTTTTTTAAATTTACCTTTTACGTCCACCGATGTTCATCTCGAAGTCAGATCTACCAGGGTCATCTTCACCCCAAGAACAAAATAACTTCACAATCAATGACCAATGCAGCAAATTCTATTGTTGTACCGTACTTCGATAACCCCACCCCCCTCCTCCCCCAGCTGCTGTAGGCTCCCCCGCCTTCACAAACAACCCGCATGGACCAGCAGGGTGAAGTATGGTCAACCCCGCCTCGGCCCGCGTGGCGTGGGAAGACCCCTCAACCTTGCAGCGGATTGACCAGAGGATTGTAAACTAAACTTTATATTTTACTAGTTAAGGCCCACTGAGCTATATTGCTCTTTTCCAGTAGAGACCTGGATATCACAAATGATAGCTCAACGAAAGTGGGGTATCGTGTGGAAATTTATAGCCGCCAAATACTCTAAACGCGTGATGTGGATTCTAAATGTGGAGGGGAAACCCCGAGGACCCCAGAGAAAAATCCACGCGACTACGGGGAGAGAGAGACACGCAAACTCCAAATATACAACAGCAGGCATCGTCAGGGTCGGGATCGACCCCACGACCTCCTGTATACCAGGCGAGGTAGTTAACATCTCCTAGCCAACCTGGCGCCCAACTGTTCACGTGCAATGAGCACCCTGGTTGACCAGGCTACAAAAGTTTAGAGTTAAAATCCTGCTTGTGGCTCAACATCATTATAATCATAGTCATCCCTCTGGGGTTGATTCAATTAGTCCTATCGATGTATTGACCACTGTCATGGGAATGTGGAGTTTCCATCCCACTGTCCAATTTGATCAGGGAGACATTGTTACATCATACATCACACCCGCGACACTTACCATCACATCAGCCCGTATTTTTTTGGGAACTTGAAACCTAAGCGGTGTTGAGAGTGGTACGAATTTCAAGTAAATCCGATGAGCTATGAAGCTCTTTTGTGACCGTTGGGGGTTCACATGGGGGCTGTGACGTGACTTTGAGATGCCAGTGCCGAGTGTGAGCCCCCTCTATCCGTAGCGGGGGGTTCTCTTCCACTACTTGGGTTTCCTTCCCACACGAATCAACCGCAACCCCCGAAAATGGAAATCTACCCAAACATCCGCAAGCAGGACCCTCCTGAAAGAGTCTTAAAACTATATTCTTGGTTCTTTCGGTAAAGTCACGTAGAAGAGAAAAAATATTTTTATTTTATTTTATTATTTCCCTTCTACGTGACTTTACCGAAAGAATCAAGAATATGAATCCCTGCAGTCACGAAAGCTTTAAATCAAAGTCTTAAAACTCTTCAAAAGACTCATTGAGGATTCCTGGATGAATTATTGGGAATGTGGAGTTTTTTTTTTTCACGCCTATTCAAAAAAAACAAGCGATAGCATCAATATTAAATAGAAAAATACAATTATTTTTTTACAAAAATGAGAACATTTTCCCTAAATAAAATCTTGGCCTGTGAGATTCAGAATGATTTCAACACAACTCCCATCAAGCAACAATAAAGACTGAACGTCTGTTTTTATTTTTTTCATTTTCTTTCTCTGCTGCTTGTTTTTCTAAAAGTATATTTATATATTTTTCAGTGCCCTGCACGAGTAACAGCACATGCTGTACTATAGTGTGTGCCGGAGTGTGTACGCGTGTGTTTGTGTAGTCAAGCGTGTGCGTGTGTGTGTATTCAGTGCGTGCGAGTTCATATCCGTGCATATTCATGCGTGTATCTATGTGTGTGTTTTCACGAACGACCGACGCTCACAACAACGAGTGGAGCGTCGGGCGGATAAAACGTAGCGGAGGTGGCGCTGCAGGCAGCACAGGTGGTGCATCTGCCAATCATCTCAGTCTGTGAACCCATGGCACCTGGGTCTGTCCCGTGACCGCCTGCCAGCAGCGACCCTTCGACACTTCACGTGGCCTCAACATGCACATAGCCTGGCACAAGCACCGTGGTGACGTCACCGCCACTTAGTGGCGAATGGCGGTTGTTGAGTGGATGAGTTTATGAGTGAGTGGGTGAGTGTGCGAGTGGGTGAGTGTGCGAGTGGGTGGGCGGGTGGGTGGGCGTGTGGGTGGGTGGGTGGGAATGTGGGTGGGTGGGTGGGAATGTGGGTGGGTGGGTGGGTGGGCGGGCGTGTGAGAGGGTGGGTGAGTGGGTGACTGAGTGGATAAGTGGGTATGTGAATGGGCGAGTGGTTCTGGCAAGTGATCGAGTGAGTCGATGGGTGAGTTTGTGAATGGGTGAGCGAGCGGGTGAGCGAGCGGGTGAGCGAGCGGGTGAGCGAGCGGGTGGATGAGCGAGTGGATGAGCGAATGAGTGTGCGAGCGAGTGGGTGGTTGAGCATTGCGACCTGCGGTCGTGGCGGTGGTTGAGCACGGAGTGGATGAGACAAAACAGCTGACCGGCTCCTCCAACATCGATGGAGGAATCGACGAGCAAAGTTCATGGGAACAGCGACCACGCTAGGGGGACGGTGCGGTGGTGGGGGTGGGGGGGGCCCCCAATAGGGTAGCACCGCCAGGGGTCTCACCGCGTGTCCGGGATGCGAGGGCGGTGGGACGAGGGGCGCCGTGGGGGCGAGCTCGATGGCCTCCGAGTCGCTGGTGAGGGGCGCGACCTCTTGGTCCTTCCCGAACACCAGGGCGCTCAGCTTAGACTTGAGAACCATCTGTGCTCGCACACAAAGACAAGGATCCGCCCCGTGTCGACTTTAACGGACCCATTTAGAAGGGTTCCCGAGCCACTGGTGGAAACGGCACATTGCTCCAGTTTTCTCCACAGGTCACCTGCCGTGTGACTTGCATACAACTCGGCGCTACTTGTTGCAATGTCCCTACAAGGGTTGACGTTGGTGCTTTGTGACTGTGATGACGACGGGCTACGGAGCGTACGCAGTGAACGAGTGCCGTGCACGTGTGTACGCAAGTTGAACTTCTTTCGCACCGTACGTAACCAACCGTGCTAATCGGAGGTGCAGGGGAAGGACATCAATCTTGGCACACGAGAGGGTTGGTGGCTAACGTCAGACCCAGCCATTTTACTCTCCCCCATGGAACTCATTAAGGCCGAGTCGACCTAGGGGAGGCGCTGGCCACCGTTATTGGTCATGAGCGGGAATCGAACCAATTGAGATCGTGCCCTGCTGCGTCGCTGCCATTCCCTCTCCCATCGTTGGCGAACGGGTGCCAATGTTTGAATGCACGAGGGGTGCTACACGTTGCCTAGGAGATGTTAACTACCTCGCCTGGTACACAGGAGGTCGTGGGTTCCATCCCGACCCTGATGCCTGCTGTGTATTTGGAGTTTGCGTCTCTCTCTCTCTCATCATCATCATCACGGTGGCTAGGAGATGTTAACTACCTCGCCTGGTACACAAGAGGTCGTGGGGTTCTATACAAGAGGTGATGGGGTTAGATCTCGACCCTGACGCCTGCTGCTGTATATTTGGAGTTTGCGTGTCTCTCTCTCTCTCTCGCCCTCCCCGTGGTCGCGTGGATTTTTCTCCGGGTCCTTCGGTTTTACCCTCCACATTTTAGAAACACGCGTTGAAGATTATTTGGCTGCTATACATTCCCACGTGACAAGCCACTTTGTTGAGCTATCATTTGTGGCCTAAATTGCTTCTGAAAACAGTAGCTACATATAGCGCAGCGTTGCCTTTCCTGCTAAATAAAAAAAACATTGTTTAGTTTAGAGTTTTAGCATGATAAAAACTCGTTTAAAACATATAAACGAGCACCTACCATGGTGTAGGGCGGGCGGGGAACTCTTTGTTGGCGACGCTGCTGCTCGTTCACCGTGGGCGAATGTTCACAAGACGTCCACCGAGTTCCTGGGTTCGAGTCCAGTCTTCAGCGGCTGAATTAAACAAACGAAATCGTTTTAACACGTGGCAGGCTTTCGCGACCAATATCATCCGTAAGAGGTTTTTGTTGGGTTAGATCGCGTAAATATATAAATGTGTCGTTAAAACCCGCCACCACCCGACACGGCCAACTAGTAAGGGTTGTCACGTGAACAGAACGTGGCCAATTCGTCATTAGTAGTTAGACTTCTCCACAAGTCTGGCTGTCGCCTGATGAAGCTGGTTGTAATTACTGGCGAAACGTCGTACTCAGATTGTAAATGTTGCGCCTTGGTTTTCCAACACACCGGTTAGTGCTGTACTAGTATAATACACTATACACTACACTATACACGACACACTAGTGCTGTACTAGTGACGAATTGTCACGTTCTGTTTACGTGACAACCCTTACTAGTTGGCTGTGTCGGGTGGTGGCGGGTTTAACGACACAATTATATATTTACGCGATCTAACCCAACACAAACCTATTATACACTGGTCAACACACTTTTTCTGGCATAAGGTATTCCAACGGTTTTAAGGTAATTTTGGGGTGCGGATTCCAAATCTGGCATTAGTTTTTGTCTATCACATCAAGTTTTTGAGATATCAAACATTGCATTTTCAATAAAAACTGCGGAAGAAAAATATTAAATAAATGTGGATATCTACATAAAATGATATTATAAACACACTATCCTAAAAATACAGTACCGTATTTTAACACTAAAGCAGTCACTGACTCGCAACAACTTGCAATCATAAGTGACGGAGTTAATTTCCGGTAAAATCAATGAAAATGCGGTATGCCGATAGCATAAAAATGAGATGTGATAGAGCAAATCTGAGATCAGATTTGGAATCAACACCCTGAAATTAGTCTAAAACAGCTGCAAAAGTCCAGGCCATAAAAAATTTGTTTAGTTTTTTTGACCAGTGTTATAGAGAATCACCCGTCATCGTCGCGACGATCACTTATGATCACGGGTACAATTTCCAATCAGCGCCGCGATCATAACCCATTCATAAACATTCGCAAAGATCCTCGAGCAATCGTATCTCTCGTATGGCGCAGCAGCAAATCGTCGTCGTCATCACCGCACGTTCCAGCGCGCGTCATCACCCGAGACTGGAAATCCCCGAGGTGGACTTTCATTGCCTCTTCGTCAACCCGGAGTAAACAAAAAAAAACGCCACCGAAATGCATCCTCCTCGGTTTGTGGCTTTTTTTTGTGGCCAAACAATGAACGGCTCGGAAGCGTTGGCAAAGTCACCGTTATCCACAGATACCCGTGATTTAGGCGCCACCCCACCCCACAACACCCATCACCACACGTAGGGTTGCCACGTGAAGGTCACGTGACACTCCGATTTCCGCACCTCCGATAAGCACGCTTGGCTACGTACCGTGCGAAAGGAGTTCAACTTGCTCGCACACGTATTGCGTACACTTCCCAGCCCGTCATCATCACAAAGCACCACCATCAACCCTACAGGATCATTGCAACAAGTAGCGCCGATTTCTATGCAAGTCACACGGCAGTTGACCTGTGGAGCGAACTGGAGTAATGTGCCGTTTCTACCAGTGGCTCGAAAACTCTTTTAAATCGTGCACTCGATGTAGAATTGCATTCTTACAAGATAATTGGTTTTTTTACCCTTTTATCTGGCAACAAAACTGACACCTGTTTTACAAGGAGTCATGTTTGCATAGACCACAATACCTGCAGTCATAATGCAAACAAAAAACACAACTCTGATAATGTATGCACTGTCCTTGAAGTTGATTGGTCCACACCCGAGACAGCTTTCCTTAGAGCTTAGTCTCACATGGTGTTGGACCAGATGACGTCAAAAGGCGCACTTTTGTTGCCAACTAAAAGGGTAAAAAAAACAATTATCATATTTTTTTACTGGCAAATGAGGTTCCAATGGTGCATTCTTACATTTAAAGTAAGAACAACACCACATGAGAACGCGCGCAAGGCACGATGGGAGCTGTATCTGCCTGCTGGTTGCGAGCACACCTTTGCGCGCGATTAAGTCGAACTGGCCACAGACATTCACGATTCAGTGACGTTATAATCCAACTCGCGACACTGCAATGTCTGTATTTGCACGAGTCGGGAAAAAATGTTGGGTTACATTGCCCCCAAAACACCGAGGTCTGTCTGCCACATCGGAGGCACATCTGCCAAACTTACAACGAACTGCCAAGCCAGCAGTTTTTATCAGCTTCCTTTCATTTGGGAATGCGCGTGTGTGCGCGCGCGTGCGCGTGTGTGTGTGTGGGGAGCGGAATGGTGTAGCGGTTAGCACGCCGCGTTTATGAACTCGGCGACCCGAGTTGGATTCCCGCCTTGATCACCAAAATCAAAAGCGAATCTCCCAACCGGTCTTGGGCCTCCCCATAGGTTGACTCGGCCTAAAACGAATACCTCGTGCGGTGTGTGCGAACGTCGCCACTGGAGGCGCAACGAGGTGTATTAACCATCATTATGCATCATCTGCGAACCCAGTGGATATTCAATAAAAGGCATCGCCGGTCCAAATGTTTTAAATTACTCGCAAGTTATTTGACGTCGGGTTAAAGGACGTGGCCACGTCGTGCACTTCTGCCAGACGATTGCTCGTCCGTGACACGGAGCACATTTGTGATAGCCCTACGCTGCAAGACTGTCGGAATACCAAATGTGCTAAATTAGTAGCCGTGCTAGTAGTTAGTAACTGTTATCATAAGAAGAGCGGAACCGCGAGTAATTTGAGCAGCTTTCGGGAGACTTCAAACTTGGCCAAAATGGAGTTCTGTTTCGCAATCACGGTGGCATCAGTGGCGATCCAAGCTTGCGTTTATCCGTGTGCGTGCGGCATAATGCACGGTGGTGGAGCAGTTAGCGCGCCCGTGCTATGCAACCGGCGATCCAGCTTCGATTCCCGCTCACGGCCACCACCGGTGACGATTACAATTATCTGGACCGGTCCTGGGCCTCTGCTAGGTCGACTCGGCCTCAAATAAGTAGCTGGTGCGACATGGTTCTGACCAGCCACCCCCTCCTCGTGTGCCGTGCCGGGCATTCATAGGTGCTCACTAACAGCACTTGCCCCAACAGTGTGTTAAGGCTACACGGGGGAACTTTGTCTTTGTATGTCAATGTATACATCTGTATGTGTGTTTGTGAATGCAGGGAGGCAAATAAGGGCGAACTCCCTCCCTGACCTCCCCCCCACACCCCTTCCTCCTCCTCCTCTGTACTCCCCCACTGAGAGGCCTAATATTGATTCCAGATGAGCAGAGAGCTTGTGGCAGGGATTGTAATGGGTGATGGGCGACAGTGCACCCCCCCCTCTCCCGCCTGTAATAATTTCACAAAGACCATCATCATCATCATGATGCATGGGATAATAGCCCCGGAGGTGTCCACTGCTACATTTCATCATTTGTTTCCACATTACTCTATGTCCAAACTAAAACTCTTTAACCTCAACTATTGTTATTTTACCAGCTAAGGGCCACGGAGCTATAAAACTAACTTTAGAGAAGCCACCTGACCACAACTGATGGCTCACCGAAGTGGCTTATCAACGTTGACATTTATTGCAGCCAAACGCACGCTTGGCTGCGATAATGTGGAGGGAAAAACAGGAGGACCCAGAGGAAATCCACGTGACTACGTGGAGAGAGACACGCAAACTCCAAATATACAGCAGGCGTGAGGGTCAGGGTCAGGATTGAACCCATGACCTCTTGCATACCAGGCGAGGTAGTTAACATCTCGCCACCTTCCACCCTGTCTTGTGCTAAATATGCTCAAGTAGTGGCACATGTTTCTTACACCAACCTCAAGTAGTGGCACATGTTTCTTACACCAACCTCAAGTAGTGGCACATCTTGCTGACACAAAACTCAAGTATGATAATTGTTTTTTTACCCTTCTATCTGGCAACAAAACTGACACCTTTTTTTACGAGGAGTCATGTTTGCATTGACCACAATACCTGCAGTCGGAATGCAAACAAAAAACACAACTCTGATAATTTGCACTGTCCTTGAAGTTGATTGGTCCACACCCGAGACAGCTTTCTTTAGAGCCTAGTCTCACATGGTGTTGGACCAGATGACGCCAAAAGGCGCACAACTCAAGGACAATGCACCATCAGAGTATGAGAGGTCGGGGTAAGCATTTACACCATTGGAACCTCATTTGCCAGTAGCAAAATATGATAATTGGTTTCCAATGGTGAAATCTCAAGTAGTGGCACATCTTCCCGACACCAATCTCAATCTCTTATGTCGCCGTCAAGCCATTCTCAGCGAGGTCTTCCTCCTTCTCTTCCATTTTTCCCAAACAACAAGGAGATGCACAGAAGTCAAACTCACACGCACACTGCACACACTGCACACCGCACACAGGCACACACGCACACCGCACATACGCACACCGCACATCGCGTTCGACCGCTTCGCCTCATGGACTGCTAGGTACGGGGCTGTAGGTGAGCACCTATTAGGCAAGACCAGGACACGGCACGTGAACGGCAAGTAAGGTTCTTGTAGGCCCTGTAGGCACTTGTGTTTCGTCGGCCTTCAGTGATCACTTTCTGCAGTTGCCACTGCTGCTGTCTCGTGTTACTACGACCGCTGATGTGACTCCACTTGCTTCACGCGGTACTTTGTCCATAGGACAACAACGATCGTCTTCCCTTGCACTCCTGTCTATTGAGTAGAAGTTATTTGCTAATTTTTGCAATGAAAAAAATGTCTCCAAAAGTTCATCTCCGATGTTAATTTCTCTCACCAGATGAAAAACAACGATTGACACGACTCTGCCTCTTTGTGCCTATCTTTGCTATATAAATATATTTATTCAAGATGAAATATTGGTTACATTTTTAACCATACAAACTACACAAAAAAACATTCTTAGGTTTTTTCGGTAAAGTCACGTAGGTAAAAAAATTTAAATTAATAAAAGTAAAATAAAAAAAGTTAAATAAAAATATTTTTATTTTACTTTTATTAATTTTATTTTTTTACCTACGTGACTTTACCGAAAAAACCTAAGAATATGAATACTTGCAGTCACGAAAGCTTCAAATCTAGAATTAATCCACAAAAAATGTTGTAGGCCTTTAGTTTTCGTAGGCCCTAGCCACAGTGCATACGGCCCTGATGGGTGGGTGAGTGGCTGGGTGAGTGAGTAGCCCCTAGGCAAAGTGCCTACTACTGTTGCCTATTGGATAACACGGCCCTGGTGAACGGGGTGATGTGGACAGCATCACTCCCGGCCACCTTTGTGTTGGACCCTCCCCGCTGTCAGCCCTGATGTTCACATGGTATTCCAAACATTCATTTAAAGGCCAAGTCAAACTGTTGGGAGGCCCAGGATGGGTTCAGAAACCACTTGAACGAATAGCTGCACCACTGCTCACATATGCAAAAGACAAATATCCCCCGTGTAGCCTTAACAGGCTGTTGGGGCAAGTGCTGTTAGTGGACGCCTATGAAGCCCGGCACGGCACACGAGGGGGTGGGTGGCCCACACCACGCCCGACCGCCTTTGTCTCTCATTTGTGGCCGAGTCGAACTAGGGGAGGCTCAGGACCGGTTCAGATAATGGTGACTGGTGTTGGTCGTGAGCTGGAATCGAACTCGGATCGCTGGGTTCGCAGCATTGCTGCTCTTCACATGTGCATAAACACACACAAACATACACACATGTTTAAACATGTTTGTACGAGTTAGTGAAAGTGTGCAGATGTGTCAGTGTGCATATCTGTGTCTGTATGTGTGTTTATAAGTACGCATGGACGTGTGTAAGCTTGCGTATGTGCATGCGTGCGTTTATTTTAGTTTGTATGTCCGTATGTGTATGCATGCGCGTGTATGTATGCGTTTCAGGCAGAGCGGGCCTGCACCGTTATGCCATATTCTCTGTCCATCTGTAACAGCAGAGGTGCAGGGAATTTCAACGGGACATAAAATATGTCTGCTTTATTGACCCGGTTAAGGCCTACGAGACCATCAACGAGCCAAGACTTTGGGTTACTGTTCCTGCTTTCGAGGTTCCGAACCCTCCGTTCACAATCACCAAGGACCTTCATCATGATGGTGCACTAGTCCAGGTACAGCTGCGTGGCCGGGAGTCAGAGCCATTCCTCGTTCATCTTGAGGTACGACAGGCATGCACTCTGGCCTCCTATACTATTTAACTTGTTTTTTTTTTCAAATAATTAGTTCAAGAAGCTTTTCATGGCTGTACCAGAGGAATTTCCATCTGGTACAGATACAATGGAGAGCTTGATCAATGCCTAGGCACAGTCCAGGGAAGGCTCCCTGCTGGTAAACTATGCTACGAATGCTGACGATCTGATCATTTGTTCTCACTCTTAAGGGTTGCCGCGGAACCTGGAGCGTGCCACTAAGAGGTGGGGCCTTGCCAACAGCCCTGCTAAAACAAACAAACAGAAACAGCTGTGAGAATCATTTGTGTCATCAGAGAGACGACCGCCACAACATCCCCTCGAGCAATGAGGCAGTCATGGAGAGAGTGTAGCAATGATTTCCTGCACATTAGCAGCGTGTTCATGGAGAGAGTGTAGCAATGATTTCCTGCACATTAGCAGCGTGTTCATGGAGAGAGTGTAGCAATGATTTCCTGCACAATAGCAGCGTGTTCATGGAGAGAGTGTAGCAATGAGTTCCTGCACATTAGCAGCGTGTTCATGGAGAGAGTGTAGCAATGAGTTCCTGCACAATAGGAGCGTGTTCATGGAGAGAGTGTAGCAATGAGTTCCTGCACATTAGCAGCGTGTTCATGGCTAGACTCTGGCCTTATTCCCCAATCAGTCAAGCACCATTAACATTTCCATCGGCGCATAACTCTCCAAGCGTTTTTATCTTCTCTAAATCACCTTGCCCCCCCCCTAACCCCCTCCCACACAAACACAGACCTACGTGGGCAAAAACATGAATGGGTCGGAGGCTCGAGAGGCGATGGAAGAATGTCGGCTTGGAACCCACCAAGTGGGTTTGCGAGACGTGCATCGCCGAGGTCCAAGGTCGGATTTCTCCTCTGCCCCCGAATCGCAAACGACGCCGTGAAACCGCGAATCCGTGTCCTGTGTAACCCAGAAGCGGGCCTTCCCGCACGCCTCCTCCTCCAGTTTCCAGGTTGAGTCACAAACCGTACCTCTCCATAACAAAGGCTCGCCCTCTTAAGCCTCACCTTACCATATGAATAAAGTGTGCTGTACTTGGCCCTTCCCCCCTCTCCAACCATTATATAAACGGAGTGGTAGCTCTTGCAATCTCTCATTTACTTGATACAGCTGTCGTGGCTGTGACGGTTCCACCTGAAGACGGAAGCTTGTGTTGCCTCCGAAACGTCGTGATTTTTATTTTATTTTACTTTTATTAATTTTAATGTTTTACCTACGTGACTTTACCGAAAACAACCTAAGAATATCGTATGGTACCGTTCCCTTAGCTCTCGAGATTGCTGCTGCTAATGTTGTCACTGACATCATGGGACAACAACAACAACTAAACCCAAGCTGGGCACAGGCCCGTATGGACGAATGAAACGTGTTTTAATCTTGATTTGAAGCTTTCGTGACTGCAGGAATCCATACTCTTTGGTTCTTTCGGTAAAGTCTCGTAGGTAGAAATAAAACGTGTTTTACATTCGTTTACGTCGCATGCGGTAATGGGTTTACGTGACCCCTGCAGCCACGAGAGGCGCTACCATCTTCTGCAAGTGTAAAAAAAAAACAAGAATCTTAATCCTTGAATGGAATTGTGAGCGTGAATTACGACGATTCACTGAATCAGTGGGTGTGCGTGGTTCTTGACCCTTACACATGGTTGTTTCATCGAAACGACGATACTATTTTGGAGGATGATGTTGTTGCGGTTATGATGGCGTTATTAAAAGTAAGAAATTGATGAGGATGATGCTGACGGTGTTGTCATTGTGATAATAGTCATACAAGTGATGTTAATTTAATCACGAAGTTGACAATTAGGATGGCAATCATCATGACGATGTTTATGACAATGACTGGGCTGAGTTTTAACACCGGACCGTGATTTGAATTCACGACCTTCGTGTGCTCTGACCAGACCCGACACTCGTTCCTTCATCAGCCTTTCTCAATCCACTGCTGGATGAAGGCCTCCCCCGATGCTGTGTTGGCTGTTAGATGTCTATTTCTTTAGCACGTGTCGTGCCGGCTACTGCAAGATCTGACCACGTCTGCCCAATGCTCGCAGAGGTGTGTTCGCTTCCGGTCACTGAACGAATTCGTTCTAAGGCCGCACTGATTACACACGAAGCCCTTGCCGCAAATGAACCACACCATCTCGCTGATCTTGAAAGGAGCATAAAGCATCACCACGCAAACTCCGGTCATCCTCACAAGCAGCTTTTGGCTGCTGGGACATCGAACAGATGCGGTGGTCACCGCATCGCGTGGCGCTTTCAGATGCGCTTCTGCGGCCGTTTGGAACGCTCTTCCTTCCGATATTAGGAAGCCACTGGAGCTATGCACTTTTAAATCATCATCTAGATTGACAAACTCAATTCTTTAGAACTGCTCTTTGCGTTTAGTTTGTTGTCCTTCCCCCGTACTTCCGATTAGCACGGTTGGCTACGTACGGCGCGAAAGAAGGTCAACAACATACGTACGTACATACATCACAGGACATGCGATGCAGATGAGAGACACCGCACTGATTTGTTAACGCGCGGAGGTGGGCTTGGGCACGAGACGTCGCGAGAAATAACGACGGCCGGTGGTCGAGACTGGCGACGGAGTGACAGCCCACGGAGGGGAACAAACTGGAGAAGAATTCCACAATGAAGATGGAGCAATGACGTCAACCTGACACAGACCGTGGCATCGTGGGTGGGGGGTGACAGTGGCTTAGAGAGGCCTTCATCCAGCAGTGTATAGATCGTGGCTGATGATGATGATACGGATCAGCCCAGGTTTCGCTGTTGTCAGAGCATTTGGCTCACAAAGTCACGAGTTCAAGGACCCGGTCAAGGGGGCAACACAGCCCATCATCATCATCATCGTCGTCAGCCCCACTTTGTATTCAGTCAACAGTGATCCCTCGATGGATAGACTGCCTCCGCCATGGGAATGTGGAATTTGCACTGCAGGGAGACTCGATGCATGCTGCCATGCCTCAAACATCCCGGCATCTTTGTCTTATAGAAGTGAAATTATCGTATTCATCTCAGGAGTTATACAATCACAGAAGTGACAATTATCGTTATGATTAAAGCAGTGTCATCATCATCATCTCATTAGGAGTAACAATTATCAATATCATCATCACCCAAGTGATGATATCATCACCATCACAATCAAGTTTGATTGACACCGTAATCATCATCATCATCGTGATCTCATCGAAGTGAAAATCATCGCATAGGAGTGATGCAGCATCCCATAGACGCAACGCAATCATCATCATCTATATCATCATCTACATCATTTCAGGATATGTTAATTTTGTTTGATCAAGTCAATGACGTGCCCGTCATCATCATTGGCACATTCCTTGCCATTGTTATCTTAGAGGAGGGACACAGTCATCATGATCATCATCACCCCAACTGCACACGGCTCGCCGATGATCGATACATTTACAAATCGTTCCCCTCTTGCCGTCACAAACATTGACCCGAATAGTTGTCGTGAAACATTAATCGTCCTTTGCACTTCGACCGACGCATTCTATAATAATTGTAAATTGGGATTTTAAAAAAACCCAATAATCTAAATCACTCTGTCGATTCACTGATGGGGGAAGGCCTCCCCACGCCGTGTCGGCCATGTGGACCGTTTGATCATACTTCACCACGCTGGTGGTGATCATACTTCACCACGCTGGTGGTGATCATACTTCACCACGCTGGTCAGTGCGGGTTGGTGAAGATGTTTAAATGGGAGGCGCGTTGCCCAGGACTGGTTCAGGTATTCATTCGCCACTTAAGGTAGCCGTGACCAGGTTTAGAACACCCTGGCCATCGAGTTAAGCGTCAGGTTATTTAGCAAATAACTTCTCACCAGACGCATCATGCACAGAGCACACTCTCGCATGTACGTACTCACACACTATCACACGTGCACACAGCACATGCCCCAACAGTCTGTACAAATACCACTCAAGCACAAACACACACAGCACCACAACAACAACAACAACAACAACCGCCATTCGCCACTAAGTGGCGGTGACGTCACCACGACGCTTGTGCCAGGCCAAGTGCACCTTGAGGCCACGTGAAGTGTCGAACGCCCGCTGGCAGGAGGTCACACACACACATTCACTCGTACACGCACACACGCACGCACGCACACACACATGCACTCTTACTTGCACACACACTCACTCTTACCACCACACATGAACTCTTACACACACACATTCACTCTTACACACACACATTCACTCTTACACACACATATTCACTCTCACACACACTAATTCATGCTCTCAGACACACAAAACACATATTCCCCATATAGCATTCAACAAAATGTTGGGGCAAGTGCTGTTAGCGAGCACCCATTCAGAACGGCATTGCACACGAGACAGGTGGGGGGGGGGGTGTTGGCAACCATCACCCTCGGCCGTCTTTGTCTCTCCCCAGTGCCCATCCTCGCTCATTCGCACAGCGGCAGCTACAACTCGGGTCGCGGCCAGGGTCGAGGCTCAGTTGCGATACGAACTAACGAACTTGCCACCGCCACACACACACACACAGCACCACACACACACACACGGCACCACACACACACACACGGCACCACACACACACACACAGCACAGCACCACACACACACAGCACAGCACAGCACCACACACACACACAGCACAGCACGACACACACACAGCACAGCACGACACACACACAGCACAGCACGACACACACACACACAGCACAGCACGACACACACACAGCACAGCACGACACACACACAGCACAGCACGACACACACACACACAGCACAGCACGACACACACACACAGCACAGCACCACACACACACACAGCACAGCACCACACACACACACAGCACAGCACCACACACACACACAGCACAGCACCACACACACACAGCACAGCACCACACACACACAGCACAGCACCACACACACGCAAAGCACAGCACCACACACACACACACAGCACCACACTCACACACAGCACCACACACACACAGCACCACACACACACACAACACCACACACACACACAGCACCACACACACACACACAGCACCACACACACACAGCACCACACACAGCACCACACACACACACAGCACCACACACACACACACAGCACCACACACACACTCAACAACCGCCATTCGCCACTAAGTGGCGGTGACGTCACCACGACGCTTGTGCCAGGCCATGTGCACCTTGAGGCCACGTGAAGTGTCGAACGCCCGCTGGCAGGAGGTCACGGGGCAGACCCAGGTGCCACGGGTCGACTGACCGAGATGACCGAGATGACTGGCTGATGCACCACCTGTGCCCCCTACTGTGCCAACTTGCTGTGCTTTAGCCACCCGGCGCTCCGCTCGTTGTTGTGAGCGTCGCTCCTCCGCCCTCCGTTGTTGTTGGAGGGCGACTGCCTCCAACTGCCCAGTAGCGTCCTTCACGAGCCTCCTCCACTGAGGCCGATCTTGACACCGCTGGTACCAGTCATCGGCAAGTCCACTCAGCTCCACGTCCTCCTGTACCACATCACTCCATCTCTTCTCTAGCCCGTGCCGCGCCCGTTTAGCCCCCTCGATCCGGCCGAACAAAAGCTGTTTAGGCATGCGGTGGCTGGGCATGCGGGCTACATGACCCAGCCAACGCAGCCTTGCCTGCCGGAGGAGCTCACTGATGGGACTTTGCCCAGATCTTTCAAGGACTTGTGAGCTCCTCACACAATCCAGCCTGGTTAAACCCAGGATGGATCGTAGGCAGGCCAGCCTAAATGTTTCCAACCGGCGAAGATGCTCCACTAGGGGGGTCCACGTTTCGCAAGCATAGAGAAGGGAGGGAATGACCGTGGCCGAGAAGACCTGAAGCTTCGTGCGGAGCGACAGACCAGGTAGCTTCCACACAGCGTTACGCAACCGATGAAAAGATATTGCCGCTCGACTGATTCGGAGTGAGACCTCTGCTGATAAACTGGAGCCGGTCATGAGCACACTGCCCAGGTATGGGAAATTCTCTACTCTCTCCACAACTGCCCCATCACCGATTGGGAGTTGTGGGGGCGGAGTGCCCGATGGTACAAAATACCCAGGCAGGTGCTTAGTTTTGGTGGGGCTGATGGTAAGGCCCCACCTCTTAGTGGCACGCTCCAGTCTCAGCAGCAGCGTCTCCAACTCCTCTTCTGAATGAGCAGCTATTACCAAATCATCGGCATACATAACGTGGTTGACCAATAGGGAGCCATCCCTTGATCGCACCCGGGCGTCGATCAGCCTCCCATTGTATCTGTACCAAATGGTAATTCCCCCGGTACAGCTATTGAAGGCTTCACGAACTACGCAGTCGAAATAGATGTTAAATAATGTGGGAGCCAGAGGACATCCCTGTCGCACCCCAAGGTGTACAGGGAAAGGCTCCGACTCCCGGCCACGTAGTTTTACCCGGGCCCGCTCACCATCATGAAGGTCCTTAATGATCGTGAGCAGAGGGTCAGGGACTCCGAAAGCACGAAGAACAACCCAGAGCCCAGTCCTACTGATGGTATCATAGGCCTTGACCAGGTCAATAAAGCAGAGATGTAGGTCTTTTTGGAATTCCCTACACCTCTGCTGTAGCAGACGGACAGAAAATATGGCATCTGTGCAGGACCGCCCTTTCCTGAAACCACATTGGGGCTCCGCAAGCCTCTCCTCAGCATGCCTAGCAAGGCGATGTTGAATAATCCTTGCCAGGACCTTACCCGGCACACTGAGGAGTGAGATGCCCCTGTAGTTGTTACAGTCGGTACGGTCCCCCTTCTTAAAGAGGGGGACCACCAGGGCATCCTTCCAGTCCTGCGGAACCCGTCCAGTGGTCCAGACTGTTGTTATGATGTCATATAGGGCAGTCTGTGCACAAACGCCACCCTCCCTCAGCATTTCGCCTGGGAGATCATCTCTGCCCGGTGCCTTCCCTGGTCTCAGACTCCGGATCGCCCTCAGTACTTCCTCAACAGCCGGTACCTCAGCCAGCCACTCACAGGGGGTGACCTCTTCCAATATTTGAGGCACCGCAGCCTCAGCAGGGTTATCCCCACTTTGTGCCATGATGTTTTCCTGGCTGAGAGATTTTCCCTCCCCCAGGACCTCACAGAAATGCTCAGCAAATCTGCAAACCTGTTCCTGGGGGTCGGAGATTGGATCACAGTTTTTTCCTCTAATGATGGTAATAGGTGTGGCGCTGCAGGTTACTTTTTTGATGGAGTTAAATAGTGATTTGTGATCGCGGGCCACTGAGGCAGACTCCATCTCCTCAGCAACCCGCGACCACCACCCATCCTTACAGCGCCTCACGGCTCTCCGAACCTCCGAGCGAAGACTGCGGTAAACCTCCTCATTCTCTGACGTGGGATGCTGTAGGCGATGAGAGTGGGCCTGTCGCTTTTTCTCAATTAACCTGAACACCTCCTCCGTCAGCCAGGGTTCCCGGGGAGGTCTGGACCGCGTACCCAAAGCAGCCATTGCAGCTGCATGAGTCACAGTCTTAAACCTCGCCCATTTACCCTCGACATCAGGTGGAGTGGGGGACGATGCCAACCCCAGCTGCAAGCGATGATGAAATTCTCGCTTGCAACTTTCATCAGCTAACTTAGACCAGGCCACTTTTGGTTGGAATGGGATCCTGGGTGTACACCCACCACCGGAGTGGAAGAATGGCAGGCGCATCTTACAGATGACTAGTCGATGGTCAGAGGGCAGATCAGCTCCACGGTAGGTCCTGGTGTCAAGGACATGGGCTCGCATCCGCTGGTCCGTCACTACGTAGTCCAGCAGATGTTCTTGCTTGGACCCGGCATGCATCCATGATGTTGTGTGGATGCGCCGATGCCGGAAGAGCGTGTTAGTAATTACAAGCCCATGGGCTGCACAAAAATCTAGCAGCCTCCTACCGTTATTATTGAGCTGATCTGGCCCATGCCTTCCAATCACTCCAGACCAGGTGCCAGTATCATGACCAACTCGGGCATTGAAGTCACCCAACAAGATGACTCTGTCCCGAGTGGCCACTTTAGCCAGCACCTGTGACAGGAGGTCATAGAAAGCGTCCGACTCATCGGCTTTGCCTGCATCCCTCCACAGATGTTCGTCTTCGGTGGGGGCATAAGTAACCACGACCACCACTCCTCGCCTCTGGTTGATGGGAAGGCGAGCCCAAAGTATCCTGGGGCTTACAGCTTCCCACACCTCACCGCCACGCTCCCACGCCCCCTTCATTCTTTTGTTCAGAAGAAGAGCCACACCCTGTTGTTTGGCAGTCTCCTGCCCCGAGTAGAGGACTGTCCACCCCTCATGGTGGCAGGAGCCAGAACCGGTCCACCGGACCTCCTGAATGCCACAGAGATCCAGGCGGTACCGGTCCAGCTCCCGACAGAGGAGTGGCAGCCTCTCACACACACACACACAGCACACCACACACACACCACCACACACACACACACACAGCACCACACACACACACACAGCACCACACAACAACACACACACAGCACCACACTCACACACACAACAACACACACAGCACCACACTCACACACACAACACACACACAGCACCACACACACAGCACCACATACACAGCACCACATACACACCACCCCACACACACACACAGCACCCCACACACACACACACAGCACCCCACACACACACACAGCACCCCACACACACACACAGCACCCCACACACAGCACCCCACACACAGCACCCCACACACAGCACCCCACACACAGCACCACACACACAGGACCACACACACAGGACCACACACACAGCACCACACACACACACACACAGCACCACACACAAACACACAGCACCACACACAAACACACAGCACCACACACACACACACAGCACCAAACACACACAGCACCACACACACACACAGCACCACACACACACACACAGCACCACACACACACACACAGCACCACACACACACACAGCACCACACACACACACACAGCACCACACACACACACACAGCACCACACACACACACACAGCACACACACACAGCACCACACACACACAGCACCACACACACACACAGCACCACACACACACAGCACCACACACACACACAGCACCACACACACACAGCACCACACACACACAGCACCACACACACACACAGCACCACACACACAGCACCACACACACACACAGCACCACACACACACACAGCACCACACACACAACAACAACAACAACCGCCATTCGCCACTAAGTGGCGGTGACGTCACCACGACGCTTGTGCCAGGCCATGTGCACCTTGAGGCCACGTGAAGTGTCGAACGCCCGCTGGCAGGAGGTCACGGGGCAGACCCAGGTGCCACGGGTCGACTGACCGAGATGACCGAGATGACTGGCTGATGCACCACCTGTGCCCCCTACTGTACCAACTTGCTGTGCTTTAGCCACCCGGTGCTCCGCTCGTTGTTGTGAGCGTCGCTCCTCCGCCCTCCGTTGTTGTTGGAGGGCGGCTGCCTCCAACTGCCCAGTAGCGTCCTTCACGAGCCTCCTCCACTGAGGCCGATCTTGACACCGCTGGTACCAGTCATCGGCAAGTCCACTCAGCTCCACATCCTCCTGTACCACATCACTCCATCTCTTCTCTAGCCCGTGCCGCGCCCGTTTAGCCCCCTCGATCCGGCCGAACAAAAGCTGTTTAGGCATGCGGTGGCTGGGCATGCGGGCTACATGACCCAGCCAACGCAGCCTTGCCTGCCGGAGGGGCTCACTGATGGGACTTTGCCCAGATCTTTCAAGGACTTGTGAGCTCCTCACACAATCCAGCCTGCAGGTTAAACCCAGGATGGATCGTAGGCAGGCCAGCCTAAATGTTTCCAACCGGCGAAGATGCTCCACTAGGGGGGTACCACACACACACACAGCACCACACACACACACAGCACCACACACACACACAGCACCACACACACAGAGCACCACACACACACACACAGAGCACCACACACACACACAGAGCACCACACACACACACAGCACCACACACACACACAGCACCACACACACACACAGCACCACACACACACACAGCACCACACACACACACAGCACCACACACACACACAGCACCACACACAGCACCACACACACACACAGCACCACACAGCACCACACAGCACCACACACACACACAGCACCACACACACACACACAGCACCACACACACACAGCACCACACACACACACACACAGCACCACACACACACACAGCACCACACACACACACAGCACCACACACACACACACCTGCACCACACACACACACACAGCACCACACACACACACACAGCACCACACACACACACACAGCACCACACACACACAGCACCACACACACACAGCACCACACACACACACACAGCACCACACACACACAGCACCACACACACACACACACAGCACCACACACACACACAGCACCACACACACACACAGCACCACACACACACACACCTGCACCACACACACACACACAGCACCACACACACACACACAGCACCACACACACACACACAGCACCACACACACACAGCACCACACACACACACAGCAACACACACACACACAGAGCACCACATTCCCGCCGTCACTCACCCGGGGCCACGAGTCCTTTGGGCTGGAGGCGACTCTGCTGCCCTTCGGACCACAGAGAGAATGGGGGGGCTAGGGGGGATGTATGGACGAGGGGGAGGTATGGAAGAGGATTGAGGGATGTATGGACGAGGGGGATGGATGGAAGAGGAGGGATGGATGGAGGATGAGGGATGTATGGACGAGAGGGATGTATGGAAGAGGAGGGATGGATGGAGGATGAGGGATGTATGGAGGATGGGGGATGTATGGACGAGGGGGATGGATGGAAGAGGGGGATGTATGGAAGAGGATTGAGGGATGTATGGACGAGAGGGATGTATGGAGGATGAGGGATGTATGGAAGAGGAGGGATGTATGGACGAGAGGGATGGATGGAGGATGAGGGATGTATGGATGGACGAGGGGTTCCTTGTGCCTGCGTCGCTCGCTCGCTACGTGGCAGATGTTGGGGAGAGCTTCTGGACTCCAGCTGAGGAAGCGGAGGGGAGGGGAGGGGGAAGCTGGAGCTTGGGAGGCAGAGAAATGGGTTGGATTTTACTTTGGATAGAAAAATGTGCCGTTTCCTGTGCTTGGTCTGGTTGGTGGTGGTGGGGGAGGAGGAGGAGGAGAGGGAGGGAGGGAATGGACGTCCAGGATTGGGAAAGTGTTTTCAGGCTCACAGCGCTGGTGGAGCTGGCGCGGTTTAAAGTTTGGAGTCAACAGTTTTTTTAATATAATAATCCTTTCTTCCTCCACCCCCCCTCTCTTAAATGTGCTTTGTTGACTCTGCACTGTGTGCGTGGAAGGCTTCTCACCCAGCACATTTGCAAACTTTTCAATTAAGGGTCGTTAAACCTGTTTTTTTTCATCTCCCTTAATCAGCCGGTAACAGCAATTGGGCCACAAGCAGAAAAAAAACCGGTTACCGGTTTGCATCACGCGCAAAGTATAATGCGTCGTGAATGACCGTGGAGTGGTTAGCGCCACGCTGCGCTACGAACCTGGCGACCCGGGTTCGATTCCCGCTCACGGCCAACACCGGTGACGGATTATCTGAACCGGTCCTGGGCCCTCCCCTAGGTCGGCTCAGCCTCAAATGAGTAACCCGGTGCGGTGTGTAAACATCGCCACTGGGGAGACAAAGGCGGCCGGGCGTGGTGCTGGCCACCCACCCCCTCGTGTATCCGTCCCGGCCTTCATAGGTGCTCGCTAACAGCACTTGCTCCTACAGTCTGTTACAGGCTACACGGGGGATCTTTGTCTTTGTTATCTTGTACCGCGGTTGTTGGCTGAAGTTCGGCACGCTCGATCTGACCACGGGCATCTTCAGAGAGAACGGCGCGAGCCACACTTTACTCCACCGATAACCGCACACGTCCAACACGTGACATTGCTGCTGCTGCTGGGACAGACGCAGTGTCAATCGAGAAATCCGCCCGCTTGTAATTACAACCGCGCCGCGCCGCGCCTGGAGATCGAACCGAATGCCGTGCTGCCCCGAGCACGAAGCAATCACGGCACGTTTGACAGAGCCTTGCGTTTGATTGCTTCATACGTTTCTAATTGTGCGGGAGGGTGGGGGGGGGCTGTTATCGGGGTTTTTAAAACCGGTTCGTTTCGTGCGGTCTCCACTTATAAGATCAAGCCCCATCGCAACAACTCTGCTCACCGCTGTTCGGAGCCATCACTGAGTAGGTGACGCAAAATCTGTCGAAACTTGACCCCTCCCCCCCCTCCCTGTACGCACCCCCCCGAATCCTATAGAACGACCGATATTTAATCCACGCAGAAACGATCAAGGATCAATAATATTAACGTGTTTAAGCAAACAGATCGTCCACCGTCGGACTATCTCACTCATTTGAAGGCCAATGTAGACAAATTATTGTCGAGGCTTCACCCCCCCCCCCCAAGTTTCCTATGCGCACATTGTCAGTAGACCCCCCATACACAAGCGGTACGCGTTTGGGTTAACCCCCCCCACTCCCCTAAATGGATGGCCACTTAAGTCGTGGCCGGGGATCAAACCGGGCCGCTGGAGGTTGTAGGACCGCCGGACCCCACGTCGCGCTCGCCATCATAACCATGGCGTGGCCAACGTGCTAGAAACCACGAGCAAATTCGCATATTCAACAGTATCGACAACATCTTCTTGGTTCTTTCGGTAAAGTCACGTAGGTAGAAAAATACAATTAAACAAAACATAATATTCATAATAAACGTTTTTGGGTTAGATCGTGTTATTTATAAATGTGTCGTAACCCTCCACCACCCGACACGGCCAATCAGCAAAAAAGTGTCACGTTGACAAAAGACAAATAGTTCACTGCTTTAGCCCACCGGTGTGTTGAAGCGTGAAACCACAACATTTACAATTTTTGAGTAGTACGACGTTTCGCTGGTAATTGCATCCAGCATCATCGGGCAATTCGCCAGAATGGTGAGGCTCTGCTGTGGGGGTGAGTGGGGTGGGGGTGAGTGGGGTGCGGGTGAGTGGGGGGTGAGGGTGAGTGGGGGGTGAGGGTGAGTGGGGTGGGGGTGAGTGGGGGGTGAGGGTGAGTGCTGGGTGAGTGGAAGGTGGGGTGAGGGTGAGTGGGAGGTGAGGGTGAGTGCTGAGTGAGTAGGAGGTGGGGTGAGGGTGAGTGAGAGTGCTGGGTGAGTGGGAGGTGGGGTGAGTGTGAGTGGGAGGTGAGGGTGAGTGCTGAGTGAGTAGGAGGTGGGGTGAGGGTGAGTGAGAGTGCTGGGTGAGTGGGAGGTGGGGTGAGGGTGAGTGCTGGGTGAGTGGGAGGTGGGGTGGTGGGGGTGAGTGGGGTGAGGGTGAGTGGGGGTGAGGGTGAGTGCTGGGTGAGGGTGAGTGCTGGGTGAGGGTGAGTGGGGTGGGGTGAGTGGGGTGGGGGTGAGTGGGGTGGGGGGTGAGTGGGGTGGTGGGGGTGAGTGGGGTGGTGGGGGTGAGTGGGGTGAGGGTGAGTGGGTGGTGAGTGCTGAGTGAGGGTGAGTGGGAGGTGGGGGTGGTGGGGGTGAGTGGGGTGCGGGTGAGTGGGGGGTGAGGGTGAGTGGGGGGTGGGGGTGAATGGGGTGGGGGTGAGTGGGGTGGTGGGGGTGAGTGGGGTGGTGGGGGTGAGTGGGGTGAGGGTGAGTGGGTGGTGAGTGCTGGGTGAGGGTGAGTGGGAGGTGGGGTGGTGGGGGGTGAGTGGGTGGTGAGTGCTGGGTGAGGGTGAGTGGGAGGTGGGGTGGTGGGGGTGAGTGGGGTGAGGGTGAGTGCTGGGTGAGGGTGAGTGCTGGGTGAGGGTGAGTGGGGTGGGGTGAGTGGGGTGGGGGTGAGTGGGGTGGGGGTGAGTGGGGTGGTGGGGGTGAGTGGGGTGGTGGGGGTGAGTGGGGTGAGGGTGAGTGGGTGGTGAGTGCTGAGTGAGGGTGAGTGGGAGGTGGGGTGGTGGGGGTGAGTGGGGTGCGGGTGAGTGGGGGGGTGAGGGTGAGTGGGGGGTGGGGGTGAGTGGGGTGGGAGTGAGTGGGGTGGTGGGGGTGAGTGGGGTGGTGGGGGTGAGTGGGGTAAGGGTGAGTGGGTGGTGAGTGCTGGGTGAGGGTGAGTGGGAGGTGGGGTGGTGGGGGTGAGTGGGTGGTGAGTGCTGGGTGAGGGTGAGTGGGAGGTGGGGGTGGTGGGGGTGAGTGGGTGGTGAGTGCTGGGTGAGGGTGAGTGGGAGGTGGGGTGGTGGGGGTGAGTGGGGTGGTGGGGGTGAGTGGGGTGGTGGGGGTGAGTGGGGTGGTGGGGGTGAGTGGGTGGTGAGTGCTGGGTGAGGGTGAGTGGGAGGTGGGGTGGTGGGGGTGAGTGGGGTGCGGGTGAGTGGGTGGTGTGGGTGAGTGGGGTGGTGGGGGTGAGTGGGGTGCTGTTGACGCAGTGTTTTGTGATCCGTGGACTGTCGTGTTGCACGTGGAAGCATCTGCGAAACTGCTTGCGGCTTAGCTTGCTGATGCTCTCCAGATCTCCTCTGGTTGAGAAAAACAAAGTTGTAATTGTCGTTTGAAGTCCTCCTCATCACCCAGCAGCCTGCATATGTTGAGGAATTGCAAGTTAAAAAATTGTGTTTGTCGTCTGTTGGTTTATCGTGAACCCGATCACCGCCAGACAGCATCGATTTACTTTTGTTGAACCTTGAGATGTCAAAATCCCGAAATTGTCCAACAGAGGGCATCGACTTTACAGTCATACTGTGGGTAAGACGTTCACGACTTTGCAATCGTTCCTTGAGTGTGGGGTTCACACCACAGGTCGTGGTTTTTTTTTATCATCCAGCAAGGCAACAATAACAATAACGAGTTTGGATTTCTGCCGTTGGTTCATTTGTTGTTATTCTGTGACTGATGTCGTCATGTTTAAGGAGGGGACGTTGACAATAACGAACCTCTTTCTCTCTCTCTCTCTTTCTCTCTCTTTTTTTACGATCAGAGGAAACAAGAAGATGCTCGGTGTAGTCGGCACTTTGCTTCGTTCATCATTTAGCTTTTTTGTTTAGTTTTTTTAAAGCTTTGATTTATGTTAACCCCCCCCCCCCTTTTTATGAAAGAATTCACAAAAAAATTCACGCTCTGCTCTCCTTACCCCTTCCCTCTCTCTCCCTACTTCATGTCTATGTTCCCCCTGTTTTCTATGTAATTTTTGTAATGTTATTAATATTAAAAATAAATATTTATATTTCTTATATATATTTTTTACGACGACAAGTGCTGCATCTGCACCCAGCCCTTCTCGCAGTCCTACGGCCTCCGACGGGAGCTCATATCAGCATGCAGAGCTCCCCGTCATCTGCCACCGAGCACACGGCCTCCTCCAGCGCCCACTGCTCCTTGAAGGCCGGGCTGACGCCGATGTAGAAGCCAGGGGCGCTACTACGGGGGGAATCAACAAGACAAACAAGTAACAACATGTGAAGAAAGTCTATTTTTAAACAAAAACATTCCAACAATTAACCATAAATGGCACGAACAAAAAAATATTATTGCAAATGCAAAAAAAATATATTTCCGAGAAATGCACACAGCGTAAAATCAAGGCCCCTCTCCTGCTGGTGTTATTTTTTGTTACTGAACACACGGCTTGTTTTGCTCATCGCCACGCTAAGGGGCCGTCCATAAATGACGTCACGCGATTTTGGACGATGTTTTACCCCCTCCCCCCTCGTCACACGGCGTCACAAAAAGTCAGACCCCCCCTCAAATATGACGTCATAAAGCTCTGCCCCCCCCCCCCCCAAAAAAAATAAAACATGCTTCTAATCGCTTTAAACTATTGTCATTGTAGTGCGTATTTAATGTGGCGCTGCACTCTGATGTTGTAGGAGAAAACATTTATTTAAACGTCTATTTAATTAAGTAAAACGTGTTGTCTATATTTATTTAAAGTTGCGCATTTTTATGTGACGTCTCATTTCTCACCCCCCCCTCCTCCTCGTCACACATCGTGGGGGGAGTGGAGGTGCGGACCACGGGCCAAACCCCACTCTGCGTGGGCCTCCCGAAGCCTGCAAACTAAACCGGATTTATTATTACACCTGACACCGTCGCGTCCAAGCGCGGCCCATCCCCCAAAAGCGCGGGGCCCGGGGCAGTCGCCCCGAAATGCCGTGTACCCTAGGAGACGGCTCTGGCTGTGAGTATAGCCACCCAGCCAACGCCTACGCATAAATGGCTTTCTGTGCCATCCAACAGAAGTTCTCAAATGTGTTTGGCCCATGGGACCACTCAGCCGATGCAAACATTTCCGCGGACCACCCAAGCCCCCCATCGCATCGTTCCTCTCTCAATACCACTGATATGAAATCCACACGACCACGAGGAGAGAGACATGCAAACCCACAAACGTGCAGGTGGCCAAGGGTCGGGATCGAACCCACGACTTCCGGCATATCAGGCGACGGAGTTAACATCTCGCCACCGTGGCGTCCCATAGTCCTGCTGGGTGGACTGAGGCAGAGGGATTCCATAAACGTGCTCATAGCTTCATCTGCCACGCCGAGAGGTTGAACCGGCAACCTGTGGATTGCAGGCTCGGTGTGCTCACCATTATCCCTGCGGATGCATCCAAGGGCTAATGTCTTCCCACTCAACGCCTTCGGACTTATCCGAGCTGGGAAAGGGAACCCACTCCCCCTCTCGGCGAATTGGAGGAATGGGCTCAGAAAGGACGCAGGAACCCAATAGCTGTCAACCCACGCGGTTTATGACCTCGTATTCTTGTGCAGGGACATTGAGGTTTCAGGTCCATGCGGTGAACAGCCGTTTCAATACGGGCAAAAATGTGTCTATTTGTTTGTGTTTCTCCCTTGTGATGGGACTTTTTAGGATGAACGTTGAGATTTATAAGGGCACCGGGTGACCAATAAGGTCTGAATTGGTCTGTAATAAGGTAGGCCACTGATAAGGGGTTGACAGGTATGGTATAATAATAGGGTTTTTACCCTTTTTTCTGGCAACAAAACTGAAACCTTTTACGAGGAATCATGTCTGCATTAACCACAATACTTGTGGTCAAAATGCAAACAAAAAACACACTGATAATATATGCATTGTCCTTGAAACTGATTGGTCCACACCAGAGACGGCTTTCTTTTGAGCCTCGTCTCAATTGGTGCTCGACCAGAGGACGCCAAAAGGCGTACAGCTCAAAGAAAATGCTGCACTATCAAAGTAATGAGGGCTCGGGGTAAGCATCTACATATAATAATAGGGTTTTCCCCCTTTTTTCTGGCAACAAAACTGAAACCTTTTTACGAGGAATCATGTCTGCATTACCCACAATACTTGTGGTCAAAATGCAAACAAAAAACACACTCTGATAATATGGTACAGTGTAGTGTATAGTGTAGTGTATAGCATACCTGTCAACCCACACGGTTTACCCGTATTCTTGTACATATAAATTGAGTTTTCATGTACAGCCGTTTCAATACGGGCACACAAATATATTTGTGTTTCTCCCTTGTGATGGGACTTTGTAGGATGAACGTTGAGATTTATAAACGCATGGGGTGACCAATACGGTCTGAATTGGTCAGTAATAAGGTAGGGCACTGATAAGGGGTTGACAGATATGCGAACCATGTTTCAAAGTTCATTTTTGAAGCGTAATTTGTTGAACCAGGTGAGAGCCCAAGGGACCGGGATGAACCGCACTTGCAAGAATGACCTCTGGGTCGAACAAAAAATGAAAAACGCAATAAAAGACGCACAGCAAAAGAAGCTAGTTAAAAATCAAAATGAAAACAACCAAATAGAAATGTAGGAAAAACTAAGGCGTTGTAAAATCTAAATTGAAAACGGTGGACGAAGATAAATCATTGCCAAACTACAATACATTTACAGTTAAACAAGTTGGCTCAGACACACCAATATAGATCCACGGTCATTGTGTTGGTATGCAGAAAGACAAGAACATGCTGTAGTCAAATTCAAGTATGCAGTATCGATCAATCGATTTGTCAAAGCCACGGAAGGAAACGTTGGTTACGTCTTTCAAGCTGGCAGGTCGTCAACTTTGCAGCAGGTACCGGCAATGCACTGGGAATTCTTATTGCACGTGTTCACCTTATAGAGGTTGGATTATATAGTGCCTTAGTCCAAGGCGCTTTAAAATATCGCATTATAAATGCCCGGCGTTCCGTTTGTCTGCCAATTAAATTATAAGAGAGCCTTTCAGAAGGCCTGAATCAAAAAAGTTATAGAAAGTGGACAACCCCCCCCCCACCACCAGATGTGGGGGTAAAAAAAGTTGGTTTACAACAAATTGTTGACCTGAAGCAGGTGGAACACTTCACTATTCTGGCAACTCGCCCGATGATGCCGGTTGATGTAATTACCAGCGAAACGTCATGTACTCAAATTGTAAATGTTGTGGGTTTACTCTCCAACACACCGGCGGGCTGAAGTAGTAAACTAATTGTCGCGTTGTTTACGTGGCAAACCTTACTGGCTGTGTCGGGTGGTGGAGAGTTACGACACATTCATATTTACGTGATCTAACCCAAAAACCTTTATTATAGACAGCACGGTACCCGAATAATATTGCTTCTGCCCCCCCCCCCCATTGCCCTAACCCTTCTCTTCCCGACCCCCCCCCGCATCCCTCCTCCCTGGCTCCTCCCCCCCTCTTACCCTATATAATCGCTTGTCACAAATAGCTCTCTCTACTCACTCCAGTAATTTTGCTGTGGCTGTTCCACCTGATGACGGAAGCTTGTGTTGCCTCCGAAACGTCGTGATTTAATTTAGTCATTTTTTTATTTGTGTTTTTTTATTTTTCATGTACGTGACTTTACCGAAAGAACCAAAGAGTATGTATCCTTGCAGTCACGAAAACTTCAAATCTAGAACTAACCCTTCTCGCCAAACTTCTACACCTGGCCCAGTGGCTCCATCCCTCCTTCCTCTGCCATGATGGACCTTTCCTGCCCCCTGCAAACGACGACCCCTCACTTCCTTGCGAGTGGGCGCCTCTCACCCTCTCTTTTAAACCGCATTGCCCTTCCAATTCATCCCACCGAGGCCCAACGATTCCCACACTCCTCCCCTTCTCATCCCCCTAACAACAACAACGTTGTGGTGACTTTACTATGGCACCTTGTGCCTTGCTAAGGTGCCGATGGGTTGGCTGACTGAGATGGCTGGCAGCTGCACCGTGCTCCACCACTCTTGCCAAAACACAAATCTGGCTGTCGCCTGATGATGCTAGTTGTAATTACCGGCGAAACGTCGTACTCGAATTGTAAATGTTGTGGGTTTACTCTGGAAGATTTTGCTGTTTTTTTCCTGGATTTTTTTGGTGCACGTAGTCACTTTAAGATGTTTCTTGTTCATGTTTTTGTTTGTTGCGGTTGCACCCGAGTCAAGAGATGCATGGCTCACAGGGTTATACCTAATACATGAAACTGAAACTCTTCAACAGACCGGTGTGCTGTACTCGTAACGAATTGGGATGTTTTGTTTACGTGTCAAACCTTACGAATTGGCTGTATCGGGTGGTGGCGGATTTAACGACACATTTATGATCACGCGCTCTAACCCCAAAACCTCTATGATGGATAATGTTGGTCGCGAAAGTCCACTACGTGTTGAACTCCGCGTTTTAACCGCCCGGCGCTCCGCTTGTTGTTGTGAGCATCGCTCCTCTGCCCTCTGTTGTTGTTGGAGGGCGACTGCCTCCAACTGCCCAGTAGCAGCATCCTTCACGAGCCTCCTCCATAGAGGCCGATTTTGACACCGCTGGTACCGGTCATCGGCAAGTCCACTCAGCTCCACGTCCTCATGTACCGCATCAGCTCCATCTCTTCTCTAGCCCGTGCCGTGTCCCCTTTAGCCCCCATCTATCCAGCCGAACAAAAGCTGCTTGGGCATGCGGTGGCTGGGTATGTGGACTAGATGACCTAGCCAGCTTAGCCTCACTCACTGATGGAACTGTGTCCAGATGTTTCAAGGATTTGTGAGCTCCTCACACAGTCCAGTCTGATAAAAAAAAAAAAACCCAAGATGGGTCGTAGGCAGGCCAGCCTGAACGTTTTAAACCGTCGGAGATGTTCCCATTCAAGGGCCTCCACGCTTCGCAAGCGGAGAGAAGCGAGGCCATAACCGTGGCCGAGAAGACCAGGGTAGCATCCTCAACAACAACAATAGCAGCCGCCATTCGTCACTAAGTGGCGGCGATGTCACCACGGTGCCTGTGCCAGGCCAGGTGCACTTTGAGGGTCGCGTGACGTGTCGAAAGCTCTCTGGCAGCAGGAAGGAGGTCTCGCTGACACAACCCAGGTGGGCTGCCATGGAGTTGACCGACTGAGATGACTGTCAGAATACACCCCCCCCGCCCCCAGGTAAACCCCCTCCCCTCATCCCCCACATGCCCCCCCTTCACCCCTGTGACCCCCTCCCCGCAATCCCCCAGCCCCCGCATCCTCCCCCCCGGAGCCCCCCTCCCCTCCGCGTGCGCTGAAACAAACATGGCGGCTGGAGCCGACCCGGGTTTCCCGCTCCCCGCGCCGCTGCCGCCGCTGCCGCCGCCGCCACCGCAACTGGGCCTCGACGAATCGTCGGACAGCGACACTGACCACGATGGCGGCGCCAAAATGAAGCGGAAAGTATCCACGTCCGGACAGATCCGCTGCAAGGTGAGACGACGTTCGCCATTCCGCGGATTTTTCCCACCCCGCTTTTGCGGTCTCACCCTCTGCACGGCTGTCCGGTCGCGCCGGCGGCCTAGCGCAGGATCCCCGTAGCAATACCAGGCAAGACCGGTGTCCCCGGCGTCTCTGCGGGCTGTCGAGATAGCATAAGGATTTATAATTTTGTTGACAAATGTTTCGTAAAATGTGTTCCACGTCGTTGCGTTGACCTACAACTTGCCGTGTTTTAGAGGAATGAGTAGTTTTTAGCGTAAGTTTTGTTTGAATGCTTTCGAAGACCGTTATTTAAAGTCCCACAGACTTGCATAGAGACCCATAGAGCAACATAGTCATTGATTTGTACAGACTTGCATAGAGCAGCGGAACATTACATAGACATGGCCTTGTAAACACTTGCAAATACTTGTTTTATATAGAGACCCAGAGCCTTACATTGACACACGTACCGTACGCACCCAGATATGATCGCCTTACACATACATGGCACTTAAAAAGGCTTTACATTAAGAACCATAAACTCGTTTATGGATCGGTTTATAGACTGAGGCGAGTCGGTGGCACGCAGAGGAACAGGAATGATATTGAACATGGACTTGAACAGGGGAAAGGTAGTCGACAGGCGCGGACTGAATGAAGGAATTGAGTTTGAGACCATGGGAGAGAGAGAGAGCAGAGGAGAGAGGCTGACCGGGCATTCTTACAGGTTGCTTGGAGCAGAGTGTGCATGGGGAGAGGGGGGGGATATGTGTAGAAGTGAAATGGGATGGGTAGGGCTCGACAGGGGCGATTCTATTGAGAGCAGGTGACTTCAATCTTGAATTTTGTTCTTGGGGAATGTGGTCTCATTTACTGGTGGCGTCTGAGATGTTCGGCAGCGGAATTCTGAATTTTCTCGAGTTTGGAGATGATGGATATTAGGAGGCAGTCGATCAGAGCCTTGCAGCTAGGGCACCACTGTGACGAGATCTTAACTACCTCACCTTGTATACAGGAGGTCGTGGGTTCCATCCCGTCCCTGACGCCTGCTGCTGTATATTTGCAGTTTGCTTATTCGCTCTCCCCGTGTTCGCTTGGATTTTCCTCCGTGCCCTCCGGGTTTTCCCCTCCACATTTAGAATCAACTTGCGTTTAGAGTATTTGGCAGCAATAAATGCCCGCGTGATAATAAGCCACTTCGTTGAGCTATCATTTGTGGTCAGGTTGCTTCTGTAAAAAATAGTTTTTCTTTTTATATCTCAGTGGCCATTACCTGGTAAAATAAAAAGTTATTTGTTTAATCGATTTGGTATTTGTGACAAAGTGCATGGATGAGGCTTCTGGGTGGCAACTGCGGTAAGGAAAGGGTGAATGTCTGAGATGTTGCGTAGATGGAGCTATGAGATCCTTCAGAGTTGAGATGTGCGGGGAGAGACTTGACACATCGGAGTCAATGAGAACCTCCAAGGCTTCGCACACCAACAGTTGCCACTAATAGAGTCGAGGAAGGTGCACGCTCAAACTGGAGTCTCGTGAGAGAGGACTTTTTGAAGATCACTACTTATGTTTTCGAACAAAGACGGTTACCGAAGCGCACGCTTTCGAATGTGCTTCTGCGGCCGTCTGGAACGCTCTTCCTTTTCGATATTAGGAAGCCACTGGAGCTACGCACTTTTTTTTTGGAACTGCTTTTTGTGTTTAGTTGTCCTTCCCGTCTGCACCTCCGATTATCACGGTTGGCTACGTACGGTGCGATAGAAGTTCAACATACATACATTTGGGCAACACATTATTCGGCAAAAAATTCTTCTCAGAGACTTAAAAATATCAGTTTTATTGGCATTCCATAAACCTCTTGCTACGTGGTATCGGGCGACGTGGGCAACTACAGCGCCCCTAGTGTCTGGATAAGAGGTCACTTTAAGAAATCTCACAAGTACTATGCTGTAGTGATGACAGATCTTTCTGTGGACCATTGTAATAATAAATATACTTTATATTGTGCCCTGTGATATAACGAAATGTATCAGAGCAGAAAAAAAATCAATTTGAAACCCAGGGGATTTAGCATTCAATACTAAATGTGATTAAAATCACAAGACCGTGAAAAATGTGTGTGAGGCTTATTTAAAGCTGAAACCAAACATTGAAGAGATTTGTGAACACTACATCACTTGATTGTTATCTATTATAAGCCGTTCTTCTAAGCATGCTTTGTATTCTGGAGGGACTGGTACTTGTCATAGGAATGGGGAGTTTGCATCGAAACCTCCAATAGAGAATAGTGCTGCTCGTTGGAGGGAGGCACTTCGACTCGTTTGCTGCAGCATCTAAAGTAACACATCTTTGCAACGATCGAAATCTTCACCTAATAGAGCCTCACTCGGTCTCAAGGCTTTTTTTTGGATGGTCTTGTTTTGAGATATTTGGCCAAATTCTTGTTTAGGTTATTTTGTGGGACAAAAACCAGTGTCCAGAAGTGAATAACTCGAAAGTCTTTTGTTCTTTCGGTAAAGTCGCGTACGTATAAAAAAAAAGTCTACGTGACTTTATCCAAAGAAAGAACCAAAGAGTATGGATTCCTGCAGTCACGAAAGCTTCAAATCAAGATTGAATAACTCAAACTCCAGAAGAAAACTCATACATGTGAGTAGAGACACTTGTATGGCATCTGAAGAACGATTGACAAAATATTATAACTGTGTTTGAGTCTGGTAATCCATTCAACGACATCAAGAGTTGGGTGTATGTATGTTGAACATCTTTCGTACCACACATAACCAAGCGTGCTAACCGGAGGCAGCATTCGTAGCCCCTTTATAAATAAAATGTACTGTATTGTACTTCCTCTTGCGGACAGAAGATTACTGCCATACAGGTGAGGAGAGCTGTTTGCCTTATTGATGACATCACCCTGTCTCTCTCCCTCTCCTCACTCATCAATGCCTCTCTCTTGCTTCTCTTTGCCTCTTCTACAGGTGTTGCTAGGTCCAGTGCTCTTCTGAAGTTGCTCACGTTAATCCCCCCATCTGTGTGCCGACCACTCGTGTTACTTGCCTCTTGTTGCCTCACTGCGAATTGTTTCCTTGCCAACCTTGCCGTGTATAACACTTTTCCTCCGCCTGCTTTAACACCCCACTGCTGTATAATGTGGAACTGTGACATACTGACGTCTTCCCAAAGCCATAGTAATAAATGAGACTATGAACGTAGTCGATCTTAAGTTAGGCAGCTTTGTCGGGGCCTCGCTTGGAGGCTTCCTGGTGGACGGCAGAGGGGAGTGCAACACAATCTCTTTGTTGTACTGCACTACTTCCCCCCCATATCTATCCTTCAGAAAACCGGCGTTGACCAGTGCGTTGAATTATTGGTGAAATAATCATTGCGACCTCTACGGTGGGTTGAGAAAAGGGCTGTGCATGTGCATAATACAGGGGGCTTGAGAAGGAGGTCAAGGTGGACGACCTGGACGACTGTGTGAGCATGTAGAGGGATAACGATGCTGTGATTCAATTACATACATTGACTCCAAAGGTTTAGATGCACACATTCAAATTGTGTGTGTCAGAATAGATATATTCTATTTACTATTGCATGGGTGCACGTAACCACTGTAGCCACTAGCGGCCGCTGCATTCACTATACAGTACTGTAATGTAGAAAAATACAGCATCGAATGGTGATCCTGAATGGGAACGAATAATTGAACCATTTAAAAAGACATTCATACCCAGAGATGTCCATAATACAATATTGTGTTGAGACAGGGGGCATATCATACTACATGGGAAAAAAAGTTTTGCTCGCTGGCTGCTTGGCTGACTGGTGCACGGGTGATATCACCCGCATCCCACGGCGTTGAGCTGGGTTCGTGTGAACTGATGCCATGCCTAAATCCCCCTCCCACCATCCTGGATGTGCATCCCGCGCAATTGCACGGACAGTGCTGAGATAGTTTTTCAACAGATGCAGTTGATCATAGGTAGCGAGAAGAATAGGGAGGTATTGAATAGAGGCAGACAGTTGCTGGCATGGAAATCCGGCAGGTGGACGGTAGTTCCAGAATGTGGCAGCAGACGAGAATGAGAATCGTAAGATAAGCAACTTCGGAATTTGGAATGCAGGTATAAGTTTGGGGACTCTGCTGAGAAGAGAAACATTTGACATGTCTTCAAAAACCTCCACTAATCATAAAACGATTACTTTTCCAAAAGTAAGTCTCCCAGCACCGTGTCTCAATCAACATACATGTATAAAAAAAAATATGCTGGTAAATGTATGGCAGAGTAGAATAAACAACTTGGAAGTTTGGAATTGAATGTGACAGGAAAAATGTGTGGTTAGAATCAGTTCAAGGTTGGGATGGGTGTGACATGTGTCCAGGGTGGAGGAGGGAAGATTACCAAGAGAGGCATTGGGGTGTCACTCACAGGTTGGCAACCGAGATGAAGAACAGGCCTTGTTGAGATCTGTGGATTTTAGTAGATGGAAGAAAGCTGCTGCAAAGAGGGGGGGGGGTCATGGTTGTCGTTGGCATTGGTCATGTTGACCTCTTTATCTTGACCGCTGACTCAAAACTTTGGTATGTATGCCTGTATGTATGTTGATCTTCGTTTGCACCGTACGTAGCCAACCGTGCTAATCAGAGGTTGGGTGAAGGTCGCCAGCGCGGTAATGTGGAATCAAGCAATGGGGTCCCATGACGCCTCACGGCCTTCATCTCACTCGGCTCGACAGACATCAAAGTACGCGTAATGCCACGCCGCGCTGGTTTATGCACAAACATGCCCTGGCCCACCCACCAGCCAATATCCGCCTGCGAGAGGGAGCGTGTGGTGGCGACTCGGCTTTTGAAAACCCCTGGCGGTATCCCTCGTGTGGCCCGGGTGGCTTGGGAGGCCGATTACGAGCCGCAGTATTGAGCCGCCACTGCTGAGATGCTGGGAGTGCTGCAGAGAAGCTGTACGCGGAGCGGTTTTTTCATTGTAAAAATAAGCGAAACAAAAAGATAATCGTCGCGCAGTGACATTTAAATTTAATTGGTAATCATGTGCGTAGCGGGTTGCACCACTTGAGTTCGCGTGATGTGGAGTGGGATCGGAGTGGTCACGTGATCCTCGTGGCCCATGGGGGATCACTAGGTATTGTGTCCTGCTTAACGCGAGTGTAGTTTTTTTATTTTATTTTTTGTGAGATTCATTGAGAAACTTAGCTTTTGTATAGTAGTTCAAGCTGTAATTGATGTACACTCCGCACCTCCGTTTAGCATGGTTGGCTACGTTCAACATACATCCATACTCCATAAGTAAGTAAATGACTTTACAGTGTTGATCAAAATTACTCTTCGGTAATGTTGCATTTCACTCGGTCTCAAAATTCGAGCATTGGCTCCTAGGGTGGGAATCCAGGTTGTACCCGCACCTGATAGACTCGTGGGCCTAAGTTCAGAAAATGCCCTAAAGTTGCTTTTAGTCAGGCAGGCTAAGATTATACTAGGGTCCAAATGTTATAAAAGGTTATGAATCCCAAGTGAATATAAATACTGGTGTCCAAATGAGATCGCAGCCCTCGCTTGCATAGATGCTGTTGCTAGGGATTACATCATCACGCCCACTGTGTCAGCCAATCTGCAGCCAGGAAGACAAACCCGTTCAACATGACCATCTGATGACGGACGCTTGTGTTGCGCCCGAAACGTCGTGATTTATTTTATTTTATACCTACGTGACTTTACCGAAAGAACCAAAGAGTATGACCATCATGATTATCATCACTCCGTCCAATTCAACTGGTCTGTATGTTATTAATATTGATTATATAAAGTATTAATCTTCTTATGAACGTTACAAATAATACATTTTGTCATTAACTATGTCATGTTATGAATTGCTACTGGTTACAATTGACTTAAGAGTGGTGCTGACCACCCCTAAAATCTTAACTTTCGAACATCAAATGTCTTCCTTATTTTTTCCCAGAGTTATGATACGTCTTCAACTGAATGTACACAATGTTTAGGATTTCTCACGTCATTGTCTGTGCTTATGATTAGAGAAATCTGAAAACTACATTTTCTATTTTTCACTGCCCCTAAATATGGCCACTACGTAGGATGGATATTTTTTAAACATTACAGTCATATTTGTTATAGGATTGACACAATAATCATCATCATCATCTCAAAGGAATGACACTTATGATTAACCTAATGTTATGGAGAAGCCCGGCATCTGACACATGGCATCTCCGCTGCTGGCTGAGGACCAACTGCAGGGATGAGTGCCGCTCAACGCCTGCAGGGAAGGATGTGGTCTCTCCCACACAAACACTCACACACACACATACACACACATACATACACGCGCGTGCGTGTACAAACAAAGACAAACATCCCCGTATAGCCTCAACAGACTGTTGGGGGAAGTGCTGTTAGCGAGTAGCACCTATGAAGGCCGTCACTGCACACGAGGGGGTGGGTGGCCCGGCCGCCTTTGTCTCCCTCGTGGCGACATTTGCACACTACACTAGGTACTCATTTGATGCCGAGTAAACCTAGGGGAGGCCCAGCACCAGTTCAGATAATTGTCACCAGTGTTGGCCGTGAGCGCGAATTGAACCCGGGGCAACCAAGTTTGTTAACGCGGCGCGCTAACTGCTGCACCACCGCTCCCCACGCGCACACTCGTGCGCGCACCGACACGGACAGTGAGAGCCCGTGGAGATGAATTGAGTCGGGGGCCCGCTGGGTGCCGTAGGAGGGATTGACCGGTCGACCGTGATGAAACGATCACGGAGCGCAAATTGACACTGGCCTCAATTTACTCTGCTTACAAAACAGCCGCCTTATCTGCCGCACCTCGCCTGCAATCGCTTTCCGTAAGCCCGCTTTCTCTCTCGCACTCCAGTCTTTGCGACCTTCTTTGCCGCCGCTGGCCACCTCTTCCAGAATCCTTCCTGTGCATATGCTAAGTAAGGCAATGCACGCGCCTCTGACGGCAGTCGCGGTAAGCTGTTCCGTCGTTGGGTGGGAAGGGGGGGCTGCTGGGTAGGTCGTGAGTTCTCGGGGTGATAAAATGGTGCCTTAAAACATAACGCTTTGGAGGCAGGGTTTGGAGAAGCGTGCCTGACACAGGCGTTTATCACATGCCCAACATATCCGGGCCTAATTGTTATCATAATTTTATTTTATGTAGTTCAATCCGTACCATTGCATCTCAAAAACGCTCTTCCGTAATCGCGACGTTTACATCAAAGAAAGGGGATAAATCCCCATTGAAGGAATTCGTGAAAATGATTCTCAGGTGCAGAAATCAACAAAGTTACATTGAATTGACCAGGTGACCGTTTAGAAAATATAAAATTTTTGAATTAATTGTGATCACCGTGTAATTGTAGTTTAATCTTTGGCACACCTGCATAATTGTATTTGCATAAAGTATCACTGTAAATCTCATTTTGGTTCGCAATGCTGCTGTAATTGGAGGTGGCCCGAGATGGCAATCCAACAAGTGGTGTGTTTTGTCTTTTTCTCTCAATTTTGTTCCAACAAGTGAGAAGCCTGCCTGTACGTTTTATGATTTCTGAAAGGAAGATGCTGTTGTGTGCCGGTCTATTCTAAATGGTAGAGCAGATAAGTTCTTCAATTTGTGGAACTGCCCATATGTATCTGATTTTGGAAAATATTAACTCCCAAAGTCACTCGTGCCTTCGCCTGCATCCAGCATAGGGAGAATCCGGCCACACTTCAAACAACGGGTGCCTAGAATACGGCCTTTGTCATCACCACCGCGTCTGGGTGTCAAACCGTTGCCTGTTGTTAGCCGGCATGTCTGCTTTTTTTCGTGGCACGTTGCTATGGTCACAGTTCAAACATTAGTCTGCTTTGTGTGCTTCCTGCTTAAAATAGAAGCAAGGTTAAAATTAGACTCACAAAAGAGAGTTATGTGTTTGGGAGGGCGCGGGGGAGGGCTCGAGAGCGGAGCGGAGTTGTAAGAAGAAGGCTTCCTCGGTGTGAGAGTATTCGGGGTGAGCCCTCACTTCCCCCCTGAACTTGTTCATACACTACAGAGACAGATCCCCCACGTAGCTTGCATGGACTGTTTTGGGGAAGTGTTGTTTGCGAGCACCCATTCAAGCCAGTACGGTGCACGAGGAGCTGGTGTGGCCTGGACCGCCCGCCCGTTCGCCTCCTGTCTCCCCAGTGTTTAATGTTCAAGCACTGCTCTCAAAGTAGACAATTGAAGGCTGAGTTGACCCAGTGGAGGCCCATGACAGGTTCAGTTACCACTTCTTACTGTTGTTAGTTGCGGCGGTAAATTAAAAATACTGGCACAGTGCACCGACCACTGCACCACTGTTCCCCGCACACGACCGATATAAACACAACTGTTAAATAGCAGACGGCCCAACCTTCGATGACCTCCCTTGGTCTCATCACCACCACCTTAAAGTGTCTCTCCCCCTTGTTCGCTCACCGCGCTGCAATGCCTGTCTTGTATCCTTGCCTCCATCCTGCACACGTGTCCCACCCATAACAGCCTCATGTTCCTGATTTACATTGACAATTCGTTTCTGGGCTTTCAGGTTGCTACCCTGGCCTGCCCTGATATCCTTTGCATCTTCCTCGTATATCCAATACTCAAACTTCACAAGCTTCCTTTCTGTGTGCTTTGCTGAAGTCCATCTCTCTGACCCATGCAAATAAGACATTAACCCCGAAGTCTAAAACCCATCTGTCAATATGAAAGTTAAATACATTAATGTATGAACTTTACTTGAGACGAGAGCTGAAGATAATCAGCAGCGTCGTCATGGAGAATATAAATAACAATATAAATAAGCAGACGTTATGCCGCCTTCACGTATCAGACCCTTCACATGAATGCTTTGTTTCACACATCCCATCAGCCACATGGCCACATAACCACCCACACTGGTGTCTTTTACTTCCCATGTGCAGTGCTGTAGAGATGTTCCTCACACGGCAGTCAAACTGACTTTTTTATATATCGGAGATGGCATTTTTTTCCTGGTTAAGTGCAAATCCGGCATTTATTTGATGTGCATTTGTGCAGTCACCAGTGACCAAGCTGACACCATCACCACAGGCGGACGAAAACCCGGATTCTAACCTTGGGTCTCGGCGATGATGGCTCCGTGCTCTGACCCAGAACCGCCTAGCTGCCTAAGCTCACAATGCAAGCATCGTGTCATGCATCGACAAACTTGTTTTTCCCCCGATCCACCTACAGTGTACATACAACACAATGTATGTTGTATGTCCAGTCAGCTGTCATAGAGGAAAAGAGGAAGGTCTTGAGCCTGGACTTGGGCAGGGAGTCTACAGGGCGGATGGCTGTGGGAAGGGAGCTGCAGATGATTGGGGCTGCAGTAGAGAAATAGTGACCTCCAGGGTAGTGACCTCCAGGGGGCCTTCAATTAGAACGGTTGGCTACTTGCGGTGTGAAATAAGTTTAACATTACATATCTACGTACGATATAAGAACCTCTTTTGCTGGATCGGAGAGTGCGTGCAGGATGGAGTTGTTGTTGCAGGGTTTACGGAAACCCGAAACTCTGCAACCCCCCCCCCCGTTGTTGCATCATTTGCATAAGTCAAACACGTCAGCATGGTGGTTGCAGGGTTTGCACAAGCGATTTGCAGGCTATGCAAATGATATTTTGTAGAACTCCCGAGAGAAATGATCACTTCGCAGATGGGGCGATGAGATCATTTCACACAAAGGAGCGGCGAGATGGAACGTGGCCATCGCATGCCCATGAAGGATGGCGATGAAATTGGGGTGCCTTCACCCAGCAGTGGATAGACGATGGCCGGTCATGGTGATGATGATGTTGATGCAAACTATATGCTCATGTAAATTGTTTCCGATGGAGGGTAAAAAAATATACACAGACAGAATGGGGCAAAAAAAATTAGATTTTTGAAATCAAATCCTGACAGTCCATTGAACTGTGAAGGGGCTGAACCATCATCATCAGCCGTGCTCTATCATCTGCTGGATGAAGAAGGCCTTCCCTCGCAATCAACACCCCTCACTTCACCTATAACCTGCACATTGCCTTATTTAATCGCTCCATCTCCATACCGCGTGCTTATCTTAGGCATATTCCCTCCTTTGGCCGATATTCCAAAATTTAGTCTCGACCACTGGCCATCATCCCTTGAAGCTAAGCCTTGTCCCGCCAAACCTCGCTTACTATTCATGCACTCTATGATGTTCTCTTATCTATGCGTGCTTCCTGTCTTTCAGTGTCATTCCAAGCATGCGTCTCTCCACATTCTACGCGCAACTTTTCAATGGTTGTTACATTTTCTTACGTGAATGACCACACGCACGTGTCCGATCCACAACTAAGAGTATGCACCATTCACTGATTTGTAGCGGTCTTCTTTAGGCGCATGCTCACTACATTAATTACAATGATTAATTGCTCGTGACACGACGCATACGTAACGTGAACAACTCTCTGCTCCCCTAAAGTGATCCCGCGCGGCAATTGACCCAATTACGGCGACCAAAACAGAGCTTTTCTATTTTCGTCGCCTCTCAACGCGGACGCGACACTAATATCCCTCCTCCCAGACACCAATTAACTCGCATTAAAGGTCCCTCGTACAACCGGCATCAATCATTGTTCTCCAACGCTCCCACGGAGGCTCCCGTGAGCCCCCAAAAGGGGGTCCTCCCCCCCCCCGCCATCGAGTGCGGTTGGAGAGCGATAATTGGGTACGAAACAAAGGCCTGCATGGTGCCGATTATAATCCAGAGTCACCATCAAGCCGGGACTAGCTGTGCGACGCGTAATTATTCATCGTCCCTCCCGCGGCCACTTAATGCCTCCTTAGCACAAGCCTAATGCCCCGTTTCCATGGGCGCTTGGAAATGAGCTCTGCTAACTTGAGGAATGGCCTAGGCACAGTGATCTGCTGGCCTAAGAACTGGCTGAGAATGGCACCAGAACAGCCAATGGAACGACCTGGGAGGAGCTCGGGAACAAGAACGGCTCACAGCTCGGGAACGAGCCAGAGGAGATCAAGAACAGCCGAAGCATATCCGAGGATCGGCACAGGAAATATTGTCATAATTACCCGCGATAGGGCGATGTGTTCGTCATTCACTACTTTTGTTCAGCATTGTTCGACATTGGGAGACCGCATCTGCCGCAACAATGTTGAATTTCACTCGGAAACGGAAAATGAGAAAGCACGTGCAATTGATCGAATTTAGACGTGGCAGTTACGGATATACAAACTCTCGCTCATTGATTAATAGAAAACCTACGAGCAGAATTCTACCCTGGCCTACGACAATGGGAAATAAACAAAAAAATAATTGCAGCTGCAGACGGCACAAAAAAACCCACTAAAACAATACGACAACGAAAAATAAAACCAAAGATACAATGGCAAAAACGAAAAGTAATTGCAATGTGCGATATGTGACAGCCAAGAGTATTCGGAAAACAACGACAAGTAAACAACTAATTAGAAAAGAGCAACTGTATTATAATATACACATTTGAAGCTAAAATAATACAGCTAAATCGGCCTCGGGAAACAACAGACAGCATTGAAATACAAGTAAGCAAATATGATGTCGTCTAAAGTTATCAATTGAGCTTAGAGTTATCACGATCACGCCATGGAGTATCTGTGCCGCGCCATCGTCAAGCCTGCGAGAGGAATTGAGAGCAGCCGACTGCCTCTGGGGCTGATATCTATCGACCTACCCAGCAAATACGGCAAAAATGATGGATTAAATTTCACAGAGAGTGGTTTTAGAGTGTTATCCGCACGCTGCTCCATGATGACTGCTCGTTTGGTGTCTGCAAGTGGCCAGTCAGCCTGGGCGAGTGTTTTTACGCGCTTTGACTTCAGATGTGATACACGCGCACGTGTGTGCACTCGGTGTTTGCGCGTGTATGTGCCGACGTGTGTATGCACGTGTGGGCACAGCACACTCGCACCTCACACCCTGACACTCGTCACCACGCATCTGCCATTCCTCACCACGCATCTGCCATTCCTCACCACACACCCTACCACACACACTACCACACCTCACCACACATCTTGCCAATACTCACCATATATCCCACCCACTCCTCACCACACACCCTTCCACTCACATACCTGTCATTACACACCCCACAACACACACTCCTCACCACGCACTGCTCTTCCGTTCACCCCGGTTAATTTTTCCTCGCATTACCGGGAGAGATGGCCTTCATCCAACAGTGGATGGGTCATGGCTGCTGATGATGAGCCGTACTACTGGGATAAATTTGGCAATGCAGATAAGTGCGGTGTGTCTTGTAACATTACAATTCCCGTAGCCACCACCTGTTGCATGTCATTCCGACATCGCCTTTTTGTGAGTTACACATTTACTCGTTCACGTGTGCATAGTTTTGATTGTTTGCAGGCAGGTGTGTGCGCTGCTGCAGCTCCAAGTCCTAAATTGCCCTCTGAACTACCCTCCCCTGTGGATGTGTGTGTGTGTAACTCCGCCTCAAATGAGTACCCGGTGCGGTGTGTAAACGTCGCCACTAGGGAGACAAAGGCGGCCGGGCGTGGTGCTGGCCACCCACCCCCTCGTGTGCCGTTCCGGCCTTCATAGGTGCTCGCTAACAGCACTTGCCCCAACAATCCGTTAAGGCTATACAGGGGATCTTTGTTTTTGTGTGTGTACGTGCTCTCAAAAACGAGCAGCATATTTAGCAGATGAAGTGCAGTAATTTTCTGCTCGTGGCCTTCGACACTGCACATGGCCTGAAAGTGCACCTAGCCTGGCATGAACACCATGTTGACATCATTGCCACTTAATGGCAAATGGCGGCTTCTGTTACGTGGCCTTGCGTGTGTGGGCTTGTTTGTGTGTGCACGTGCATAAGCGGTGGCGTTGTGGTTAGTGCACTGCACTACGAACGCCGTAACCTGACTTTCATTTCTGGTGAATGATATGAATGAACCACGCCTGGGCCCCCCCCCCCTCCCCTTTGTTAACGCAGCCTTCAGCGGGTACCTAGCGCCGGGTGTAAACATCACCAGTGGAGAGACAAAGGTGGCCAAACGTCCTCGTGTACCGTGCCGGCTTTAATAGGGGCTCGTGAACAGCATTTGCCCAAACAATCTGCTAATGGCTACGTGGGGGGGGGGTGATGTTTTTTTGTTTGTGTGCAAACGCTGCAGTTAAGTGTACGGGAGGGATTTCTGATGAAGCAAACGAGCTCGTTCCAGCGCTGGAGGAGAAGGTACTTCAAGCTGCGCGCCCGCACACTCTACTACGCTAAGGACACAAAGGTGAGAGCTCGCCGTTCGCTCGGAAAAGGGCTCGCGCAGCCGCTTCCGAGGTTTCCTTCAAGTTACTCGGAGTGCTGCGCTTTGCCTTGCCCACCCCCCTCCCCTGCGAGAGAGAGATGTTCATCACTTGACAGCCCAATTGTTTTGGATTTTTTTTGCCAAATAAAGAGAAAATTCAGCAAGGATTTCTTGAGATGAATACAAAAACCCTCACTACAGTTAATTCCCTTGTTATTGACGAACTTGCTATATACGCGATTTTGACCGTGCGCTAATTGCATCTGGAACTCGGAACGACTGCATCGAGAGAGGGAGAGAAAGTGATGAGAGAAAGTGATGAGAATGTGATGCGAGAACGTGATGAGATAAAGTGACGAGATGCTGCATCCTTCTCCTGCGCAGCATTATCATCATAATTTAAGGTAAGTTCATTTAGAAACGATTATTTCATACTTCAACATTTATTTGTATTAACTTCATGTTTATTGTAACCAATTTTTTCGTGTTGTGATAATTTTCATGTATTTCAAAGCTCACGTACTTATTTATGGTTCGTAGGCCAATACCATTATCCGGGGAAACATGATATTTGCGAGCATCTCCGGAACGTATCCCTCGCGAATAACGAGGGAGCGCTCGTTACTACTGCGGCACCTGCCCCCCCTGCCCTGTGCTCAGCCGTGGGAGGGCGCTGGTTGCATGCGGTTGTCGGTTCTCGGCAAAAATGAACAGTTTCCACATTACGCTCCGTGGCACCCACGGAGTGTGCGGAAGGGATGTGGCGGAATAGATTGGCGGCCACTGAGGTGCAAAACGATAGCCCCGTAGCCGACCCCAATTTGTTTTTACTTTCTGGCCAGCAGTTCACACAATCACTTCCTTCCATTGTCAATCCCACAAATGAAACTAAAGTTTTTTTTTTATTTTACCACGCATGGCCCCACTGAGCTGCGTAGATATTTTTAGATATTTTTCAGAAGCGACCTGGCCACGAACGATAGCTCAACGAAGTGGCTTATCATCGTGTGGAAATGCATTGCAGCCAAATAACTCTGAACACGTGACGTTGGTTCTAAATGTGGAGGGAAAAACTGGAAGACCCGGAGAAAAATCCACGCGACCACGGGAAGAACATGCAAACTTCAAATATACAGACGTCGGGGTCGGGATTGAACCCACCATCCTCCTGTATACGAGGCGAGGTAGTTAACATCTCGCCACCAAAGCAGAAGTCGTATGGCCCCACGAGAGGGCTCCAGTGGTGTCGCGAGATTTGCCCTTTATTTTCATAACGCGGCGCGATAACCACTGCGCCACTGCTGCCGCCTCCAATGGACTTTCACCTGGTCTTAAATAAAATAAATTAATAGCTCGTGCAAAACTGTGTCTCGTCCATAAAGCCGCCTGCCCCTTCTCAAGGGAACTGTTTACTTCTCCAAACGAGCACGAACAATTTAATTAATAAATAGCTCTCTTTTTTTCCGAGGAAGTGCCCTCATGGATTGTCAAGGGAGATTGGTTATCAGAAAGCAACACTTACAGCCCACTCTGGCTAACCCCCCCCTCACTCTCTTGCCGCCTCCCTCCCTTCGTGTGACTCCCTCCTCTGTTCCCGTCGTCACTCAACCCCCTACGCGCGACGTCGTCGCCTCCTCTTGCGCCCCGCCGGGTCGACGCGGACGCCGGCAGTCGTTGATTTTTGACGAAGTGGAGCTGACGGACGCAAGCGTGGCGGAGAGCAGCACCAAGAACGTCAACAACAGCTTCACGGTGAGCGTGCTGCGTGCGTGTGAATGTGTGCGTTGAACTTCTTTCGCACCGTACGTAGCCAACCAGGCCAATCGGAGGTGCGGGGGAGGGGTGCGAGTACAACAAACTAAATAAATAATCAATTTAAAAAAGATGTGTGTTTTGAATCGAGATTAAATGTGCATAGCTCCAGTGGCTTCCTAATATCGGAAGGAAGAACATTCCAGATGGCCGCAGAAGCGCATCCGAAAGCGCGCGTCTTTGTTCGATGGCCAGCCAAAAGCGTTGCTGCGAGGATGACCGGAGATTGGTTATTATCAGAACACTTATGCTCCTTGACGAGATCGGCAGGGTTATCTTACACACACATCCATGCGCGTGCCCACTTATTTTGTTTATTGTGTGCAAGAATAGTGATGGTCGTCAAAATAATATTTGTCATTTTCAGCCCGTCTATCCGCTTTGTGGGCAAAAGGCCACTACACGTTTTGTTCGTTGTCAGAATCAGAATATTTTTACTGGATGAATCCGATGAGCCCCACAGAGATGTGGAGGTTGTTTGACCATACTTCACCACGCCGGTTCGTGCCGGTTGTTGTTTGTCAGGGCTCAGGACCGATTCACATATCACTCACTAATGAAAGGCTAACCGACCGCTCTATGATGGGGTTTCTCGATGGCGATAAACAAACAAGATTGGTCCATGTTGAAATCTCAAGAGAATAATAGATTCGCAGCCGGGTCTCTGATGGGGTCTCTTGACAATGATAGACATGCAATCCGCACTCTGAACAGGTCTCTGGACAGTAATATACTCGTAAAACCAGTCTCCTGTTGCGTCTTCGAGTAATAGACTAAACGCTCAGTCTGTGATAGATTCACTCGACGATAGTGGACCAACAGACGCTTCTCTCATTAAAATCAGCATTTCCTTTCAAGTTCAAAAACATCTCCGTTAATAGCAACAGCCACCCCCGCCCCCACAACTTCCCCCAGCCCTCGTCTGTTCCGAATGCATTATTAAAGGTGTACTTTCGCTGGCCGCCATTCATTTACCTTTCCACCATGCTATTTGCGCAGAATTTATATTTGCCCCGTGGCCAATGCGGGAGAACACTTTGTGCATAAGGGACGACAACAACAGCAGCAGCAGCAGCTGATGAAACACGATCTGGTGAGGCGAGCCAAGCGGTCGTCATCGGGGGGCCAGCGGCGATGCTGTTGCCGGCATGGCCTCGGAGCGATTCCACCATCCAGGGCATGCGACTTGTCGCGTGGTCGGCTCCAGGTCTCCAAGGGGAGGGGGGGCCCACTCTTACCCTCTCATCAGCGTTGTCGTGATCAATGGGCAGGCATTAGGGTTTGTCTTGTTGCATGCATGGCTCCTACAGTCAGGACATGGTAGGGAGAGTTGTTAACTACCTCGCCTGGTATATATATAGGTGGTCGTGGGTTTGATCCCGACCCTGACACCTGTATATTTGCAGTTTGCATGTTCTCCCCGTGGTTGCTCGGATTTTTCTCCGGGTCCTCCGGTTTTTTCCCTCCATTCACAAACATGCGTTTAGATGATTTGGCCGCTGTAAATTTCCACGTGATAAGCCACTTCGTTGAGCTGTTATTTGTGGCCAAGTCACGTCTGAAAAAGAGCTATAATAGCTCAGTGGGCCTTACTTGGTAAGATAAAAATAGTTTCGTTTTAGGACATAGCCACCAGCGTCTGGGTTGGGTCACCAACATCTGGGTGACACTCCAATACCTGTCCCTCTAACCTGCCCTTCTCCACCCTGCACGCGTGTTCCACCCTTCATAACCTCATCATTATCTCTACAGCGCTTTCCTGCCACATTCTATTCTCAACCTCCAAGTTGCTCATCCTCTCCTCTTACACCCTGCAGAGTTGAACCATCCATCACAACCTCGTTTTCCCGGTAGGAAAGTGTTGTACATCTACATCACTCTCCTGCCACACTGACAGATTTCCAAGTTGCATACCCCTTCCTCCCATGAAACACTTGTTTCATTTATTAAAGGTTTTTGAAATGTAGTTCAATGTTTACCTGCTCAAAGCAGCAGTGGAGCCGACACATCCATCAGAGACTTATCTTAATCTCATCATCAATGCCACCATACAGGAATTGCATCACCACCACATCACCGATAGACATCACGATCCCCTTGACTCGATCAAAAAAAAACGAGTTGCTCAAGTTTACGTCAAGTTAACTTTTTGGTTCACTCTTTGGATAGGCTGGCCCCGTCATGGATGCGTGGAGTTTCCAACTCGAGCACAGTGCTGCGCCACGCTCATGATGTCTTTCGACACGTTGTGAAGCATGGCCATGAACGGAGTCTTCGGTGAAAGACAAAAAAACAATCTCTCGACACGTTGCGCGCTCATAACTTTGCCGCTCACGGAACTCCGCTGCTGCGGGGGGGTGGGGGGTATACTTGCTAGCGTGCTTCTGGTTTACAAAAATTGGCAGGCAGGTTACTCGGAGGTCAGAGCGCTGAGCTGTCACCGCCGAGTTCCTGGGTCTGAATCCGGGCAGCTGCCTGTGATTAAACCGGATTTTCAAGTTTGGTGAGTTGATGCGCTCATCCTGGTCACCAATTAATGCAAAAATAACCACCCCATCGTATTAAATATCAATTTGCACTTCATTTTGCTAAAGTCCAGCCCTTGAAAATTTCACAATGAAGGTCAGACAGTCATGCGACGTACATTTCTCTACAGCTGGGAATTTTGGAAGGTACTGTCCCCCCCACCCCTGTTTATGTGCACCAGATGTCACTTGAAGTCATCTCAGGGCTAGTTCTGTGATATCCGCTTTCGTGTGCATTCTCTTAACATGAAAGGGGGGGGGGGTCGCACTGCTCTGTCATATATCTGAATCCGGTATTCTTCTCATGAAGACACCAATAATAGCACAATCAGGAGATATAGTTGGGGGAAATAGGAAAAACTAATTGGAACAAACTCTGATTTAAAGCTTTCGTGGCTGCAGGGATTCGTATTCTTGGTTCTTTCGGTAAAGTCACGAAGGGAAAAAATATAATTTTATTATTTCCCTTCTACGCGACTTATTTTATTATTTCCCTTCTAAGTGACTCACCGAAAGAACCAAGAATATGGAACAAACTCGACAAACCTGGGCTCATCTGTCAAAACTAGGCCATGTGTCTGGACTACAAGCGCTGGAAATATTCGAATTTGGCTATTTTAAGCTCTGGAAGTAAGGAACAGTGGAGGTTTACACCACCCCTATGAACCCGGAAAAGTTGAGTTCGATTCCCAAACCACAGCTCGCACTGGTGGTGAGTAATATATTAACCGGTCCTGGGCAACCCCAATTTACTAACCTGCACTCACTCGCATCAGAAAGTACGGCCAAATAACCCCTATGACTTACTCAGTGTTGGGAATCCCCCCTCATCCCGGAAATGTTATGTTTTTTTAAAATGTCATTTACATTGTAACTTTACCATCAGTAGAGACGTGTCAATGTATTACAATACATTCAGAACACCACAAAATAGAATAATCTAAAATAACATTTTCAGTTTCATTGAATGCCTGCCATGGTTTATTGGTGTCTGTTGATCCCCATCAATATAATATTTATGATTGTTAAACCGCTTCTGTATGTCAGGTTTCCGACTTAGTAAACATTGAACATTGTTGAGAAGGATCACCTTTAATGTTTGCACGTATGTGTGTGTATATTTACATTAATAACCAGGTGACATCATCAACATAGTCGTCAACCTCACACCCTTTACTTTAAGGGGTCATTGGTGGCACCCAGTGTTCTTTTGTACATCAACTCTCCCACCCCTTGCGGTCCTTTACAATCCACTCGTCCGCCACTGACCTGCCTGTTGCTACGTTCATCATCGCCACAAAGCTGCTCCTTGGCCGAACTACCTTCCCTTCCTCGGCCCCGCAGGATGGCACTGGAAAGTCCTTCTGCTCCTCGAGTGACAACAGCCAAACCGTCATAGCTTCCTCCTCTTTGCTATTTCAGACAGGTTTTAAGCTTTCGTGACTGCAAGGATTCATATTCTTAGGTTCTTTCGGTAAAGTCACGTAGGTAAAAAATTAAAATTAATAAAAGTAAAATAAAATAAAAATCACGACGTTTCGGAGGCAACACAAGATTCCGTCTTCAGGTGGAACCGTCACAGCACGATAGCTGTATCAAGTGAGAGAAATTCCAAGAACACAGTATTTGTATATATACTGGTTGAGGGTGGGAGGAGCCAAGGTAGGCCCTGAATATTATTTTTTTGAGGTTCGGTGCTTTTATTAATTTTAATTTTTGTCCTACGTGACTTTACCGAAAGAACCTAAGAATATAATTTCAGACAGGGCAAGTATTTTGTGGTGAACACACTCGCAATAGGGCTCCGCGGTTGTGATTGGTTAACTGCCTCGCCTGGTATGCAGGAGATCGTGGCTTCGATCTCGACCCTGATGCCTGTATATTTGGAGATTGCGTATTCTCCCCGTGGTCGTGTGGATTTTTCTCCCTGGTTTTTTCTCTCCACATTTAAAAACACGCGTTGAGAATATTTGGCCGCTATACATTTCCACATGATGAGCCACCTCTTTGGGCTATCATTTGTGGCCAGGTCGCTTCTGAAAACTATCTATGTAGCTCAGTGGGCCTTATCTGGTGAAATGCAAATCTTTATCGTTTTTAATTGTTTCAATAAAAGCCAGGGCAGCTTGCCGGATTCGAACCTCTGCAACAAGTTGCAAATGTGCTGCCGCTGGGCCACGTCACATTACATTATAATAAGACTTTCATTTTATATAGTTTAATTTACGCTAATAGCATCCCATAACGCTGTACATTAATTATAAGGACCAAATCCCATACATGGCCACGACTAAGAAAATTAAAACCCTGCCACCAAGCAAAATCAAAAATGAATAAACAAATTAATAAATTGCACCAACACAAAAAGTTATTGCAACAAAGAGGAACCTGCATCCATTGCTCTATGGAAAGAGGACCATGATGTTTTACAGCTATATAAAATAACCCATCCCGAGTGAGTGCAGTTAAGAGGCTGTTTGGCGTTGCCTGGTATATTATCATTATTATTTCCGTGTTATTTTAAACTGGTATTTAAAAATATAAAAATAGAAAGTTCATTGGTGTGTTTGCTTCAGGGTGGGATGTGTGTGTGTGTGTTCGAACAGTGGTAGCCACAGTCTCACAGGTGTATGTGTGTGTGGAGGGGGTGTTAAAACGCTGGGGCTGGGTGTACGTAACTCTCTCTGTCCGACTCGGTCCAGCCATGTGGGCAGTAATCAGAGGGCTTGACGGCACAGTCAGGTTACAAGTTCAAATCCTACTTGCTGAATGACATCGCTCATTAGCATCGTCATCATTATCTTCATTACCACCATAACGTTGGGTTGCTCGGTCAATGGCCAGGGTCAACGGCGGCGTGGTGTATTCCGCAAATATGCCCGACTGTGAGGGCGGGCACAAGCCGGCATGAGTAGGTGAAACGTTGAGTTTTATAAGGGCACCACGGGGTGACCAGCCCCTCCCCACCCAGCCCCTCCCCATCCTCCCCACCCAGCCCCTCCCTGCACGACGGACACAATAATCCCCTGTGGACTGGTGTAACCAGGAGGTTCCTACGAGTATAATTACATTTATATAGCTCTGTTCATCAAGGATCACAAAGCGCTGTACAGGACACAGCAGCAGCAGACACTCACCATAAAAATAATTAAAATTATAATACATTTTAAGAATCATTTACTAAATTAACTAAAAGTTTATTTAGCGAAAGCGTGTAAATATGATTTAAGGCGCATTTTAAAAATGTCTACAGACTCGGAGAGCCCTGATACATCATTGAAGTGCGTTCCATAGCATTATCATCGTCATCATTATCATCATCCTTATCGTCATTTGCATCCACAGCATTGCCGTCGACATCACGCATAGTAGCGGCAGCAGCAGCAACAACAACATCATATGCAGAATTTTTTGCAGCTGCAGCAACAATAGCAGCAGCATCATTATCAGTATCATCACCAGCTACATTGTCATCTTTGTCAATATCCATGATGGATTACTTTTTTATGTTATGGTCAGATTAGCCGCGCTAAACTGATACGGGTTTTTTCCACGTTGATGGCGCTAGTTTTGCTTTTAAAAAATCGTACATTATAAGTACAGTGATGCCCTTTATCCAAAAAGCCTTGACGAGTCTCAACACTCTTTTTTTTCTGGAGGGTCCTTATTGAGACAATTTGGCAAATTGCATTGTAATGTGGGATGAAGAAATCAAGACACTGGGAGAAAGGCAGAAAAAAAACATTCATGTGGGGGGGGGTAACAATCAAAGCTCCACACAGATGGATTCAATAATACATTTGCTCTGCTAGCATTTACTGGCTACCTCGCATCCCAGCACGTTAGAGAGTTTCCCAAATGTGTGTGATCCACACGGAACCCTTTAATCGAACGAGAGCTGGCTTACAGATTTAACCCAAAACGGGCACGTGTCTTCCTCGGTACCCACAAGCGTGCGGCTTGTATGTTCCTGATAAAACCGTGGACGTTGAGCGACATAGAATCCACACAAAAGGCCGTAAATCGAGCTTAATAACTAATAGTTGTGCGACGATTTGGATGACGACGCTTCACATGATCCGCTGGTAAATATTCACTTGCCAGCGAACAGGCCCCCCCCCCCTACATACACTTCGCCATTTATTTTTCAACTAGGCTGCTGGTGATGGACAGGTTTGAAGGTTACAGTTCCCTTTAGCAGACAGAGTAAAGGTTGTGGGTTTTACGAGTCGAATTACTGTTGGCGGAGATAACGGCAAAAGGAGGCCTTTGAACGCACCTGTTGCACGCACAAAAAAAAAACGTGGGTGCTCGAGGCATAGACTGAAGTGTGTGTTCTCGTGTGCAGCAACTTGGTTCCCTTTTGGGGCAGTTTTTATTACACACTTTTATTTAACTCACTCTGTCTGTTGTTGTATCCTCAAAAAATCTTGTAACTCATTTTTGCAACTTCCCAATGTGCTATCGACTGCAAACTTGATATACTTGTGTCATACTGATGACAAGACTATATTCTATCGTAAAAAATCCAAAACATATAATTTTTTAACATTTTACACGCTTTTATTTAACTCGCTGTCTGTTGTCGTATCCTCAAATCTTGTAACTCAATTTCAACCGTCTTCCCAATGTCGTATCGACTGCAAACTTGGTATAGGTATGTTATACTGATGACAATACTATATTCTATCATTCAAATTTACAAATATGTTTTTAAACAATCTTTTTTACGACTCTAATTGTCCACGCTGAGGGGCGGGGGATGTGGAAGGAGGGGAGGGGCGATGGGGGAAGGGGGCAGGGAGAGGGGCAGCTCAGACAGTACATTTCATTAAAGCGTGTTTTTTGAAAAAGTATTTATTTTTTATTTTTTGACACCTGCTGTTGCCCACTGCACGAGGGGTGTAATTCAAAAGTGTGTGGCTTTAGACGTGCGCTAAGTGGCATCACTACAGAGAGTGTGTTACTTGGTAAGATTGTTTACCAGGCTTAGTCGCGGTCGATAATACTCTCCACGGTTATTGCAGGTGTTTGAATTCATCTCTTTTTTTTGCGCGCGTGTGTTGGCCACGATGCGGAGACGGCAGAAAAATAGAGAAAGCCGGAGAAAAAAAAATCTTGGGTCCAAATCAAACGAGAAAACGAACACTCGCCAGACCTAGACCACCGGTGCCTTCCACACGTTTGTACGTGAAAGAGAAGCGATGAGAGCTGTAAACAAGCGGTTTGAGAGGCAAGAAAAAGCATCTTCTGGCAGGAGGTTAAAATCTGAGGATGTAAATGATGCTGACGACGATGATGATGGTGACGATGGTGGTCACATGCACTGCATTTTAAGGTGACCACGTAGAGAAATAACTCGAATTCGTCATGGTCACCCACTCATCTCTGTCAGAACACGACTTTTATTAAAATCTTACAATACATCATGTATGTTAAACTTCTTTTGCACCATATGTAGCCCACCGTACTAATCGGAGGTAAATTAATTTGAAATGCAGGATACATTTCGAAGTCTGTGGAGGAGCCTGCTGGTAACGCGATGAGATTCCTCACATTAATGAAATATGGAAAGATCTCCCAGATGCACGAAAACATGACGAGACTCGCTGGCTTATGAAACCCTTAATTAAAGCACACTCGCACAACATTTGCACTGTTATAGTTCGAGTGCTCTCGGTACGAACCGACACCCTGGACACTACCAAATGGGACCCTGATTCCTTGCTTAAGGTTTCTAGTTGGCGTTTGAACAGCTTAACACCTCCTGTGGTATTGCCAGAAAGGGTAAAGCCTCTTCTTATTTTTCCATACCCTAAACACTCTTGCAAACGAGGTGTTCCACCTCGATGATTTGTCCAGGTGCAACCTACTAATAAATAAAGTAACAATGTTAAATCTTCAACTTACACAATCGGAACGTTTGGGGAGTTGAAATCGTGGTCACGGGTTTCACTCGGCACGTCGCTGTGAATCCTTCTGGGGTTGATGAATCTAGAACCGCCAATTTGTGTGTCGAATCAACAGTGGTCGCCCTATTGCTCAGTTGAGGAAGCGTTTTCTGTTTTTACCTAATGTGTTGTACGTCTTCATTGTGACCTGTAATGTGACAATTCACAACTAATAGCAGGCTGCGCGCACACGCACATGCATTTTTATACTACATGTACACATACACGGGCACACACACATTCACACATGCAGGCACAAACTCCCTGGTTGATGATCCCTCCACGGAATTAAATGTTGCAATGCTTCGTGCGTACATCGAGGATCATTGATGCTTACACATGCAAATGGATGCATGCACGTATTGTGAATCTTGAGAATCGATATTCCTGAAAAGATGTTGCTACCCCATTAATATACTCATTACGGCACGCACACGCACTCACCTACGCGTATGTGCGATGCTTGGTTTAAAAAAAAAACACATTGGTTATCGTATTTGTGGTGGTCATGATGATGATTATTTTAGTAGTTGCAATGCTGATGGTGGATGTGATGTTGATGTTGTTGACGACAGCGACGACTACATTGACCATGACGAATGGCAACGGCGGTGACGATGGGCTCCTTGGCATCATTGTTAACAAGTGCACGTGGAAATAAAGTGAGAGCAAGGGACGAGGCTTGCGTACGTAGACAAACCACCAGAAGACAATTGCCACTGTCGTTTAGTGCTCGCAACGTTACCCCCCCCCCCCCGGCTGTTAATAGTCACTTTTTAAACCGAGGACAATGATGGGCAGCTTGCAGTAAAATCGGCCCTAATGCCCACGCACGCACCCAACTCCCGTGCTACAACCGCACGCTCGCCTGATTGCCGGACCACCCCCCCCTCCCTCCCCTCGAGTTTATAAAAATAGCTTGCGGTCATTCTTAGCACAGGTGTGTTATCAGCACATAAGCAGGCGAAATTGAAACGTGGATCGCGAGGCTTTGGGTGGGTTACGTGTCAAGGCCATTATGAACCTCCCGAGGTGTGACATGGATCCGAAAACGTGGACGTTGACCCGAAACAACGAGGCGGAACTAGAGCTGGCAAAATGCACAAAGTAGCATCGAGAGAGAGAGCGCTTCCTTGAAATTGCATTGAGCGATATGAAGAGGAACACGTGGATGTGAGAACATTGGGAAGCTGGAGATGGAATGATGAAATTCCTCTCGTGTGCAGGTGCTAGGTAGATTGGTACTTTGTAGGTCCATGAGAGATAGCAATGCCGTGGGGAGGATTTCATCCAGCAGGGGATTGGTCATGGCTGATGATGATGATGATGGGTTTGAGAGAGATCGAATTTCAGCCCAGGGGTAAAACTTCAGGTTCGTAGAGGAGCTGTATTGACTGAGTCTCTTACACGGCCGTGATGACATTCACGAATGACCCTAAGCCCTGTAAGGGCGACGGAAAGACGGCAATACCCAGCGCTCAAATCCAGGACTAAGTTGTACTGGTTTTGTGGCAATTTGTGAACTTCATGCGAGCGAGGGAGAGACAAGACAACCCAGGCCTTGGGATTCAACCTAGGAATTTACGAATGTTGGCTCAGCGTTTTTTGACACAATTGTCATCATTCCTGTGACAACCAACCTCGAGGCTCCAACCTCAATGTTCTGCAAAGCTGACAAAGCATAACCATAGCGGTTTTGTGATCGCCTTTGTTGCCATAAGAATGGTGCAAATACCGTCTGTACTTTTTCCCTCATTTATTTGTTTATGAATTTAGAGCACTGCTGGCTGAGTGCTGCTGTGTATGTGTGAAGTGTTCTACGACCTCACTTCTCCGAGCCGTTCTTCCTTTGTTGCGTTATTTTTCCTGTCAATTTCCATTACAGGTCATGAATGGATTGGTACGAATGTGTGTCGTGTGTTTGTATGTATTTATATGTAGTCGAGGAGTGGTGGTGCAGCGGTTCGCGCAGTGGTTAGCGCACCACGCTACGAACCCGGCCACCTCCAGTAACGATTATCTGAACCGGTCCTGGTTCTGGTCTCTCCTAGGTCGACTCGGCCTCAAATGCGTACCCAGTGCGGTGAGTAGACAAAGGTGGCCGGGTATGGTGCTGGCCACCCACCCGCTTGTGTGCCTTGCTGACCTTCATAGATGCTCGCAAACAGTACTTGCCCCAACAATCCGAGGGCTATACGAGGGGGATCTTTGCCTTTTTTTTGTAGTTGCGTGTAATTGTTAGAGCACTGTTCTTTGAATCCGGCGGCACGAGTTCGATTCTCGACCACGGCTAGCATCATCGGTGGCGAGCAACATCTGAATCGCTCCTGACGACTTTAATTCAATTTTTGCCACGGCTAACATTGGTGTTGAAGTGATTCAATTATCGGCCACTGGCCATGGCTAATGTCAGTGGCGAGCGAGCTCTAAACCGGTCCTGGAACCCCCTTTAACAACCGTCACTGACCAGCGTGGTGAAGTATGGTCAGACAACCCCCACGGTTGAAAGGTTTTGTGAACAGTTTCATCAAGAAATTGATTGGCAATGGCCTTGCATGTTGTTATTGAATCGACTCTGTGATAAAAAGGTCCTACCCACCATTTATAAAACCTGTCTACAATCAACAGTGAGCGCAGGTGGATGAGACTAGATGCCTGAAAGCAATGTAATATTGGATAGGAAATATGTCACTCGGTGCACCTGTGTGTGTTCTACCGCAAGCGGTGCCTGGGGCATGATGATTCTATTTCACTGTGGCTAAAAGCAGAGTATTTGCTGCTACTGCTGCTACGAGTTAAAATATCAAATCCATATCAAAGAAGTGAGATATCAAATCCATCCACCACCTTTGCCCCCCCCTCCTCCCCACCCCTGCAACCTTCTCCACCACCGCCACGTCCCTGCCCACTCCCTTCCACTGCACGGACTCTGGCCTTCTCCTCGATCCGCTGCTCCGCTATCGGGTGGCTGCTCTCTTGGCCACGGCTCCTCCCTCACCCTTTGGAAATCTCTCGGCGGGCAACTCCACCTGCTCCCCTCTCTGCTTCCAAGTCTCTCCTCGACACTTTCCCTTTCAACCCCCGTGGTTCCGAGCCCCCCTTTAATTGGTTATTTTTCTCTCCTTCCCTTGGCTCAACCCCCCCCCCCCCCGTTTCCCCCCCCCTCCTTCCCCCCTTCGTGAGACGTTTGCTACTTTAGGGGTGCATTACAAATGTACGTTTTAGTCGTGGGTTGTTTCCATAATAGAGTTTTTTATGGGTTAGATCGCTTGAAAATAAATGTTTCGTTTAACCCGCCACCGCTCGACACAGCCAATTTTAAAGGTTTTTCACTTAAACAGAACGTGCCAATTTAGTTACTCGTTCAGCATATTGGAGATGAAAACGCACAAAATGTACAATTTTAGTTCACGACATTTGTCGCGAAAACCTGCGTGTTCAAGTGGGTGGTGTCGTTGTCGATATGTCCGCCTCGTGCAAAGCCGTTCGCAAGACGGGAAAGCGGCCTCCGCATCGTCGGTGCCCCCGACAGCGACCTGGTCGCCCGTCAATACATTCGATATTAGGTATTACCGATTAGGCGCAGAGGCCTGAGCCTATTGGTCGTTTTCACTTCCTTGGGCTTGTGACAGCACGGCTACTCCTCCACTTGCTGAAACTCTCAATTCCAAGCCAGTCCCTCTCGATTCTGGAGCTCGCGTATCCAAGCCAGTCCCTCTTGGAGGGGAAGGGGGGAGGGAGCAGCGGAAGGCGAGGGAGGTGGAGAATGAAACTGCCTGGCACGTGGCGAGGGAGAGTGAAGGGCAGACTGAGAGATAAACCGAGAGACCGGGAGAGAAATGGACATAGCGGCAGAGATACGTACACACACACATTTACAGATATGTACACCCACAGAGCTAGAGATACGTACACACACCTGGAAAGACGGTCTCACTTGCGCAAACCGATACAGAGAGACGTAGAGAAAGAGAGAAATACGAGCGACAGAAGTAGAGAAATAGACAGATGTAACAATGACGGCATAGAGACACGGGCAGAGATAAAGGTCGCCAAGCAAAGATTGACGGACACGGAAACGGACAGAATTGGACGGAGAGAAACAGATCCAGAAGAGGAGTGTCACAAACAGACAGAGAGACGCAGAGATAAAAGCACAGAGAGAGTGGGAGGCACAGACAGAGGCACAGGCGGCGCGCGACGGTCAGAGAAGGAGAGACGCACAGAGAGAGGGAGAGGGAGCGTGGACCACGCACCCGTGGGCGCAGCAACGGAGCCCCCAGAGCTTAACGGAGGGAGGTGAGGCCTGGGGATTTTGTGTGGATGTGTCTCACCAGGTGTCTGTGTGTGTGTCTGTGGAGAGCGCGGTGGTGTAGCGGTTCGCGCGCTGCGCTACGAACCTCGCGACCTGGGTTCGATTCCTGCTCACGGCCAACGCCAGTGACGATTATCTGAATCGGTCCTGGGCCTCCCTTAGGTCGACTCGGCCTTCAATAAGTACCTGGTGCGGTGTGTAAACATCGCCACTGATTTGATAAAAGAAAGCCGGGCGTGGTGCTGGCCACCCATCCCATCGTGTGCGTTCAGAGTTGCTCGCTAACAGCACTTGCCCCGACAGTCTGTGCAGCCTGTACGGGGGAGTCTTTTGTCTTTGACCAATGTGTGCGTTCTGGGGTTAGGTGAATGGTGTCTGCTAAAGAATGTGCAGGCTGCATAGTTTGGTTCAAAGTAAAATGTAACTTACTATTTGGCTTTCAATTTGGATCTGGATTTAAAGTTATCTCATCGGGATAGGCAAAACATAATTTTAATTGTGTGACCTGTGACCAAATTGCCGTGAATCAGCTTGTTCTACTCGGATCTTAGCAACTAATGAGGGTTTGAGCCTGGGTAGTACTTTAATTGGAGACTATCCGGTAATACCAGGCATTGTTTAAACCTATCTGTGCGAAGTTTTGAGTGTTAACCTCTTCGTATGCATTTCTGTCATCCTGGAACTCTGGTTTATTTCCACAAGCCAAACACTCGTGCTTGGAATTGGCCAAACAACACAATGCAGGGCCCTCCTTAAATGTCCTCCACAGACTCCAATAAGACTTTCCTAGAATAGGTAAATGGTATGAAAAAAATAATCGTATTTTCCGCTATTTGTCAATCCACTGCTTGATGAAGGCCTATGCAGGTGTGTATGTTGAACTTCTTTCGCACCATACGAATCGCTAATTATCGCAGGTGCGGAAGTATCCACTATCCACCCAGTATCGGTCATAAGAGTTGTATGAATCGAGCTTCGCCATGCTCAGGATTGGTGGAGGGTGGGCCAGGACTGGTTAAGCTATCACTTGCCACTGACGTTTCCTGTGGTCGAAAATAACGCGAAATAAATTATTGATTCCAGAAACCAATTAAGACCCGTAATTCTGACATACTCATTGAATCGTTACATGAATTATTTGTAACATATTTGATACAGATCTTGTTTTGCAGTTCGTGTGTATATTTTGAAGGTAACTAATCATTTTTTAGTGGAGGAGTTGGTTGTTCAGGTTGTCACACCTGCAGATGTAAGCATCACGTTTTTAGGTGTGTTGAAGGGAAGGCTCTTGCATCGGATGGAGTAACTATAGACATTATCAAAGAAGGGGGGCCAGCTGTTGTCTGAAAATTCCCAAAGCTTTTTACGAATCTATGCGACCACGGGGAGAACAATCAATCTCTAAATATACAGGCGTCAGGGTTGGGATCGAACCCACAACCTCCTGTATACCAGATGAGGCTGTTATCATCTCGCCACCGCAATGTCCTCTTCAATTTCATTCAGCAGTGGATAGAACACAAACGATGATATCAAAAGGGTTCATCAGCATTACCGTAGATAACCATTTGTGACCAGCGTCTTGCATAGCGGCGTCCCGTTCAAAAAAGTTACCCGCGTGCGTAGCCCATCCTCGTTGGTGCTCGCTCTAACTGCACTTGGCCCTGCAGTCCGTAAGCTTTAAACAGACGCTCGTTATTACGTGTGTGTGTTTGCCCTAAAGCTCATTTGAATGAGGTTTAACAAGCCAGCCGACCATCGAACTGGCTAATCTGGCCCTTCCAGACCGCCTTTGCCCTGCCCGGCCCCACCCAGCCACCTTATAACGCCCTCTACCCCGAGCACAACTTCCATCCACGCTCGCAAACAGGAAACATGCTGCGGCTCTCTCTCTCTCATGACGCTGCGCCCATCGCCGAAGAGCAGCGCGTGCTGGAGGGGGTGACGTGGGGAGCTTGAAGGCGCAGTTGCGCGTTCGCCCCCCAAGCTGCAGTTTCGTGGTAACGGCTGTGTTTGTGAGTGATGGAACGGACAGACGGACGGCCGCACTGATGGACGGTTAGACACAACGGACCAACGTTTTGAGATATGACCGAGCAGATGGGTGAACTGACGGCGAGAGCTGTTAGTGAGAGTGACGAACGCTTGTTTTGCCTGACATGTATATCTGCATGTATTCAACATAATATAAAAACGTGTTTGGTTTGTGGTCCTTGCCGTGCTTCACCGATTGGCACGGTTGGCTACGTATGGTGCAAAAGAAGTTCAACATACATCCAGCATATTTGAGGAACTGACAGATGAACTTACAGACTGATGGCATGTTAGATGTTAGTCGGACAAATTAACTGATTTTATAGATCAACTGCCAGACACAAGTGTGAACTGATAGGCAGATGAACAAACAGTTCTATGCACTCATAGACATATCGATGGAGAGTGAGACAGACCAAATGGACAGCTTGATGGAGGATTGAATTGTCAGAGGCTGGGTTTAACTGATGGTGGTGATAATGATTATGATTGTTTGCGAGGGTGATATTGTGATGATGATGTGATTTATAGTATTGCGATGTGTATGATGATTGTAGTGATGTTATGATGATGACGATTTTAAATGACATTGATAATTGTGATCGGCGTATTTTGTTGATGTGAAGATGTAAACGATGATGCTGATCACATTACTGTGATGATGATGAAGAAGAGTGGGGAAAATAAGGGGTGAGATGTGCATGCAAGGTGAGAGTCCAGGGTTTGCCTCCCCAAATAACTACCTACAGGGTGAAAACAGATAAATCACCTGCAGCGTTTAAACGGATAAGTTGCATTTTTAAGACAGATACGTCGCCTGCACCGCGAACACAAAGTACGTCAGCTGCAACATCAAGACCGATAAGTCACTTGCATCGTAAAGACAAATAAATCACCTGCAGCGTTAAAGCAGATAAGTCACTTGGGTCGTTAAGACCGATAAGGCAGGCTCACAATACCTGGGGGTAATGTCCAAGTACATGGACAGATGATAGGGCAGGTATCGGTTACATAAAGCAAGGCAAATGCAACATTACCTGGCCTATTTAAATCAATGTTCGTTAAGGGAGATTTTCATCTCGGGTGTCTCATTGCAATTGCCACTGTAATGATTTTGAGAATAGAGTCAATGCCGAGGATGCCAATGATTTCACGGTTGGATAGGGTAAGCATCTTGAACTTTCAGAAACGGAACGTTGCAGATGTAACCGCTGGGGGGAAAAAAAATTAACCCGTAAAAACAAAGTTTTTCACTATAAATCCTTTATATGCGTGGCGGTTAGAGTCCTCTCGTCCTCTGGCTTGAGATGGCTGCCACCTATGGGTCAGATGAATGGCTGCCACCATTAAGCAATTGGTAATTAAATATAATTTATTTTTTCCTAAAAAGTGTAAAATTTTGGAACAAAAAAATTTCACGAAAATACATTGTCACACACAACGAGTCAGTGTGCAAAATGTCAGCTCGATTGGATCACGGGAAGTGGGTTAAAAAACGACCGAAAGATTTGCACGGTCGTAAGCAAGCAAGCAAGTGAACTTAATATAAAGGATTTAAAAAGAGGTTGCGACGAGTGGGATACGGCGTGTGTGCATCGTGGAGGAGGCCAGGTTACTGAGATGGGCAGGTTGGAGTGGCACTCAGAGGTTGCTAATCACGAGTTGGATGAGTCTCTAAAGAGTGGTCCTTGAAGAATGGCTGATGATTGTCTAACAGAGGGCAAGACTTTATTATTATTACTCCGACACTTATTTACCCAGGAAATCCTCGCCGAGTCTCATGACTCCTGCCAACCTTTCTCAGTAGCGGGCAATGATTTGTAAGTACATCTCCCAATTCAATTGTGGGTAGATATTTATTTCTTCAAATTTGGACCACGACACCAAAACACAATGGCCCACTCTTGCGAATGACGTGACGGGATCTTTAATGTCTACTAAGCAGCAGATGGCACGGAGTATTGTTATATGGTTTAACACGTAGGTTTTCGCGACCAACATCCATAATGCAGGTTTTTTTGGGTTAGATCGCGTAAATATATTAATGTGTTGTTAAACCCGCCACCACTCGACACAACCAATTAGTAATTACAAACTAGCCAGTTTTAATTACTGGCGAAACGTCGTACTCAGATTGGAAATGTTGTGGCTTTGCTCTCCAACACACCGGTGTGCTGTACTAGTAACGAATTGGCACGTTCTGTTTACGTGACAAACCTTACTAGTTGGCCGTGTGGGGTGGTGGCGGATTTAACGACACGTTAATATATTTACGCGATCTAAGCCAAAAATAACCTGTATTATTGTTATCCGGTTCGGACACCCGCAGCGGTTGGATTCGAACCGTGAACGAGCGGCGAAGGGCGCTCCTGCTAGGCCATGTAACCGCCGTTAAGGAAAATGCTGACGATGAGACTTTTAAGTGCAGGCTCCGGAGGGTTGAGTTGTCGATTGTTGAACTGCTGGCCGGCTCTGGCAATAAAGAAGTAGGCAACGGCAAAGTGTGGGGGACTTCAAAGGCGTTGGGCATAAAAAAAAAGTTTTAACCCTGTTGTGTACGAGCACTGAGCTTTGTTAAAATGAGATTTTTTTTTTATAAATAGACTGCGAATGTTGCATTGCTATATGTAAACATTTGCAAATGCGTGCATCAGCTGTATTTGCAAGTGTGCAAATACACTTGCACACCAGGGTCACTGGCACCGTGTACGCAGAGGGGCTTGTCCCGGTGTGACCTTTGCTTCTTGAGATCAAGGTGGTGGCGAGACGTTAACGACCTGGCCTGGTTTGCTGGATGGTCAGGGGTTTGATCCCGACCCTGACGCCTGTATATTTCGAGTTTCCATGTTCTCCCCGTGGTCGCGTGGATTTTTCTCCAGGGTCCTCCGGTCTTTCCCCTCCACATTTCGAAACTCTGCGTTTAGATTGTTTAGATTATTTGGCTGCTATACATTTTTAAATGATAAGCCACTTCGTTGAGCTATCATTTGTGGCCAGGTCGCCAACAGCTGCATGGGCCCTACCAGGTAAAATAAAATATTTAAGTTTTATTTGAATATTTTTTTTCGTGATTTGCTTACTTTTCCTATACTTTGCACTCCTGACATGTTTTTCTATTCTTCGTTGTAATGTTCTGACGCGTCCCTTACTAGACGTTTGTGAAAAAAAGAGCTTCATAGATCATCAGATTCCTCCAGTATAAATAAATATTCTTATTCTGGAGTGACAGGCAAACTGGCTTTGATTGCGTCGTGCGATGAGTCTATCGCGGTCGTTTACAAAAGATGTCCAGCAACTAATTTGCAACGAACCGGTCGCTCCATTCAAGATCCAGGATGGTCATGTCTATGCGCCGCTTCTCGGTGGCAGCCCCATCTGTCTGGAACGTTTTCCCTCTGCACATTCGCAGCATCACCTCAATCGCCTCCTTCAAGAGACACTTTAAAACTCACCTCTACAATCATGCTTTCGAGCGACTCTGAGCTTGGCTCCGCGCCTCTGAGTTGCGGCCGTTACGTCCGCAAATTTGTGCGCGTTACAAATTGCATTATTATTATATTTGACCGCTGTCCAGATAATGTCTTGAATTCGCACAAAGCAGCTCGCATTCTATAAAAGGGAACTTGGATAATTTCTGTGCGCATGTAGCTCACAGGTGCGCTTTTGAGGCCGCACGAAGTGGTGAAGGCTTGCTGGCAGGTGGTCACAAGGATTGGCCCAGGTCTTGCGGGTGAACTGAACTGGCAGATGCATCCCCTGTGCTCCCCCCTGCCCCATATCGCTTTGTTTTTAGCCGCCCAGCACTCTGCTCATTGATATCACTGCTGTACTCCTCAACAACACAAACAATGCTCTCTATCGTCCTAAATGAATTGCCTGTACACAGACTAACCACTATTACCGCTCACCGGCCAGTGCAGTCGGTGCAATGTCTTCCCGTACCACATTGTCTCATCTCTACTCGAGCTCTTCCTCCGACTTCTTAGCCAAACAGGAGCTGCCCTGGGCATGTGGTGACTGGGCATGGGGGACACATGTCGAGACTGTGTGACAAAGGAATTTCAGCTGACATGTACCTATATGGTGTCGTTCTCTTTGTCTATGTATCCTGCAGATTATCACGCCTTTCCGTCGGCTTATCCTTTGTGCCGAGAATCGTAAGGAGATGGAAGATTGGATCGCGGCGCTAAAGTCTGTACAGAATCGAGACCCTTACGAAGTGAGTGCTTCCTAGTGAACGATTTCAAGATCGCCCTTCACATCATCAAGATTCATTCATGGACTCGCCTCTCTCGTCTCATCTCACTCTACTCCCCTCCACGCACTCTCCTACCTCTCCACACTCATCTCACTCCAATCCCCTCCACGCACTCTCCTGCCTCTCCCCTCTCATCTCACTCTATTCCCCTCCACGTACTCTCCTGCCTCTCCACTCTCATCTCACTCTACTCCCCTCCATGCACTCTCCTGCCTCTCCCCTCTGAACTCACTCTACTTCCCTCCACGCACTCTCCTGCCTCTCCCCTCTCATCTCACTCTAATCCCCTCCACGCACTCTCCTACCTCTCCCCTCTCATCTCACTCTACTGCCCTCCACGCACTCTCCTACCTCTCCCCACTCATCTCACTCTACTCCCCTCCATGCACTCTCTTGCCTCTCCCCTCTCATCTCACTCTTATTTTTTCACATGGCCACATTTCCCCCTGCGCCACGCCTCCACCCTCCCCTCCCCCCGTTCTCCCGTGAAAAACTTAGCAGGACCCTCCTGAAAAAGTGGCTTGAGCTTCGGGAAGGCTTTCTTTCCTGGGTAACGAGCGTAGTGATAGTAGCGACGAATCTCTGCGCGTGTGGTGTCGCCTCCCCCCCCCCCCCGGCCAGCCGTCCCAGCTCAGCATGGATCACTTCTCGGGGCTGCACAACTGGTACGCGTGTTCCCACGCGCGCCCCACCTACTGCAACGTGTGTCGCGAGGCTCTGTCTGGGGTCACGTCACACGGCCTGTCGTGCGAGGGTACGCGCACACACACACACACCTACACACGTCTACACAGACACCGTGTGTGTAGGCATGCACGCACGCGCACGTATGCACACACACGGACACACGTCTACACGCACGCACACCATGTGTAGGTACGCACGCACACCATGTGTAGGTACGCACACACACCTACAAACACAACAACCGCCGTTCGCCACTAAGCGGCGGTGACAACACCACGGCGCTTGTGCCACGCTAGGTGTCCATTGAGGCCACATGAAGTGTCGAAGACCCCCTGGCAGGGGGTTACGTAACAACAACAACCGCCATTCGCCACTAAGTGGCGGTGACGTCACCACGACGCTTGTGCCAGGCTATGTGCACCTTGAGGCCACTTGAAGTGTCGAACGTAACACATTCGCACACCATGTGTAGGCACGTACGCACGCATGCACACACTCATGCATGCACGCACACTCGCACTGGTCTACATGCACATACACGCTTAGTGGCGTGTGTGCGTATTTGCCTACAAACACCGTGTGTAGGAAAACACGCACACGTTGTCTGTAGGCATGTACGCACGCATTGACAAGAGACATGCATACACTGACACTCGACGCACAATGAACCCAATACATACACATACACACTCAGGCGTGGCCTGTTCTGCGAGGGTGCTTACAGACACAACAACCGCAATCGCCATTCTTCGCTGAGCTGGCGGTCATGACACAACAACACAGCGCTTGTGCCAGGTTAGATACACTTTTAGGCCGATCTTGATATCACCAGTACCAGTTGTCAGCAAATCTAATCAGCTCAAAGTCCTCTGGCATCACATCAACCCGACTCTTCTCTAGCCCATGCCTCCTCTATCCACTTGAACATAAGCTGTTTGCGCATGCGGTGGCAGGGCATTTGGGCTACATGACCCAGCTAATGCATCCTCACCTGGGACCGTGTCCGAATGTTTTAAGGATCCGTGAGTCACTCGCATGATCCAACCAGGTTAAACCCAGAGCGGAGCATAGGCAGGCCCAGCCTCAACAGTTTTTCAATTCTTCATGTACACATCCACATACCCACACATGCATGTGAACACAGACATACTCGATTTAAAGCTTTCGTGACTGCAGGGATCCATCTTCTTGGCTCTTTCGGTAAAGTCACGTAGAAGGGAAATAATAAAATAATAAAAATAAAACATTAAATCGCGTAGAAGGGAAATAATATAATAATAATAAAACATACTTTTTTTATTGCTTTATTATTTCCCTTCTACGTGACTTTTCCCGAAAGAACCAAGAAGATGAACACAAATACTCGCTCACATTCTCACGCCCCCATTGCGTGTGCAGTCTGTAAGTTCAAGGCGCACAAGCGATGTGCTGTCCGCGCCACCAACAACTGCAAGTGGACAACGCTGGCATCTATCGGACGAGATATACTGGAGGATGAGGACGGGGTGAGTGATGTCCCTGCCCAACAAACACATCCTGGGTCACGGACGCATACGATCACATATGCACAGAGACAACAAAAACAACTGCCATGTGCCGCCACTAAGTGACATCACCACAGCACTTGTGCCAGGCTAGGTGCCCTTCGAGCCCACTGAAGTGTCAAAGGTTTGCTGGGAGGATGTCTCACGGCACTGACCCAGTTGTTATGGGTTCACGGACTGAGATGACTGGCAGATGGCACTCCCTGTGCCCTCCACTCTGCCAACTTTGTGTTTTATCTGCCTCACGCCCTGCTCATTTGCATAAGCTTTGCTCCTTCACCCTCTGTTATTGTTGGAGAGAAATTGCCTCCAAATGCACAGTAGCATATTTCATGAACCTCCTAGACAGAGGCCAATCTTGACGCTGCTGGTACCAATCATTGGTAAGTTCACTCCAGTCCACATTCTCCCATACCACATCGGCCGGTCCTCTTCTTTAGCCGATGCTGGGCCCGTTACGCTTCTGTCAAGCAAGAGAGAAGCTGCTTGGGCATGCAGTGGCTGGGCTTGCGGGCTACGTTATCAAGCCAACGCAATCTCGCCTACCGGAGGAGCTCACTTAATAGACTGTCCAGATCTTTCAAGGATCTGTGAGCGCCTTACTCAATCCAGTCTCGTTAAACCCACGATTGATCGTAGACAGACCAGACTGCATATTTCGAGCTGATGACGCACGTGGAGGTGGTGTGGCCAGAAGAGCGCCTGGCCATATTTATCTCCCTCAATGTTGATGTTTAATACACTCTACCAGGTTCTCGATTTAAGTTGAACGACAAGCGGCCTGGGACTGCTTTCAGATGCCACTTGCCACCTATGCTAGCCTTGACCAGCAACAGTCCCATAGAAAGAGGCGGGGAGTGGGGGGGCAATAACCGGATTTGAATCCAGGATCTCAGCGACGCAGGCCCAGTGTCACCCTGAACCACCTGACCACCCCTTCACTCACACTCTGACCGTTTGTTGCGCTCCTCTCTACTGTTCCCAGGTAGCCATGCCTCACCAGTGGCTGGAGGGGAACCTGCCGGTGAGCGCCCGGTGCTCCGTCTGTGACAAGACGTGCGGCAGCGTGATGCGACTGCAGGACTGGCGGTGCCTTTGGTGCAAGGCAATGGTGAGGCTCTTTTGGGAGTGTGCAAATGTTCGTGGGGAGTGGTAGCATCGCGGTTAGTGTACAGGGCGGTCTACATGTCTTGTGACTTGCGAACATTGTTTTCATTTTCTTATTCATTTCTTTTTCTACACCGATTAGTGTACAAAAATATTACGTTTTAGAGAATTAAATGGGGGGTCACAAGAAATCTAGAACGCCCGGTTACTACTCTACAATACCTAATACTTGAGGTCAAATATGGCTACCCGAATTCGGTTCTCGCTTGCGTCCAATATATCAGTGGGGAATAGATCTGAACCAGTCCTGGGTCCTCCATTGGTCGACTCGGCCTTAAATGAGTACCCGGTGCATTGTATAAACATCAGCAGTGGGCAGACAAACGGAAGCCGGGCGTGGTCCTAGCCACACCACCACCACGTGGGCTGTTCTTGCCGTCAAAGGTGCTCGCTAACAGCACTTGCCCCAACAGTCTAAGAATGCTATATCAGGGATCTCTGTCGTCCGTCTTTATCGTCAAATAAGTTCGCCGCTGGCTGAAGGCTTCCCCAAGCCATCGGTGCATCCTTCTCGGGTCTTGCGATGTAACAGCCTCCCACGGACGTCTTCTCGGGCGTGCTTTGCCACCTTCGGCTGCCGCTCTGTCGTTGGTCTCGACCCTCGGCCATCATCCCTGTGTTTAGTTGGTTGCCCTTCCCCCGCACCTCTGATTCGCACGGTTGGCTGCGTACGGTGCGAAAGATGTTCAACGTACATTACGTACATGCTGACATGTCCTGCCCGAGTGAGACAAACGCCTGCGAGTTAAACACACGCGTAAATGTTCTCGTTTCTTAGCAGCCAATGTGATATCATCATTGTCAATCGCCACCGCTCGGGGTATTTCCCCATTCCCCCGCTCTCTCCCGTAAGCACTTGCATCACACTGGTCCGCAACAGGACACCGGTTTCTTATAATCCAGCCTCGCTTGCGTCTTGTGTGACGTCCGCACGTGGCGACTGGCGCACCACTGCAGCGGGCTGATAAGCCTCCACTTCCCTGAACTTAACGTGCGTCGTGATAAAATAAATAAGCAATAACGTTTCGTTGACTTTCAAACCGCTTGTGACGCACTTTACGCCATGCCAATCCGTTTTTATTTTCCACGGTCCGCGGTTTCAGACCGCACGAGTTGCCGCTGGGTTATTTTGGAGATTTGTGTTCAGTTTTCTTGGTTTTGTCTGGAATGTATGCTTTCCAAAAAAACGCAACGTTCGATACGAGTGTTGTGAGACGCTCAAACACGCCATCGTCTGCATCTTTTTCGTCATTTTCAGCATCTCATTCTTCATCGTGTCATAAGAGGTCTTACTTTCCAGCATGCACAGGATCCCGATCCGTGTAAATGACTTTCTCTGGCAGCCTAAGAATAAGCCAATTGTATCCCATTCATTGTAACGCAGATGCGGGGATTGCAACCAAAATGAGAAATTTCCACCACTGGCTCCGGGCTGTAAACAGCACTGCCTCAAAGCTAATTTTTGAGGAGCGGGAGATCGCTCGCAAATCGCCGTGCCTCACTGAAGATTGGGAGACACTGCGCTATAGTGGGTGAAGATGGTGGACAGCATGACGCAGGTGTCGGGAATTCTCACTAGGGATGGATTGCCTTCAGCACTAGCAAGCTCCAGTTGTTGTTTATTGTCGTCGTTGTGTGTCTCTGGTAGGTACATGGGGCCTGCCGAGATGCCCTGCCCCGAAAGTGCCCTCTCGGTCAGTGCAAGGTGTCGGTCATCCCGCCTCCTGCACTCAACAGCATCGACTCGGACGGTACGGGTGCACGCGCGTGCGTCTACGCACGCTTGTGCACGCGTGCGTGCAAAGACACACTGAGGGGTGATGGCGCAGTGGTAACGCTTGTGCTTCAAAGCAAAAAGGGCCTGGATTCGATTCCGGACTCGGATGTCTTTCTGTCTAGAGTTCGTACGTTCTTCCCCCTGTCCTACACAGTTTTCCTCTGTTTTCTCCGTTTTCCTTCCATAGCTAAAACAAAACAAAAAACACATACATGGCCAACCCCGCACGTGTGCCATTCTTGGCCTTGCTCTTGCCCCGACGGTCAGTTAGAGCTATCGGGGGAATCTTTGTCTTGTGTGTGCATGCGTGCAGGCTTCTGGAAGGCCACGTGCCCCCCCTCGTGCTCCAGTCCCCTGCTCGTGTTCGTCAACTCGAAGAGCGGAGACAACCAGGGCGTCAAGTTCCTGCGCCGGTTCAAGCAGCTGCTCAACCCAGCGCAGGTGTTCGACCTCATGAACGGCGGCCCGCACCTGGGGTGAGAGTGCGCGTAAAGACACGTGCACGCAACATGCGCGTGTGTACACGCACGCAACACGCGTGTGTATGTACACGCACGCACACGTGTCCGTGCACACGTACGTTTGTGTGCATGCTTGTGCAGACAGATCTTTTCTAATTCGTGGTCTTTGCCAGTCATCTCAGTCAGTCAACCCATGGTACCTGGGTCTGTGCCGTGACCTCCTGCCAGCAGGCATTCGACACTTCACGTAGCCTTAAAGTGCACATGGCCTGGCACAAGCGCCCTGGCGACGTCACCGACATTTAGTGGTTGTTGTTGTTGTTGTACACAGATGGGCTGTCGTCTATAAACATGTTTACACACTGCCCTTCCCCACTCCTGCCCTGTCCAGGCTGCGTTTGTTTCAGAAGTTTGACACGTTCCGCATCCTGGTGTGCGGGGGCGATGGCAGCGTGGGCTGGGTCCTCTCGGAGATTGACAAACTCAACCTGCACAAGCAGGTGATGTGATGATGATGATGGTGGTGATGTTATCGATGTTGATGATGAAGGCTCCCTAAACCGCATCCGCACAAACCGTGGCAGATGCGTATATCCGATCCACAAATAAGGAGGAGACATCACAGCGATACATTCCCCTGCTCCTGACGCGGTTATCTGGCTTGACCACCTGCTGTTTGTGAGCAGCGCACCACCTTGGCGTTACATCTGTGCGTTTCCAGCCAGCACGCATTCTGCCGTTGTAATGAGGCTGCTCATCGTTTGCAGCGAGTGTTGTGTTCGGATTGCGATGCCAACGACGATGATATTAATTGACGTTAACGACTCTGACGCCAATGTATACCCTCGGCAGCGCCACACTGGGTTGAGAATAACACCGACGCTGCAGACGTTGTAACTGATTATTGTAATAACAACGACGACGATGACGATGATGTTCATGATTGGTGTTGATGGTGATGCTCACACACTACTCTCCCCACAGTGTCAGATGGGTGTTCTCCCACTGGGCACGGGCAACGATCTGGCCAGGGTCCTTGGCTGGGGTGCTGCCTGCGATGATGACACGCAGCTGCCACAGATCCTGGAGAAGCTGGAACGTGCCAGCACTAAGATGCTTGATCGGTCAGTGGAAATTACACCTTCCCATGGCAGGTGTTGGCATGGAATCTCCTTCGGCCTACCACAGTTGTTGACTTCCCATAATAGTGGCCATGGTGGCCGTCCGAAATGACCCCAGAAGGATGATAACAACAACGACGGTAAATGTGTATACTTATAAAGATGATTTTTTACGAGGATTAATATGATGATTATGATATAGATGAATTATGATTATGATGATGTTGAGTTTTCGTCGCCATGATTTTTAATGGTGATTGAGTTAACTGTGTCACTGCTGTGACGATGACTACAATAAATGCTGTGAACTGTGCTTATGAGAATAGATCATTTACAATGCATGCATACTTTATACAAATTATGCCCCCAATTACTCTATTGGAACATACAAAGCAATTATCGCTCCCCCCCCCCCCCCCCCCCAGTGAAAACTTGGCAGGACCCTCCTCAAAGAGTCCTGAGTAAACAGGCATCCTAATAAATGTGACATTTACGTTTATTGGACATACACAACTCTAGAAACCAGGCACCCACCTTCGGGATCTCGCACTGACTAACGAGATGAAGTATGGTCAAACATGTCCCATGACTGATCCGGTGTGGGGGGGGGGGGGGGGAGTCCTTCATCCAGCAGTAGATTGAGACGGATCTGTATATTTTAATTCTTATAATTTTTATCCCACATGCCTAAAGTAGAGCCCGTTTCGCCACCACCTTCAAACGATTTTGACTAGTGACGTCTCCCCCCTGCCACGAATACACAATCCGGCAGGAGGAAGGAAATGACGGCCAGGGTGCGGTGGCAGCGACGGCCGTCGTTCGCGATGACCTCCGGGCCTTGACCTTTGACCCCCCCCCCCCCAGGTGGAGCATTATGACTTACGAAACTCGGGTCGCCATGCGGAACAGCGTCTCCATGGTGACGGACGGCGAAGACGAGGATGGAAGGGTGATTTCTCTTTACAACAGACCTCGCACGCTGCATTCGTACACCTTCAGCCCCTGCTACCCAATTTCGATTATCCGTGGGGTACTCGCTCGCTGTGTTGCGGCCATAGAGGGTAGTGCGGCAAAATCCCATCGTTGTGCAGTACCTCCCACGGTTCTGCGTCTATGCTCCTCCTGCCCGCCTTTGCCGACCCGCACTGACCAGCATGGTGAAGCACGGTCAGATAACCCCTACGATCCGCACGGCCTGGGGTTGTCCTCGTCCAGCAGTGCGCTGACAAAGGGTTTCCACGTTGCGCTTTACTCGCGTACTGACTACGCGCACTCGCTCGGTTAGCCATCCTTAGCCCATGTTTAAAATTCCACTTTGCCGTGACGAGGACGAGGCTCTTCGTCGGATGAACGCTGTTGACTTCCCACACAACGGTGCTTTTTGTATTCACCTTGGAGGAAGACTGATAGTGATGGGCTGAATTGACTGCCGGGTCTGGGTTTGAACCTGTAGATTTCTGACTCTTTTGAGTCGACTGCTACGACCACAGCAACGCCCGAGCAGATTGACGCATGCATTTTCTCACTGTGTGTGGTCTTGGCCGTCTACTGCATATCGGATAATCTCACGTTTGAGAGAGCGTGAGAAGGCGCGAGAGAGAGAGAGAACGCGTGTGGGAAAGTGAGCGTGACCATTGTCTGTCAGTGAGAGAGTGCTGGCAATGTTGGGGAAAGTTTAGTTGTCTTGGTGTGAAAGTGAGTGAATGAATGAGTGTCTGGATATAGGAGGTGATGGTGTTGTCTTGGTGAGTGTGTGAGAGGGTCAGTGAGTGGTCGTGCAGGAGGTGATGGTGGAGTAGTCTGGGTGAGTGTATGTGAGAGGGTGGGTGGGTGAGTGGTCAGTGCATGAGAGGGTGAGTGAGAGTGGTGAGTGCAAGAGGTGATGGTGGAGTTGTCGTTGCTGCTAGGTGCAGATTGCCGCCTACGAGGACTCCGTGGCTGAGCATCTCACGCGGATCCTCAACTCCGACCAACACTCTGTCGTCATCTCCTCCGCAACGTGAGCTCGCCCACTCACTCACTCCTTCATCCTCTCATTCACTTGCCTGCTCGCTCAATCGTTCATTCACTTCATAATTTATTCAGTCACTAAATGAATAGTTAACTCATTCACCCGCTCGCTCGTCCACCCTTGTACCCGCTCGCTCACTCGGTCATTCACGCGTAAAGTTGCTCACTCACTCAGCAGTTCGCCCATCAAGCATTCGCTGTCTTGTCTATTCACTCAATCATTCACTCTCCAGTTCGCCCAGTTGATCACTCGCTGGCCTGTTTATTCACACTGACATTCGCTCAATCGCCCACTCACTAGCCACCTCACTCACTCTGTCATACACTCATCCTCCCAATTGACTATTCATGCATTTTCACACGTGCTCGCATGTGCGCATGCGTGTTTAATGCGAATGTTCTTGCATGTGTGTGTATGTATAGATATGTTGGTGTGTCTTTGTATTGGCAGGGTGCTGTGTGAAACTGTGAAGGATTTTGTCGCTCGCGTCGGCAAGGCCTATGAGAGAACCACGGAGAATCCTCGCGAAGCTGAGAATATGGCGCGGAAGGTTTGTACACTCGTACACAAAGACAAAGGTCCCTTCTATAGCCTTTACAGACTGTTGGGGCAAGTGCTTTTCGCGAGTAGCAGCACCTATGAAGGCCGGAACGGTACACGAGGGGTGGGTGGCCAGCCCCACGCACGACCGCCTTTGTCTCCCCAGTGGAGATGTTTACAACACCGCACCGGGTACTCATTTGAGGCTAAGTCGACTGAGGGGAGTCCCAGGACCGGTTCAGATAATCGTCACTGGTGTTGGCCATGAGCAGGAATCGAACTCGGGTCACCGGGTTCTTCGCACAGCTCTCCATAAACACACTCTTCCGCATGCAATCACATACATACACAATCACATACACATGCAAGTGCTGTTTGTGAGCACCTATTAAGGCTGGTGCTCATGAGCAGGGGTTGTGTGGCCTGCACCACGCTTGGCCACCTTTGTCGTTCTCGTACTGATGCACACGCCCGATACACCAGCTGATCCCAAACCCAGTTGCAATGGGGTTAACATCTGGTAGGCAGCTGGTCATAAAACTACTCCCAGACGATGATTTCTAGTCCTAGAGAACAACATTCACACCGGTATTACACGTTAACGCATCTTGTTGGTTCTTTCGGTAAAGTCACGTAGAAGGGAAATAATATACAACGTAATAAAATACAATTCTCACTGTGAGAATTGTATTTTATTATGTTGTATTTTTATTATTTTATTATTTTTCTTCTACGTGACTTTACCGAAAGAACCAAGAAGATGAATCCCTGCAGTCATGAAAGCTTTAAATCGAAACGTTCACGCATATTCTTGCATATTCATGCATATTCATGCTTGCATCCACGCAAATCGCAATCATCCATTCACGCACTCACGCGCTACAAGAATCGCATTTAATCAATCGATGCATCGTGATGGTCCGAGTGTCAAAGTGTGCGTGTGCTTGCGTGGCGATGATGGCAGTGTGCCGTCCTGAAGGAGAAGCTCGACTCCCTGCTGCGAACCTTGAACGACGAATCTCAGGCCACCGCCACCCTCCACGTCGCCACGGCAACACCCCCCATCGCTGAGGAGACTGAGAGCGTGGGGGACCCCGATGGAGGCGCGGCAGCCAAGGAGAAGGGGGTCGTGACCCCATCGCTGGTATGGGGATGGGGGGGGGGAGTTTGTTGGGTGGAGGGGGCAGAGTTATTTTGACCGTCGCCACCCCCTGGAACTCCCCATTAGTTCTAAAATGAACTCTTTTTATTTTACCAGGTAAGGCCCACTTAGCTAAATAGCTCTTTTTCAGAAGTGACCTGGCCACAATTATTTAGCTCAAAGAAATGGCTTATCATCACGAGGAAATTTATAGCAGCCAAATACTCGAAACGCATATTGATTCTAAATGGGGAGGGAAAAACCGGAGGATCCTGAGAAAAATGTACACGACCACGGGGAGAGAGAGAGACACGCAAACTCCAAATATACAGCAGGCGTCAAGGTCGGGATTGAACACACGACCTCCTGCATACCAGGGGAGGTAGTTAACATCTCCTAGCCACCCTCGACACGCGTCACCCAGCAGTCCGCGCGCCGCTTGTTGTGGTTTTCCGGCGTGTCGTGGTTTTCGGCCTGGGTCAAAGGTCATTCGTACTCGTGTCCAACGCAAGACGGTAGGTCGCCGAATTTTTCTGGTCAGGTTGATCCCTCGCTGTACTCTCCCGATTAATTAAAATGACAACGCTAAATATTGACAAGAGACGGCTAGTGAATATTCATCGATTTATAGATGTGAGTTTTATGTGTATTTGTGCTTATGTATATTTACATGTATATCAATATTTACGTATGCATTGTACTCGCACATGTGCGCGCATCTGTATAAGTGGGGAGTGTTGGCACACTGCGCGATAAACCTGGCGACTTGGGTTAATGTAATCGTAGTTATTGCTCAAGAGTTGAAAGGCTTTGGTGTGGCAATAAAATTCATGCTTCTTTGATTGCTCCTTAGCCGGATAAGTAAAATAGCCATTCTGTTACAGGTCAGATGACATTTTGTGCTAACCATTTTAATGGTTTTATTTTGGCAAATAATAACATTGTTTGTTATGACTGCGGTATTGCCAGTATTGAGGGATATTATCAACTAATTGTTTTTATTTCATTGAACGTGACCAGGTTTTTCTCACCCCTATTGGGCAGCTATAAATGTATTTGAATTGAACTGGTAGTGACCCAGTTCATGGTGGGGATGGAAATTTGCTCGTGGTTTTTTTGCGAGAGCGACCGCGTACGTTGAGGGGGAAATGTGGCCTCGCAGACCCTGAGCGAACCTGAATTTGTCAACAAAAGTTTGAAGGTCATTTTCGAACACGCTGCATTTCTCGTAGCCAAATATTATGCGTCGTAATGAAATTTTGATTAAATCACGTAGACCACCCGCCACCCGGCATAACCAAACAAAGCAAAGCAAGTCGCACGTTTATTCTGGCTTCCTTCGTGGAGTTCCAAGTTATCATCTTATCCGATTGCTAAATTTGGTTGCAAAGATTGCTCTCCAATTTAAGCGGGTGAGCTGAAACAACAATAACACGCGCGTTAAACGCATCTGCGCGTGACAATTTTGCCCGTTGTCGGGTTTTACGACTGGAATTTGTCCGGATCATTATTCACGTGGCATAACCCAGCAATCAATAACGAACCATCATCTCTTCTCACATCAACTTTGCGTCTTCATCATCATCGGCCACAATCAATCCAGGACTCGGGTGTGTTCCCCACAGCCGCGTACCGTCCCCCCACAGCCGCCTACCCTCTCCTGTGTTGCGTGAGTTCAGGCGGACGCTGCCCCAGATGCTTCCCCTCCCTCCATGGGCCCCCGCCCCCCCCGCCGCTCCTCCAAGCCCCAGGTGTTCCGACCGCGCGAGCAGCTCATGTCGCGCGCCAACAGCCTGAAGAAGGCCATCCGACAGATCATCGAGCAGGCTGAGAAGGGTGGGCCTTCATCTCGCACGCACGCACGCACGCTACTTGCACACGCCTATAACACTGTGTAACTATTTTTTTTTTGTTCCTGGGTAGTAAGTGTTGTTTCCTAATTGCTTAAAGAGTACAGAAAATGGCTATTATGCCCCACAAAGTGAACGTGAGCTACAGGACTGATTGCTTTCATACCGGCACTTAAAAATGTTTACTGCTGCCTGTTTACTGCTGCCTATTGCTATTAAACGCACATGTAACTGTGGCGAAACATCGACCATGAAACGTCGATTGGCAGAAGACCTTTGCCAGGGCTACAAATCGGTCCATATCACGTGCCAGGGTCCATTCACTACTTTTACACTTCGTAAATCTGTTTGAATTGTGTTATTGGCTGGCAATGCAGTACACGTACAGCCCTCTTGCCGGTATACTGTTGGGTGAGGGCCTCCCTCCCCCACACCACGTGGGTTATGGGAGTTATTTTTTTAATTATAAATTATGTTTTATTGCACATCCTCCCTCTCACAACGTTACATTGCAACATCCTCACATTCTGGAAGGCATTTCCAGTTGCATTGACGGTATGCAGCATACTGGACTCATCACAGCAGGCAGGAGGGGGGGGGTGACTTTACCGAAAGACCAAAATAGTAGGAGAGGGGGGGTGATTGGCCAGGTCATTGCCATAATGGGAGTTATTTGCTGATGCTTTACCGTGCTGCGTGATGTTGAAGGCAGGGGAGAGCATGGACGTGAGAACGTAGTGTGTGGTTCAGTGGATTTTCCCACACTGCCCCCTGCTGCTCAACACAGAGCCCTGCAAGCCATTTGTTCGGTTGTGGCCTTTCTCACGGAGCACGTGAATGGAGAGGCCGTGGATAGAGGCCAGAAGCCACCTGGCCACAACTATAAACTATATATTTTTTTACAGGTAATGCCCTACCACTGAGCTATGTAGATCTTTTTCGAAGCGACCGGGCTAAAAATGATAGCTCAACGAAGTGGCTTATCACGTGGAAATTTATTGCAGCAAAATACTCATGCATTTTTCTAAATGTGGAGGGAAAAACCGGAGGACTCTTGAGAAAAATCCACACGACCACGGGGAGAGAGAGCCATGCAAATTCCAAATATACAGGTGTCAGGGTCGGGATCTAATCCACGACCCACATACCAGGCGAGAGGGATTAGACTTGTATGTTTAACACCATTTTGGCCTAAGGATCATCATTAATTACATATATTTCAAGGCAGTGGTATTGACGAATGCGTAGAGTGTTTTGTTACTTGTGTCTGTAAAACAGTGCAGTACAGTATCACCCAATAATGTGTTCGGGCATGCTAGTGGCCATCCATTCAAGCACTCTCCAGGCTCAAAATCCTGCTAAGCTTTTTAAATATTTAACGACATCTTGGGCATATGCCGCATTACAAAACAACACTTGCTATAGAAAATAATAATTATTTCTCAAACTTCGATTTAAAGCTTTCGTGACTGCAGGGATTCATCTTCTTAGTTCTTTCGGTAAAGTCACGTAGAAGGGAAATAATAAAATAATAAAAATAAACCAATTAAATAATTCTCATGACGTTTCGGCCACAACGCAAGCAGCCGTCCTCAGGTGAAGACCAGGTCTGTCGGGGAGACAGACGCTGTCGGGGAGACAGACGTGATAATTATTTTATTATGTTTTATTTTTATTATTTTATTATTTCCCTTCTACGTGACTTTACCGAAATAACCAAGAAGATATTTCTCAAACGTTTTGCTTCACCCACAGCTGTGGACGAGCAGAACGCGCAGACGCAGGCCCACCGCAGCAGCCTCCACCCTGACGACCATCCCGCGGAGGCCCACGGGGTCACCGTGAGCTCCGCTCCGGACGCCGCGGCCGCCGCCGATTGCGAGGACGACACCGCCCCCGACTCGGCCGCCGCGGCCGTGCCGGCGTCGGCGGCGGCGACGCATGCTCCAAGTCTCGGCTCGCGATCGGGCCTCACCCGCAAAAGTAAGAGAGAGGCTCGGAATGTTTGGGGGGGGGGGGGATCTGGAGAGCGTCGGGGTGAAATGACACCTCGTATCCCGAGCACGATTTTTACATTTTGACCGCAAAGTTGCTTTTGTAGAACTGTCCACAAGTATATAAGAACGGGAGACGGAGCAGAGCCTCACCATTCTGGCGAATTGCCCGATGATGCTGGATGCAATTGCCAGCGAAACGTTGTACTCAAATTGTAAATGTTGTGATTTCACGCTTCAACACACCGGTGGGCTAAAGCAGTGAACTATTTGTCTTTTGTCAACGTGACACTTTTTTACTGATTGGCCGTGTCGGGTGGTGGAGGGTTACGACACATTTATAAATAACGCGATCTAACCCAAAAACGTTGATTATGAATCATATTGGTCGCGAAAGCCTACGTGTTAAACTGTCCACAAGTAGCCTGTAGTGTGCCCCTTTGATCAAAACTCCGCTACATCGTTGACTCACGGCGGCGGCCCGGCTGTCTGTGCAGGTTCCAGGGCCTCGAGCAAGAGCAGCCTGCTGGGTTCAGGGACCCCCGGGGTGTTTGGAGTCGCAGGCCTCAGCGGAAGCAAAGAGAATCTGCCGATTCTGAACACGCGCATCATCAACCAGAGTAAATGGCACACACTCGCGCGCGGCTCGTGTCACGCGCACAACAGGGCCGGTGTCGCGTGCGTTTAGTTGTGAGCGCCCGTTTGGTTGTCAGCCGCCATTAAGGCCGACATAGGAACAGGTGGGGGGGGTGGTGAGTGGTGGTGCGAGTGCTACACGCACGCACACACACACATGCTTTTGTCACGCTCTGGCCCTTCGTGTCATCGTGTCTCTGTGAAGCTGCTTGCCTCTGATGCGCGCTGCTTAGTTCTGTGTCTGCCGTTGTCCCTGTATCTCATTTGCGATGGTTCCATGTCTCTCCATGTCTCCGAGTGTCCCCGCTATTTCTCACTGGGACTCACTGGCTAGGTGTGCAACTACAAGATGAGAGCCACTGATGGGTGTTTTACCTATTACACTTCCATTTTAAGATGATGATTGATGATGGGCTGCATCAACAGCTTGATGGTGATGATATGTGTTACCTTTGTCTCAAGCGTGATGTGTCCTGTGGCCTTGGTTGCCCGTGTGTGTGTATGTCTTAGGTGCTCGCTAACAACACTTGCCCCAACAGTCTGTTAAGGCTATACTGGGGGGATCTTTGTCTTTTTATGTGTTTGTTTTGTGTGCTTGTGTCTTTGTGTATACGTGGAGCGGCGGTGTAGTGGTTATCTTACCGCGCTATGAAACCAGCGACCCGACTTCAATTCCCGTTCACGGCCAACACCAGTGACAATTATCTGAACTGGTCCTGTGCCTCCCCTAGGTCGACTCAGCCTCCAATGAGTACCTGGAGCTGTGCGTAAACATTGCCACTCGGGAGACAAAGGCGGTCGGGCGTTGCGGTGAACACTCACCCCCTCGTGTGCCGTCCCAGCCTTCATAGGTGCTCGCTAACAGCACTTACCCGACAAGTCTGTCGAGGCTATAGTAACGGGGATCTTTGTGTGTACGTGTGCAGGTCTGCGTGCTGGCCTCACTGCGTCGCTCTTCACGCTGGGCGCCTGCGTCTCCCCGTCCATCGCCCCCGACGCAGACTCGCTGTGAGTCCCAGTGGTGCTTGCGTGCGTGCATGTTTAGAGTATTTGGCTGTGTGCACACGCGTGTGCATGTACGCGCGCACGCGTGTGCATGTACGCGCGCACGCGTGTGCATGTACGCACACGTGTGTAACATTCTGTGTGTGCGGCCTGCGCGTTCACAGTGAAGGCTACACGGAGAAGTGCGTGATGAACAACTACTTTGGCATCGGCCTCGACGCCAAGATTTCCCTCGACTTCAACAACCGTCGTGAGGAACACCCGGAGAAGTACAGGTGCCTCCTCTCGCCCTCCTCACCACTCCACGCTCACCCCGACCCTACCGCCAACACACGCTCCAAACACCAACACACCGTTATCAATCTTGAGTTTGTTCCTGTTGCTCGGCTCTCTGACATTGACATGCTAATCTTCTCATTGGCACACCTCCGGTGGCTGGGCCGCCTCACATTTACATACAAATTTTTTTTCTAGCTCCGCCCACTTACCCTTGGGTTTGACCCACCAAAAGCTTCTATAACCTCTTGTTGCAGCAGCAGCTCTTTCTCCTACGTCAGCAGTCCTCCTGCTGTGTTTGTTTCACCTGATGACGGTTGCTTGTGTTGTAATCGAAACGTCGTGATCTATACATTTTCTATCTACGTGACTTTACCCAAAGAACCAAAGAGTATTCAGCCTAAATCTTCACATTGTCTATATATATAAGGTGTGTTCGTGTTTCCCAACTTGATTCCCATCGCGCCATCGTCTCTCCCACACCATTGGTTCACCCCGTGTCATTGAAAAAATTACCCGTGAAAGGAGATATTATAGAACTACTGCTGAGATCCCTTTGAGTAGCTGTTTTAATCCATGCACTGCGAGGTGGGGGGGGAGGGGGTTGTTTGGTCGGGGGGGGGGTGACACTTTCCCACACGCCCTGCTACAGAGAAATGTTCATCGCATGGAGTCAAGCAGACATTCTATAAATGTAGCCAATTTACGGGAAAAACTTTAATTTATCGTGAGCGGTTTTTTTTTGGACGCGCTTTGCTGGACTCACTTTTTGTGCGCTCGCTTTTTGTCTTTTCCACCACTTCGCGCGCAAACTGCGGTCTCATTGTGCCCCTCCTTGGTCTAGGAGTCGAACCAAGAACATCATGTGGTACGGAGTCCTGGGCACGAAGGAGCTGCTCCAGAAAACGTACAAGAACCTCGAGCAGAGGGTCCTGCTGGAGGTGAGGACTCATTCGTTGTCACGGCCGTCGAGAGTCTTTGACGGAGGAGTTAGAGGTTGGTCTTGAGCTGGGAAACGGTGGGTCGGTAGTGTGGATGACCAGTCGGAGGGACTTTCCAGACTCAGAGGGTAGCAGAGGAGGAGCGAAGGTTAGGCAAGAAGCCAGTCCATCTTGAAGTCGGTGAGCATGATCTTTTTTCATGCGTTGTACAGATAAAAGTAATTGTCCAGAGATGAAGGTTTTGATGCTGGAAATGAAATTAAGCTTCCTCTTAAATGTATGTTGCACTCGGACACTTTACAAATCCACATTCGTGCGTGTGTCTTGTCTTTCCGCGTGTGCGAAATTCCCCAACTGCCCTCGCCCATTGCCCAGTGCGATGGGCAGCCCATTCCCCTGCCCTCCCTTCAGGGCATAGCTGTGCTGAACATATGCAGCTACGCGGGAGGAACCAACTTCTGGGGAGGCACCAAGGAGAACGACGTGAGTTGGCGAGTGCTCTTTCACAGTCCCCTGCCTCTGTCCCAGAGGTCGCAAACGGGTTTTGATTCCTTACCGGTACCCGTACCCGGCCGCACCAGGGTCGCAAACGGCTACCCGTACCTGGCCAGGTACGGGTAGCCAGGTATCGGGCAGGGTACGGGTATCGGGTACCCGGTTGCGACCTCTGCTCTGTCCCTCACACCCGTCACAGACACACCTGTCAGATACTCACCTCATCATCGTTATCACCCCATGATCGGTCCACCACTGGATGAAGGCCACCCCAAGCCATCATCATCGTCGTCGCTCACAGCCCTGCGATGTAACAACCCGTCTAGCACCGTGGCACGGGACCTGACCCCGTCGCTCCATCTCCGTGGTAGACGTACTCTCGGGCGCATTCCGCTACTACCAGCCGCCACTCCGTCATCGGTTTCGACCACCGACCATCGTCCCTTCTCGTGACGCATCCGGCCCAGGCCCACTGCGATCCAAACGCCTGCGAGTTAAACACAGCTCATGGGAGGTGATGCGAAAGGGTTGTTTTGCTCATTTGTTCCGGGTCTGCCTTTGCGCCTCCCTTGCTGCCCTGTGTTACAGACTTTCACGGCTCCCTCCTTTGACGACAAGATCTTGGAGGTGGTGGCCGTGTTTGGCAGCATGCAGATGGCCGTGTCCAGAGTTATAAACTTGCAGTACCACCGCATCGCTCAGGTGAGAAGATGGAGGAGAACACGGCCCCTTGTTCAGGAGGGTCATGCCAAGCTTTCGCGGTCGCGAGTGATGTTGCTAAGTATAATGATCCCAATTAAGTTATTTTTTCAGCATTTTAGTGTATGAACACATCCGAGAGGCCGTCCGCTGTGGAGATGGAGCGATGAAAATTAGCTCGTGTGCAGACTCGGTGGATTCGTTACATCATCGCAGAATCGTGAAACGTGTGGCGGTGGTTGGGGAGGCCTTGAACCAGAAGTGGACATTTCATCGCTGGCGACTGATGACGATGATTTACAAACATTTGCGCGCGTGTGCCGTGCCGCACCTGGGGAGCGGTGGCGCAGTGGTTAGCGCACTGCACTACAAACCCGGCGACCCGAGTTTGATTCCTACTCGCCACCAATATAACAGAGACGGTTATCTGAACCGATCCTGGGACTCCCCTAGGTCGACTCAGCCTCAAATGAGTACCTGGTGCGGTGTGTAAAAACATCGCCACTCGGGAGACAAAGGCGGCCAAACGTGGCTACTGGCCAACCATCCTCTCGTGTGCCGTGCCGGCCTTCATAGGTGCTACTCGCTCACAGCACTTTGCCCGAACAGTCTGTTAAGGCTACACGGGGGATCTTTGTCTTTGCAGTGCCGCACAGTGCGAATCAGCATCCTGGGGGAGGAGGGGCTGCCCGTGCAGGTGGACGGGGAGGCGTGGGTGCAGCCGCCCGGATTCATCCGCATCGCTCACCGCAACCGCGCTCAGATGCTCACGCGGGACAGAGTGAGAATCGCCCGCCTCCACTGCAGCAGCAACAGCAACAGCACTGACGATGCTGGAGAGAAGGGGTTCAAGGGCCTGCAGAAAAGGGCTGAGAGAAGGAGTTCAGTGGCCTGCAGAAGGGGACTGAGTTATCGCTACTTCTGAAGGCAGTTTCGGAGGCGCCGAACCAGTTATTGCCGAGATCTCGGTTTGAAATATTGGGGCTGGATCTTTCAAGTGTCAAGTTTATTTTGTTTAACCAGATGGGAACTCAAAGAGTTCCGATTGTTCTCATTTGCAAGACCGATCTGGGTTCACCAAAATAAATTATAATTTGCAAGACAATACTGTAGCAGACGTTGAACAAAATATAAATCTGAGCAAAAATAACAGATTATTTTTAGACTGATCGTAATACAATTACAAATAACAGTACATAATCGCTATTCAGTTTCAGTTTTAATTTATTAGGATTTACCCTGTGAGCCATTCGGCTCTTGATTTGGGTTCAACCGCAACAAACAATAAAATTACAAGATACACCTAAAATTCATTGTACACAAATCTAAACATCACGTACGTAGTAAACAATAACATCCTACAGAAAAAGCACAACCCTTCCATGCTGTGTACAGAAAGTGCAAAAAATTCAATTTCAGAGACAAGGAGCCAGTGCAATTGAGATACAGGTCCAAGATCTTACACCGAGAGGTTCATAATGATGATTGCCATGACAGTAACAATGACAACACTAGTTAGGATGACAATGAGTGTGACTTAAACAGCAGTGATCATGTAATGGACGTCTCCGATTCGATTTCCCATCACCGCTGTTGAGAAAAAATGTACAACTTTATTAAATTCCCCATGCCTCTGTTTATCTAGCAGTATAAATGGGTAATGACGATGATGACAATGATGACGATCCGTTTGTGTGGATGCTAGGCTTTCGAAAGCACGCTAAAGCTGTGGGAGGACAAGCAGCATCGCGATGATTCTGCACGCCCAGGCTCCCAGCATGCCTTACAGGGGGGCAGCAGCGATTCCCAGCATGCCTTGCAAGGGGGCAGCAGCGGTGGACTGGTGCCCGAGGTGGTTGGGGGAGCAGAGGCAGAGCAAGTTCATCAGTTTGCAGAGACTGCACGATTGCTCATGAAGGAGTGAGTATGTGTGCGTGCGTGTGTACCTGTACGCTTATGCGTTTGTGTGTGTGTACAAATGCCCAGTGTGAGTAGTGGGGAGTGGTGACGTGATGGTTAGCGAATTGTGCTACCAACCTGGCAACCCGGGTTCGATTCCCAGCCACGGCTTTACGTTGGTGACGAATGAGATCTAAATTGGTCCTGGGCATCCCATAGGTCGGCTCAGCCTTAAAATTATAACTTGGTGCAGCGGTTTAAAACATCGGCACCGGGAAGACAAAGGCGGCCGTGCGTGGTCCTGGCCACACCACCCCCCCACGTGCACCGTGTGCCGGCCTTCCGAGGTGCTTGCTTACACAGCACTTGCCCCGACAATCTGAAAGGCCTACACGGGAGAGGGGGGGACACCTTTGTCTTTTGTGTGCGTGCGTCTCAGGATCCGCACGGCGGCCGACTCTCACCACGCCCTGGAGCAGGAGCTGGCGCACGCGGTGAACGCCGTGTCGCACGCCCTCGCCACCATCTACGCCAACACCGACTCCGAGGTGCCCCCTACCGTTCGGGCGGGGCGGGGGGCGGGGGGCGTGTGGGGTGCTCGTCGACTCGGCAGTGGGAAACTCGCGATTTCAAATCCCGGTGTGGGGCGGTGAGGGGTGGAGGGTTTTGAACGGCATCCATCATTCGTCGTCCGACTCCCATCTTCTTCATTCGTCGTGTTCGTTGCCATCATCATCATCTTCGTCATCATCTTTATGTGTTCGTCACAATCATTATCATGTTTGTCACAATTATCATTATCTTTATTTCTCTTTATTATTGTAATCAACATCATCATCATCACCCCTCTGGTGCCAACTAAAATGGGTAGCGTCACTTTATGGGGAGTTAATAGGTGTTGTTTCGGCGATACTGGCTCCTGCCATAGGAATGTGGAAGTTCCACCCCAGCTCAGCACCAAGCAGTGGAGATGAAGACACGAGCACTGTGTCAGCGTCCGTCGGTGCTCACAACATGTTCCCAGGGGGGGTGGAGCGGGGAAATCTCGTGTTTTTGTGTGTCGGTACATACATCTCTGCATATAAGTGTATGTGAATTTGTGTAGGTTTGGATGTGTGTATATGTTTGTTGATATTATATAAATGTGTTGAGTATGTATGTTGAACTTATTTCACGTCGTACGGAGCTAACCATGATAATCGGAGGGGCGGGGGAAGTACCCGGTGTGATGTGTAAACATCGCCACTGGGGAGACAAAGGCGGCTGGGCGTGGCGTTGGCTACCCACCCCCTCGTGTACCGTGCTGGCCTTCATAGGTGCTACTCGCTAACAGCACTTGCCCAGTAAGTCTTGTCGAGGCTATAAGATGGATCTTTGTCTTTGTGTGTCCCCATCCCATGGCACAGCCACTGAGCCAGGCGTTGGTGCTGGACCTCGTCCACAAGGTGAAAGCGCTGCACAGCGAGACAGCCCAGCTCCTCTGTGGGAAACTGGTACGATCCACCACTGACCTTAATAGGTGCTCGCCGACTGTATGTGTGTTCAAGGAACCATCGTTGTATTCGCCAACATTATCCGTCTTCACTGTCATTGATTTTCACCTTCGCCCATCTTTTGGGTTGTCGTCGTCAGCAGCGTTTTCAACATCGTCTCCATCGCAATCGTCGTCGTCTTCGTCGCGTATTCGTACGTGGGTAGTGACCAAATAATGGGATGAATCGAACCAGGGTCGTTAAACGATAACCGCTAAATCTTTGACCGTTTTCAGAGATCGACTATCGATTCCGAAAGTCAGGAACCACTAATCGTTTCCTGCTGAACTTTACCGATGAATGCGCCGATTTGCACGCGCGAACACATAAACCGCACGGGTGGCAAGCCATCGGTACGAGAGCAAATGCATCAAAGCATACAGGATTAGTTGGCGAGCGTTGAACGTGTCACATGCAAACGGAGACACTCGTGTGTATCCGTATGAAATGTGTGTATGAACTTTTAACACCGTACGTAGCCAACTGTGCTAATGGGAGGTGTCTGTGCGTGTGTGCTTGTCGTATCACTGCGTGCGTGTTGCATCGTCGTGGTGGGGCGTAGCTGCTGGACACGTCGCACGAGGAGCGTCTTGGCGCAGCGCTGGGCAGCGTCGAGCAGGAGTTGCATGGCCTGGGGGACATCGCGTGGCTCTCGGGGAGCGTACGGGCGTCGGACTCGGAGGTGAGGAAGCGCGCCACTCGCTCGTTTACCGATCCGATTACTCACTCGCTTGCAAACTCACTCGCGTATACACTCATCCGCACGCCCAATCACTCGCCCGCTCAAACATTCAATCACTCACCAATTCATCTACTTAAACGCTCATTCACTCACTCACTAATTTAATCACTCACATACTGCCTCTCTCTCACTCTCCTCGTGTCTCCCCCGTGTCTCCGTGTATCTTCACATGCATGTGGAGTGCAGGGCGCTCTGATAGAGTTCTCCAAGAGGAGCCGAAGCTCAAAGTTCCGTCTCTTCCGGAGAGACAAGAACCACAAGCCGCGTGACAGCAGAGGGCTGGCTCCCTTCCCTGGTACGTGGGCCCATGTACACTGCCTTGCGCTGCGTGCCCACGCCGCTGTGTTCATCATCATCTTTGTCGTAACAGACGGCGGAGTAAAACATAGCGAGAATTCCTGCTCAAAATAGCAATCGTCTCTGTTCGCATCCCTGAGAACAACGGTCGAAAATCCACATTCCCACGTACACGCCCCTGTGCCGTGTCTGTAACTGCTGCTCTGTGTGTGTGACGGTGCAGCTGCATTTGTGTATAATATTACCGCCGCACGTGCATTACAAACCCAGTTACCCGAGTTAGATTCCTACTCACGACCAATAACTGTGGATAAATGTTAACTGGTCCTGGGCCTCCCCTAGGTCGACTCGGCCTTCAACGAGTACCTGATGCGGTGTGTAAACATCAGCACTGGGAAGACAAAGGCGAGCGGCCGTGGTGTTGGCAACCCGACACCCCCTGATGTGCCGTGCCGGCCTTCATAGGTGCTCACCAACAGCCCTTGCCCCAACGGCCTGTTAATGGCTATACAGGGGATCTTTGTATTTGTGTGTACCACCACCACCACTCTGTACGAAACACAATCACTACTGATATAACTCTGCCAATGTGTGTTTGAGCACGCGGCGTCTAATGTTGCCGACTGGCGCTCCCGCGCGTGTCCACGTGTCCGCGTCTTTGCGTGTCCGTGTGTCCCTGTAGTCCAGCAGTGGGGTGTGGAGGAGGTGGGCGCGTGGTTGGAGCTGCTCTCTCTGGGCGAGCACCGCGAGTCGTTCGCTCGGCACGACATCCACGGCACGGAGCTCCTCCAGCTCGAGAGGAGAGACCTGAAGGTGCGGCCCGTGAGAGGGACGCGAGACACGCGATGCTCGTCGCAGAGAGACAAACCACTGGACAGACAGAGAGAGACGCACCACTCCGTACAGACGCACTACTCGATGCACACACAGATACACGCTACTCCATACACAGACATATACACTATATGTTACGCAGACACTACTTGTTACACAGAGACACCTTGGCTCGGTACGCAGAGACATAGTTCCCTACCTTATGTGCTGCCCCCCCCCCTTCTTCCTTGCTGTGTTTACTCCATCAGGAGCTGGGCATCTCCAAAGTTGGCCACGTCAAGCGAATTCTCAACGGTATCAAAGAGCTCAACAAGGGACCCGCAGGGGAGTTCTGAGAGCCTCCAGGCATTCACCTCTCATCAAGTAGGTCCCGTGACAAGGGAGGTCCCACCACGGAGGTCCCACCACGGAGGTCCCACCACGGAGGTCCCACCACGGAGGTCCCACCACGGAGGTCCCACCACGGAGGTTTCAGCAAGGAAGTCTCATCGTGGAGATCTCATCGTGGAGGTCTCAACATTGGAGATCGCAACAAGGAGGTCTCAAGACGGAGGTCTCAAGACGGGGGTCTCAGCAAGGAGGTCCCGTCAAGGAGGTCTCCTCACGGAGGTCTCGTCACGGAGGTCTCGTCACCAGCTCATCGGGTCCACCACGGAAGCCCCACTACGGAGATCTCATCACTACGGAGGTGTAGGCCTCACCACAGAGGTGTAGGTCCCACCACAGAGGTGTAGACCCTAATACAGAGGTTTAAGGCTCCAATACAGAGGAGTAGGCCCCACCACAGAGGAGTAGGCCTCACCACAGAGGAGTAGGCCCCACCACAGAGGAGTAGGCCCCACCACAGAGGTGTAGGCCCCACCACAGAGGAGTAGGCCCCACCACAGAGGTGTAGGCCTCACCACAGAGGAGTAGGCCTCACCACAGAGGTGTAGGCCTCACCACAGAGGTTTAAGCTGCACCAGAGAGAAGTATGCTGCACAAGAGAGGACCCCAGCACCTCAGCCTCGTGTTGTGCGGGCTCCTGCGCAGCGTCTGTTTGTCTATTCCACTACCAAAGGCCACGGCAGGACTGTGGACTTGACCAAAACACAGGGGGGCAGATGCCCCCCCCCCACTCCCCTATTGAAAGCAGCCAGACCGTCAGTGTGTGGGTGTGCGTGCGGGTGTGCGTGCGTGCGCGTGTGTGTAGACTTGCGTGCGTGTGTGTGTAGACTTGCGTGCGTGTAGACTTGCGCGTGTGTGAATGGGTAAAGTTCTAGGGGTGGAACAATTTTACTGGCCCCCCCCCTCCTCTTCCAAAGGTGCTTCTATGAATTGTCAAGATTTGTCGTCTCCATTTGAGTCAAGAACAGAATGTTGTTTTGATACATTGTAAGGAATGGTCACACCTCTATAGGCGGCGGAGACAATTTTAACCTATTACATACAACATATACAAGTCAAAAAGCATCGATCCGTACAGACGTGGTACGATGCTTGTTTCCTAAACGCAAGGTTCAATACGATGCGGTGGATTATTCCAGCCCGAGTGGATGGGTATATTGGGGTGTGTGGGTAGGCACGTGTATGGATATTGTGTGCATGTATGTGTGTGTGTGCGTATGCATGTGTGTGTAGATTTACTTGTGTAGGTATGCATTTGTGTATGTGTTCGATGTGCGATGTGTGTGCGTGTGTATCGGTATAGGAGGTCTGTGTGTGTTGCATGTGGAGATCAGTGAGGCGGTGGTTGGCGTGCTGCGCTACGAACCCGGAAACTCGAGTTAAATTCTCGTCTGCAGCTCACGTTAGTCTAAAGCCTGCCCGAGGTCAAATTAGCCTTAAATGAGTTCCTGTTGCAGTTTATTAACACAAAAACCCCCTTGTGTGCCATGCCAGCCTTAATAGATGCTCGCTAACAGCACCTTCCCCAACAATCTGTAAGGTTTGTACGGGGAGATGTTCGTGTGTTTGTGTGTGTGTATCCTGTGTATTTAAGTTAATTATGCGCATTTATTTAAGTTTGTGTGTAATCATGCAAAAAAACATCTGTGTAGTGTGCGTGTAGCGTGCGTGTAGTGTGCGTGTTGTGTGCGTGTTGTGTGTCCTGTGATTGCACACCCATGCACTGTGCTGGCTGTTTTATTTTTTATGAACCTTGTTTGACTTTTATACTGAAAAAAAAATGAAAAGGAACAAAATGGTAAGGAGGAGGAGCGTGTGTTTTAACTGTTGTAGCTTCATCACGTTTGTGCCATGATTGACGCGACCAAAAAAATAATAATCCAACACTTAAAAAAAAAGATGAAGAGATTTTTTTAAGTTTTAACGTCGGGTTAAATTTTAAACCCTTTTTTAAATTAAAATCGTCGAGGATATTTTCCAGACCTTAATATTTTGATTGTACATGTCTTAATTTGCAAGGTTGGCGTTCTTAAATTTATTACTACTATTAATGTTATTGTAATTGGTGTTGTTTTAAGCTAAATGAGGTTTATGATTGGAGTGAAACATCTGTAATAGCGTGCGCTGAGTGTTGAAAAAGTGATCGTTTTAACGTGTGCAATATCTTTTCTCCCACAAGTTGAGAGGTGGGCGTTTAAATGTGGCTCACCACCGAGCCAGCCGTCGCAGTTCAATCCCTCCTGCTGCTCAGAAGTTGTACACATCGCATGGCAACACGGCAGTGGCCCCGATGGGTTGCATTTGTGGCTGGAGCAATGGGTTGCATTTGTGGCATCAACAACAACATCAGCAGTAGCGGAAGCATCGTCCTAAGCAGCCACATTCTAATCGCCGTCATGCTATCGTGTGTTGGTTGGCTAGGGCCAAGTGGCATAGGTTATTGTTGACGAGTTTTTAGTATAGGGGCAGGGCTAGGGTCTGGCAGGCTTTTGTGATTTGAGCTCGTTCGAATCTGGTGGTCTCGAGTTGTTCGTTCTATGGCCGGTCATTTGGTTGGCCGGTGTGGCTGGGGCTACGCGTAGAGTGGTTGGCCTAGTGTGCTTTAGGGATGGATATTGACGTGACATTCGGGCTCGGGCATGCGCTAGCTCTATACGTACTGCTTCGTGATGTTGTGTATGTTACGTAGTATTCACGTGCATTGCGGCTCTTGAAATATTGAGTTTTGTACCGATTTCGAAAGAAAAAAAAGGCTCCTTGTAATTTTGCTTGCCGTCCCCTGGGCTAGGGCTGTATTGTTTAGCGCGGTTAGGTTCAGCAGTAGAGTTTAGTTGGTTGGTGTGGTTACGGACGGGGTTAGTACATGGTTGGCTTTTGTTAAATGGGCCAGTCTCTGTTGTGTTAGTGTGGTGAGGGCGCGTATGCTCGACCCACAAACTGTTTGCCCCCCCCCCCCCATCCTTGTGTTTTACCTTTGCCAATCTGCAGGAAACAACCTCTTGTTGTAGCTGGAGCAGGGATTGAACTGTCGACTTGCTTGCAGGCTGGCTCAGTTGGCAAGCTCTGCCCAGCGGGCAGGACCCAAACCCCCACCCCATTGGCCGCGCCAAACGAATCGACTTGAATCATTCGTCCGTTCGAGAGCTCCGGAGTGCGGGCATTGCTTTTGTGCGGGTGTTTATTCACCGTTTTTACTCTCGTCGGTGTTGTATCAACGGTTTCGTATTTCAGTCCGCGTGCTAAAGGCTGATTATTATTTTTCCAAAGCGGCCGGAACACTTTGATGTCGAGTGTCTTTTTTTTCCTGGCTCTAATTTGCCAGTTCCGTGCACGCGTGTACAAAAGGGAGCAAATGGGGCAGTGTTTCTTGCACTGCTACCAGGCCAGCCACCTGGATTCCATTCCCGTCCACGCCAGTGGCGAGTTGAATTTGAACCCGTCCAGGGCCCCATCTCGAGGTTGGCTCGGCCTGAATTGAGTGGAGGGTGCAAACAATCAGCACCGTGGAGATGAAGGCAAGCAAGAGCGGTGTTCCCACACTGCTGGCCTTAGTAAGCGCTCGCTAATGGCGCGTGTGCATACAGGCTTTGAGTCTAAACGTGGGGTATTTATATTGGTGGCTACGTATGAATATTTGGTGTATTTTGATGTCACTGTGTCAATGGCCAGGTCTTTGAAAATTGACTGTGGTCCATAGAAGCCTTCTCTTGAGAATGGTGTCACAGGGTTACTTACATTCCACTGTGTGTCTAATGACACATTTACATTGACAAGGCCTTACGACCCCTACCCAGTATGTAACTTACCAGGGATCCAACTCCTAAAGACTGACTAGGTAGGTAGCTAGTCAGTTCCCCATTGTAATTGTTCCGTAAAATGCAGGAGGGCTGATGGAAAAGTCTGTGGCTTGATATTGAAGGGGAAAGGTGCTTACAATAAAGGGCGAATGTTTATATTTTTTTTATTATCAAGGACTACAAACGCTCAGTGCTAAATTAACTGTCCTCTTATGTTCATTGGAAATTTGAGAACCCTGAAAGACAAAAAATCTCAAACTACAAAAACAATCGGGGAGAATCGAGATAAATCTGAATAATTCCTACATCCACAACTGAAGTGGCTCCCAGTGCCGTCCAAATGTCTCCCCAACCAGAGAATCGCTTGTTGGGAAAGTGCACTCTAATCGTTACGGAGGAGCGCTGCGAGTAGTGAGCTCCATGGGTGCTAGAGGAGCGAGCCAAGAAAGTTATTCTGAGCGGTGGTAAAATTAAAGCCTTGGTACATTGATGAATGCTTCGGACTTGAAGGAGGGGGGAGCCGTGTCGAGGAATAATAGAGTTCTCATCAGGGCCACGTGTTGCTCACTGGATCAGTACATGGAACTTTCCATCAGCTGCTCTCCTGAAACTACGTACGTGGAGGTCCGGTCACTGGCTCACTCGGAGGCGTTCACATACAGCGAATAACTCCCCAAATCGCTGAGCTTCGAGGTGACCGGGAGATGGTAAGAGATGAATTGTGTTTCTGACCGATCTGTGTTGTGGACTTGAGAAAACTATCCCCCCTCCCCTTCTCCCAAGTTATGCGTGCCGTTTTCTCCGGGTACATTATGGTGACGTTGTTTTTTTGTCAGCTGGCCTGTACAAATTCTTATGGCTATCGTGTGTGTGTGTTCCACCAAGTCTCTGTGGAGCGCTCATGCCAAAAAAAAACATTGTGGTGTAAATACGAGGACCACTCAAAAAGATGTCTGACTGCACAGACAAGGGACCTGTGGCCTATATTTGTGGTCGTGTTGTGGCTCCAGTCATTCCTTGCAGGCGGATTCGCCAATATAGTCGGTTGAAGTCGTGACGCTGATGTTGGGCTACAGAGGTGTTGACCGAGGTGTTATAATCCACACCAAGAATTCACATCCATTCTAGCGCAGGCCTAACGGCTCCGTGTCCGCTCCGTAGTTTAGACTCACAACTCAGAAACTCAACCTGCGCTGTTTATTCTGTAGGGATATGAATAATTATAAACTTGATTTGAAGCTTTCGTGACTGCAGGAATTACTCTTTGGTTTTTCCGGTAAAGTTAAATAATAGAATACGACGTTTCGATTGCAACACAAGCAACCGTCATCGGGTAGAAATACATTTGAGAGAGAGAGATATTCCTGTAAACATTCATGCCAACGTTTGCTTTATTTTTTTAAACATACAATCATTACTGATATTGGCTTAACATCCCAATGCCGCACAAGTACAACGGTAATTACTCAATTTGGAATGCACACAGCAGAAGCAGCAACATCGCCCCACTCCTGCTAAAAGTTGGCAGGGCCCTCTTAATGATGAGTCTCGAGATCTTTCCTGGGTAAACAAACGTACTTAATAATACAAATGCATTTCCCAACAACTTCATATCTACTCTGCAGCCCAGACCCAGAACTCCACACCCATCCTATAGATCTGTCTCATCAAGAACTTACTCAGGTTTATTTAGTTTAGTGTCTTGTTAATATTTTTTTCTTTTATGGCATTGCATAGCGAGGATGTATACGATTTTTATTTGATTTATGAAAAAATAAATATGAGTGGGCGAAGACCCCAGGGCCATCCCAGGACACTTTGGCGGGCGTGGAAACGCCTGGGAGTTCCCCCAGGAAGAGCTAGAGTCTGTCGCCAGGGAAATGGAGCTCTGGACCGTCACTACTCAACACGCTGCCACCGCGACCCTCACCAGGACAAGCGGATTGAGAAATGAACGAACGAGTTGGCTGGATGAATTTCATAATCGCGGTGTCGGAGACAGTGAGCCAGCGCTGCTGAGATGCTGGAATAATTCTAGATTTAAAGTTTTCGTGACTACAAGGGTCTATACTCTATGGTTTTTTCGGTAAAGTCAACGTAGGTAAAAAAGAAAATTAAAATAAATTAAATCACGACGTTTCGGAGGCAACACAAGCTCCCGTCTTCAGGTGGCACCGTCACAGCAAAATTACTGTATCAAGTGGTACAGTAATTTGATACAGTAATTTAGCTACGTGACTTTACCGAAAAAAACAAAGAGTATGCTGGAATAAATTCTGGGTTCCAGCCACTCGTGTGATGTAACCGGCCTCTTGAGGTTATATGATTGATGGTCTCGGCCCACCTGACAGTGACTGTACAAATCGAACCGTCACATTGACTTTGGTCTGTTCCTCGGCGTTCCATTGCCGAGCTATTCGGGAGATGGACTCCTCCCAACACAACTGCAGAGAACGGTCAAAGTGGTGACAGAGAGTTCAATCGTATCGAGGAACGTCCGCGGAATGGCACCACAGATACAATACAATTTGGATCCGTATCGTTTGTCCATTTATGCCATTTAATCACCCGGATAGATAAAGGATAAATAACATATAACGTCTAAAGTGACCCATTTTCAAGACGCTTTTCAGAAATTAGGCCGTATTTATTTTGTATATGGGTATAGGCAGCCACACGCATAGGCAGAGGAAAGCCTTGAACCTGGATTTGGATCCAGGGCAGGACATCAACAGCATGGTTAGCTGTGGGAAGGGAGTTCCAGACTGGAGGCAGCGGAAGACATTCGCCGCAGAAACCACTTCTGTAGGAGTCACATGTGCAGCAGGCCTCACCGCGTGTGTTAATCGTCCCCATATCTTTATTATAATTTAAAACAACATTAGCCCTCGGAGCAATAGTGGGCATGCCACATTCAATTTGACACGTTGGTCTTTTGTGCAGTCAGCTCGCTACGCTTGAGCATCCGGTTGAATGTATCGGTGGTGGCAATCCAGAGTCAAAAGCCAGAATCTGCATTGTAGGCGCTGCCCTCGTGAAGGCTCCCACTCATCTAGCGGGTCTTCGGGCAGGGATCTCGAGGCACTGATGTAAAATAGCCCTTGGCATCAGACGGAAACGTCTTGCGTTTTGTATTTGGGTTTAAACAATTGTGAGTCGTGCAGCTAATTATGTGGGTGGGGGTGTGTCTGCACATTGCTGTTGGTATTTCTGTGTATGTGACTTTGTTATTGTGTGCGTATCGCATGTGTACGTGCGTTGTTGTCCGAGTATCTTTAGACATCAATGCACACGTATCTGTGTTGCATCGTTCGCCTGTCTGTGTTATGTGTCCCATGGGCACGTGTGTGTCATCCATATGTCTGTACATACTCATTTATGTGTATGTCTGTTAACGTGTTAATGTTTAAAATATCTGCCTAGGTGTTTTGTACAATCAGACACTCAACCCCCACAGCTCCCAATCGGTGATGGGGCAGTTGTGGAGAGAGTGGAGTGTTTCTCATACCTGGGCAGTGTGCTTATGACCAGCTCTCCGAATCAGTTGAGCGGCATTATCTTTTCATTGGCTGTGTAACGTTGTGTGGAAGCTACCTGTTCTGTCGCTCCACACGAAACTTAAGGTCTTCTCGGCCACGGTCATTCCATCCCTTCTCTACGCTTGGGAAACGTGGGCCCCCCTTAATTGAACATCTTCGCTGGTTAGAAACATTTATGCTGGCCTGCCTACGATCCATCCTGGCTTTAACCAGGCTGGATTGTGTGAGGAGCTCACAAATCCTTGAAAGATCTGGACAAAGTGCCATCGGTTAGCTCCTCTGGCAGGCAAGACTGCGTTGGCTGGGCCATGTAGCCCACATGCCCAGCCATCGCATGCCTAAACAGCTTTTGTTCAGCCGGATAGAAGGGGCTAAACAGGCACGGCACGGGCTTGAGAAGAGATTGAGTGATGTGGTACAAGAGGACGTGGAGCTGAGTGGACTTGCCGATGACTGGTACTAGCGGTGTCAAGATCGGCCTCTGGTGGAGGCTCGTGAAGGACGCTGCTACTGTGCAGTTGGAGGCAGTCGCCCTCCAGCAACAACGGAGGGCGGAGGAGCGACGCTCACAACGAGCGGAGCGCCGGGTGGCTAAAACACAGCATGTTGGCACAGTAGAGGGCACAGGTGGTGCATCAGCCACTCATCTAAGTTGATCCATGGCTCCTGGGTCTGCCCCGTGACCTGCCAGCGGGCGTTCGACACTTCACGTGGCCTTAACGTGCACTTAGCCTGGCACAAGGGCCGTGGTGACGTCACTGCCACTTAGTGGCGAATGGCGGTTGTTATGTTTAAAGATACGTCAAATTAAGTAGATTACACAATTAGACACCAGTCATTCAAACATTTGTTCTGAGGCCATTTTAAAGCTACTTAAAAATCACTAAAAACGATTAAATGAAGCTAAAATTTTAGTTTTTTTTACTGGCTTCAGCAAATCATTCGATGACTGATGGTTACATTTTTTAAATATCTACCCAAAGTGCTATTTCACCTACTTTATGAAGTTGGGTCAAAGAGCATAAATTCTAGATTTGAAGTTTTCGTGACTGCAAGGATTCATACTCTTTGTTTTTTTCGGTAAAGTCACGTAGGTAAAATATTAAAATAAATTAAATCACGACGTTTCGGAGGCAACACAAGCTTCCGTCTTCAGGTGGAACCGTCACAGCAGTGAAACGTCGTGATTTAGTTTATTTGAATTTTTTACCTACGTGACTTTACCGAAAAAATCAAAGAGTACAAAGAGCATAACGTTTGGCCAGTGAGGTCACGTGCATCGTCTGATGACTGCACGGTCCACCTGGTAGGTGCGCGCGCTGTTCACTAAGTGGGGGTGACGTCACCACGGCGCTTGTGCCAGGCTAGGTCCACTTGTTTTTTTTTTACAATACACACCTATGCACATGCCCCATAATACAAACACACAAATCCAGCACTGTTCAAACACTCACCATTGGCCATAATTCTATTGACCTGTGTCAAAGTAAAGGTCAAACCAACGCAGCTCATTGGTTCATCCACCCTGCACCCCCCGCCCCCACCCGCCTTTTGGCCACTCCCACTGCCCCCTGCCCCCAGTGTAAGTTGCCACCTGTCCAGGTTTGACCCGTACTGCTGGAGTTAGCGCTTTTGTGTTCAGGTGGCAACCGGAGTAGATTTGTCTCGGGACCTGGTGGCACTGTGTCGAACTCGATTGCAAGTCGACCTTAGCGCGCTGAGAAATATGATGTCTGGGTTAGGTCTGGGGGGGGGGAAACACACCGAGTCGACATGTGTGAAGAGTTTAAATCGTGGTGGCTATACTGTAAAATGTAAACCAACACATTCTGCCTTGTGCAATTAACAGCAAATTTATTCCAACATGATGCCCTCTGCGGTTGTCCAGCTAGAGAGCACATTGGGTCCCCCCCCCCCTTGCCTTTAACATCCGGATGGATATAATCTAGATTGGAAGTTTTCGTGAGTACGGATGGATATAATAAAGGTTGTTTTTTTGTTGGGTTAGATCACGTTAATTTGTGTCGTTAAACCTGCCACCACCCGGCACAGCCCAATTAGTAAGGTTGGTCACGTAAACAACAACATGCCAATTACTGCTTCAGCACACCGGTGTGTTGGAGAGTAAACTCACGACATTTATTGATTAAACAAACACCCTTTCACATGGATATTATTGGTCGCGAAAGCCTCCGTGTGAAACCACAGCGGGTGACTGTTGTCGAGCAAGCGGCTTGCAATCAAAATGTCGCGAGTTCAAATCCTAGAGAGGGGGTTGACCCAGCTCCATGATCCGTCTCGAGTCGGGGGGGGGGGCGTGATGGATAGACTTGACCTGGTATAGGAATGTGGACTTTCCATGAGCGCGAATTCCCTCCTTGAGACTCGTTTGAGCAAGGACGTCTCCACGTTGACTTGCCCTTCGAATCGCAGCGTTGGTGCGACGTGTGGGATCCCAAGGTTCTCCAAACGAATTCCGCTCTAGCCGTGTGAGCCTCCCTCACCCCGTGAAACGCCTCGGGACTGGGGAGGGAGGAGACCTTTCGCTGTTGGGAGGCATCGATTTGTGCTCGTGTTGTGCGGTTTTCTGTCGTGAACTACTTGCAGCCACGCGTGAACCTATTATCACCCACACGTGTGTTGTATGCACTTCGCAAACGTGCACCTAATGCATGTTGTGTACGTCAGCGAATGTATATTTGTGTTGATGCTTAAATGTACATGCGTGTAACGGATGCGTGCGTGTGTGGGGAGCGGTAGTGTAGCGATTAGCGCTACGCTGCGCTACCAACCCGGCTATCCGAGTTCTGACGATTATCTGAACCGGTCCTGGGGCTCCCCTAGGTCGACTCAGCCTCAAATGAGTACCTGGTGCGGTGTGTAAAAAAAAAACATCGCCGCTGGGGAGATAAAGGCGGCCGGGCGTCGTTTTGGCCACCCACAAACCCCCTCGTGTGTCATTGCTTTTTGCTAACAGCACTTGCATCAACAGTCTGTTAAGGCTACACGGGGAGGGGGGGGTCCTTTGTCTTTGTGTATGAATACGTGCACTGTGTGTGTGTGTCTATACATATCTGTAAGTGCGTGTACGTGTCGTACACATTCCCAGCCTAACCCCCGTTGCCTTGCCAAGGCGAAGAAGGGCACTGTCCTTATTTATTGGTTGGAACATTGTGGAAGAGAAAGCGAAAAGTTGCCGTTTTTGCTTCGTTCGGAGTTTTTTCCCGCCTATTTATAAACAGCCTCCGTGTCGAATGTTGATGTGCCCCCCACCCCCGCAAAAAAAAAACATTCCCTGTGCCCCCCCCCCCATGCAAACAGGACGTGTTGCATATGAATGTGCGTGACTTTGAGCTATTTTTTTGTACATAACGCATTTTGAAAAAGAAGGAAAAGTGACGAGAAGGCATTTCGAAATACCTCATTGAAAGTGAACGTCGTCTGCACGTGCACACACACACGAAAAATACAGAATATCCACTCTTCCAGTGACTTGTGAATGATTCATTATTTGTGTAGTCGTAGTCGTCGTCGTGTTGTTATCGTTACCCGGAGGAAAGCACACCCAAAAAGTAAGATGCGTGGTACATTTTTTGTTAAATAAAATGCTTTAAAAAAAAATTGATTTCATTGCCAAAAACTAATCTACGCAGATCGACGCATTTGCATTGGTGAGCCGCGTGCGGTACGTTACATAGCGATCGGTGTATGTTGTCTTTTCCTTCCGACAACACGTGAAGTGTCCTTCCTCACAGCGCAGTGCGCTAACCCCTGCGCCACCCCTCCCTGCCATCAGCGTTGACATTTCCCCCACAACTGCGGTTAGCGAGGCCTGAGGCGGGCAGGGGGGGGGACGGAGCGATGCATCTATAGAGATACAGATGCCCCGGGTAGCCTTCACAGACTGTTGGGGCAAGTGCTGATATCGAGCACCAATGAAGGCGGCACGGCACACGAGGGGGTGGGTGGCCAGCCCCACGCCCGGCCGATTGTCTCCCCATTGGCGGTGTTTACGCATTCCAGCAGTCACTCATTTGAGGCTGAGTCGACTTAGGGGAAGCGCAGGACCAGTTAACGTAATCGTCACTGGCGTTGGTGGCCGTGAGCGGGATACGAACTCGGGTCGCCGGGTTCCTAGCGCAGCGCGCAAACGTTTCAGCACCGCTCCCCACGAACAAAAGACAAAGATCCCCCGTGTGGCCTCAACAGACTGTTAAGACAAGTGCATCCATAAACACGCACGCGCACGCAACACGCCACTTTGCCAGCTTCCACCCCACTCCCCACCCACCCACTCGGCCATGAACACGGAGTCCGAACACCGCACAGAGAGATCGCAGCCATGCGGCCCCTACACGCCTGCCTCGTCTGTGTCATCACCGCCCTCCTCCCACACGCCTGTCGCCCAGGTGAGGTGCGTGCGTGTCTGTCCGTGTGTCCGCGTGTCCGTGTGAGGAGTTCACAGATCCTTGAAAAAATGTGGACACAGTCCCCATCGGTGAGCTCCGGCATGCGAGGCTGGGTCATGCCCAGCCACCGCATGCCCAAACAGCTTCTGCTGTTTGACCGGATAAAGGAGGCTGAACGGGCGCGGCACGGGCTAGAGAAGAGATGGAGTGATGTGGTACAGAAGGATGTGGAGCGGAGTGGACTTGCCGATGACTGGTACCAACAGTGTCAACATCGGCCTCTGTGGAGGGGGCTCGTGAAGGACGCTACTGGGGAGTTTTGAGGCAGTCGCCCTTCGGCAACAACGGAGGGCAAAGGAGCGACGCTCACAACAACGAGCAGAGCCTCGGGTGGCTAAAACGCTGAAAATTGGCAAAAGTGGGGAGCACAGTTGCTGCATCTGCCAGCCATCTCAGTCCGTCAACCCATGGCTTTTGGGTTTATTCCGTGACCTGCCAGCGCGTCTTACACACTTCACGTGGCCTCAAAGTGCACCTAGCCTGGCACAAGCGCCGCTGAACGGCGGTTGTCTTTATGAATTCGCGAGTGGTTAGCGCGCTACGCACGCAGCTACCAAGCTACCGGAGTTCGATTCCTGCTCACGGCCAACACCAGTAACGATTATTTGAACCGGTCTTCTGCTGGCCTTAATAGGTGCTCGCTAACAACACTTGCTCCAACAGTCTATGACGGCTATACGGGGGATCTTTGTTTGCGAGCTTGCACATGTCTGTATGTCCCTGAGTGTGTCTGTGGGTATGCCCGTCTGTGCAGTACCGTATCTCTGCAAGTATGCCCGTTAAGTCCGTACATGTCCTATGTCAGTGTCTCTTGTGAGCATATCTGTACGTATGCGTGTGTCTGTCTGCGTCTGTATGTTTTCCCTTCTGTTTCCGCGTCGATCATGAGCGGAGTATGACCATACTTCACCACGCTGGCAGCGGCTTCTAGCTGACCATCAAACTAAGACGGCCACCGCATCGCTCGCTTTCAGATGCACTTCTGCGGCCGTCTGGAACGCTCTTTTGGTATTAGGAAGTCACTTGCAGCTATGCACTTTTCAATCTAGATGTAAAACTAATTTCTTTACAACTACATTTCGTGTTCAGTGTGTTGTCCTTCCCCCCCCCGTACCTCCTATTAGCACGGTTGGCTACGTAAGGTGTAGAAGAAGTTTAGAGTACATTCGCTGGATCCGGCGTGGACAAATGCCACCATCAAGCAGTGGATTGACGAACGGCTTGTTTAAAGTATTTACGTGCGAGGAGCGGTGGTGCAGCGGTTCGGGAACTGCGTGACGAACCCAGCGGTTTTGAGGTCCATTTCTCGCTCACGGCCAACATCGGTTGCTTCTTTACCACTCTTTGTCGTTTCACGTTGTCAGTCTGATCCACGTGGTGTATCGCTGGCAACAATGCGCCGACTGAACTCTCTTCTTCAGACACATCGATTAGCCTGCTAATGTTCAGACTCAAATCCACGCCCAAATCGATACCGGCCGCCGTGGAAAAAAAAAGCTTTTGTAGCTCATCGGATTTTTCCAGTATAAAACTATTTTTGATTCGTGAACATCTGCCCAAGGTATGCAAATACCCCCCCCCCCCCCCCCGCCGTATAGCATTTAACAGACAGTTGTGTCAAGTGCTGTTCGCGAGTAGCAGCGATGAAGGCCGGCGTGGCACACGAGGGGGTGGTAGGTGGCCAGCACCACGCGAACTCACACTCACCTTTGTTTCACATCGCTGTCTCTCCAGCACTCTCTCTCTCTCTCTCTCCTTTGCTCCGTACATTTGGACGTGACTGTCGTTTTGCTAATATTTATTTTGAGGCCAACTTTGCGGCCTTCGTTTTGTTCAGCTATTCAATAATTTACTTACGAAACCCACTTTCATATATTGCTATGTCATTAACAAACTGCGATTGCGCATGCGTCTATTTTGCCCATGACATGTGCTCAACAATTAGAGTATTTTTAAAGAAAACATTGCATCGAGCCGTCTTCGCCATCACCCGCATTTGAATGCATGTCCCTTCTGACATGGGAGGATTAGGGCTCAGCACTGCACTGGCACCACGAAGGGTCCTGGGTGCAAATCTGGGCTCCATCCGCTCGTGTTAAAGTCGGGTTCTCAAGTGTAGCGACTTCATGATCTCAACCTGGTCACCAATGACGTGGGCGCTGTTCTGGCGAGATGTTAACTACCTCGCCTGGTATTCAGGAGGTTGTGGGTTCGATCCTGACCCCAACGTCTGTATATTTGCACGTTCTCCCCATGGTCACGTGGATTTTTCTCCGGGTCCTGCGTTTTTTTCCCCTCCGCGTTTAGCATCAACGTACGTTTAGAGTATTTGGCTGCGATACATTTCCACATGATGAACCACTTCGTTGAGCTATCATTTGTGACCATCTCGCTTCTGAAAAAGAGCTCAGTGGGCCTTACCTGGTCAAATAAAAAGGTTACAGTTGAGTTTAGACTTACATTGAGAACCACGGACTGACAGAGACCCATAGACCTGCATAGACTGGTTTGGGATTAAACCGGGTTCTCAAGGGCAGCCAGTTGATGGTCTCAACCTGGTCACGAATAACCGCACATCCAAAAAAACCCCATCGCGTTAAATTTGCTTTGTGACTTATTCTGGCTGATGGATAACATGTTCCATAACATGTTGGATTCATTGCCACGCGACGAACTCCCTTTGCCGGGGTGGGGGGTGGGGGCACATAAACACGTGATCGGAATGTGGATAACGTTCCCATTGAAGTGACTCCAAAAGTAGTTCTGTGGTGTTGTCCTCCTGGGCTGTTTCCTGGCACAAAGTGACGTGGAAACGAAGTCGATATCAACACAATATTCGCATGAATTGCGGGTGGCAATGCTAAAAACGACATTATTTTCACGTGTTTCGCGTTATTCCAAAGGTTCTGCTCGGCATCATGACACGAGCCATATTCTTCATCAGAAAATGTCACAAGTGGGCAGTGCATAACCCCATGTTAGAGAATGGCACGCAGAATGGGATATCACTGAACTAATTCTGAGATGCTTTCAAGTGACCTCTGATCTACACTTTCTGCGATGCACTTTCCCACGACACCCGTTTATGAAGACGCTGCTCCTTGCATGGCAGTCAACCCGATTTTTTTGTCTGATCTAAAAAAAAAATGCTCAAGTGGAAAAACATTTTTTTTCAATTCATTATTTTTTTGTTTCAGTCGTTGGTGACCAGACCACAACCAGTCCCGTTACCGGGAACCACGTGTCACCTATACCCAGAATTCCAATGCTCTGACCCCTAAACCACGGAGCTATGTACTTCTAGATTGAAAACTCATTTCTCTAGAACCGCTTTTTGTGCTTAAGTTGGTTGTCCTTCCCCGCACCTCGACGGTTGGCTACGTACGGTGCGAAAGAAGTTCAACATACGTACACACAGACACGTACAGCCGGCTCCCACGGAACACCCCTCGTTAATGCGTTGTCGCGGTCGCCCTGATCATGACAAATCGTAGGTGCTGCGGAAGTGGTTTTGAATCGACGAGAGGCAACCAGCTTCTTGAGTGCCAAGACGTCGGCTCAGCAGGGGCAGCAGTGGCAACAGGGGCAGCAGCAGCATCACCGGAACCGGCGTGCCAAACCGATACGCGAGATCCTGGAGGAGATCAGGCCTGGCTCCCTGGAGCGCGAGTGTGTCGAGGAGACGTGCACCATGGAGGAAGTGCACGAGATCACGGGCGACACACGCAAGACGGTGAGGAGGACGCGTGGCTGTGGGTGGGCGAGAGGGGCTGGTCTGGGAGGGTTTCCAAATGGGAACTTTTTTATCGTCATCCTCGCAGCAGCAGTAGCAGCAGCGGATTTTGGCTGGGCCATCGAACAAAGGCGATCACCGCATCGCGCGCTTTCGGATGCGCTTATGCGGCCGTGTGGAACGCTCTGCCTTTCAGTGTTATGAAGCCACTGGTGCTATGCACCTTTAAATCATCTAGATTGAAACCCCATTTCTTTATAACAGTTTTTTTTGTGTTTAGTTGGTTGTCCTTCCCCCACACCTCCGATGAGCATGGTTAGCTATGTACGGTGCGAAAGAAGTTCAGCATACATACCTACATCAATACGGTTATACGGTTTGCATATTTGTTAAAATAAAAAATAATTCAAGCCAATGTTAAATGCTACCAACAGTTTAATTCTGGATCAAATTTGGTAGGGAAAGTATTGTAGATGTAATAATTATGAAGAAAAGGTTGTGATGAGTGGGAAACATGCAAAGGGGTTAGCAACTTGTAGGAAAGCGTTGTAGATGTCATCAGAAAGACGAGCACGCTGCAGGCAAACAAACGTACAGCTGCAAATGCAGGCGGGTGTTTTCCCAATGTTCGGTTTTTATCTCGCTCGCCCCCCCTCTGCTGGCTGGGATGCGAGGTGGGTGGCTGTACTAGGATCACCGCGTTTGTTTGCACACAGAGGAGCACGGGGTTTTAGTTATCTGTAGCAAACATGGTGCACGTCCTTGTGTGTACAGTGCGTGTTTATGCACGTGTACACGTGTGTGTGTCATTGCGTATGCGAAACGTGGACCCCCCCCCCCCTAATGGAGCATCTTCGACGGTTAGAAATATTTAGGCTGGACTGCCTACGATCCATCCTGGGTTTAACCAGGCTGGATTGTGTGAGGAGCTCACAAATCCTTGAAAGATCTGGACAAAGTCCCATTGGTGAGCTCCTCCGGCAGGCAAGGCTGCGTTGGCTGGGTCATGTAGCCCGCATGCCCAGCCACCGCATGCCTAAACAGCTTTTGTTCGGCCGGATTTACAGATTCTGAAGTCGTTTGGTGGGTGGTTGAAGAGCCGGGCAGACGCGAGGTCCCGCACCTCCGATCAGCACCGTAGGCCACGTACGGTGAGAAAGAGGTTCAACGTACGTACGTAAGCTGGTGGACGAACCCAAGCGCCAAGTTGGTGACATTGGGGTAGTGGGCGTCCTGGCAGCAGATGTCCTGAGATGGTTGCGTAGCTGCGCGAAATCATTCTAAACGCTAGGGCATGGAATGGCCTCGCCATTCTGGCAAATTGCCCGATGATGCTGGATGTAATTACCAGCGAAACGTCGTACGACTCAAAAATTGTAAATGTTGTGGATTCACTCTTCAACACACCGGTGGGCTAAAGTAGTGAACTATTTGTCTTTTGTCAACGTGACACATTTTTTTACTGATTGGCCGTGTCGGGTGGTGGAGGGTTACGACACATTTATAAATAACGCGATCTAACCCAAAAACCTTCATTATGAATAATATTGGTCGCGAAAGCCTCCTCCGTGTTAAATAGCCAAGCAAGTTACATTTGGCTTGGTCATTGTGGCCTAATCCAAAACATCTATCATGAATTTGTAATATCAGCTTCGGTAACCCACATGCTACATTAGCAACACATTTAACTGTACTGCCTCTTACAGGCACAACTTCCATACCCTGTTGTTATTAATCTACGAATTTGTTTCCTCAATATGCTCTGCTTCATCACTTTCCTAATCATATGTCTGTTTACTTTCAGATTGAATTTTGGAACAAATCTGGTGAGTTATGGTATTGGCAAAACAAATGTGTGCTATGGGTTCGTAGCTGAAGGAGGTCCTAATGGCCATGGCAGAGCCCTTACTGCCGAGATCCTGCTTTTGAATCCGTGTCGCATCCTCCTGCGATTCAACTGGGTCACAAGGTGTCGAGTGTTGACGGTCTCATCCAGGTCACCAACGACCGCACAACAAAGTCGAAGCGTCGCGTTTCATAGTTCTCTCGCTTCGGCTAATTCCGGCTCTTACGACTAAACAACGTTAGTTTTTGATTTACTCGCAACACTCTCTGACAGGTAAAGTCACGTAGAACGAAAATAATAAAATAATAAAACTAAAACATAATAAAATACAATACAATTCTAAAACATAATAAAATACAATGCAATTTTCACGACGTTTCGGCCATGAATGACGCTGTCTTTCCGACAGCCCTGTTCTTCACCTGAGGACGGCTGCTTGCGTTGTGGCCGAAACGTCGTGAGAATTGTATTTTATTATGTTTAAGTTTTATTATTTTATTATTTCCCTTCTACGTCACTTTACCGAAAGAACCAAGAAGATGAATCCCTGCAGTCACGAAAGCTTTAAATAGAAACTCTCTGACAGGTCACGCAGAAGGTTTGCCCACCCCCCTCCTAGAGGCCTATTGACGAAAACTCATCAAAAGTTAGTTCTGTGACGTCATCTCCTGGGGCCATTCTCCGACACGAGGGCTGCCATGCTGCTTGTTGTCGAAGTCGTTCCACATGAAACTCAAATAGTCTCCGTGCTCGCAGAAGCGCTCAGCAGTGAAAATTCCACATTCCCATGGCGGAGGTGGATGTCCACAACGATCACCCCCTGGTGACTTCGCACAAATTTGCGTCACACTTTCTTCCCCAGAGGAATGATGGGCCGAGTGAATCCCCAAGCAGGAGTTGAACTCCCCAAACCTTCTGTTTGTGAGCCACTCGCTCTACGGCTGAGTCACCTGGCAGGACATTCAATTATTATTGTTGTTGTTGTATTGTAATAGGTCGTAACATTTTGGTCGTATCAAGTACTCTGACCACAATAACACTGGGGGGGAGGCGGGGTGGCAGATAAGGAGAAGTCATGAATCCAGACGGCATTGACAACACCGTAACCGATGCCCAAGTGAGATGTTGTTGACTGTGGCAAGAACACCCAAATCCAAATGGTGAGATGGTAAGAGTGGTCCTTGGGGAATGGGTCAACTATAACAGCAGATGACCCTTGAAGGTTGGTTGGCAGCTCTCCAACAGCAGTGGGCTCGGGCAGCAGAAAGCAGGCAAGAAGCAACGGCGAGTTTGTGGTGGCGGTGGCTTTAACGGCATTGGTCGCAGTGATGACTTTGAAGTCTTCACTTTGACCTCCATCATCCCATTATCTCCCACAGACGGAGATCAGTGCGCATCGAGCCCCTGTCAGAACAATGCCACCTGCCACGATCGGAAGGGCCTATACATCTGCACGTGCGACGAAGGATGGGAGGGCATCAACTGTGAGCTGGGTGAGAATTCGTCTCCGCTGGGAGGAATACAAAAAATTAACGAACGTTCCCATTTGGCCGAGACAGTCCCAGTGGTTTCAGAAAGCCTGTCCCGGTGAGCTGCCCGGAAACTTTTCTACTCTGGCCTCAAGGCAGGTGGTGGTGGTGATTCGACTGTGTCACAGCTGACGGATCTGACAGAAGGAAGGAAGCGACGGTGAGATTTGGTGCATTAATGGCCCTGATGACCTCTCAGTAGAGGTGGTCCGAGATATTTTAAGGAGAGGTGGGGGGGGGGGGGGGGGTGACATGGCGATCCCAGAAACTTTTAAAATAGGCCCTTAGTTAAAACAAACAGATTTGTTTTCTGATCGACATCAATAAAATACAACTTTTCTGGGTCTCAAAGTGGCCACCATCAGCCCCATCGCTCGTCATCTTGGCTCATCAACCGCCTTTCGGAATCTCGAGTTTCGACCTTGCCTGTGACCTCCTGACCCCTGGGCCTTCACCGTCCGCAGGCAGACGCACGTGCGCCGAAGACAACGGGGGTTGCGACCACTTCTGTCTCCCTGCGGAGGACAAGGGCAGCCGCAAGTGCGAGTGCGCCGCCGGCTACACGCTGGCGCCCGACGGCATGGCCTGCAACCAGTCCGGTACGAAGCAGCCTACCGCGGCGGCACCGGCAGTCCGCAATGAGATGTAGCCGCGACATCGTCGTGGCGGTGGTAGGAGCCATGGCCAGCCACGGTTAGGGAGCAAAAGGGGAACTTTTTCCCTGGGCCTCGCACAATAGAGGGCCCACAACTGGCCTCTATCCCTGTTGCATTGTCCTGTACAAGAGGTGATTTCATCACTTCCTCTCAGGCACCTCGACTCCTTTGGCAGCCACTTGGTTGTTAGTCTCATCGTGCAGTGGATATGTTTTCAACTTGCGTTTGTTCTCTACGTCCGTCCCTTAGTGTCATTTCAAGTTTACACCTCGCCATGCATATTACATAAAACATAGACATACGAAGCATGCCTGCGACCACATCGACCGATGGGTTTTGTTTGGGTTGTGCCGCGTATTGATATTCAGTTCCCGAAGCTCCCAGTTTCACCGAAACTTGGGATATATTACCAGACAAGACGCGGGGTACAAACCAGCCAATTGGGATTACACGCAGTAGCAATCATCGCCCCCCTACTGGCAGACCACTTGCAGGCCAGGTGCCGAGTCACTTTGTTCCCACAGGCGCGGCTGCCGCTGGGGGTGCCCTTTCAAATGTGTTGAGTACGAGACGTGACGCAAGTCGCTTATCAAGCGCTCCGAGATGCCCCCGGCGTAAAAGGAGGGCGCTCTTATCAAGAAACAAATCGCGGTTATCGCCAGGGGCAGTTTCTTCATTAGGGCGATTGGGCGACGCACCACCAATGTCATTCAACCACAGAGTCACGCTAGCCGTCACTGTGCCTCTGGATATAGTCCAATCAGCGTCATGCTACGTTCTGTGGAGTACCGCCTCTTTTTGGGCGATTTCCCTCCAGCTGAGAATCGCCCCGAGTGGTCCCATAGACTTACATTCAAAGATGATTTTTTTCGAACGGGGGCGCTGCAATGCATTCTCTGGCTTCCGGGAGGGCTCGCCCTAACGTGCTTACGTCATCATACGTGCTTACGTCATCATACGTAAGCACGTTTCATCCAACAATATAATTTGTCGCCACCTAGTGGAATCTTTAATAAAAGAAACTTGAGTGGTTTGTTTTAATAGTGAGTATAGAAACAAACAAGATGTATTGTAAGAGTCACTTTATTTTTCATTAATATTAAAGAAGTGAAGTTGCCTTTACATGCTTAAGCTGTTCATTTATCCATTGCATGGGTGGACCTTATCCTTATCAATCATCCAGACATTTGCCCCCCCCTGAGAGATTTTGCAGGAGCCGCCACTGGTTATCGCTACAACCTGTAAGAGCCGTGCAGAACAAAGCAGCAGCAACAAAACCTACGCGGGAGCAATCGACGAGTCACGCCACGTGTCTGTCGCCCACTCTGTCCCGCCAGTGGACATCCCGTGCGGGAAGATCCAGGTGCGTTCTCCCTCTCCCGTCATCTCGCCCTCGGAGGAGGCGTCGATGACGGAGCAGGCCAACCACACGACGGTCGCGGAGCCCGAGAGGGGCCCGTTCCTCACTCCGCGCATCACGGGAGGACAGATCTGCACCAAGGGCCACTGCCCCTGGCAGGTGACAGACGTCGCTGGCGAGAGAGAGAGACAACGAGTGGGGGTTGCTGGTTTTTCCTGCCTTGACCTCGGCTCACGATGACAGGGGGCAAAGGGGCGGAGGCTACCTGCGTGGTGGGCGGGGTTTAAGTAGCGTGGGCGGAGCCTATGAGCAGTAGGCAGAGGGAGGGGGGCAATGTCAGAGTGAGGGGGGGGGCACTGGTGGGGGTTGTGCGTGGGGCTAGTGGTTGAGTAGGCGTGGCTACTTTAAAGTGGGTGGGGCTGATGGAGGGGGGGGACCACCAATCAGTGGTGGGCGGGGTTTAAGTAGCGTGGGCGGAGCCTATGAGCAGTAGGCAGGGGAAAGGCAATGTCAGAATGAGGGGGGCCATTGTCAGAGTGAGGGGGGGGGGGCACTAGGGGGGGGGGGGTGTGCGTGGGGCTAGTGGTTGAGTAGGCGTGGACCACCAGTCAGCCAGCAATGCGTCCCTGTTGAACTCGCCGGGAAGAAATCCGGTCGACTTTTTTTGACGACTGTTATTCTCACCCGATTGTTTGTGCTGCAGGTGTTGCTTATCAAAGGCACCAACAAGGCTTACTGTGGGGGCACCCTGATCCACCAGCAATGGGTGCTCACAGCTGCGCATTGCGTCTCCGTTCAAGAAAAGTACCCCACGTTTGTCCGACTGGGTAAGGACAATTATTATTTTACACAGGGCACGGAGGCTTTGCACGCGCGTCAGTACTGTTATATTTATCAAGCCTTTTCTTGGTTCTTTCCCTTCTACGTGACTTTACCGAAAGAACCAATAATATGAATCCCTGCAGTCAAGAAAGCTTTAAATCGAAATTTATTAAGCCTGTTTACCCAGGACAGCCAAATGTATCGTGTTCTTGTATAATTTTTTTGTCGTAACTCTCCGACCTGCCCCGACTGGACATCTGTGAAAACAGAGCTTTGTGGCTCATCGGATTCCTCCTCCACTATAAATATTGTGATTCTCAAATGTTTGCAGCAGGGAGCGATGTTGCTGCTGTGTGTAACCACATTGAGGAATTTGCAGTTAATTTTCCAGCACTGGGATGTTTGTCCAGGAGCAGGTACGATACAAGTCTCGAAGCAGTGCTCATATCCGAATTACAGCCCTGAGCCAGTGGTGAAGAATCCCTCATTCCTATGGCAGGGTCGAGTCCATCTATAGAGGGCAATCACTGTCCACTCCCTCCCCAAAATGTTATCAAACCGTTGGGAGAGATGACTGAGCCGAGTCAACCCCCCGCCAGGATTTTAACTCGCGACCTTCAGATCGCGCGCGGAGAGAGAGAGACCGCTCGCTCAACCACGGGGGGCCCCCCCACCCCCCGTGCATTTTGTTGTTGTTGTTGTTGTTGTTGTGCGACACCAGGCGACCACTACCGCAACAAGCCAGAGCCCGAGGAGCGCACCGTGGCCGTGGCCGAGATAATCGCTCACCCGCACTTCAACCTGCGCACCTTCTACAACGACATCGCCCTGCTGCGGCTGCGACATGCCGCGGGGCTCAGCCCCTACATCGTGCCCGCCTGCCTGCCCGACCCGCGCGCGGCCGAGAGGAGCCTCTTGCTACCCGGAGTCCGCGCGGTGGTACCAGTCCGCGGGGGGGAGAGGGGGGCAGCTTGGGGAACTTCGATCCCGCAGGATGACTTTGTCGCTTGCGGTTCTGTTTGGTGTAGAACTTTGTGTGTTTATGCACCTTTGTAATAGTCACCCTGGAACTATTTAGATGCTTTTGTAACTTGATTTTACTATCGATGTTTGTTTTTGTTATTTAGTCTACCTTTTGAAATTGGAAGTGTTTATCGATTACTCTTTTCCATATCTCCGCAAAAGCGCGGTTATTTTTTCTCTAACTTCTAATTGGTTATTTTCACTCGGATTTATATTTGCATCATTCTTGTACGTGCTCTGATGTTATCGCTTTGTTAGTGTAAATGTTGGTGGTGGTGGTGATTATATTAGTGATGGCAGTGTTGGTAAAGATGACGGTAATGAGGGTTATTTATCAGTGATTGCCAGATAATCTCATTATGAATCATCCGAGACAGACAGACGCGCAGCCTCAGGGCCTGACGCCACGACGTCAGCTTTGTTGGCTCAGCAATTGCGATCACTCTTGACAAGTCCACCACGTCGCATGTCCCTCCACCCCCACTCACTTACAGGTCAGTGGGTGGGGACGAACCCTGGAGCAACCAGGGCTCAGTGGCTCCGGCAGGCAGTCGATTGGCAACGAAGAGCAAGAGGTCTTGGTCGAACCTGCCCTCCCCGAGGTCTCGGGCCACTCGTGCGTGGAAAGCCAAGGAGGACACCAAGTCAACCCCGAAGAAGTCGTTCCGTGTGATCCCCCAGCCGCAGGAAACGACAAAAACAATGCCACTTCAGCTGGTTTCAGCGAAGAGGATTTGGCCAGACCCGATGGTCGTTCTGCAAACCCGAAAATTAGAGGTCAAAGGTAAGCAGAGCTGAGGGTTAATGCGTCACAAGTAATAACGCATTCATGTAATCGGTTGACTGCAATGGGGCACCAGTAAATCCCGTGTGGTTACTTTGTGGGTTTTTGTTGCTTGGTTTTTGCTTGGTCCTCCAAATGAAGCCACCTGTGACCACCGTTCTCCTTCTCCCCAAACAGCAGGCCTCCGGTTAGGGCGCCTCCCATCAAACCGTGGAGTCCCAAACCAGCGTCGCAAAAGCCCAACAAACCCAGCAGCAGCGGTAGCGGCGGCAGCGGCAGCAGCAGCAGCAGCAGCGTCATCGCTGCATCCGTTCTGGGCCAGAGTGACATGTCCCCCGTGCTCCGATTCGCCCGCGTCTCGCTCGTGTCGCACGAGACGTGCATCAACACCTCCCGCTTCGCCGTCACGCGCGACATGCTGTGCGCTGGGCCGGGAGCGCCGGCGGGGTCCAGCGGGGGCGCCCCACAAGCGGACGCTTGCGACGGGGACAGCGGGGGCCCGCTGGTGGCCCCGCTGGTGGCACGGGGACGTGACCGTACGTGGTTCGTGATCGGCCTCGTGAGCTGGGGCGAGGGGTGCGCGTTGCCGGGCAAGTACGGCATTTACACGCGCGTCAGCCGCTACGTGTTGTGGATCGAGAGCAGCATCAGGGCAGCGGAGGCGGGACGCGTCGGTGGCAGTCGAGGAGCGTGACGATGAGAAGGGAAGGAGAGAGTGGACAGGCAGCGGGCTTTGGATGAGAGGTTAGGGGCAGCTTCTGGGTAGGCCGAATTTTAGGAAGATGAGACCCAAAAGCCAAACGGCTCTTCTCTGTGAACTACACACTAATAATGTGACATTTTTCTCCCCACGCGATTTGATGAGTTTGTCACGACTCTGGGTGCTGATTCGATTCGAGGATTTCTTCTGGAGATGGCTTCGAGTGACTCAGAGGTGAGAGCACTGAGCTAGCATCACTGAGATCCTGGGTATGAATCTGGGTTTCTGCTGCCCATGATTAAACCGTGTTCTCAAGTCTACAGACGTTATTATCTCAGTCTGATCACATACAAAAACATATTTAGTCTGCAATTCACTTAGCTAAATTCCACCTTTGAGAATCCAAATGATAGGTTAGACTTCCACGCGACAATCTCATAGCAGTGTGGAAAAGTGCGGCCAGGACTGTGTCAAAAAGATAAGAGCCGTTTGATTTCGGGTTGTATCTTTCTTGATGCGCCAAGGGGTAGGATTAGGGATAGACTTAAAGAGGAAAATTGGTTTTGGGGTCTGGTTGTGTGTGGTTTGGTTACGGATAAAGCACGCTCGCAATTACATTGAGAGACGGGGAGAGGAGCGCATGTGACTGGGATTCACAGCATTCAGCAGGGATCTATCCGAAGGGGTCGATCGAATTTCGAGACATCTTACAGACCGTAAGGAAACTGAGCCTGGGCCAGGCACTGACTGGATGGGATGACGGCCGATGGACAAAGGTGGCGATGGAATAACAGCCAAAGCAGGGAGGGATTCCCGAGAGGATGACCACGGTGGTGGAGATGGGGCGATGAAATCAGTTCTTGCGCAGGAGTGAGATTGGTTGTGGTATTGCAGGGCCTTGAATGTTAAATATATCGTGGCCTTCATCCAGCAGTGGATATACCAGGCTCGTGATGATGATGATGATGGTTTTTGGGAAGACCTGTATGCTGTTGGCTAGTGTGGCTATGATACAACTCATCGAAATGGATTCTGAGTTATGAAATAAAAAGTAAAGTGTATTTACAACCTACATACAGGGCCTTGGAAATTGTGTTCCACATTGGAGACTTCACCCACAACAACACGTGAGTTACACTGTAGATTCTCACACAACACGTGAGTTACACTGTAGATTCTCACAGAACAACACGTGTGTTACACTGTAGATTCTCACACAACAACACGTGAGTTACACTGTAGATTCTCACACAACAACACGTGTGTTACACTGTAGATTCTCACACAACAACACGTGAGTTACACTGTAGATTCTCACACAACAACACGTGTGTTACACTGTAGATTCTCACACAACAACACGTGAGTTACACTGTAGATTCTCACACAACAACACGTGTGTTACACTGTAGATTCTCACACAACAACACGTGTGTTACACTGTAGATTCTCACACAACAACACGTGTGTTACACTGTAGATTCTCACACAACAACACGTGTGTTACACTGTAGATTCTCACACAACAACACGTGTGTTACACTGTAGATTCTCACACAACAACACGTGAGTTACACTGTAGATTCTCACACAACAACACGTGTGTTACACTGTAGATTCTCACACAACAACACGTGTGTTACACTGTAGATTCTCACACAACAACACGTGAGTTACACTGTAGATTCTCACACAACAACACGTGTGTTACATTTGTAAAGGAGAGCCGACACAAGGTTGCAGGGGGTTCGTCTTTTAATCCTTTTCTCCCATCCACACCTGTCCCCAGCCGTCCCAATCTCGTTCCCACCAACGAAACCCTCTTCCCGCCCGTTCTCCCCTTACATCTCCTAGCTTACCCCTCCCCCTTCTCCTGTCACAGTCCCACTAACCCTCCTATTGGTGGGAATCCTTCCCCTGACACCCCTACACATTGTAGCTCCACACACAACACGTGTGTTCCACTGTATCTTCACACACAACAACACGTGTGTCACACTAGCTCCACACACCAACACGTGTGTTACACTGTATCTTCTCACTTATCACTGCCTTAAACATAAGCACCACCAGTATTGGTCCCCCAGGCGGACTCAAAGCTCACACAGAGAATACTTATCAGTGCCCTACCTTCTTGGTTCTTTCGGTAAAGTCGAGTAGAATGGAAATAATAAAATAATAAAAATAAAACATAATAAAATAACGTTGAGTTTTATAAGGGCACCACGGGGTGACCAGCCCCTCCCCACCCTCCTCACCCAGCCCCTCCCCACCCAGCCCCTCCCCACCCAGCCCCTCCCCACCCAGCCCCTCCCCACCCTCCTCACCCAGCCCCTCCCCACCCAGCCCCTCCCCACCCTCCTCACCCAGCCCCTCCCCACCCTCCCCTCCCCACCCTCCTCACCCAGCCCCTCCCCACCCTCCCCTCCCCACCCAGCCCCTCCCCACCCTCCTCACCCAGCCCCTCCCCACCCTCCCCTCCCCACCCAGCCCCTCCCCACCCTCCTCACCCAGCCCCTCCCCACCCTCCCCTCCCCACCCAGCCCCTCCCCACCCTCCTCACCCAGCCCCTCCCCACCCTCCCCTCCCCACCCAGCCCCTCCCCACCCTCCTCACCCAGCCCCTCCCCACCCCTCCCCTCTTCACCCAGCGTGACCCCTCCGAATTTTTGATGCACGACGGACGGACGGACACAATAATCCCCTGTGGGCTGGTGTAACCAGGAGATTCCTACCAGTATAATTTTACGTGATTTTTAACCACACAAAGGATTAAACAACACGCGCAAGCAAACGATGCATCATAAAAACACACAGCTCAATGGAGCACACTTATATAGCCAAACTTATAAATATAAACCTATACAACAAAAACTTTTAAATACAGCCCCAATAGCGCAAAATGATATAGTGTAGTGTGAACAGCTGAACTTAAGGGCAGATTCCATCTCCACTTCACTCATCCTCAAAAAATAAAACAATCTCTTCTAATAAAACAATCTAATCTAGTCTTACAAACTCTTTATTTTGTTTGAGAATGTATTGCAGGATTTAACACGGCGAGAACCATCCGAAAGTTAAATTATGAAACAAAAAACTACAAATATCTCTACTAAATTACACATTTTATCTTGAACTTCTTTCGCACCGTACGTAGCCAACCGAAGGTTTCTGAATGTTTAGTGGCACAGTGACCTGAATTATAAGAAATAATTTTGTTAATCAAATACTTCAGGATACCCGCATGTAAATATATTGGAAATAAATAACAAAAGTTTAAAAATATTGCAGTAATAATCACAATTCACACGGGAAATAACTACGTTGATATAAACATGAACTAACACAAGAACGATTTCCATACTCACCACGTCACACCAATAGTATCCCCTTCAAACTACAGATTGTAGTGCAGGAGAGAGACACGTTGACCTAATGACTGTTAGCGGAATAAATAAAAACTAATTGTAATAATTTAGATTAAAAAAGAAATAGGAATCGACCGAGGCGGGTCACGAATCGCCGCCGTTTCGATTCCGAATCGGGAATCGATTTGTCTGCGATCGACTCCCCTCGCCCTACTCGGTGCCACGTGACCTGCGCGCGCGGGCAAAGCGCGGAGGGAGTTGTGACGTCACGGGAGGAGGAGCTTCGACGTCACGGAGCGCCGGTGATGTCATAATACCTTCTGTAGTCGAACCACGTGTCGAACCACGTGCTCAACAGGTGCCATGGGCCCAGGCGACAAACTCGAGGGCTCGAATTTCTGACACTTGCGCTCAGCACCAGCTCCAGGCTCTTGGTCCAGGCTCTTGGCCCAGGCTCCAGGCTCTTGGTCCAGGCTCTTGGCCCAGGCTCCAGGCTGTAGATTCTGGCTCCAGGATGTCACCTCAACTACAACTTCTAGTTTCAGTATCCAGGCTGAAGTTTTGAGCACCAGGCTGCATGCTCGAGTGTTTCGTAGCTGCTCCCCGCCATGGAGGTTCAAGGACTGCTGCTGCTGCTGCTACTCGCAGGGATTCAGTCTTCGGCTGCACAGCCCAGCAGAGACGTCAATGCGCCTGAAGGTAAGAGCTCCATCAGGGTTCCACAGGGATTCACAGCATTCAGCAGGGCTCAAGATCGATGCGCCAGATATCCAAAGGGGTCCATCACATTTCCACATAAATCTATCTACCAGGGCTCTTAACAAGGATCCACTGGAATGACAAGAGACATTTTTTTCGAATTCAGGGGCCATCCATAAATGACGTCACGCACCTAGGGGATGGGGAGGGGGGTCAGACATTTGTGACGATGTGTGACGAGGGGGGGGGGGGGAGTTGAGAAATGTGACGTCACATCAAAATGCGCAACTTTAAATAAATATAGACAACACGTTCTACTTAATTAAATAGACTTTTTAATAAATGTTTTCTCCTACAACATCAGAGAGCAGCGCCACATTAAATATGCACGACAATGACAATAGTTTAAAGCGATTTGAAGCATGTTTTATTTTGGGGGGGGGGGGGGGCAGAGCTGTGACGTCATATTTGAGGGGGGGGTCTGACTTTGACGCCGTGTGACTAGGGGGGGGTCAATAATCGTCCAAAATCGCGTGACGTCATTTATGGACGGCCCCTCAGTAAAAAAAAAACTCACTAATTCAAGAGACACAATGCATGTGAATACGAGACGGCCCTTAATTAATATCGTCACGAAGCAGTCGCTAACAAGAGCTACATGCAGCTCCGCAGGTTTCCCGACCCCTGAACTCGGGAGTCACGTGTGTGCTGTGTGTGCGTTGAACTTCTTTCGCACCGTACGTGTTGGCGGATGTAGTAGTTGTGCTGTGGAAGCGGTGATGGCAGGAACGTGAACTATTTGTGAGGTGGAACTTGGTGGTTGGGTTGTGGTGATGGGGATGGTGTCGATGAGATGATAGCAGAGTCAGGAGTGGTTGTATTGATAATGGCCTTTGGTGGTTGTGATTATGGTTGTTGAATTGTTTGTAACGAGGTGTTGCAGGTGTCAATTTTGGAGTTGTTTATGATATTAGTTGAGGTGTTGGTGGTGTTTATCGGTACTGATGGTTGTATCCGTGACATTGTGGTTGTAGTTGTGATGCGTTGGTGGTCTTTGTTGGTGGTGCTGGTATCAATGTTAAGCGTTTCTTGATCTAGGATCAGAACCGAAGGTTGGCATGATGGGCTGGATCAAGCTCATGCGCAATGCAAAGAAACCCGCCAGCACGACTGCAACCCCTGTCGCTCACACACCATCGGGTATGAAACGGACCCTGCCCCTCCATAGTCACAAACTCGCACTAACTGTAAAGCCCAACTTCAGCCTGAATTCCAACTCGAATTCTACGCCAATAATTTGCTGGTACTGCATTGGGAGTGGTGTACAAGCACATGTAACAAAAAACACTGAAGACATTCGTCAATACACTGCCAGAAAATAAACATATATTATGCGACGTTTGTGATAATGGCCCTGCCGCAAAACACAGAGGCCAAGGAGATCGACATTTTTCTGATGACGTTTTGAAATAAGCTTATCAAGAGTTAGTTATTAATAGTTAATGAGTAACAAACCTTTGAATAATAAACAAAAATCTATTATTCGCTGTCTTTTGTATTAGAACAATATAAAAATAAATTCTGGCACAATGCATTATGGGTAGAACTGTTTTTGTGAGATCAATGCTTCATCCACTTATTGATAATTCCAAACCATATATCTATTCGTAGCTTTACCCCAAACCTGCCCTAACATTATCACCATCCCTAATCCTTACCATAACCTTTAATTCATAACAAGTTATCCTGTTGATTTGCTGCTGCGAAGAACCCGATTAAAATATTAGTTTTCTTTCATCTGTGTACACAGGCTCCAACATCGCTTGGACTGTCCTCCTGTCTTCCAGCGTGTTCATCATCCTGTTCATCGGTTGTGTGGTGCAGTACCGGCGCTTAGAGCAGTAAGTATGAGTTGAGGGCATATTTATTTACATTTTCTGATCTATGCCAATGATTCAGTGTAAAACATCCTCTTCATGACACTGGATATAGGTTAGAGGTCAACTCCTCCTCCCAAAAGTAACTTTGGGAGAGACACAAACCAAAACAATTGTGATCTGATACCGACACATCTAATACCGACACATATCAGAGCATGTTTGTTTGCATGTTCACCACAAATACGTGTGGTTAATGCGAAAATGATTCCTTGCAAAAGGTTTCTATTTGGTGTTTGAATATCTTAACACGCCTGTTTCATTGGCATAAAGGCTAAAATTTATTGTTTTTTATACTTTTGATACTGGCAAAAAGGTCCCATTTTGTAACTGCACAAGCTGTGTTTGCAGCCCGACAAGCGAAACCTTCAACGTCTGAAGCGTCACCTTGGATTTCTCTCTGTGCTCTGCCAGCAAGTACTCGGAATTGGCCGAGGAAGACGGTGGTGAAGCCGGAGAAAGAGGGGCAAATTCCGACAAAGAGACGGAGGAGACGCCACGCTCTGGGTGCATGGCAGCGCTCACGGCCCTCCTGACGACCTTGGCACAATCCTTCAAGCCTGCCAATCCGAGGAACGGCAGCAACACAGCAGGGGCCGAGGGCAATGACAACCTCAACCAGGACACCATGAACGGCCACAAGAAACCCAAGTCAGGTGTGGAAATAATGTGTTTTGCAGGTCGCCTTCATCATGGCACTACTGCAATCATGAATGGCAGATAATTGAATTTGAATTGTGGAATTGCCTACATTACTAAATCGGGTCAAGGTGTAGGATGACGTTTAACAAATCTCAAGAAATGTTCACATCGAGGCTGGAGCTCAGAGTTATTTTTGTCTAGGATAGCATTTAATGCGAGCCGTTTAATCGATTGATGTCGCAGCCACTATTTGGTACTGCTCAGAGGGCCCCCCCCATGCCACACCGGCGGCCACGGTTTCTTTAAACATGCCGTTCCGTTGCTGGTCTGTGGCTCTTTGCAGAAAAAAAGAAGGCCAAAGTCACCAGCATCTTGGCAAAGAAGAAGACACAGTTGAAGAAGCTGCACAAAAACATGAAGGCAGCGGTGAAGAAGAAAATGTCCAAGTTTAAGAAGAAGTAGTTCGGCCCAGCAGAGAATACGACCTGCCATGACCTCACCCTCCAAACGCATCCATTCTCCAATAACTTAGGCAACGATCCATCAGATGAAGGAGTATGGGAGCGCCGATGTTTGGAGTTCTGCTGGACATGTTTTACACACACAGACGTCTACCTACAAACCCTACTCATATGTACACAAAGATACACGTACACAACACATATGCCAACACGTGCGCACGCATCGCTCACAAACACACTACCCATATGTACATATGGACACACATCACCACAAACTACGGAAAATGTCAAAATAAAAAGTGTACCCTAAATTGTTTTAAGGCTTGTTGGAACATTTCTGTTTAACACTGCATATGGATCACCACATGTTGAAAACATTAATTCGGCGACGCCTTCACACTTGTCACTACCGGTCGTTACTCTTGTACTATTACCGTCATTTCATACGAATAAATGTCTATGGAATGACCCACAGGAAGCAATATCAATGAACTACTGCTGGAGAGTCATTAAATTGGCCTAATCTATCCACACTCGGCGGCGCTGAACTTTTCCGCACACCTGGCCAAAGAGAAACGTTCACCGAATGGCAGTCTGATAAAAAAATATATATTTTGGATCTGTACTTTGGCAGTGTAGTCAAATCCCCAATTTAATGCGACCGTTCTTCGTACAGTCACTTGGCATTCCGTGTTACCCGCTACACTAGAGAACCCCCTGTAACAACGGGCGGATGAAACCTTGAAATCACGGATCTTCCAAGCAACATTCCTAGGGCTTCACAATTCCCAGATGCCTTGGCCCAAGACATTCCCACAATCTTCCAAGCGCTTGTCAATGACGAAAAGCTCCAAAAAGTGTATCCCCACATCCCCGACCACCTTAAGTCAATGACGGATTAAACATTAAAATGTACACAGACCTTCCCGTCTGGTATAGTGGCAATGAGAAGACATACATCATCAAAACAGGGCATTTCCATTTTTATAAAATGTTTAAAAACATGCTAGAAGGACAATCAAGTATCAATATTTATTGAATCATATAAAAGTTTTTTTTTTACAAAGCAAATGCAAAGTACAAGTGCTTACAAATAACAAATTTTCTCTCAAAAATATCAAGTTTTCCTTAAAAAATAATGTACAAATGTTCAGAAACGGCTTTCAACTGTACATACCACAACATATCTCACAACCGCAGTAAGAGGCAGAAAAACAATATTCACTCACAATACATTTTACATTTCAAATTTTTATATATATAATATTGTTTACATTACACAACTTACCAAAACCACCTCTCATGAGTACATTACAGCCAAAAAAAACATGGCTCAGGCACAAACAAAAATTATGGCCAGAAAAAAGAAAATAATGTGTAAAAAATTTGAGCGTGTGTCCGAAAAAAAAATCCATACTCAAATCAAAAACAGCTGAACCTATTTGATGTCACTGGCTGGATCAGCAGTTGAGCAATGGTTGGGGAATATCAAGTTGAGGCCTGGGTCCGTTTTTGGAAGGAGATCGACAGGAACTGCTTCGCCAGATGGTTACCTTTCTAAATCACAACGTATCGGACGACTGAAGGGGGTTCCGAGGGAGAAACCCAGCGACGGTTGCACTGGGAGAACAGAGACAGTGTTTTGTCTGGAGCTAAGTAGGTGGGGAAGTGGCTGTCCAGGGACAAACCTTGGAGAGAAGATTATTTTAAGAAAGAAAAAAGAAAAAACGTGGGCTGCGATGCAGTCAGGAAATGTGCAGGGCTACGCATCGAGAAACATAAACAGTGTTTAACATTCGTGACGGCTGATTGACCAAAGCAGCACTTTTTAATTTGTGCAAAATTTGTGTATTTTTGAATTTCATTTCTATCTTTTTAAAAGGAAATAAATAAGAGGGCACAAAAGACAGCAACACCGAGTGCTGTACCCGGCCCTCAATGTCCTTTACACAGACATGGGGCCCACCACTCCCCTCCTCCACGTTTAATTGCAGGCCCCACCACCAGATTTCCACCGAGACTCCCGGATGCCACCATCTCTTCCAAGCAGTATGGATACGGTCAAAGATTCACCCCGACCCACCCAGCCACAAGCCCTTTCATCTATCATCTTGATCACAGACTGCCACGTCAATTCACTGCCATTTGTGCAGTTCTCCCTGTCCCATTCTGTAGCTCGCCGACAAACCTTTCCCCTCTGCACCCCCTTTGGTTGCAGAGCCTCGTTCCTTGCATGGCGGACGAACCCCTCGGCTCTCCTGGCTTGCGCACCATTCTCTCCGTGCCATGATGACGGGAGGAAGTTAGCAGCAACCTCGAATTTGTTTTTTACTCACTCCTCAGCGCTCCTGCAAAATTTTGCCTCGGCACGCCGGCCCTTCCGCGCTGCGGGTTTTCCTTCGCGCGTCCGGACCAAGCGCCCACTTTGGCGGCACGGCTCCCAGGCGGTCGTATTTCACACGATTCCAAGCTGCTCTCTTTCTCTCCTTCTCAAGAACTCATCTTTTTGAGGACAAAACAAAAGCCGCGTTTGGGAGGAAGGCGGCGCCGTGCCTTCTCCAGGTTCCGGGCCAGTGCATCTGGGGCGCTGCCATCACCTGCTGTTGACGTGGTTTGGCAACGGGCACGTGGGTTTCGGGATGTCAGTCTTGCCCGTCCGTACGCGCTGCATGGCCTCCTCCAGCTGCTGGATGAGCACGCGCTTCTTGAAGCTGCACGGGGCAACGGTGACACCGAGTGAGCATTTGGCGGCATCAGCAGCAGCGGGCGACGCCATGCAATTTCACCCTTTCCCGTTGCGATGGCGTACGTGTGCGTCATCAGTTATTCTTCCGATTCCATTCCGATGATGCAAGTGTACATCGTGAACACAAAACCGGGAGAAAAACTAAAATATCTTTATCGGTACCGAAGCAACCACAAGGCCGTGCGGGAGGACGTGTGGCACAGTTTGGCGCCAGCTATCAGAGTGTGGTCGTGTCACTACAGTTCTCTGTGGGGAGTACAATGTCTTTAAAAACAACGGCGCTACGCCAGTTCAGAAGACCTTATTGGTCACCCCGTGCCCTTATAAATTTCAACATTCAACCTACAAAATCCCATCACAAGGGAGAAACACAAAAAAATAGACAAAAATATTTTTTTGCCCGTATTGAAATGGCTGTACGCCGTATGGAGTTGAAAATGTAATTTCCCTATAAAATAACATGGTGTCAAACCGTATGGGTTGACAGGGATGCAACTCTCGGTCAAAGGGTAGGGGGAGATAAGCACTCACCGGGATGCCTCCCGTATCACGTTCTGAATGAACATCACTTGCAGATCGGTGCTCCCTCTCACCAGCTCCAGGAGGCTGAAGATGTGCTCGTAATCTGGCCACAACCGACAGCACACCACACAAGCCTCCTGGTTTATTTGACCAAAGTGAGTGGGGTCCCGCGGTGGCGATATGTTAACCACCGCGCCTGGTATGGAAGAGGTTGTGGGTTCGATCCTGACCCTGCCGCCTGCATGTTCTCCCCGTGGTCGCGTGGATTTTTCTCCGGGTCCTCCGGTATTTCCCTCCACATTTAGAAACACGCGTTGAGACTATTTGACTGCTATACATTTCCACGCGATAAGCCACTTCGATGAGCTATCATTTGTGGCCAGGTTGCTCCTGAAAAACAGCTATATCACTCAGTGGACCTTACCTGGTAAAAAAAAAAGTTCAGTTAGTAGTTTAGTTTAGAGTCCTTACTGGGCCCTTAAGACAAATTTTTCCAGCAAAATAATTGCCAATTTCCATAAATGAGAGTTTGGCTACCACGTATGAGAACACCTAAATACCCGGAGAAAAGCCACAGACATGTACGAGAGCGGTAAACCTCAAAGCTTAGCAAAATCTATTTTGGGATTCAATTCATGCAACTGCTCTCTTGGTCACCAACAACCACCATTCCACACCAAGTGGCGGTGATGTCACCACGGCGCTTGTGCCAGGCTATGTGCACGTTAAGGCCACGTGAAGTATCGAACGCCCGCTGGCAGGAGGTCACGGGGCTGACCCAGGTTGCCATGGGTCGACTGATTGAGATGACTGCCCGATGCACCACCTGTGCCCCTTACTGTGCCAACTTGATCACCTCACAGCAACACACATGCAATAGCAGGTCACAATTCGTGATGACCTATGCAAATATAAATAGTGATATTCTGATGTAGAACTTCTTTCACGCCGTACGTAGCCACCCATGCTAATCGTGGGTGCTAATCGGAGACACGCGCGTGCCCTTACATAACACGCGACGCTTTTCAACGAAGGTCGAAAGCTTTTCATGTATTAGCACCCTCCCCCTCCTGTCTGTAATTACGGTGGCACCGAGCGGGACCTACTTCGGCCGGGCTTGCGGATCTCCCGCACCACCTTGCCCCAGATCTCGTTGTTGGTCTCCCGCACTTTGGCCGCCTTGATCTCCGTCTTTCCGCCCAAGCCGTCTGTCGCTGTGGCCACGCGGCCTCGCGTCTCTCGCAGGGAGTTTGCGGCGTGGTTCTCGGAGGAGGCAAGGCCCTCATCGCCGCCGCCGCCCTCTTCGTCTTCCTCGTCCTCCTCGTCGGTGGCGAGGCTGGCACCCACGTGGTTTTCCGTTTCGGTGGCGGCGGTGGGAGAAGAGATGGCAGGGGCCGGCAGCAACGGAACCGCTGGCTGGGAGTTGGCGTTGGGCAGGTCGTCGGAGCTGATGTCGACGATTTGATTGTTCAGCTCCGTCCCTGCGAACAGTAAAAGCAGCTCGCAAAAACTCGTACACACATAGCGAGTACATGGATCGCGTAAATACATTCTAACCCGAGCTTGCCGACGAAAGCATTTCATTAGTGGGAGCGAAGCCGACAGGCAGCCGTAAGAGCAAGACATGTTTGCACATTTTAAAAGTCTTCCTTGGTTTGCTTTGTGCTGCCAAGTTTGGGAGACCCTTTGGTCAATATCTTCAGGCTACAATCGGGTGAGTCTGCAATAGGCACGCGACTTGACGCTATATTTAGTAAATATTGGCTCCTCTTTACAAGAGTTATATACAATAAAAAACAATCATTGTAATAAATCATAAACAAACATCAATCTGTCTATGTAAAATTAAGTGTATTTTAATAAGGCCAAGTGGCACCACAAGTTTGGGTAACAAGCAAATACCACAATGACCCCGGGTTCAAATCCATGATTGGGTTCCTAAATTGTGCGAGTCAATGGTCTCAGCCGAGTCATCAATGACCGCACGACAAAAACCACTACGTAACATTTGGGGGTTTCATTACCTAAATTCCAGCTCTGAGAATTCGACATTTTGATTTGATTGACGCGTGAAGGACACACTTTGCAGGGCATATAAAAGGCGTCCCCCCTGGAATGAAGTCTAATATCATTTAATTCAGAAGTAGTTTAATGATATAGCCCTTTCACAGACCGTTCTCCGACAGGGTGGTTGGGGCTCCTGCGAGCTGCAGGGTTCTACCAAATAGATTTTTACTAAATTCACAATGGCTCCCCATGGCCCTTTCCAGTGGAATGTTTTTGGAGCAGCATTTATAAAGCACAATAACTATGGACCAGTTGAGACTTTCGGAGTCTCATCAGGCCCGTTCAACAAATGCTGCCGTGTTGCCAACATTATGATTGGCAAAAGTCATCTACCAACCTCAATGGGTCCACTCAGCACACACATTACAGTAAAACTAAAAACTCATTATGCGTCATCATGGGAGAAATATACAAAAAAAATCTACGTATTATATAAACACTCATTAACTCTTGTGACCTCAAGTCTGATCTGATTAGAAGTTGCCACATCGGTTGCCCACGAGAGGAGCAGCAGAAATAGGATTTATATATTTAGTTAATATTGGCTCATCGTGACAAGAGTTATTAGGGCCTGCCCCTGTGAGTTACAGAAAATAAAATAAACAATCATTGTAATAAATCAGAAATAGGATTTCTGCTGCTCCTCGAAAGAACCAGAGTATAGAAATAGGATTCTTCGAGATTAGGGGAATACTTTTTTTTTACAATAGAAGATGGTGTGAAAAAAATGTTCCGCTGAATATTGGCAGCAACAATTAATTCCCCTGAAATGTCCATGTTTGTCATGGCCTGTTCTAGAACCAAATTACCGAGAATGTGCACAATCCTGTTCGAGCTTAGAAACGAAGCAGGCTTCTGTAGCGGTTACAGGAGGTGGGCAGCCGAGGACACAAACCTCGATTTGTGGACTGTACTTCTATTGCTCCTACGTCAATGCACTCCAACAAACACTGACCAGTGTGGTCAAATAACCCCCGTGATCTGCACCGCGGAGGCAGGCCATCACCCAGCAGCGGAGAGACAAATGGACTGTGTACACGTGTAATGTACAGACATTAATTAGGCCATGATGGTGTACATTGTTGGCCTTGATGCACGTGCGCGTACATTGTACACGCACGCATCGCCACCAGAAGTAAAACTCCGTTTTTAAGAGCGCCATTCACACAAGGCCTCACAGTGCTTTACAACACAATCCCAGTAAAAAACTCTGGCGGAGCGTCTCTCACGGACCGGGGCAAGACGCAAACAAGGCACCCAACTACTGAAAGCTCCATCACCCATTGAACGCAGATTTGTCCTTGGTACCACTCAGGTCTCACGGAGCCAAACATCCAAAGCAGAAGGAGGGGGGAGGACAGAGAGAGCGAGCGAGCGGAGGGGGAAGCAGCCGCGGCCGGGCACACCACCTCGAATGGCCACGGGCTTGATGAGGTTCGGCTGGCTGGGCTGGGCGGGCGTGGCGAGGATGGTGGGCGGCGGTGGCGTCGGCGTGCAGGCGGCGCCGCGTCCCCCCCCCGCCGCCACCCCCCCCCACCACGTGGTTCGCCAGCGAGGCGGGCGGCGCGAGGGGCCGCGGCCGAGGCGGCGGCAGCGGAGAGGCGTTGCGCCGTCGCTTTGAGGGGCTCTGAGCGCCGCCGCCGTCGCCGCTGCCGCCGCCGCCCGGCCGCTTCGAGCGGTTCTGCGGCCCCGTGACGAACTCGTCCGCCTCGTCGATCATCATGCCCTGCGCGCAGCAAAAACAAAACAGCATTGCAACATAAACGTTGACCGAGAGAGCCGGTCGGGCAGAGGTCTGACAGCCGAGCCACCACCGCCGAGAGATCCTGGATTCCGATCCGGCTTTCAGCTTCCAGGTTCTCAAGTGCATTGAGAAGTGATGGTCTCGCGCGCAGGGTGCGAGACTGACGGTGGTGTCGCGAAACTAGCAAGCTCGTGATGGGCGTGGGGAGGCCATCGTTCAGCAGTGGATATAAGCTGGCGATGATGGGTGCACCTGCGAGGGAGGAGGCGAGATTCGTTCGCGCGCAGAAGCGAGACGGATCGTGAGGCAGATCGTGGCATTGGCGTGCTAACAGTGATGGTGGCATGGGCGGGCCTTCATCCAGCAGCGGATAGACAACGAACGATGATGATGGAGGGGGGGGGGGGGCTAAAGGGTTTTTGAACCGCGGCGTATGGAATGAGACGGGGTGGGGGTGGGTGTGGTTGGACTGGGTGAGGTTTGGGGCTTACCTTCTTGTCCAGCTTGAAGGGGTTGCCGAACGTGTGCAGCCTCTTGGGCTGGTCGGGGTCGATCTCGCGAAGCGGCGAAGGCTGCTGCTTCAGGAACTCCTGGTAGTTGCCCATCTGGGCCACCGGCACACTGTGCATCTGGTCTGCAGGGGACCGCTCGCGGCGGAACAAGAGGAGACGGCGCGCGCGCCGAGTCACGTGCGCGTCGACGGGACCGGGCGTCTCGCCGGCCGGTGGCGTGCTCGCAGCAAATCACAAGTTACAACGTGCCAGAGGGGGAGCAATCACACTCGTCTCAGGAAACGGAATTGTAATTGTGTCACGTTAAATGTATCAAAACGGAAATTTCCATCAAGACTAGTTATGTAATATTAAGATGTTTTTAAAATGAACGTTAACAATGTCTCCGTTACGATACAACCTAAGCGCTTCAATACGTGTTTTGGCACTGGCTTACCATCCCCACGGTAACCTATTGACCGCAGATCAAACGACAACTGTAAGCGTTTAACCACCTTCAAATTGTCAACCTGGAATGCTCGTATGAGAAACAAGAGACTGCCGACTAAACACTAGTACTCACCCAAACCAAAGACTTAAACTTAACCACTACACTGTCAATACATCTGACATCACAGGTTGCCAGACAATGTGTCGCGATTACATTCTCATGCTTGTACTCGACTCCCAGGGGCTAACGTGGAGCGGGCTCCCCAGCACATGCTGTGCACCACGACGCAGGCAGTGACATGAATGATGAATGAGCTTGCGTTTATTCATACAGCGCTCTCTCCATCGGGGAACAAAACGTCTCCGAGCACAGAGCCCCCTTATTGGCAGCTGTCCGTGGGGCCACAGGGTAACTCGGCGCCTGGCTCGGCAATGGCAGTAGAGGGCAAGGATTACAACGTGACCAAGTTGTTCGGTGATTTTGAACAAAGACCGATTCCGTGGAAATATATTTGTTTAAGTTATGAGAGTAAATCGTGTGAACCCGGTAGGAAACCCATGCAGAACAGGCGGAGAACATCATCAATTCCATGCAGAAAGACGGCAGAGTTAGGAATCGAACACTGGCCCTTGTTGCTATCATTTGGCTCCCCCCCTTCTATGAAAACGAGGCGAGCAGATTCGAGTGGCTGCGATGTCACGAGGGGCCACACTATAGCATGTTTCTTGAGAGTCAGCTGGCCGAGATTTGTTTATCTAAGCTTCGCACTCAGGCAGGGAAGCCCATATCCACAGCTCAAGTGTCCATTAACATAGCACCAATATAAAATATTATTGGTAACGTCCAATATCAGAATTTCAAGACTCATTTAACAATAATTTGCACTTATTGTTCACCTTTAACGTCTCAAGGAGGTTTCTGCATTGGGATGTTTGGCGAAATTCGTAACCGAGTGTTTGGCATGTGGGTAGAAACCAGAGTACACTGAGAAAACAAAGCAAGCCACCAGCAGAGTAACAACCTTAACGTACTGCGCAGATAGTCAGGAATACACTTGGGCACTGCCATCGAACAAAGACGGTCACTGCATCGCGTGCTTTCAGATGCGCTTCTGCGGCTGTCTGGAACTATGCATTTTAAAATCTAGATTAAAAAGTCATTTCTTTAGAACCGCTTTTTCTATTTAGTTTGATGTCCTTCCCCCGCTCCTCCGATTATCACGGTTGGCTACGTACGGTGCGAAAGAAGTTCAACATACCGTCATACATACCCGGTATATCCCAGTCACTCTCAGACCAAGTCAGGGCCCAAATCCCAAACTCCAACCAACCCACTCTTACCAGCATTAAGTATGACCAAGCAAGCCCCATGTGCCGCACCTCCGATTAGCTCGGTTGGCTACGTACGATGCAAAAGCAGTCCAACGTACATGCAACGCACACGTGCATGTTTAAGTGACACAAGCGCTGCACGTGCACGCCACCACCCACCCTCGTCAGTGCTGCGCAGGGCTCCGTGCGGCGTCGTGGTCGCCCGCAGAAGGTTGGCCCTCATGCGAGTCAGCTGATCCAGCAGCCCCCGCCGAGAGATGTCGTACGCGTTCCGGAACGGCTGCGGCTTCACCTCCTGCAGAAGGCGCGGGGGGCGGCGCGTCAGAGGGAGAGTCAGGTCAGAGTGCATCGAATCGAGACATCGTCGCGAATCGGAGAGCATCGGGGCTTCGTCAGGGAGAGCCCCTCGCCGTGTCCTTCACCCTGGTGAGAAGCTCACTCCTCCCCCCCCCTCCAACCCTTTCAAATGAAGTACGTGGACATCTCCTTACAAAATAAAAACACAAACGACCTAAAGCCACCTCCTTCGCGAGAGCGCCGTCAGCGCCGCCACCGCCGCCGCCGGCCTCACCTTGTTGAGCACGGCGATCTGAAAGCCGGGGAAGTCCTTAATGTCGGCGTTGTGGCGCGCGGGGGCATCGCCCGCCAGCCCGGCCAGAAGTTGCCGCAGCTCCCGGCGCTGCGAGGAGGAGGCGGCCGTGGTGCCGCCGCTGCTGGCCGCGGTGCGCGTCCGCACCTTGAGGCCGGCCTCCTGCGGCGCCCGCTTGCCCACGGAGCTGATCACGCGCTCCGACTCGAGCTTGGCCTGGCAGCGCGCAGGGGGGCAGGAGGGCAGCGCCACGAGTGGAGGACGCGCGTCAAATCATGAATTCACTACCCTGATGAAGCTCGAAGCAGTTTCATCCTGTAATTGAAAATACTTAAGCCACCTGGGCTAAGTAGCAGAGCTTTATTGGTCAGAAGTTAATGAAAACTTTGGCATGTGTAAATGACATCTTCGTAAACGTGGCACCACGTCACGAGATGAGGAATCCGTTCGGAACTCTCGCAGAGCACCGCCATGTCATAGAGACCAACAAGCGACAGTGTTTAAAGTATTCATTTAGAATGTTTTGAGTTTGCTGCTGCGAGATCATTTTGCTGCGATAAATATTCAAATAATAAGACACTTTGTTGAGCCATCATTTGTGGCCGGTCGCTTCTAAAACATAAGTTGATACCTTAGTGGGCTTTGCCTGGTAGGATGGGGATGGTTTAGTTGTATGTGTTTGGATGATTTGCTTACCTTTCTTGTACTCTGCACTACAATCGTGTTTTTGTCATGTTTGTCGTTGTAATGATCTTACTGTACATCTGTGAAAAAGAGCTTTATAGCTCAACGGATTCCTCCAGTATAAATATTCCGATTCTGATATAGCTGTGAAAAACAACCGCCAAGCAAGCCGTCTCTCCGTTGCTATTGTGCTGGTACAGGTAAGGCAAAAAGCCAAACCAAAGGGTAAAACGTAGGGCGTTGCCAGGCTTAAGTAAAACACCCGGTAAGCAGCTTATCCGGAGCATCGGTGGTGACGATTGGCAGAACTTACGGTCGTTGTCAGCCCGCCCCTCAGCCCCACCCCTCAGCTCACCTGCTGACTCAACTTCTTGAGGTAGGTGATGACGCTGTAGCTAAGCGTAAACTCCACGTTCTCCGCTATCAGGTTAGGAGCACCCATCATCCGCAAGGCTTTCTTTAGGGGCTGTGCGCACAAACAAATACAATACAATTTTTAAATAGGGACGTTTTTCGCAGCCGATGTTACCATTAATTATTGATTGTGGTTAGGTTCACAGTGACAGATCAAGCGAAAGTTTTGTTATGAAATCCCCCACACATAGCCACACATGAAATTATTTCGTGTACATAAAAAGGGGTAAAATGGCTGCAAGTTCGGCTTCAGGTGGACATTTACATGATGCAGCTGTCACCACCTGTGCATGTGGTTCCTGCGGTGTAACCCCGTGTGCGCGGTAAACACAGCGTGAACCGAGAGCTCACGTACCCCCAGGTAGTAGGGAGGCATCGTCTTTAGGTAGCTGTCAAAGGACTGTCGCCACTTCACTGGCGGCTTCAGCTTGTGCACCTTGAAGAGATCATCTACACAAAGACACAAAACGGACAAAGATCCCCGGTAAAGCCCTAATAGACTGTAGGGGCAAGTGCTCTTAGCGAGCATCTATGATACATGCACACACACACAAAAACGTACACACATACAGATATACTGGTAGGAACCTCCTGGTTACACCAGCCCACAGGGGATTATTGTGTCCGTCCGTCGTGCAGGGAGGGGCTGGGTGGGGAGGGTGGGGTGGGGCTGGGTGGGGAGGGGCTGGGTGGGGAGGGGCTGGGTGGGGCTGGGTGGGGAGGGTAGGGAGGGGCTGGGTGGGGAGGGGCTGGTCACCCCGTGGTGCCCTTATAAAACTCAACGTTTAACCTACTCACGCCGGCTTGTGTCCGCTCTCAGTCGGGCATATTTGCAGAATACACCACGCCGCCGTTGACCCTGGCCATTGACCGAGCAACCCAACGTTCCTACCAGCTCCCTCCGCATATAAATTTTCACACAGACTTGCACATGCGCGTGCACACGCTCGCACCACCCCTTACCCTCGCCACCACACAGACACACACACACTCTCGGATGTGTTCCACTTACAATATTACACATTCAATTTTAATACCCTGCGCTAAAAATTTTCTTCGACACGTAAAACTCTCAGCGTGCAACTCATCTGGACCGCTGGGCACTGCACGTAATACGGATGGGCAAGGGAACGCCGTCGCGCACAGGGGGAGGGGAGGCGGCTGGCGTCGGGGGGGGGGGGCAAAGCCGTACCCAGGAGCGGAAGCAGCATGGGGAAGTTGTAGGGCATGACGAAGAGGTTGACGCAGGTGAGCGAGGTGCTGGCCTTCAGGTAACCGAAGGGGTGGCCCAACTCGCTGTACTTGCCGCTGTTGCTCACAAACACCTGCCGGGAGGGACGGGCGAACGGGAAAAAACGAGTGAGTTGCACAGGGCACCAACGGACGGAGAGCGGGCATTGCACATAGCGACATCACTCCCTACGGGCAGACTATATCAATCTACGAAACAGCGATTTTGTGAAATCCCTGCACTGTCAAAAATGGTGCGAATACAAACTTACTAATCAACTAGTATAATTAACAGGCTTGCACTTGTTTCAATTAAACAATCCGTTTAATTAAATGAAACAATCTGTGCATTCAAACATCTTTTTAAATCCTTTATATTAAGTTCACTTGCTTGCTTGCGCGCTTACGACCGTGCAAATCTTTCGGTCGTTTTTTAACCCACTTCCCGTGATCCAATAGAGCTGACATTTTGCACACAGACTCGTTGGCGTGACAATTTATTTTCGTGAAAATGTTTTTCCAAAATTTTCCACTTTTTAGGAAAAATTTTTTTTCATATTTAATTTAAAATACCAATGTGATAAAAATGAAACTCTTACTCAAGAAATACAGAAATTAATAATAAAATAAAACCGATGCCACGCATATAAAGGATTTATAGTAAAAAACTTTGTTTTTACGGGTTAATTTTTTGTCTGCTCAGACATGGCACCCCCCCCCCCCGCCGACCAATTCCCCACCGACTCTGCCCCCCACCCGCCATTCATCATTTTCTCACCTGCCAACAGGTGTGCGGAGACTTGCGCTCGAGGATGAACTGCGTGAGAGGCGAGGGCTCCAGCTCGTACTTGTCGAACGGGAGCTTGTCGATCACCATGGGCTCGCCGTCCGTGCACGAGAACTTGACCACGGGGTGTGCCGTGCGCGGGGGCTGCACGCAGCATGGCCCATGGAATAAATAAAAAAACACGCTCGCTCGGATGTCGTTTCAGATTTCATTATAAAGACAATAAACTATTTTTTACTTTTCGATTTAAAGCTTTCGTGACTGCACGGATTCATATTCTTGGTTCTTTCGGTAAAATCACGTAGAAGGGAAATAATAAAATAATAGGAGGTAAAAACACCTGAGAAGACGATGTCGACCAAGGAGATGGAGCGGTGTGTTATGATCCTGTCTAGGGGCAAGATGGATTTCTGCATCGTAAGATGACGAATGCTGATGTATATATTTAGCTGCTATATATTTCCACGTGATAAGCCACTTTGTTGAGCTATCATTTGTGGCCAGGTCACTTCTGAAAAAGAGCTATACAGCTCAGTGGGCATTGCCTGTAAAATAAAAATAGTTCAATAGTGTAGTTTAATGTATGTTTGACTTCTTTCGCACCATATATAGCCAACCGTGCTAATTGGGGGTGCGGGGCAAAAACAAGAAGAAATTAGTTTTCAATCTAGATTGATGATGACAGGATGATGGTTATATTTTTTAAGTATCCATTATTCTGGATGTCAAACAACAGGCTGGGGGAGGTTCATCTAGAAACCATTAAAAGCCTCTTGGTAAAAAAAGAGACACGATGCAGAGACCACATTTTTGTTGTTGTTGGGGCAGGGACGAGATTGCTGAAGACATGTTAAAAAACTCATTCATTGTCTACGCAGCAGGCGAGAGGTCACAAGCATCAGTCGCGCTGCATCAACAACTCTTCCATCACAGAAGAGACGTCCGCCAAGTCTCGCGTGGTAGCTTCCGTTCCGTTAATAAAGGTCGTTGAGCTCCCACTTGGCGTAGATGTTGGGGGCGGGGGGGGTAGTGGTGAAGGGGAAGACCCAATTGCGACACACCGACGGACACGTTTGCCCTATTTTTGCAAATCTTTGTTTGTCCTGGTAATCATCCGTTCCTGGAGAGATTAGCGCAGCAATTACTAAATCGAGATCGCAAAGTGTCAAAATAGAACTTCGGTCATTTATAACCTCACGCTCGCATTTATTTCCCATTTATTTTCACGAATGCCCTCCTGGGGCGCAGTGGGCCGTGACGGAACATGGCGGCACGGTGGGGAGGTTTATCAATCTTCGCCCCTGACCTCGCTCCCACGCTCTAGGTCTGCAAACATGCAGTATTTTCTCAGGCAGTCTCTCATGCAGACATTAACTTGGCTCAACACCGCTTGGCCTAACATGTAGGGTTTTCTCAGCCAATATTACAATAAAAAATAGATTTTTGGGCTGGGGACATGCAATGACCTGGCCATAGTTTTGTTGTAAGACCCTCTACCACCCTACACAGGAAAACTAATTAAAATGTCACTTAGAAAAGCATTAAGCGTGCAATAATATTGCTTCAGCTCACCGGTAAGTTGAAGAACAATTCTGAGCTTTGCTAACTTTAGTTGTGAAAAATATTATAATCATTATGTGGCCTAACATAAGGCAATTTAGGAATCACTGCTTAGGCTTCGAGATCTGACGAGATTTGGCGCATTCAGTCAGGTTTGATTGTGAATTTGGCCTATTACTTTAAAGGAAAAAAACTATCGCATAGCTGCTACACGTAAACCTGCGTGTTTGCTCGGTACGAGGGGACCCCACCCCCCACCCCAACCAGTTTTGTCTGCAGCGCTCGTGCCGGCTAACACCGGCGCCACTCGCTCACCAGCGCCGGGATGTTCTGGTCGGGCCAGAAGGCCTCGGGTACGGGCCAGTGGCCGATGGGGACTCCCGTCTTGGGGTTGGGCCTCACGTAGATGAGGCGGTGGCAACTGTGCCAGGGCAGCGGGGAGCACGAGGCTGTGGTACGCGACAAGTCTGCTCCGCCATCTGCACAAAAGACAAACACAAAGATCCTCCGTATAGCCCTAGCAGACTGTTGGAGCAAGTGCTGTTAGCGAGCACCTATGAAAGCTGGTACGGTACACGAGGGGGTAGGTGGCCAACACCACGCGCGACCGCCTTTGTCTCCAGTGGCGATGTTTACACACCGCACCAGGAACTCATTTGTGGCCAAGTCGACCTAGGGGAGGCCCAGGACCAGCTCAGATAATCGTCACCGGTGTTGGCCGTGAGCGGGAATCGAACTCGGGTTGCCAGGTTCGTAGCACAGCATGCAAACCGCGACACCACACACACGCAAGTATGTATGTGTACACACACGCGTATGCATGTTAGCACACGCACACAGGCAAGAACTAATGGCGAGTACCAATGAAGACTGGTAAGGCACATGAGAGGGGGCGGTGCGGGTAGCACCACGCCGAGCTGATGTTTACATGTCGTGCCGATTTGACCTAGAGCAGGTCCATGACCTGTTCCGATATCACTTGCAGCTCACGTTAGCCAAGATCGGGAATCGGACCCAGGCTCCTTAAAGAGACCTCGTGCACAAAACACTGCGGCACCTTTCCTCCCTCTACAAAACGCCGATATAACAAAATTAGAATTGGGAGAGACAAAAAAAAGCCATATTTTATTGTTAAATTCATTGCACGCAAGAGCTTATGGGAAGTGGCGACGGGAGCCCGCGCTGCTCGCGGATGGGGCAGGAGAGGAGGAGAGGTGTGTGCCAAGAGGCGAGGCGGTATACGTACCCTCGGACACGGGAGGCGGGTCCGGCCCAACCTTCTCAAAGTGAATGACCACCCCGCTCTGCACCTTCTGCACCAGCGACTCCAAACACTGGTTCAGCATCCGCTGGGTTCGCACGCAGTACGAGCGGCCTGCGCCCACCGTAACAAACGAAGCATTAAATTTCGATTTAAAGCTTTCGTGACTGCAGGGATTCATCTTCTTGGTTCTTTCGGTAAAGTCACGTAGAAGGGAAATAATAAAATAATAAAAATAAAACATAATAAAATAATTCTCACGACGTTTCGGCCACAACGCAAGCAGCGACAGCTGTCGCCTCGACAGACCTGGTTTTCACCTGAGGACGGCTGCTTGCGTTGTGGCCGAAACGTCGTGAGAATTATTTTATTGTTTTATTTTTATTATTTTATTACTTCCCTTCTACGTGACTTTACCGAAAGAACCAAGAAAACGAAGCATTACTAATTATAATGGCGGCGATGGTGGCTGCGGTGGTGGTTATGTTGATGAAGGTGATGACGGCGAAGGTGATGACGGCGAAGGTGATGACGGCGAAGGTGACGATGACGGCCAAGGTGATGACGATCGTCATGGCGACAGCGATGACGACGATCGCGATGGCGGCCGCGGTGACGTCAGCGGCACGCACCCCCGGTGACGTCGCACATGGGCGTGATGGGCGAGTCGTCGAGCGGCACGCTGCCCAGTTGCTCGGGCTCACTCGCCGTGCTGCCAGGCTGACGCAGCACCAGCGCAAACAGACGCTCGTCCCAGCGGAACGGCTCCTTCGTCAGCTCGCTGCCTGGCAGCGGCGATGACAGCGGCAACTGGAGCTGTCAGACGGACACACGGGAGGGAAGGGTTTTTGTTTGAGGTGCGGCGACTCGAGCAGACAGGCGGACACGAACGTATTACCACTAGGACACACAGGAATAACATCCGGAAATACGAACGCAACGTTGCGATGACTTCGTAATGCTTTCCAACCTAGGTTGAAAGTGTTTATGCATCAGCCAATAATGACATCATGGGATCTTTAACGTCCACTTGTCAAGCGGACGGCACGAAGCTGCTATTTTATGGTGAAAGCACCTGAGGAAATAACCGTGGCGGCGTGCCGGATTGGAACCGCAAACATCTTCAACCAGCGGCAAATGCTCTACCACCCCCCGATACATTGCTGGCTTGCCGAGGAAGGATGAGAATGCCAAGGTGCAATATTTACGAGCCATACATACCTCATCTTGTACGCTTGAGCCGTTACTCAACTTGCTCCCGTCCGTTATCGTGATGACGATCGCAGGCTCCAGGAAAAACGGATTGCGTCCCTACACACAGAAACGCGCGCCAACGAACGCACGAAAACAGTTTAGCACGTAGGCTTTCGCGACCAATATTAAGCATGGTAAAGGTTTTTGGGTTAGCTCGCGTAAGTATAAATGTGTCGTAACCCTCCACCAACCGACACAGCCAATTAGTAAGGGATTTGTCACAAACAAATGCCAATTAGTTACGATTTCAGCCCACCGGTGTGTTATTAAGCCTATTAAGTAATGCACCTTACAACTGTATTCCTTATAAAGCAAAACACATGCCAATTAGAGAGTCAATCCACAACATTTACAATTTGAGGACGACGTTTCGCTGGTAATAACATCCAGCATCATCGGGCGATTTGCCAGAATAGTGAAGCAATCCACCTGCTTCACGACACGAAAACACCCCAGTAATGCATGGCGGTCACTCACCCAAGCACTATCCTGGCTCAAACGTTTCTGAGATCGGAGGAGATTTGAGTGCGTTGTGGATAATTTGGTCTTTAGCTCTAATTGCTTAATGGAGGCAAAACTCTGAAGCCATATTGAGGAAAAAAAATCCTACAAGCTAAATATTAAGAAATAAAAAAACACATGAGTAGCATAAAGTTATATATACGAATTAACTTGAGAAATAACACAGGAACAATAGGGCATAGTCTTAAATGGCGTGACTAAACCAGACAATAGGATAGTGCATATCTCGGCATATTGACGGTGGCGGGTAACCGTGTTAAATTCTTGAGACGAAACACAGGGACATTAGGGCATGTCTTAAATGTCAAGGGCTTAACAGTGGCGTAAATAAACCACCAGACACAATAGGCCAGTGCTTATCTCAGCATATTGACAGAGGCGGGTAACCGTGTTATTAAAGCGGTTTCAACGAAGCAAACTGCAGTTAAATTTCTATTTAAAGCTTTCGTGACTGCAGGGATTCATCTTCTTGGTTCTTTCGGTAAAGTTACGTAGAAGGGAAATAATAAAATAATAAAAATAAAACATTACAAAATAATTCTCACCTGAGGAAGGCTGCTTGCGTTGTGGCCGAAACGTCGTGAGAATTATTTTGTTATGTTTTATTTTTATTATTTTATTTTTTCCCTTCTACGTGACTTTACCGAAAGAACCAAGAAGACAAACTGCAGTTGTCATTTGAAATAAGAGACCTCCTGTGGCTCAGGAGTCAGAGATACTGAGATGGCATCACTGAGATCCTAGCAGGGTTTGAATCCAGCTTGCAGCCACCCCGCGATTAAACCAGGTTCTCAAGTGCAGCGCGGGTTGATGGTCTCATTCCCTTTCCTACGAGATAGGTCTTGGCAGTTGTACTGTACACCGCTCTTCAACTTGAAGCGAAACGTCCGACAATGCCGAACACGCAGCAACAACCCCAACACACATCACACAGCCACGCAGTCGTATTACTCGAAGCAACGTCGCTCGTTACGTAGGCTAGCTTCGCAGCAGCTTGTTACGCACTACAATTTCAAGTAAATACAAATATCTGCGCAATAATTGAAAATAAATCATAAAGCGCATATCTACACAGGGACACGAAGCAGCAGTTCTTTGATCTGTCGGCATTTGTTCGCTCTACTTCACAATCCAGCAGCCCAACCACAGCGCCGGACGTCAGTGGCTGGGCCTCCGGTCGGCGGCCCGGCGGCCCCTCGCACCTGCCCGTAGTTGTCGATGCCGGAGACGAGGCGGTTGAGGTTGAGGAGGTCGAAGGCGGATTTGAGCGCCTGTCCCAGCGTAGTGAGACCCGTGGCCTGCAGGTTCTTGAGCTCGCTCATGAACGTCGCGTGGTTCTCCTTCCAGCCGGCCTGCACAAGACCACCGTTGCCATTACCACCACTCTAAAATGCCACGAGCAGCACTCGCCATTGCCACAGCACTCAACATCACCACCAGAGATCAGCGTTAGCTGGGTGTAGGTGCGACACGGCTATAATTCAGCACTGTGGAGGCGAGGGTTGGTAGATCGCACAAATGTTGCAGAACTCCCTTCCCATGGCAGTCGAAGTGCCATACCCTGGCTCGCCACAAGCTAGTACAGCAAACATGTGGACTCCCATCCGTTTCGTCTGTATGGGATAGTGTTTTCCCTTCGCACGCGTTCGTTTTCTCCAGGACTTACGATTTACTCCCGCATGTAAACGCGTATTAATTGGCCTCTCACCGAGTGATCGTTGACTTGGGGGCTTCGATTTAAAGCCTTGGTGACTGTAGTGGAGTGCATGGTGGGGAGGAGAGTGAGACGAGAGAAGCAGGAGAGAGCGTGACGGAGAGCAGAGTGAGATGAGACAAGAAAGGTAGGCAGGGGTGCGTCCGTAGAGGATGTTGACGACTTGTGTTGCGGGACTGTATTGAGAGGCAGTGAAAGGTTGAGAGTGTTGGACTGATGTGTGATGCGGTCGCATTTTTCAATGCGAGTCAGTAGCCTGGCCATGGCAGTTTGGATCTATGCATTGGTTAAAGTTCAAATCGACACCCGTGACAGATTCGAGTTGTACGTTTCCGAATCACATGCTTTAAAATTGCATATGCAAATTATATACCAATCTGACGCCAATGTCACATTTAGGCTAACAAAGCAAACAAATGGACAAACGAGAAAGAAAAATAAGCAATGATACAAACCGGGACGGCAAACACCAAGCACAAACGGAATAAATCCTGGAATGCATTCGTGACTCCCCACCCCCATCATGATAATTCATCAAACCGCTGGGAATGGTGAATTGTTGTGTGCACAGTGATCGCCAACACGCGTTATCACCCACGAGGAGTTCATCGTGACCACCACTCAACATACTCCACGAATGCCACGACCCACACTTTCCATGGCCATAATTTTCAAGTCGGCCTCTGTAATTATATTACAGATATGGTTTTCGCAAAAAGCAATTAACTGCCAAACTTACCACATGGCTCCCTTACACCAATGTTCAGGTCTATATAAATTTGGCCTAACATTAAATAAGTTCACTGATTAAATTACATTGTGCAAGTGATTTATTAAAACTCAATTGAACAGTGACCAAATGTTAGTTTAATATGTATGAAAACCTGTCAGCGAGCCTTGTTAACTAGCAGCAGCGCTGGCAACAACAGTTTTTAAAAGAACATCACTTGAAAAAATGATTGGTAATCTGCTTCACCCGTTCCAATGCGTTCACACGTTTTTGCGTGTACATTTATTTCTCCAGTTCAACCCCCGAACACGTTGAGAAGGATTCCTTGAGGCCCACCCCCCCTACTCGGAGTGAGATCGGGCGAGCCGTTAAAAAACAACTTCTTGTCGACGTGCGTTAATCAGGCGACGCAACCGTTAAGACAGCGTCGTCGTCCCTTGGCTCATAAAGAGTAGGATGCCGTGGACACAATCATACCCGCCGATCCAAGACCCAGACACAAGCCCGACTCGTGCCAAGCCACCCTTGCTCAACCATATTCGGAGATTAAGTTACGTTGACCGAATTTACCAACTCAGCCCAGAGCCAAACAGCGGCGGCTAGGATATGCGAGACACACAAATGGAGACGGGGGGGATTTGCCAGGAGACAAATCTGAGAAGCAGCTATCGCATTTAAACATGGTCATTATTACTATTAATGGGGGAAAGCAGTGGCACAGTGGCGCATTGGTTCACGCACTGAATATTAACGTAACAGCCAGAGTGCTACCCAGCCACGGCCAACATTAATGGCGCGTGATATCCGAACCAGTCCTGGGCCACCCCTCCTCTTCACCAAGCTATGAAGTATGGTCAAACAGACTATCATCGACATGCCAGGCCTTTATCCAGTATCCAGCAGTGGAACAACAAAGGGTTGTTAGTATTATCAAGCAATTGAATCGTCACGATTCAGGTTTGTTATTTGCCTAGGATTGATATTTTAATGTCATTGCGGTGCGTGTGAAATATCAGTCCGTAAAAACCTGCTTCACTGCAGGTAGATATTTATTCTGGGTTTTTCACAACAAGTGTCCACACAAAAGCATGCAGAGGTGGATGACCCGATTGCAGATGGACCACTGAAATCATCTCATACGGCGGGGGTGCTTGAAGGATCGGGAGTCTAACTGTATTTGGGAGCAGGCCGTGTGCATGACAGCGCCACCGGTCACTGTTCAAGCTGTCCTACTTCAACCATGTCTCCGTCAACCACAAAGGGACTGTAAGAGGTTGGTAAATGTTAATCTCCCATGTAGTCTCCCAATGCAAGTAATAACCAGGCTCATGCCGCGATGGTTTTCGGGATTTTATGACATTTAAATAATTCAGGACGATTTGGCCAGAGACAAAAGAAAATGACAGCATCTGCACTGGCTGTGCACGCACGAGACAAGGATGATGATATTTTACAACTCTCGTACGCTATATTCTACGATTTAGAAACCACACATCGTATAAGACACTTTTTCAAGATTCGTGGGGTGCGGATGGCGGCAATGCCACACACATTAATTTAGCTTGCGGGAAAGCAACTGCAACCGCTGTTACAATTGCTTACGTTACATTTCCACGTAATGTGTGCAATTAACGCTCGCCAGACGCGCGAGATTACACGGCTTCTCCTTAACGGCCGTGCACGTCATTTAGAGCCGCAATTGCACGCGGAACTGCAGCTGCATCTTTTGAAACGGCAAAAATGTTCAACGCTCACACGGAAATCGCTCTACGATCCCGCACGTGTGCGGAGACACAAGCGCCTTCAGCTAGTTACGCGGTTTAAAAAAAAAAATTATTACAAGAGTTATGGGATTTCAACAACACGGAGGATGGGCAACTTAACCATATGGAGAACTTTGCTCGATGTGGTAGCGAGCGCATTTTGTAAGGGATACGTTACGCGTCCCCGCATTACAACAATCCAGATTTAAGATTTCCTTGTAAATTCAATCTGCACTTACTGGTAACGCTAACCATCCTATTATATTCCCGCTCCTAATTCGGCATTGGTCTTTGTGGATGACGGAGACCAGGTGGAAGTAGGACAGCTTGAGCAACGATCGGTGGTCTGTCACGCACGCGGCCTGCTCCCAAATACGGTTAGACTCCCAATCCATTGAGAACCCCAACCGCATGAGATGATTTCAGTAGCCCATCTGCAATCGGGTCATCCGCCTCTGCATGCATCTATGTGGACACATTGGTGAAGCAGATTTTTATGGACTGATATTTTACTTGATTCTGCTTAACCTAGCTAGGACAATTGCAGTAAAAAAAATTAATATCAAATGCAGAAACCACATTTTAAGCACATGAAGGAACACTATGAAGTTTCTTTGAGCACTTTTCAATTTTTGCTCCATTTTTTTTTCTCATTGTAAGAGCAAGTAATATAAAACACACATTAGCAAGGAATGCCTAAGTCAAGATTATTTAAGGACAGTACTACATCGGAAATGTTTAACCAACTCCTTTTTGCAGATATTTATTTTACGATGGAGGAAACCAAAATGCCCAAATTTGGCATATGTGAACCATGACATCAGCACAACGGCTTATTTATTTCGAATTACTTCAGCGGATCCATCGGATGTCCACTATGAAGCAGACTACTGTTTCGCGATTAACACGCGCTGTAATAACCAGGGCGGACTGTTGGATTGCAACTACAAAGCTCTCTGCAACAAGTCACCACCCGAGCGAGCAACAAAGGACCAAAGCCACGCGCGCGTCAGACGCGTTGGTGTGCGCGCGGTCGGGTCGAGCTCAGGTCGAGGCTAAATACAGATGCTTCATCTCAGTTTCGTCCCCGGGGGGAAGACACGAGACCATCCCGGTAACAACAACAACAAAAACACAGAGTTCCAAATAAGCACGGAAGATTAAAGGACGAGGTCACTGTAAGTGAGCGTGAAATTATATGAACAAAAAAACACCGCTGACTTGCACATTTTCTTTCTTCTCTCGGTCTCGACCCCCACACTGCTCCCCATTAGATTTGTTTCAAACAGCCACCCGTGTGGTAATTAGCATTCTGCGTACTGGTCAATGGTCAGTTCCGTGAGCTCGTTACGAAAGGACAGCAACTTAGGTGGCTACAAATTCCTCAAACATGTTACAACAAACTTCTTTAGCAACATATATACGAAGACAATCTTGATAATCGAAGTCAAAACACCATCACAAAGTCTAACATTGCTTTAGGCTCAAAACAACAATAAAACATACTTTCAAAAACAATCTGTGGATGCCTGTAATGATTTACAAATATAAATTACCACATTCTCTATCGTCTAGATTGTAAGATACACTTTCTCTTGTATTTTCAAGGAAAAGTTGGACCTGCATCTTATAATTTGTTGTATGTGTGACCAGATTTGTGTAACTTCATTGACGGACACAAGTTTTGATGAGTCTTATTTTTTTACACAAAGCGTCTTATACACTAATCCACAATATATGGCAATTCAAGTTCTACACGCACCTTGCCACAATGTGACAATTCAAAAAGTCACGATTCAACTGAAGAATAATTCGTCTTTCTTTACCGTTTAATTTACAATGTTATTCATGTTTGCTGTATCTGCACAGCTGTTTACTCCACTCGTCTAAATATAACATTCGCGTATAACTTACACAAAACGTAAGTAATTATTCTCACACGTGATTAAATTGAATGTATGAGCGTAAGAATCCATTTTAATTGAGGAATCAACGCATCATTCTAAGTCTACGGTTATGTTATCCTAGCGGGTGTTAAATTAATATAATAAACCACCGCCCCCCTCCCCCCAACATCGTAAAATAGAATTCCCATTCCACGCTCAAGTTTGTCAAGTAAAGACAACACATGTTCCACACCGCACTGAGTGCGAATCCACAATAAACGGAAAGAACTCACACAATTCTTACTTTAAAATCTCGGGAACTGCTTTGGAAGCTGCAATTAATAAATTCTTCATTATTTCAACTCTTTTATCAATACACTGCTGGATGAAAACCCTACCCCCAAGCAGTGTCAGTCATGGAAACTGCTTGACCATACTTCACCACATTGGATAGTGCAGGCGAGTGAAACGGGGGAAAGACCACCTGTCCAGATATCAGTCAGAAATCGACCTCAGGTTGCAGAGTTCATAGAGCAGTGTGCTAACCGTTGCTCCACCGCTCGTCCTCCTTACAAACGCAGGCCAAAATTGCTTTCGCAAATTCGTCATTGACAGCAAGCGACGACTGACGAGTCATCGAGGTTTGCAACTCATTTCACATAAGCTTGGTGGCGGAATAATTGTTAAAAAGCAAGTTCAGTGTGTAGTTATAATAAACATCATCGTCATCAGGTCACCACCTACTCGCATTCTCCTTGGCTGATGAAGTGGCTTGTGGTTGTAGTCAGCCTGGCCCTGGCTTTAACCTCAACTGAAAGCCAACTCCCACATGACAATGCTATTTACAGAAAGGACCTTCCACACAAGGCCACGGAGCCCTTGTTAGATTACAAAAAGAGAAATCATGGGGAAAAAAACTACCGTATACAGCAATACAAACTCTGCTGACCCAACCACAGCGGGACATAAAAACTCACTGGGCCGCGCGGTCGACAAAAAAAACAGCTTGGCCTCATTCCAATGACATGAAGCTAACTCCTGCCTCATCTTAAAGACAATGAGCAACATAATGATATATAATATGCCATTCCGCTGGCCAAGTACACTGCCAAATCCACCACCTCACTTGCTTATTATATGCAAGCTAAAAACCTCCCCCCTTTATTCTGTCGATAGCTGCCCATCTCTAATAAAGTGCACCTAGCCTGGCACAAGCGCTGTGGTGTGATCGTCAGTGCCACTTAATGGCGAACAGCACAGTTGTGTCTCTGATACGTAGTAATGAATCACCCCCACATGGATTCAATCGTTAGAAATCAGGGTCACGAGTAGATTTATGATTCAATTCCATGGCTTTGTTTGACTTTTTACCATCCCGTTTGCATCGTTTCTCATTTGTTTAATCTTGTTTGTACCAAACTGTTTGCTTCATTAGCTTAAACGTAACATTAGCATGCAATTAGCTGCAATGGCATTTGCATACATTAAAAATTAATGCTCAACAGACAAAGGGACATTCATCACGAGCATAAACTTCTCAATTCATAAAATCCTTACGATAGTGGTGTGGGGAGGCCTTCATCCAGCAGTGGAGAGACAGCAGCTGATAAAAGACGACTTCCTATTTATTTGCACCTTCGCCACACGTTTTCATTTCACCTTTCTGTGTCTGCTGCATTCTATCCTCCGTTTCACTCACCTCCAAAAAAATACCCCAATCTGTCCTTTTTAAATTGTCTCTATATGCACTTCAACCCTTTGCGCGGCATAGTCAATTGCGGTTGCATTTAGACGCTTTATAAATCCCAATTGAATTACACTGCGCAGTCAAAAGCTCAGCCGATATCACCAGGGTGATTTTCTACAGAGAACATCAATCTATCGATACGTGGCAATACAAACAGAACCCACAAGGACACAATCGCATAAAAACTTGTATGGTTAAGGCCAGTGACAACACAACAAAGGAGTACCTGGTGCAGTGTTTAAACATCAGGGACTCGGCAGACAATGGTGGCTGGGCATAGTACTGGCTCCACCATCCCCCAAAATCATGCCGACCTTAATGGATGCTCGCGAACAGCACTAGCCCCAACAGTCGAGAAGGCTAAATGAAGGATACTTGTGTGTGTGCATTTCACAATGATCCCAGCCTGTAAACACACTGTACAGTACTTGGATCCGGTGCACTTTCATATCGGTGTAGCATCGGCATGCACCTCGCCAGACACGGCCTTTTTCGTGACATCACTCACAATTGTATAGCCTTAAAATGCGCAGGGCTGCAACTTGAAGGCCTTATGAGAAATGTGCCAAGTGGGTTAATGTCACATGGGAGAAGAGCCAAAGGTCATTTATGGCTGTGAAGGTTGGTTTAGAAGGCGTATGGGTTAAGCGAGTGTTGATGCTCAACGGCCCTAGCGCCTGTCCAGTCGATGGCTCCCAATGTCCCAGAAAGTAAAGTTAGTGAGCTTATGTAATAACATAGAAAGCGCCCAATTAAATCCATTCCTGGAAGATGGACAGGCAACCACCATGCATAAAACATGTTGTTTTATATATATAGATAGAAGTACTTAGCAGCCACGTGTAGGAGGGAAGAGGAGAGTGCAGCAAGATCCATAGTTATAGTTACGTCTATGCATCTACGTCTGTACTGCCGACCATCACCAACACACAATGACCAGCGTGGAAAGGTATGGTCAACTCCCACGACCCGTGTGGTGTGGAGAGGCCGTCATCCTGCAGTGTATTGATACAAATGACCTACGAGTAAAAGTTGGTGATCCCGTCAAACTCAGCTAATATTATAATTGGTTTTTTACCCTTCTATCTGCCAACAAAACTGACACCTTTTTACAAGGAGTCATGTTTGCATAGACCGCAATACCTGCAGTCATAATACAAACAAAATACATAACTCTGATAATGTGCACTGTCCTTGAAGTTGATTGGTCCACACCCGAGACAGCTTTCCTTAGAGCCTAGTCTCACATGGTGTTGGACCAGATGAAGCCAAAAGGCGCACAACTCAAAGACAATGCACCATCAGAGTATGAGAGTTCGGGGCAAGCATCTACACTATGGGAACCTCATCAGCTAATATTTTATAGGATTTGTCAATCCGCTGCTGGATGAAAGCCTCCATATGCCGTGCTAGTGGTCGTGGGGGTCATTTGAGCACATTTCAGGGTGGTCAGTGTCGGTTGAATGATAGGGCAGGCCAGCACAATCATGTACGTTGCTGCACTGCGCTCCGTTGTCCACCGCGTACCTCGGCAGCCCTCTTTAAGATCTATTTGTACATGGTTGACCATCCATCAAAGCACTACCCAGGCTCAACTATGCTTAGCATTTGAGATAATAAATTTAAAGGCCTGCAATGCCCTTTAAAAGGCAGATGGAAGTCCACCAACACACAAATATTCACAGCGGAATTGAGACTTCCCTGTAGTGTCAGTTATGGGGGATGTTTGACCGTACTGTACTTCACACTTATCAGTGCTGGGTTGGTGAAGAGTTGAGGGGAGCTCAGGAACGCTTCAGATATCACTCGCCACTGATGATAGCCGTGATCCGTAATCAAAATATGTCAATCAGGTTCACAGCTCGTGGTGCCAACTACTCCACCACCGCAGGGAGTGTTGGCAAAGGTAATGGTGGTGGTGTATAAACGCACAACTTATTAACTCTGTTCTTATCAATACTACTGCCGGAAACAGAAACGCGTGCAGTTCAGGGGGTGGCAAGTCACCATTCCTTTGTCTCATAAGCTATTAACTCAAGAGGTAAACAGGGACTTCCCGCCGAGCAGGCTGGCCGTCTTGAGCAAGTGGTTCAGAGCAGAGGGCTTTTGAACAAACGTGTGAATTTTGACGTGTGCAGCCCTTTGCCAATCCACTGCTGGAGTAATTGTTTGACCGTACTTGTTCACGATCAGTGTGAATTAAAGGCGGACAAGCTTAGACCTAAGATTATAAACTAAACTATTTTTTATTTTATTTTACCAGGTAAGGCCCACTGAGCGATATCGCAGTTCATTTACAGAAGCGACCTGTTCACAATTGATAGCTCAACCAACTGGCTTATCGTAATGTGGAAATGTAACGCGGCCAAATACTCTAAATGACGGGCGTAGCAGCCAATGGAAAGAGGACGCACACCGAGAAGATGGAGTTCAAATCAGTGCAGGTGCTCGGTGACATTTTACACATCGTTATCGTGCGAGGTGGCGCATGCCCGCACCAAAGCAGGTGGTTTAGGGAGGCCTTCATCCAGCAGTGGATTGGACATGACTGACGATGTCACCAACAGATTCTTCCTTTGCCCTTGTGGCACGAGTAGCATCTGTAAGAGGTGTGACTAAGTAATCTATCGGTACAGTACGAATCGAACGCAATCGATTCCCAACATCATCCGGTCTAGGCATCGTGAACACATTCTAATTTGATCGACCCAAAGTGCCTATTTGTATTGGGTTTCAGATAATTCACAACTCGTACAAACGACACATTTGGCGGCCACTAAAATGCGTACATCCGATGTTCCCTTGTCCTAAAGGGATAAGGAAACAGCGGACTGTTCGACTCCGCCAAAACGTTTTAAGTCGAGCGCCGCACAAGAGAATCGATTCATCTCTCAGTTAAAATCTCCCCACCATCACCCCGCGTTGCCTTCCACCATTGCAGCAAAGCCACCACGTGGGGACTGTCGGCGGTGACGTCACCGCGCCGACCCCGGTGACGTCACCGCGCGAGTCTCGCCGCGGCGGTTGGTAAGCGACCCCCACCCCCCCACACGAACGCCGGGGTCGGACGCGGTGACGTCACGACGCCGACCCTGGTGACGTCACCGCGCGGGTCTCGCCGCGGCGGTGGTAAGAGACCCCCACCCCCCCCAACACGACTGAACGCGGTGACGTCACGACGCCGACGCGGTGACGTCTCGCGGCGGAGAGTTCGCGCCTTTTGCCCCCCCCGCCCACCGGTATGACGTCACATCCGCCCGCGCGTGATTACGTCACACCCCCCCCCCCCTCATAATTTCCTCCCAACAGTCGTCGGGGAGCGCGTCCGCCATTACAGGCGGAGCGAGCGATGCGGCCGCGTCCCTCGTCGTTAACTCGCATTGCGCTCACACTAAACATTGTAACAAACGCCGCCGCCGCCGACATTTAAACGATTAATCTTTACGTTACGAGGTGAACAAGGCGGTACGACGGCTGCTTTCAATCGACGATAGCCGTGCCCCCCTCCCTTCACACACACAGACACGCGCATGCCTCCCAACACGATCATGGTTTGTTGTCCTTCATGCCCATTTGTTACAGGAGGTGGGGAAGGGAAATAAAAGGATGAGATGACGAGGTTCCCGCACACGCAGCAGCACCACGAACGACGAGACGACAAAGGAAGATGAAATAAAATGACAAGATATAAACCTTTTAAACGATACACAAGCCTCGTGCGAGGCTGTCGGTTTTACAAAGACGTTAGTGAGCAGGTTTTTGTTCGGTGTTTACCTTAATGCCGTAGGGCGGCTCATCGAGGGTTACTAGCATGTATCTGTCACCCCTACTCGCGGGGTCTCGGGCACGCAGCTGTTAAACACAAGGAGAGAGAGAAATAAATAAAAATAATGACGCGAATGAGCCAAAAGTCCAAGAGAAAGTTGCCTGACGAATACCGACGCATCGCGTTATTTTTAAAAAGCAATGTAAAAAATGAGCTCCGGTTTGTTATATACTTAAGACGTATATAATAGTAATAATACACGAAGACTGGAATATTGTTGTTTTTTTTACCTTCATGAATATCTCAACAGCACCCTTTGCAACGTCGAGATATGTGGTCCCCAAATAAGTACGCTGGTTCATAGACGCGGACGTGTCTAAGAGGAAAAGTAAGATGGGCATTGTGGCGAAATATACACATCCAGGCTCCCTCTACAGATATAGATTACAGAGTCAAGAGACACATACACCACTACTGCATAAAATAATTAAAATCTTTAAAAGTTGCCCGCCCTACTGAATGGCCAACGGGGGGGAAAACAGTTGCCTTTCCACCCCCCCCCTCTACCTCTCACCCAAACTGCGGGATTTGTTTAAAAAAAACCTATAAATTTAAAAAGAAAGCTTCTCCCCCCCCCAAATAAAGTATCCTAACCCGGCCCGCGTTCTCCCGAACAACTTCTTCCTAAGCTGCCTCCTCAGCAGCTGAGGCTCGCCACGGCGCGCGCCTCATGTGATCATTCCGCCATCGACACACCATTGGCCAACGCTCGCCCCGCCCCTTCGCATATATTACGCTAATCGCGGCGTCGCGCGCAGCGATTGGTCGACACTCGCCCCGCCCGCGACGGCACGACGCCATAAATTATGTTAATTAGAGGCGTTGTGGATCGCTATTGGTCGGCTGTCACCCGGGTTATACATTATTCATGAGGCTTAATGTGGGCGTCGCAACGCGCGATTGGTTTAGGAGTTCCACCCACCCAACTTTTGCGAAAGGCGGTTTATGTTAATGAGCCGCGATGTGGGCGTGGTTACCGGTGCGAGCTCATTAGCATATTGTATTACGATGATGCTCGGTAGGGCAAGTTTACGTAATAGGTAGGAGCGTAATTAGCGTTCGTTGCGGGCTGCGTGCTGTTCGCGTGTACCGTGCCACCAGTAGGCACGCGAGATATCATCAGCTGGCCATAATGCGTTTGTTAGCGGTGTACGAATTACAAAAAATGCATCACAGTCGTAGCACGTGAAGGGTCCGTTGCCTGAAACGTCGCCCATTATATGCCCCCCCCACCCTCCCGCCCCATTGACGCAGTGTTTTTTAGACGAATATGTTAAATGCATGTATTTTGAGATCGTGTAAAATGAGACCATGTCGCGTTCATTTAACGTCACTTCCGCAAACGCGTTCACTGTGGATTACTTAGACGTTAAAGAGCACGCGGTTAATGTTCACGTAAGTCACAGCCCGCACGAATGAAATGGCTGTACGTGGGCTGTACAGCGTGGGCCGTACAGCACGTGGCGATCAGGGTCATGGCCTCTGTTGAAAAGTCCAGTCCGGATTTTCCCAGTCTCCCGACCACTGAATGTGTTCGCTCCTTCCTCGGCGCACGAATGCAACGCGAGCAGCGGTGTGTAGTTGATGACATAAGGAAACAACTGGGGCATGATAAACTAAAAACTCATAATCCATACCCGAGGCTCCATTCCAATCCTTGCCCGACCCCCATCCCAGTGAGTGTGATCCATTCCTGCGCTTATTATTCAGTCGTACAGTTCCGGCAATTCCAGTCCGTACAATACACTCCAGGTCTTGCTCTAATTCCTTGCGACGTTCCACTGAGATTCGTTGCTACGTTCCATTTCTGCCCATGTGATTCATTCCAGTACTTACTGATCCACTCCAGACAGTCAATTCTTGCTCTGACCCACTCCATTCCTTGTGCTTTGCGATCCGTTCCAGTTGTTACCCTTATCCACTCTTTTCTTTGTAATTCTAGTGCTTTATGTGTGACCCACTCCCAGGACTTGTGATCAAATCCAGGTGTTACCCTGGTCCACTCCTGCCTTTGCGATTCCACTTCACGTCCAGCTATTGCGATCCATTGAATGTCTTAAGCAGATCCATTCCATTTCTAGGATCTCTTCCGGCTGTTGCCCTGATCCAATTGAGTAACGCTGATCACTGTTACAGATATCACCGCAGTACATTCAGACGTAAAGTTAACGCCACCCTTGTATTATACGGGCCGTAATTCAGCAGTGGATTGACAAAGAGCCACGCGTGAAAAAAAATCACAATCCCGAGGATTATTGTTCACCCCGTTTCACTTTCCACGTCTCCCGAATCGCGACCTCTAGTGGCTGCAGAGGGTCACGCGAAACCATTTACATAAATTTTTATTTAAAGCTTTCGTGACTGCAGGGATTCATATTCTTGGTTCTTGATGATTGCTTGTGTTGCAGTCGAAACGTCGTGAGAATTTTTATTGTATTATATTTGTATTATTGTATTATTTCCCTTCTACGTGACTTTACCGAAAGAACCAAGAACATTTACATAAACTGTACAAAATAGGTAAGCATGCAATGGTCTCGCCACGTCAAAAAACACACATCTTAAGGTTTATTGTTTTTACACAACCCCATAGGTTTCACGGACCTCTTGGGATTGCATAACTTCAACAGCTTTGACTCGGCAAGCCCAAACTGTGGACCGGTTTTCCCCAACTCTTCTCATCAGCAAGTCGGCCTTGAATCAACTCTGGCGAACGGCCAGATGTCACGGGAAAAATGATATCATGCATTACACAAAGCAATCATTAGCGTCGTGGAGAATTATGAATTAAATGTGCTAAGTTGACAAGACGTCACTATCACAACTGGACTTACTGTTATACGTGACGTGCCCGGACATGACCCCGGTGTTATTGTCGACTGAAAACAACTTTCAATACGAGCAGTTAAATATTTTTAGACAATAAATATGAACAAAAAATAACACTGGCGCAAAAAAAAAACTATACACGACACAACGCGCCTGCAATCCAGGAATTGTGGAGGCAGCGAGGGTTGTGGGTCACCGCACAGATGCTGTGTAACTTCCCTTACAGTGGGTGTCGGGGAGGTGCCGTACCCTGGCTCGTCAGGAGAAGGCGATACAGCAAGTTGACTAATCGTCACCCGTTTCCATCTGTACGGGGATAGAGTCTGCTTTGCTCCTACCCTCCTGATAACGAGTCATACCATTCAGTGCGACCTTCCTGTGTAAATAAGTACACTATTAATTGTAAAAAAAGGATATTTAAACAGAACAAGACAGACACAAAAAAGTCACAGAACAAGGGCGTTCGGATTTTATTTATTTCACCTTTATTTAAGCAGGTAAAAACACCTTGAGATTCAAAATCTATTTTGCGAGGGTGACCTGACAAGAACGCATGCCTCTTAAATAATCTCTTTCCTGGTCATAAAGATCATCGAACTGCGATTTGGTCAGGACAGAGATCGATTTTCTTGGACCCATCTGCGTGCAGCTTTGAGTGTTTACTCCCTCATAAGCGCGGTGGATGTTCTTCATATACTTGCATTTTAGTTCCTCACACTCGGGAATGGAATTGGGACAATTATCCCAATGCAGAACCCACTTGAATAAAATATTCCTGAGACTCGGTGAGGCTTTGACGGGTAAATAATCGTCGCCAAGATCAGCCATGGTCATTCCATTGTTGGATGAAAGGCCTCCTCCCCAAGCCACCGCCATCTGGTTATTTGACCACACTTCCAAACGATCCACCATGCATACGATCACTGCCGATGCAATACATTCCTGGGTACAGCTCATCACTATTATTATTGCTGTATGAGACTGTAATGTACATCTATTGCATAGAAACGTGATCCAGAATGTGCGACGGTTGAAACGCCGAGCTTACACCAAAACTTTTGACCACAACAGCCCCACAAATGGCAAGAGCTTTTAATAGTCACTGTGTGTAATGTGTATGGGGGGGCATGATAATATTAGCAATGATGACTCTGTAATGCTTTACGTAGGGGAGGGACACGAGCTAGGCAAACGTCTGGCTTTGAAAAAGGCGCGTGTAACAAATGCACATGTACAGGCACTTGTTAAGTTGCTGCTCCTACAAGACGGTATCTCTACATCGTGCTGGTCACGAGAGTTAAATTGGGCACCGCGGTGGCTAGGAGATGTTAACTACCTCTCCTGGTACACAGGAGGTCGTGAGTTCGATCCCGCACCTGACGCCTGCTGTATATTTGTAGTTTGCGTGTCTCTCTCTTTCTCATCATCATCATCACGGTGGCTAGGAGATGTAAACTACCTTGCCTGGTATACAGGAGTTCGTGGGTTACATCCCGAACCTGACGCCTGCGGCTGTATATTTGGAGTTTACGTGTCTCTCTCTTTCTCATCATCATCATCACGGTGGCTAGGAGATGTTAACTACCTCGCCTGGTACACAGGAATTCGTGGGTTCGATCCCGAACCTGACGCCTGCTGTATATTTGGAGTTTGCGTGTGTCTCTCTTTCTCATCATCATCATCACGGTGGCTAAGAGATGTAAACTACTTCGCCTGGTACACAGGAGGTCGTGAGTTCGATCCCGAACCTGACGCCTGCTGTATATTTGGAGTTTGCGTGTCTCTCTCTTTCTCATCATCATCATCACGATGGCTAGGAGATGTAAACTACCTCGTCTGGTACACAGAAGGTGGTGAGTTCGATCCCTCACAGTCGGCCATATTTGCGGAATACACCACGCCGCCGTTGACCCTGGCCGTTGACCGAGCAACCCAACGTTCCTACCAGCTCCCTCCGCAGGAATGTGTTTGTTGTAAATGTGCTTTAGCACTAACTGCCAACACATCACCAAATAATGTAAACGCACAGTCAGACTGCACGTAGGTGGTAGCTCTACAGCTCTTGCCCCAACAGCGTGTGCCAGGCTACCCGGGGTTACTTTGTCTGTGTCTGTGTGAGTCAGGGAGAGCGGTGGTGTAGCGGTTAGCGCGCTGCCCTACGAACCCGGCGGTCGATTCTCGCTCATGGCCCAACATCATAGTGGCGATTATGTTTATCAGAGCCGTCCTGGGCCTGCCTCCTCCCTTAGATCGACTCAGCCTCAAATTACTACCTGGTGCGGTGTGTATAAACATCGTCAGTGGGGAGACAAAGGCGGCCTTCATGTGTGGCACTCGCATACCTGTAAACCCTTATCAGCGCCCTACATTATTACAGATCAAATCAGACCGTATTGGTCATCCTGTGCCCTTACAAATTTCAACGTTGGTCCTACAAAGTCCCATCACAAGGGAGAAACACAAACAAAGAGACATTTGATTTTAAGCTTTCGTGACTGCAGGAATTACTCTTTTGGTTCTTTTGGTAATAGAATAGTATTTAATTAAGTTTATTTCTACATGACTTTACCGAAAGAAATAAAGAGTAAACAAACATTTTTTTAATGTTTGTGTTGCCCGTATTGAAACGGGGCTGCAGGCCGTGTGGACCTGAACACACAATGTTCCTGGACAAGAATACGGGGGGGGTGAGAGCGATGCACCCGCTCACGGAACCTGCCCCCCCCAAAAAAACAGTCTGGTGACAAGGCGACACAGTGGGGTGGGGGCGGTGTGTGGGGTGGGGCAGGAGGGGGGGTAGGAGGGTGAGGGGCAGGTGGGGAGGGGCAGGTGGGGGGGGGGGCAGGTGGGAGGGCAGGTGGGTGGGGGGGGGCAGGAGGGTGGGGGCAGGTGGCAGGTGGGTGGGGCAAAAAGGTGGGGGGGGGCAGGTGGGTGGGGGCGGGTGGGGGGTGCGGGCGGGCGGGGGTGGGGGGCAAGTGGGTTGGGGGGCAGGTGGGGGGGAGGGTGGAGGGGCGGGTGTGCGGGTGGAGAGGTGGAGGGGCGGACGGAGGGGCGGGTGGAGGGGCGGAGGGGTGGAGGGGCGGGTGTGTGAGTGGGGGGGGGGAACCTTTGTCTTTGGATTTGGAGGGAGCCGAAGAAGTGGCGACGTTGACGCTTTAAAAAGCGCACGAGACGCGGAAGGAATGACGTCATAGGCGGCGGCGGCGGCTCCCCCCGTGTGTGTCGGTGGTGGTGGTGTCGTGTGAGTCGGTGTTGTTGTTGTGTGTGAGTGTTGTGTGTGGTTGTGGCTGTGCGGTGCACGCGCGGACAACAACAACAACCTGTAGGATACGCGCGTAGAAGGTAAGGCTCACGATAAACTCGCCCAGGGGAAATAAGACAACAACGTTACGGGGTGGAGGGTGAGGCAGACATCATATACGTTTGACACACATGCAGGCATTTTTTGCGTGTTGCGCGTTTCAATAGGTGCTCGCTAACTGCCCTTGCCACGCACCAACCAGTGCGTAGGCGGCTACACGGGGGATCTTTATCTGTGTGCGTGTGGGCGGGTGTGTGTGTCAGCTGCTGCTGCTGTTGTTGCCGCTGTTCTAGCCCCTGAGATCAACAACACAGCCACCTCGGCCCTTGTGCCATGGCGGCCGAGATTCACACGGAGGCGAGGGTGCGACGTCCACTGCTTCTGGCGAAGATCGAAGGCTCCCAGGATGTTGTGAACATGGCAACCATCATCCCCAAGGAGGATGGAATCATCAGCGTTAGCGAGGATAAGTGAGTCTTCGGCGAGGCGAGCCGCTGTCAGTCGCTGCATTCACAAACCTCTTACAGCCATCGCCACCATCATCTCATCATCTCATCATCACCACGTTGTTGTAACAACAGCGAGGGCAAGCGAGTCTTCGGTGAATACCTTCACAACTCCCGACCGCCATCACATCACATCATCATCGCCACCACCATCGTCACCACCACCACCACATCATCATCATCACCACCACCACATCACCATCATCACCACCACACCACCATCACCACCACCACCATCACCACCACCACATCACCATCATCACCACCACATCATCACCACCACCACCACATCATCACCACCACCACATCACCATCACCACCACCGTCACCACCACCATCATCATCACCACCAGCGTCACCACCACCACCACATCATCACCACCACCACATCACCATCATCACCACCACATCATCACCACCACCACATCATCACCACATCACCATCACCACCACCGTCACCACCACCATCATCATCACCACCATCGTCACCACGTTGTTGTAACAGCGAGTGCGTCACGGCGCTACGGACAGGGCGCGCAGCGGCCGCCTTTTAAGGCCGAGCCTACCTAGGGGAATCCCAGGACGGGTTCAAATATTCGCCACTGACTGCGGACGTGAGCTACGTGAGCGGGGGGGGGAGGCGCGTAGGAGGCTACTAAGCAGCGCCGACCACCACTCCCCAGCACATCACAACAACCAGTTTTAAGCTCAAATGAGCATCGAGGTATTGCTTGGTACTATTGCATCTCCTGACTACAGCCCTAAGCCGGTGGTGGAAATTCCACAGTCCTCCGACGGGGCTGGGGTGGATGCTGAGTGTGTATGGCAAAGGGCAACGATTGTTGACTTTAAATCGAAGTCGTCACCACCCGGAACACCCCCCCACCTCCACCCATGGGCTTGTTGACGTGCCACTCACTCGGATACGCTGAGATGCATCCGGGCAGCAGCATCATCATCATCATAAAGTTCTCGGTCAGTCCACTGCTAGATGCATGTCTCCGCCACGCTGTTGTCAAGTGCGTGGGGGTTATTCGAGCCGACCTCAGCACGCCGGTCAGTGCTGGTTTGTGAATACGGAGAGCGTGGACGTGGGCGCATAGAAGTATAGTACAACCGTTGAATTTGCTGCGCTGCCCCACTGCTGTCCACCACGTGACCCCGTAGCACCACCGCAACCGATAGCAGCAGCCTGTTATACTGGTAGGAACCTCCCAGCCCACAGGGGATTATTGTGCCCGTCCGTCGTGCATCCAAAAATGGGAGGGCTGGGAGGGGCTGGGTGGGGAGGGGCTGGGTGGGGAGGGTGGGGCTAGGTGGGGAGGGGTAGGGCTGGGTGGGGAGGGGCTGGTCACCCCGTGGTGCCCTTATAAAACTCAACGTTTAACCTACTCACGCCGGCTTGTGCCCGCACTCACAGTCGGGCATATTTGCGGAATACACCACGCCGCCGTTGACCCTGGCCATTGACCGAGCAACCCAACGTTCCTACCAGCTCCCTCCGCAGGAATGTGTTGGGCATTGCTATTTGGTCGCCCAATACAAGCACGGTCCAGGCTTCTTCACCCTGACATATCGCGATATCTGGCACGTGGGATCACACTGCAGATCACTTGGTCATTGTTGTTATTTATATTCCTGTATTTTACAGTGTCTGTGTACGTTTGTAATGTAGATATTCTCGTCCGACCACGAATTGTAATATCACGTTGCGCTTAATAGATGCTCCCAAAACACCAGCACGCGTGCCTGTTCAGTTAATATATCGGGAGCATGGAATATGTGCTCGTGCAATAGGCACATTCCTAATCGCCCTGTTTATCAGCGTGCTGGTTAATTCTTTAATCCTGATACAACATAGTTCCGACTGCGGCACTGTACTCTCGGCAAGAATGCTGAGCAGGGGTGAGCCTGGCTAGTACTCGGATGGGCAACCACAAAGCACAAACACGTTGTCCATAAGGCGACTTCGAGGCTGTGTGCTACGTGGTGGTCAGCAGAGGGTCGTGCAGAAAAAAAACATCCATTGTACCGTGCCTCTACGCTCCCCTGTCTTCATCAACCCTCTGTTGTGATTAGCATGGTGAAGCATGGGCATGCCCCCAAGGGGCTATGCCCATAATTTAGCTGTGACGGTCCCACCTGAAGACGGAGACTTGTGTTGCCTCCGAAACGTCGTGATTTAATAGAGTTATTTTAATTTACTATTATTTTATTATTATTTTACCTTCGTGACTTTACCGAAAAAACCTAAGAGTATAAATCCGTGCAGTCACGGAAGCTTTAAATCTAGAATTAATACCCCCAAGGGTTTACACTTGGCTGGGTTTGACCCGGCATCGTCCGGGTATTGGCACCTATGGGCGGGTGGCAGCAGCAATTGATTTGTACCTAGATCTGGTGGTGATAGTATTGTGTTCCTATAGTTACTGACTGCCACATGTGTGTCCGGGTTTGGTCTGTGGTGGAAAAGGTGCTGGTGGCCTTAAACAAATACAGAACTCATCACCAACACCAGCATGGCGGGAGGCCCTCATCCAGTAGTGGATTGATAACAATTGCCTTGCGTGTAGATCACACGTATGCCGTGTAGTACCGGACGGAATTACGAGCGTGTCATTGTGAGCGGCATGCTCGTGTGATGAAGTTGAACCCGAACAAAATTAGATCTGACTGCACGTGACTGCCTCTTGCGGCTAAAGCTGTAAAGTAATAATCCTACCTGGCCTGTGTTTCACAATCCACCTGTGGGGCCTACACAAGCAGGGCGGCAGCCTATACTCACTCACTCCCGAGGTACTAGACTATAACTAGAGCACAGACGATTCATTGACATAGTGACTGTCACCTTCCTGTAACCGGGGGTGCAAGAGTGATGATGAGCAATAACACGGGCAAAAAAAGCAAAAATCAGCAAAAGAATTTCCCATTTACTAAATGCATGTTGTCTTTTGAGAAGTCGTGACCGGATCTGCACAGCGGGCAAAAGCACAACGCGGTGAATGGTTCCGATTGCTCGCAAAGAGGTACCAGCTGTGACGGATGGCTCAATTACAGTATTTTCAATAATAATAATCATATTGATGTTAGTTGAAAACGCTTTTGTTGTCATTATTTTAGTGTATTTAAATGTTATTTTCATTATCATCATATTACTGTTGATTTATTAAAATATTGTGACATTTTTTCTGCTTGTGATGCAAGAATCGAGAAGTACAGGGTTGTTTTCAAAAGATGGACCCAATTTCAAAGCAGTACTGTTTTGAAATCGGGTCCATCCAGTACTGCTTTGAAATCGGGTCCATCTTTTTAAAACACCCTGTATAAGGATGAATAGTACACCAAACATCAGCAAATTATACCCTTTTTATAGAAACGTGGGTTTTTTGAGGGTGCGTAACCTGACCGGGAGAGTGGTCAAACACTTTGAGAGACATCTATTAACTAATGGTAGAATTAAACTAATCCATTTTAAAAATCATAATCATGCTACAATACTATTGATCTATTGAAGGACGTTTGTTATCACCACAATCATCATGATGCTTCTATTCATGTATTAAGGCGTGTTTGTCAAGGAAATCCGATTTTAACCCCAGAACCTCGAAAGAAGCTCATGGATGAGTCCCTGTGTACACCCGCATGGCTGTGAGGATGAGATAGTGCTGAAAGCCCCACTTATGCCAGTGCACGATATTATTTTGCAGTGATGTAATGCTTTCCTTGAACACAGCTGGTAGGAATGTAGCACTGTAAGTATTGCAGTTGTGAGAGAATTAAATTGAGTCGCTCTAACATTGTAAGCAGCAGCAGCAGCATCCCCACCGTTATTGTTTGGCACCTCCGATTAGCACGTTTGGCTACGTACGGTGCGAAATAAGTTCAGCATACAATGTTGTAGCTTTCATCATCACTGCTATCATCATCAGCAACAGTAATGGCATCGGCATCATGACAATCACCATAATTGGGAGCAGGGGTCATCACAATCATCACTATCGTAATTCCAATTATCAGCAGCAGTGGCATCACAAGCATTATTGCTGTCATCATCGTCATCATCCCTTCAGGGTCTTGTGGCATTAAAATCAACAACGCTCGCTCTGTGGACATACTGGTCCCTGCCATTAGAATGTGGAATGTGAATCACTGCCATTTCAATCGAGGCGGCCAACAGAGATCAATCCGCACAGCTGTAAGCTCTCGGATTATTTTTTTTGAACATAGCTTTGACATGAACACACTTATCCAATCGTCTATAGCAGTCTTCAAGAATGATGGGATAAGACGACTGATGTGTGCTCGACCAACAGTGTGTCCTCAAAATACTGGGCGAATTCATGGATTGGGTGCCGTGGAATGTTTTTTTTAATCAACAATTGCCCTATTATTTCCCTCAAGACCAGTGGCCCCATTTACAGCACGTATAATGCGATTCATTTTTATACTATAGAAATATGAGGAGCTACGTCAATGAATCACCGCTGACACCACCAAAAAAAAAATCGCAATCCAATTATGGAACGAAAAAATGCAGTTTTGTAGTCATTGCTGAATGGTACAGTACTACGCTGGGATTTCCTGCCACGACGTTTCTGCGCAGAATGGAGAGCATCTAACAAACCGAGTAAAAAAAAAACCTCACACATCCATCAATAAAATTATATAAAAATAATATAGTTGAGTATATAGTTTGTTTCCTTTTAGGGTCACAGTATTAATGACAAATGTATTGAGTTTTTGTTTGTTCACCACTAGACGTTACATCACAAAAACATTTTTTTGAACAACAACTTAGCTTTGCCCCATCCGTTCAGTTTTTGTAGCTTTGAGAGTGCGATATTAAATGTAAAAAAAAAATGTAGTTGTCCAAAAAATACCCCATAATACATGAGACATCGTTTGTCTGACCACACTATCTTGAGGAAAGAGTGTAATGGAATAGCCGTGATGCACGTGACGCTGTTTTTCAAATCTGTAAATGATGATAAATAGCCATCACGGAATAATGTATTTTTTTTAAATGTTTAACAAAAAATAAACGCTCTCTGCATTATGCACCTCCGATTGGCATGGTTGGCTACGTACGTTGCGAAATAAGTTCAACATGCAGTTCAACATACATGCAAAAGCTCATCAGCATTTCCTGACACTGTCGTTGACTGCACATCAGACGTGGTGAATGGCGCGTGAAGTGGCAACGTCCGTCATGCGCCATATTGGTGTTGGGTGCGAATACGGCAAGCTCGTGCCACTTGAGGGTTTCTGTGGCACTTTGAGCAGAGGGCCCACTGAAACTGTGGCTGTGAACGTGGATTTCAATGTGGACACATGTGGATTGCATTCGTCGCTTGCTATAGCCGTGATGGATAATACTCAAAAACATGTGCGCTGTTCACAAATGAAGTAACCGCACAGCGGAATAATGCATGTGTGGTGTGATTTTTTTTTTTATGGTAGTTAACATTTTAGAAATGTGTATTTTTACGACATAAGTTTGTGGTTTGACACATACATGAAATTGAATGCACCATCATCATCATCCTAGCACCGATGAAAATGTTGGTTTGGAGTTCAACACGTGTCCGTAAGCATGAAATGGATGAATGCATTGTTTTCTCTCTCGGTACTAACAATTATCACGGTTGGCTACGTACGGTGCGAAAAAAGTTAATTGTATGTATGTTGAACTTCTTTCATCAACCATGCCAACCGTAAGTAGCTAGCCATACTATGCCTAAGTGTAAAGCCATTTCACGATTCGGCTGATGATTACCGACATCTTGAAAAGTGTCTGAATTGTACGTTGAAAATGCTAAATATAACTGAATTTGATACTATTTGCATAAATGATAAAATTTCCACACGAACAATTCTATGCTTCTGTCACGGCCGTAAGAAGCAAATTTTTTTTATCGATAAATCCTTCCACGCCTCATCAGCCATGATCAATCTGCTGTTGGATGAAGGCTTTCCCAAGACATCGCCATCTCTCATGGCCCCGTGATGTAACAATACAAGTCTAAGAGGAATTTAATAAATTGCTAACAATGTATGTGAAAATGCCCAAAAAGTTGGCTCTTGAAATGAATGAGAACAATACAGAAAGAACATGGGACCTTTAGAGGACAAACAAAATAGAAAAATTATATATTCTGGAATATAGTCGTGGGCCAGAATGGTGACGGTTAATCCAATCTTTGTGTTCCAACAAAGGTCCCCCGTATAGCCTTAACACCACGCACACGCCCATACACATTTTAGTATACCCACATGGGGGGGGTGGGCGTGGGAGGTTTTTGACAAAGTGATAGTGAAAGTACGTGTCCAGGTATACACACTCTCCTACATGACTCCGTTAACACCCTATCCTGCCTCCACCTATGGCGTTTAAAGAAATTGGCATCAGAATGTAAACTAAGCACGCACTGCACAACACACAGAGTCAAAGGTCACAGTGACCTTCTCCTGAGAGCAGCACTCGACCGATATAATTCCATAAGTTTTCCCGATCCGTTTTTTGTAAGTTACACATTCCAGTGTAGATATCAACGTCGCAGTGAAATACCTTGGGGGGGGGCGGGGAGGGGAAGCGTGTCGCCTTGCCCGACTCACCCTCCAACGTGCATTTTGGTACTTGGTGCGATCTCTCTATCTCGCGAGAGCTATCGTCGCATTGTTGTGTGAGCGTTCAGGATGACGACGGCTTTGTTGCAATTCCTGTTGTAAAATCTTGGGGAGGAGCGCCCAGTTCCTACCTCGCTGCACGTGATAGATTTCTTTCCGACATGAGGAAGCTACTGGAGCTATGAATTTTAAAATATAGATTGAAAACTAATTTCCTTTAGAACTGCTTTTTGTGTTTAGTTTCTTGTCCTTCCCCCACACCTCCGATTGGCACGGTTGGGTACGTACGATGGGAAAGAAGTTAAACGTTCATACCTTCATTTCAACCTAAAGCAGTCAGGCTGATCGATAATCTAGCACTCTCTCACCAGCAGTCGAGCCGCCTACTTATCACTCCTTTATGGACACTACGTTGGTTTACTGTTTGTTTGAAAATCACTCGTGGATTCCTCACCCAACAATACACTCGCCCACTCGCTCAACCTATCTCCCACTCGTCTACTCGCCACACTGTGGGTCACGACAACGATCTGTCTGCTTCTTCCCTTGCGTTGCTCCACTTTGGAATTCCCTCCCATCGCCTTATTTTCCCAAGCGCTTCTAATAACAGCAACCTTGATCAAGTCAAGAGACGTGTCAACTTTGACCAATTACAGCTCTGAGAGTGCTGTCTGTTGCTGGCCGCTTCACGTTTTTTGGGGCCTGTGCTTGGCGACTGCGTGAATAAATAGAATACGTGACTTGGCTAGCACACAGCACGAGAGCCGCCGGGACGAGGTGGTGGTGGTGGCGGTGCTGTCGCGTGATGGCAGTAGAATTTTACAGCCGCGTGTCGAGCGATGGCTCCATGAATCGTGCCCTCTGTCCAAACAGGTCCGAGTGTCGCTAAAATAAAATAAATAACAAGTGCTCAAAACCGCAGGGCTTGACATTCATTCATCCTCGTCATAATAATACAGAAAATGTGTTGTCCGTCGGCAGAGGCAGCTGAAGCAATTTTCCCAAGTGGGGGGTGGGGCCGTGCCGATATGTCAAGCCTTTAATTAGGGGCCCCGATGTCATTTTATTTTTATATATATTCTGGTAAATCAATACAAATAAACAATTCTCGGGGTTTCGAAGGGGAGGCGGATGCCCCCATCGCCTTCCCCTCCCGCCCCATCCCGGATTCACCACGATCAGTCGGCACGCATTGAATAACTTTTATAAGGAGAACTCCTCCTCTTATCCGTGGCCCTATTATCCTCGCGACTCCTATTATCTGTACCAGCTGTAGGCTCGGCACATACTCCCTTTATCCACTGGCCCAGGTCTTCCTCTTATCCAAGATTCTCCACGATTTTTGCCGTAAGTGGTTTGCTGAATGGAAATTTATTATCTGCGCTTTTTTCACTGGAGAGTCGCGGTGAAAATTACACATTAACCACGGAGTTATCCACGATTTTCAACCCCGCTGCTAAGAGAAGTAAATGTGATGGATATCCCCGAGGGTAATAGGATCCACGATCGTGGACCCCCATACCACTGAGCCCCTGGCGTCTAAGGGAAGCCAATTAACCTCCTGGCCATCATCTTCTGGGGGCCCAATTATAATTTTTTTAAGTGTCGTTTTTTGCTAATAGGATTTGCCGAGTTATAATCATAGCCCTGACCATAACTGTCACAAATGTCGGCTTCCTAAACCTCATCGCACACGATTAGAATTTACATCGCTCATTCGGGTTATAAATACGGCATTTATGTGCAACTTATTTGTTTACGCAAGAAATCCTTGGTGAATCGGGAAACCCTCGCTCCCTCCTGCACATGAGCTGATTTCGTTGCTCCGTCTCCGCAGTGGGGCGCGGCTGAGTTTCCTCCTGTGACTGCCACTCCATCATTAGTCTTGATGTCCTGCCCACGCTCACCGACTTTCCTCCGCTGTCGATATGACGGTGGCAAGCTGTACACGTGGCCCCACGGTGGCTCTATTAACTACCTCGCCTGGTATACAGGAAGTCGTGGGTTTGATCCTGACCGTGACACCTGCTGCATATTTGGAGCTTGCGTGTCTCTCCCCATGGTCGCGTGGGTTTTTCTCTGGGTCCTCCATTTTTTCCCCTCCACATTTAGAATCAAAGCGCGTTTAGAGTATTTGGCTGCTATAAATGTCCACATGATGAGCCACTTCGTTGAGCTATGATTAATGGCCAGGTTACCTGGTAAAATAAAAATCGTAAACTTTTGTAAAGATAAATAAATCAGAAATCTGTGTATTCCATTTCTTACTCTTAGGTTTTTTTCGGTAAAGTCACGTAGGTAAAAATAAAAATAAATATTATAAGTAACAATAGTAAAAAAGTATACATAATGATTTATTATTTATTTCTATTAATGTTTTTATTATTTTTTTATATTTATTTTTCCCTACGTGAATTTCCCGAAAAAACCTAAGAGTATGAATCCTTGCAGTCACGAAAGCTTCAAATCTAGAATTATTCCATTTCTTGTCTCTCAGCACAATCCCAGCATGCACCACTCTGCTTTTTTGCGGACTTGCATTCTTTGACACCTAATTTCCCTGTAGCAACACTGCCAATAGGGTCCCCCATATTCAGCTCAGCACTGAGCTTAACCGTTATGTATATTTTTTTTCGTAAAAACTTTGCCTCGGCAGGAAGCCTGCGATTAATCACCACACGGAGGCTTTGTGGAAGTGAGTGCTACGTTTTCTTATTTGTTTATATACTTACATAACGCATTTTGCACATTTCTCGGATTGTACGCACTTGTGAAGTGAATCAGATTAATGAGTACCCTCCATTGCATTTGTTTTCTTGTTCTGCCTAAAATCGGTTGAGCACTGCAGTGACCTTTGGTGGGCTGCTGCTTGCTGCACTGAATCCAAAGTCAAAATTATTTTCTGCTTAGCGAACATTCGGGGCGTCGTATGCGCATCTCCTGCTCGCAGCCCTGAGCAAGTGGTGGAATTTCCCAATTCCTAAATCAATAGGGTAACCACTGTTGACCTCACGAAGTGGTACTTATTTTATCGACCTAGAGGGATGATGAGATAAGATAACAGCCCCCCCGCACCCCAACCAGGATTTGAACTCGCAACGTTCTGATTGCGAGCCACTTGCTCTACATGGAGCAACCTGGTCGAGCCGCCCATTTACTTTGTAGACCGTACAAGCAAGTGCTGTTCAGCAAGAACCTATTTAGGGCCGTGTTGCGCACAAGGGAGAGGTGTGGTTAGTACAATGCCTGACCGCCTTTGTCTCCCCATTGCTGATGTCACACTGCACCAGGGTACGCATTTAAGGTCAAGGTGACGCAGGACGGGCCCACAACCAGTTCCGATATCACTCGACAACGAATGTTAGCCATGGTGTTAAGAATCAAATTCAAGTCGCCAGGTTCGTACCGCATTGTGCCGAGTGCTGCACCACCGCTCCCCATACCCAAGCAACAGCAACCGCCATTCGCCACTAAGTGGCGGTGACATCACCACGACGCTTGTGCCAGGCTATGTGCACTTTAAGGGCCACGTGAAGTGTCGAACGCCCGCTGGCAGGAGGTCATGGGACAGACCCAGGTGCAATGGGTTGACTGACTGAGATGACTGGCCAATGCACCACCTCTGCCCCCATACCCATAAACGCAACACACGTTCACACAAGTATGGTGTGCAGAATTTTCTCAAGCCCATTGCCATGGTTACGAGTGTGTGTTGAACCCCAAGCACGCGGGATTTTGGGTGCTCAAAGGCCATTAACGCGGTACTACGAGGGCGTGGGCACTTAGCCTGGCGCGCGTGCGTGGGGGGGGGGCAGCTGACAGCACACGGAGAGGAGGGACAAGCAGTGGCGCCAGTGCCGTGGGGGTCAACGTGGGCGATGAGGCGGGTCGATTCCGCAATCCTGGCAGAGTTTCCCGGGAGACATTGCCACGGTGGCCAGGAGATGTTAATCACCTCGCCTGGTGTGCAGGAGGTCGTGGGTTCGATCCCGACTGACGCCTGTTGTATATGTGGAGTTTGCGTGTTCTCTTTTCGTGGACGCTTGGATTTTTCTCCGGTTCCTTCGGTTTTTTTCTCTCCACATGCATTTGGAGTATTTGGCAGCTATACATTGCTACATGATGAGCCACTTTTGTTGAGCTATGATTTGTGGCCAGGTCGCTTCTAGAAAAGCGCTATACAGCTCAGTGGGTCTTTCATAAAGATGTTGAGCAAAAGCTCATTCATTGTTATCACACAGTCAGTATGGTTACCATCGTGGAGGCGGTCAGTTACCTGCTTACCGCTCTGATATCGCTACTACCGTGGTTACCGCTGCCGTGAACTTCACTCGTTGATTCCTCCATGTTGAGGACTCGGTCCAAGCAGACCGTTTCGTCTGATCCTCGCAGTGTTCACCCACTCGCCACTCTGCAGGTCGCAATACGCCGCTCCGCTTCAGGGTTAACTCAGTCATTACCTCTTCCAAAGCTCTTACAGCTTTGCTCACTGCGATCCGCGAGTAGCGAAGCGATAGACCTTCGATCGAGAGTATGCAACAGTCCGTGTTTGGACAAGGTTAAAAAGAAAGTGAGTAGGGATTGCAGGCCATTCATCCTCTATCCATTGCGCGACGACCGGACGACAACTGCTGATACGGCGATGGTATCGAGATGGTGCCAATTATATATCGATCCGAGTGTTATTTCCTCGCGTGAGCTGGAATTGTCCGGGTTCACCGTCTTTAATTTTCACCAAAGCGCCACACCCCCAGCCACTACACGTGTGATGGGATCTATATCTGCCTGTATTATTCTGACGGCGTGCCTGAATGGAAATGTCCAAGCATCCCAATGTAGCGGGACCCTTTTCCCCCTTTGCTCGGTGAATGGAGGGCAAAGTTCCAGCTCCTCCGAGTCGCCCGCATGCTGTAGTCTGTTGGCAAAAACTGTGCACGATACAAGTTCCACAATTAGTTCTTGTCGTGATCCAGCACGAGACGTCGGTCGTCGCTCCGTCACGCAATGTTAAGAATGTTACATGTAAATGAACCTATACGTGGCGAGCACTCGTAACTCAAAGCCAAGTAAGACTGAATGCCAAGTAATTTTTAGCGATTTTATTTGTGTTGTGTGCGGTCGCTGTTCAGTGGAGTATAAATTGCGCGTGCTTTCCCCGTGACCCCATACTCTCTCCCACCCACCCGTGCACGCATGCACGCATCTCAACCGCCCCTCCCTCTCCATCCCATGTCTTTATAGAACCATACGCGTGTGGATCAAGAGGGACAGTGGCCAGTTCTGGCCCAGCGTGTTTCATTCGATGCCAGGTACGAACGCACGCACACACAACACACACACTCTGAACACACTGGGTCTTCCTACCAAAATAAAGCCAGTGTTGTGGGTCCTCGAAATTGAACAGAAAAAAACCATTTTTATTTTACCAGGTAAGGCCCACAGAAGCAACCTGGCCACAAATGTTAGCTCAACGAAGTGGCTTATCACGTGGAAATTTATAGCAGCCAAATCCTCTAAACACGTGTTTCTAAATGTGGTGGGAGAAACTGGAGGACCTGAAATAAAATCCACACAGGAGTGAACCCATGACCTCTTGCATACCAGGCGAGGGATTTCACATCTCGCCACAGAAAAGTGTGGTGGATGTGCCACGCGCTGCGTATAGCGGGGCTTAAGTTGGGACCCCTAAAAAGTGAGGAGGAAAACAATTGTCCGAAAAATGAAATTGGACTCGCGAAGCTCGAACGTTGAAGAGCGTGGAGAGCAATGGCGACTCGTCGCTGTCTGTGCCCTCGTGCTCCGTGGCAACGTGCCGCGCCGGTGCAGCCCAAGTTTAGTAACCGGACGGTCAACCGGCTGTAGCGTTGGATTGCGCCTTCCAGAATCAGATGTCAATACAGTGATACCTCGGTTCACGAACTTAATTCGTGAACTGTCTCTGGTCGTGAACCGAATTGGTCGTGAACCGAGGCACATTTTCCCATAGGGTTCAATGTAAATCCGGTTAATCCGTTCTGACCTGTTTTTTTGGTTTTTGAAGCACAAAAATATGAAACAAATGACAATACACATTACTGTAGTACTGTACAGTATAGTAATGTATAAAGAGAGAACACTAACCTTGCTTGAGATGACTTCTGGCATGGAGGAAGGCAGGTGGGAGGCGGGTGGGAGACAGTAAGCACTCAAACGGGTGAACTGTACAATACAGTAAGTACAGTATTGTACAGTACAGTAGTACAGTACAGTACTGTATGTGCTAAAAAGCACACCAAAAATCAAAAAGTCACTGAAAGTGTCTTCACAGTACTCACAGTACAGTACTGTACTTCTTTCTGTGTCTCTGCTTCTCTCCGCGATCTTCCTACAGGAAGTCACGACCACGTGACAGCCTGGAATTAGCATAAAAATGGCCGCGGCTCCTGTTCGTGAACCGAAGTGGAGTTCGTGAACCGGAGCAGATTTTTATGAAATTTTCTGTTCGTGAACCGAGTTGTTCGTGAACCGAAGCGTTCGTGAACCGAGGTATCACTGTATTTGGTAGTTTCAGTCGTATTTATTTGTATTGATCTTTTCATATCGCTTTCTATATATATTATGTTTTACAGGTAGGAACAACATTTCCACACTGCCCACCAGGGATTATTTGTCTGTCTATCTGTCGTGCATAGCGACGCCCTCGATTTGTATTTCATAGAGCGCTTCGGGCGGGCTCGGCACCACGTGACGCGCCGCCCCACGCAGCTTGCGCCGCGTGACACGGATCGCACGAATGCGCCGTCCAACCAAGTTCCTACCTGCCCACTCCGAAGGAACGTGTTTTATTCGCGTAAAAAGCTCTTTAAAAAAATAGCACGATAAGCTTTAAATGGGCTAAATGTGGTCTCCATTGGAAAATACCGTGGTCTTGTTAAAGAAAATGAATGCACCGGGCTGCACCGCACCGGTGAAATCGGCCTGGCGTGGTGAGGACACGCTGTATAAAGCAAGTGAATATAAATGTCCGTTGTATGCCTCCTGCACCTCGCGCGGAGCGTTTGTGGTGCCGCAGCCTCCTTCCACCGTCCGGTTCTCGCTTCGCCCCCTTTTTTTAACCTGCCGCGCTTTTTCTGATCCACGGATTTAAATGAGTCAAGTGGTCGCGAGTGGGAGAGAGAGGGGGGGCGCACGAGCCGTCCGCCACATAATCTCTCGGTGCCCTGCCACGGCGCTCCTCCGCACCGCCGTCACCTTTTCATTATTTGACTCCCTTCACTTGGCCGCCGCCGCCACTCGCTTATTGAGTGTGTCGTGTTTACTTTTGCTGCTGCTGCCGCCGTAACCTCCACCGCAACCTCCACCGCACAGCGTTGTGCTGCTGACGCAAGATCGTACAGCGCGCCGTCGGAATAATGCAGGCAGATATAGATCCCGTCATACGTGGAGTGGCTGAGGGTGGGGAGGGTGCTTTGGTCGGAGTCTGTCTGAGGGTGTTTCCCCAAGTAACCATGGGGCTTATTGAAATAAGGCAGGTCCGTGTCTCGACACAGAATTCCTCGCGAGTAGCCGTAGAGTGCAGCCAGCCCAGCCAGTCGGCATTCTCATATGGGCAACGTTTTTTTATTTTGACAATAACCCGTTTGTTTATGCAAATAATACTCCCTTTCTATAACTCGTTGAATAATTTGCACCAAAATATGCACTTGTGTCCGGTCTGAATAAGCATCGTCACTGTATTTTTGCTGTTGTACCAACCGGTTTAGAGGGTTTTAGGCGAGGGAAAGTTCTAGTATTCAATGTTGTAAATCCACAGCTCCCAACAGAAAGGTCGTACTGTTAGAAAGTAAATAAAAATGAATTGAACGGAGTGCAAAGCAACACGTACCGCGTCTGCACGCTGCCCGGAAGCGTCACGTGCCAGGCGGTCCCAGTTCATTTGCTCCGAACTCTACAGTGACCACAGCAGGACTTCACTGTGTAGTCCACTATAGATGCTCTGTGGTTTCAGTGTTCTGGTTTTGTTTCACCCTTTCTTTTTGCTCTTTAACTTTGCATGACGTATAAAAGTTGAGAAAGCAGATATCCCCGGGGCAGCCTCCCCCACCCCTGAGTTTCCCCGCTATTTCGAGGGTACACTCTACAACCAAAGTCTGAATCTAAAAATTATTAAATTAACCTCCCGGTCATTTTTACTTTTTTTACTTTCGTTTTACATTAAAAAAAATATATTTACCAAATTATCCATCACCGCCACTTATGCTTTTACTGGATGTTGTACCACCATTGCTGGGTTGCGCCGTTTTGCCGAGTGGGGTGTTTGAAGCCGCGTGTGTGCACGTGTGCGTGTGTGCACGTGTGCGTGTGTGTGCAATTCGCTTTGTGCGTGCTGTGCACACGCACTGTGCACACGTGCCGTGCGTAGGCGGTGTGTGTGTGTATTGCGCGCATGTTTGCATTTGCGTTTTGTGTGCTGTGTACTTGTGTACGTGCTGTGTGCATGCCGTGTGGGGAGCAGTAGTGTGGGGGTTAGCGCTATGCTGCGCTTCGAACCCAGCGACCCGAGTTCGATTCCCGCTCGCAGCCAACACCAGTGGCGATTATCTGAACCATTCCTGGGCCTCCCCAAGGTCGACACAGCCTCAAATGTGTGTAAACATCGCCACTGGGGAGACAAAGGCGGCCGGGCGTGGTGCTGGCCACCCACGCCCTCGAGTGCCGTGCCGGCCTTCATAGGTGCTACTCGCGAAACAGCACTTGCCCCAACAGTCTGTTAAAGGCTATACGGGGGGGGGGGGTCTTCATCTTTGTCTTTTGTGCGTGTGTGCTGCGTGTCCCGGCACAGTGGCCTGCAGTACCATGTCCTACAACCCTGAGACACGGCGACTTTTCGTGGGCCTCGACAACGGAGCCGTGGCGGTGCGTGGACCGTAGCAGCGCGAGACGCTCGCCCCGACTCGCGCCCGCCCTGACTCCTCAGCCCCCTGACTCCCCCTTTGAACGTCGCCGTGGACAGTCGCGACCCACCTCAGTTGCACAGCATCTTGAGATCCGGTCGCATTTGTGCGTTTCACGAACACGGTTTGTGCCGTGGCTGTACGCTACGAGCCACGCGGCCGGAGGGATTTCCCAATGTGATCCGACATTGCCTCTCTTACAGGAGTTCTCGATGTCTGAAGACTTCAATAAAATGACGAGCACCAGGACATACGCTGGTACGTCACCCTGCTGTGGAATGGGGGGAGAGGTCGAGGTTCAGAGGTCGCCGCGGCCACTGCCGTCTGTGTGACCACGCCTCACAGTCGCTTCCTTCCGCCAGATCGTGCAGTCGCTGTACGGTTGAGACCCAGCCTCCGAGGCCCGCATTTAGTGTCACCATCTCTGCCTTTTGGAAGGGGGGAAAAAATAAAAGTGAAAATAAAACGTGAATTAAATTTAGCGTGCAGATTTTTAGAGCCAATGTGTGTTTTGGGTTCGGTCACGTAATGATCTGCCCAAATTTCTGTAGCAATAATTCTCATAAACCAAGTTTCTCAATTAGTTATTAATACAATTTCTTGAACTTACCAGCGAGCTGAAATAGTAATTGGCGCGGCGTTAAATGCTTGTGCGCCGCGTGACATTTTAATTAGTTTGGCTGTGGAGAGTCTGAGGGCAGACATTGGAGCTTCGGCGGCCGTCTGGAACGCTCTTCCGATATTAGGAAGTCACTGGAGCTATGCACTTTTAAATATAAATTTAAAACTAATTTCTTGACAACTGATTTTTGTCCTTAGATTGCCCTTCCCCTGCACCTTGCATTAGCACGGTTGGCAACGTACGGTGCAAAACAAGTTCAACATAAATACATAAGAAGCAACAACGAATTTTTTTTTGAGTTTACATGAATAAACTATGAGCATGTTGCAGTAGGCCATCAATCCAGTCTATAGTAAAATCTTGACTTAAAGCTTTCGTGACTGCAGGAATTCATATATGGTAAAACCTGCGCCGAATAACTGTATTTAGCTAAACAGCGCTTGCCCCAACAGTCTGTTAAAGGTTATCTGGGGGATCTTTGTCTTTGTGTGTGTGTGCAGCGCACCAACAGCGCGTGACCGGCGTGCACTTTGTGCTCGAGTCCGAGTGGGTGCTGAGCACGGGTCAGGACAAGCAGTTCACGTGGCACTGCTCGGAGAGCGGCACCCGCTTGGGCTCACACCGCACGGCCGCCTGGGCCTCCTGCCTGCAGTATCCTCCTCCCTCCTCGTCCTCCCTCCTCCTCCTCCCCTTCCTCCCCCTCCTCCTGCCCCCCTCCTCGTCGTCATTGTCGCGAAAAACAAAAACAAGTCGGTTAACAGAAATATATTGTGCGTTTACGGGGCAGGGATTTTGATTCTTAGTCTGCTTTTGAGTGAGGCAATGACCAAATCTGTGTCGTAAGACCCTCCACCGCCCGATACAGTCAAACAACTTGTATTGTCACGTGTAAAAGCGCTTAATGTGTCATTGTCAGCTGAAGAACAATCCTCGCAAGCAATTGTAGCAGATGCGACGTGCCATTTTTCCCATTCCGATGACGTACGGGGTAGTACGTCATCAGCCTCGGTACGTCTTTCGACGATTTCATTCCGATGATGTACATGTGTGTGTACGTCATCCGAACAGAACCTGAAGAAAAACTTTAATAAAATAACTTTATCGGAACGTCTTCGGGTCAGAAGACGTACCGAGGCTCCCACAAGGCCATGCGGGAGGGCGTGTGGCAGAGTTTGGCGCCAGCTGTCATAGAGTGCGGTCGTGTCGCTACGGTTCCCGGCGTTGTGATTACAACATGGTGGTGCTACGCCTAAAATAAAAAAAACAACAATGCTGAACCGCCCCGAGCTTCAGCGGTGAACGGGACCCCACCCTGCAACTTTCGGGCGTCTCAGAAACGGAAAAAAGCGGCTTAATTGATTTGCAGCCGGGAACAGGTTGGCAAATTTCGATTTAAAGCTTTCGTGACTGCAGGGATTCATCTTCTTGGTTTTTTCGGTAAAGTCACGTAGAATGGAAATAATAAAATAATATAAAGAAAACATTATAAAATAATTTTCACGACGTTTCGGCCACAACGCAAGCAGCCGTCCTCAGGTGGAGAACAGGTCTGTAGAGAATACAGAGAAGACAGAGTCTTCTCGACAGACCTGTTCTCCACCTGAGGACGGTTGCTTGCGTTGTGGCCGAAACGTCGTGAGAATTATTAAATGTTTTATTTTTATTATTTCATTATTTCCATTCTACGTGACTTTACCGAAAGAACCAAGAAGAGGTTGGCAAATCCTTCGCGGTAGCGCCAGCCTCCGGGGCGATGTCTCCTTGACGAGCGGCGCCCGCCAGGTACGACGTGGAGTCGCACTACGCGTTCGTGGGCGACTTTGCGGGCCAGGTGACCGTTCTGAAGCTGGACGCGGGCAGCTGCAGCATCATCACCACGCTCAAGGGGCACACGGGTAACGCCTGGGCCGTGGCACCGCGCCTCCTGCCGAGTGCGCAGGCGATGCACCTGCACTGGGGTGACCCTGCTCTTAAACTATACACTGTGTTGTATTTGACCAGGTAAACTATACACTGTGTTGTGTTTGACCAGGTAAACTATAAACTGTGTTGTGTTTGACCAGGTAAACTATACACTGTGTTGTGTTTGACCAGGTAAACTATACACTGTGTTGTGTTTGACCAGGTAAACTATAAACTGTGTTGTATTTGACCAGGTAAACTATAAACTGTGTTGTGTTTGACCAGGTAAACTATACACTGTGTTGTGTTTGACCAGGTAAACTATAAACTGTGTTGTATTTGACCAGGTAAACTATACACTGTGTTGTGTTTGACCAGGTAAACTATAAACTGTGTTGTATTTGACCAGGTAAACTATACACTGTGTTGTGTTTGACCAGGTAAACTATACACTGTGTTGTATTTGACCAGGTAAACTATACACTGTGTTGTGTTTGACCAGGTAAACTATAAACTGTGTTGTGTTTGACCAGGTAAACTATACACTGTGTTGTATTTGACCAGGTAAACTATACACTGTGTTGTGTTTGACCAGGTAAACTATAAACTGTGTTGTATTTGACCAGGTAAACTATAAACTGTGTTGTGTTTGACCAGGTAAACTATACACTGTGTTGTATTTGACCAGGTAAACTATACACTGTGTTGTGTTTGACCAGGTAAACTATAAACTGTGTTGTGTTTGACCAGGTAAACTATAAACTGTGTTGTGTTTGACCAGGTAAACTATACACTGTGTTGTGTTTGACCAGGTAAACTATACACTGTGTTGTGTTTGACCAGGTAAACTATAAACTGTGTTGTATTTGACCAGGTAAACTATAAACTGTGTTGTGTTTGACCAGGTAAACTATACACTGTGTTGTGTTTGACCAGGTAAACTATAAACTGTGTTGTATTTGACCAGGTAAACTATACACTGTGTTGTGTTTGACCAGGTAAACTATAAACTGTGTTGTATTTGACCAGGTAAACTATACACTGTGTTGTGTTTGACCAGGTAAACTATACACTGTGTTGTGTTTGACCAGGTAAACTATAAACTGTGTTGTATTTGACCAGGTAAACTATACACTGTGTTGTGTTTGACCAGGTAAACTATACACTGTGTTGTGTTTGACCAGGTAAACTATAAACTGTGTTGTATTTGACCAGGTAAACTATAAACTGTGTTGTGTTTGACCAGGTAAACTATACACTGTGTTGTGTTTGACCAGGTAAACTATAAACTGTGTTGTATTTGACCAGGTAAACTATACACTGTGTTGTGTTTGACCAGGTAAACTATAAACTGTGTTGTATTTGACCAGGTAAACTATACACTGTGTTGTGTTTGACCAGGTAAACTATACACTGTGTTGTGTTTGACCAGGTAAACTATAAACTGTGTTGTATTTGACCAGGTAAACTATACACTGTGTTGTATTTGACCAGGTAAACTATACACTGTGTTGTGTTTGACCAGGTAAACTATACACTGTGTTGTGTTTGACCAGGTAAACTATACACTGTGTTGTGTTTGACCAGGTAAACTATACACTGTGTTGTGTTTGACCAGGTAAACTATACACTGTGTTGTGTTTGACCAGGTAAACTATAAACTGTGTTGTATTTGACCAGGTAAACTATACACTGTGTTGTATTTGACCAGGTAAACTATACACTGTGTTTTGTTTGACCAGGTAAACTATACACTGTGTTGTATTTGACCAGGTAAACTATAAACTGTGTTGTGTTTGACCAGGTAAACTATACACTGTGTTTTGTTTGACCAGGTAAACTATAAACTGTGTTGTGTTTGACCAGGTAAACTATACACTGTGTTTTGTTTGACCAGGTAAACTATACACTGTGTTGTATTTGACCAGGTAAACTATACACTGTGTTGTATTTGACCAGGTAAACTATAAACTGTGTTGTGTTTGGCCAGGTAAACTATACACTGTGTTGTATTTGACCAGGTAAACTATACACTGTGTTGTGTTTGGCCAGGTAAACTATACACTGTGTTGTATTTGACCAGGTAAACTATAAACTGTGTTGTGTTTGGCCAGGTAAACTATACACTGTGTTTTGTTTGACCAGGTAAACTATACACTGTGTTGTATTTGACCAGGTAAACTATACACTGTGTTGTATTTGACCAGGTAAACTATAAACTGTGTTGTGTTTGACCAGGTAAACTATACACTGTGTTGTATTTGACCAGGTAAACTATACACTGTGTTGTATTTGACCAGGTAAACTATAAACTGTGTTGTGTTTGACCAGGTAAACTATAAACTGTGTTGTATTTGACCAGGTAAACTATAAACTGTGTTGTATTTGACCAGGTAAACTATACACTGTGTTGTGTTTGACCAGGTAAACTATACACTGTGTTGTATTTGACCAGGTAAACTATAAACTGTGTTGTTGTGTTTGACCAGGTAAACTATACACTGTGTTGTATTTGACCAGGTAAACTATAAACTGTGTTGTATTTGACCAGGTAAACTATACACTGTGTTGTATTTGACCAGGTAAACTATACACTGTGTTGTGTTTGACCAGGTAAACTATAAACTGTGTTGTGTTTGGCCAGGTAAACTATAAACTGTGTTGTATTTGACCAGGTAAACTATACACTGTGTTGTGTTTGACCAGGTAAACTATAAACTGTGTTGTGTTTGACCAGGTAAACTATAAACTGTGTTGTGTTTGGCCAGGTAAACTATAAACTGTGTTGTATTTGACCAGGTAAACTATACACTGTGTTGTGTTTGACCAGGTAAACTATAAACTGTGTTGTTGTATTTGACCAGGTAAACTATACACTGTGTTGTATTTGACCAGGTAAACTATACACTGTGTTGTATTTGACCAGGTAAACTATAAACTGTGTTGTTGTATTTGACCAGGTAAACTATAAACTGTGTTGTATTTGACCAGGTAAACTATACACTGTGTTGTATTTGACCAGGTAAACTATAAACTGTGTTGTTGTATTTGACCAGGTAAACTATACACTGTGTTGTATTTGACCAGGTAAACTATAAACTGTGTTGTATTTGACCAGGTAAACTATACACTGTGTTGTATTTGACCAGGTAAACTATACACTGTGTTGTGTTTGACCAGGTAAACTATACACTGTGTTTTGTTTGACCAGGTAAACTATACACTGTGTTGTGTTTGGCCAGGTAAACTATAAACTGTGTTGTGTTTGGCCAGGTACACTATAAACTGTGTTTGACCAGGTAAACTATAAACTGTGTTGTATTTGACCACGTATGGCCCCCACTGAGCTATGTAGCTCTTTCTCAGAAGCAACCTGGCTAGCACAATTGATAGCGCAACGATGTTGAGAGTTATAGCACCCAAAAACTCTAACCGCACGTGGATTCTAAATGCGGGGGGAAAAACCGCTAAGACCCCGAGAAAATCCATGCAACCACAGGGACAGAGAACATGCTTACTCCAAATATATAGCGGGCGTCAGGGTCAGGATCAGGATCGAACCCACGACCTCCTGTATACCGGGCGAGGTAGTTAACATCTCGGCACCACGGAGGCCCGGGTGGAAGGGTCTGACCCCAAGCGCTTGGGATAACCGTCGCACGGGTGGCTACCTACGGCGCGAAAGAAGTTCAACATACGTACATTTCTGAATTAAGCAACGCATGCTGACTTTACACTGGTGGGGTGTGGGGGTGGGCGAAGGCAAAGAGCAACTTCTGATACAGGCACACTACTCTGGATATAAGCACAGCTGGACTCCCCCCCCCCCCCCCCTCGAGCTGCCGCTGTTTTACCTCACAGAACCCAGAAGTTCAAAAGAAGTGAACTTGGCGAGTGAAGCCCATTGAGCTTCCACGTCCTTCTCAAGGGGCGACTCGGCCAACAGGCGACAGCAAAGCGGCACAGATTACAAAGCGGCACAGATTACAAAGCGGCACAGATTACAAAGCGGCACAGATTACAAAGCGGCACGGATTACAAAGCGGCACGGATTACAAAGCGGCACGGATTACAAAGCGGCACGGATTACAAAGCGGCACGGATTACAAAGCGGCACGGATTACAAAGCGGCACGGATTACAAATCGTCACGGATTACAAAGCGGCACGGATTACAAAGCGGCACAGATTACCAAGCGGCACAGATTACCAAGCGGCACAGATTACCAAGCGGCACAGATTACAAAGCGGCACAGATTACCAAGCGGCACAGATTACAAAGCGTCACAGATTACCAAGCGGCACAGATTACAAAGCGGCACAGATTACCAAGCGTCACAGATTACCAAGCGGCACAGATTACAAAGCGGCACAGATTACCAAGCGGCACAGATTACCAAGCGGCACAGATTACCAAGCGGCACAGATTACCAAGCGTCACAGATTACAAAGCGTCACAGATTACAAAGCGGCACAGATTACAAAGCGGCACAGATTACAAAGCGGCACAGATTACAAAGCGTTACAGATTACAAAGCGGCACAGATTACAAAGCGGCACAGATTACCAAGCGGCACAGATTACCAAGCGGCACAGATTACAAAGCGGCACAGATTACCAAGCGGCACAGATTACAAAGCGTCACAGATTACAAAGCGGCACAGATTACAAAGCGGCACAGATTACAAAGCGGCACAGATTACAAAGCGGCACAGATTACAAAGCGGCACAGATTACAAAGCGGCACAGATTACAAAGCGTCACAGATTACCAAGCGGCCTATGCAGGCTGAATGGGGAGGGGGGGGCAGCTGTTAGCACGCTGCGCTACGAACCTGGCAACCCGAGTTTGATTCCCGCTCACGGCAACCAACACCAGTGACAATTATCTGAACCGGTTCTGGGCCTCCCCTAGGTCGACTCGGCCTCGAATGAGTACTGGGCGTGGTGCTGGTCACCCACCTCCTGCTTCCTGTGCCATGCCGGGCTTCACAGGTCCTACTCGCTAACAGCACAGAGGATCATTTGTCGTGTGTGTGTGTGTGCGCGCGTGTTTGCAGGGAGCATCGGCTCTCTGTGCTGGGACCCCGTGCAGAAGCTGCTGTTCTCCGGCTCGTCCGACAACGCCATCATCATGTGGGACATTGGCGGCCGCAAGGGCACAGCCATCGAGCTGCAGGGACACAGGTGGGCACCACGGCGCCGGCCACATCGTCATTTCGATGTGTGTGTGTGTGTACGTTGAACTTCTTTCGCACCGTACGTAGCCAACCGTACGAATCGAGAATTAAGTGTGCTGCCGTGTGTGACCCCTGGAGTCATTATCTCTTCCGCGTGTGCTGCCCGGCCCCCACCCCCTCCTCCCCACCCCCACACCCCCCCCCCCCAACGTGCCGGCTCAGGAACAAAGTGCAGGGCCTGTGCTACGCTCAGCCGACGCGGCAGCTGCTGTCCTGCGGCTCGGACGGATCCATCGTCGTGTGGAACATGGACGTGCGGCGGCAGGAGGTGCACGAAAGGGGGGCGGGGGAGTGAGGGAGGGGCGGCTCCGTGATAAAAAGACGATGCCTCCGAAAGCGAGCGACGCCGTAGAATGTTAACGTGAAACGAGGGGCGCACTCCGGACTGTCCAGGCGCTCCGGGAAGCGAGCCGCACCTCGGGCGTGTGTCCGTAGACTCGGCACGAACCTGACCTCGCTCGCGCACCTCCTGGGTTACCAGACACCACCCCCTCCACCCCCGAGCGCCCCCCACCCCACTGACCCTGCCCCCCCCCTCCTTACCGCCCTCTCTGCATCGCGTCAGACCCCACAGTGGCTGGAGAGCGACTCGTGCCAGAAGTGCGCGCAGCCCTTCTTCTGGAACTTCAAGCAGATGTGGGACAGCAAAACCATCGGCCTGAGACAGGCAAGACGTGCGGGAGACACGTGGGGGTGTGCGCGCGTGCGGGTGTGTGTGTCTGTGTGTGCGCGTGCGGATGTGTGTGCGTGCTTGCGATTTGTAGAGCTCCGGGTAGAATACGCACCGAGTGTTTTATGCGTTTAAAAAATATAAATTACGTACGGCTTGACATTTTTCTCATTCGTAATTGATATTTGGGTTAGGCTACGTATTGGCGAGCAAAATAATCTGTTCATCCTAAAGACTAACCCCAATATCAATTACAAATCACAGCATTGGCTGTGAAAATCTTAGGTGTTAAGCTTCAATTTGACATGTAAAAATTATACAGCGGACTAGAGCTGCGCATCGATAATTACGCGCGTGTGATTTTCACCAAGCCAACTCGTTTATCAACCTGGCCTGGACCTCCTCTAGGTTGACCCAACCAAAAATGAGTACCCGCCGTGGTGTGGTCAATGTAGCCGCCGTGACTTCGACAACAGGGCATTGAGAAGGTGCAGCGGCACCCGTTGTGTGCATAGGGAGACGGTCGTAGGTACCTCGGAAGTAGTTCCGTGAAGTCTCCTTCTGGACGCCGTTGTCTATATTGGGGTTGCGCTGCTATCCGCTCGAGTGCAGAATGGAACTGTATCGGTGTCATCGCACGATTCCAGTTGCACTATTCGTCCTTAATAGGTGCTCGCCGACAGCGCTTGCCCCGCACAGCTCTGCACGGCTCAATCATTCGTTCGCATTGCCCGAAGCAACGTCGCTTGCGTCGCTCGGTGTCACACCCTGGAGGTGCCCCTATGCCACGGGTCATCGCCGTTCCTTTATTTCAAAAGCTCAATGCAATGGGGAGGACCCCAAACCCCGAGCTCTTTGAATCGACTGACTGACCGGCCCGTCGCTTGCCGGAACGTGGCCTGGCTTCCCCCCCGGCTTTGGGTGTCACTGTGTCACCGTGCTCATCCCCTCGTCTTCCTCCCCTCCTCCTCCTGCGCGCAGCACCACTGCCGTAAGTGCGGCATGGCGCTGTGCGCCAAGTGCACCGCCCAGCGCTCCACCATCCCCATGCTGGGCTTCGAGATGGAGGTGCGAGTGTGTGACCCCTGCTACGAGTCCATAACCGACCAGGAGTGAGTGCCCCTTGCCTACCCCCCCCGCCCCTGCCACGCCACGCCACACGCACAGCACTCGTCGCGATAAGATTTGTTGATATGGGGACGGTCCTGGAATTGGCGTCTTGCGTTCGGGGTGGCAGGAACTTGATTCGATTGAACGTGTGTGTGAAGAGCTTCGCGGCTCATCGGATTCCTGCAGTCTCAATGAAGATCCCGAGATTTTGATTCTGAGGTTCGCGGTTCGAATCCAGCGGCCGCCCTGATTAATGCTAAGGTTGCGTATTATTAGCCGTCTGCTTGACACGTCATTTGCAGGAGTAGGCCTTCGTGTGCCGGCGTCAACGGTCCACGTTTGCCAAAAATTACCGGCAAGCCGCAAGTTACCCATTCGGAATCTACGCGGCAGTCGTCGCCCCCGACTGCGAAAGCTTGACGGGACCTTTTGAGACTTTGCTGTGTAAACAAGCTTGGTAATAATGACGATGGCGGTGATGACGCACGTACTCTGCACGTTCACCTGCGCACGTTCACCCGCGCGTCTCCGTGCGTGCCCTGCAGCCGCGCCCCCATGGCCACGTTCCACGACAGCAAACACAACGTGGTGCACATGCAGCTGGACCTGACGCGAAGCTGGCTGCTGACCTCCGGCACCGACAAGGTCATGAAGGTAACGGCCGTCGGGGACATCTCTCGTGAACGCACGCAGTCCAGTTTTGCGCCTCGTGCTCCCACGTGCGCGTGCCGCCGTTGGCGGCGTGGTGAAGTGTGGTGAAGTATGGTGAAATACCCTCGGTGACCCGCGCGGCTTGGGGAGGCCCCCTCGGTTTGGGGAGGCCCCGTCGTCCGGCAGTGGATTTGTAAAAGGATTCCCCTGCCCCATCGTCTTCTCTTTCGCGAGCTCTTAGGAAAATAACTAATAACCTTGCTCCATTCCAGAAACGTGTTACACTCTGACCTCTTCAGCAACTGTGCAAGCGCTGTTTGTTGCTGGCCACTTCACGTTTGAGCGCGCGGGCCTGTGCTCGGCAATTGTGTTTAAAAAAAGAAAGGCAAGTGCAGTATATTTACGCGTTTTGGAGGTTACACAAACAATTTAAACTTGTGACACAAATCAATGGGCTGTTGAACCTCAAGATAAAAATTTCCCTCCTGCGAATTCTCCATCAGCTCTACATCCTATTTTTATTTTACCAGGTAAGGCCCGCTGAGCTCTGTAGCTCTATTTCATAAGCGACCTGGCCACAAATGGTCGCTCAACGAAGTGGATTTTGACGTGTAAATTTAAAGCAACCAAATTGCGGAACACGCGCAATCCAAATACACAAAAGGCTGGGATCGAACCCACGATCCTCCTGCATGCCAGGCAGGCGAGGCAGTTGAACATCTCGTCAGATGCGGCGGTCCCCAGGCCATCGAGTGCACTCGCTCGAACTCTCGCTCGAACTCGAGCGCGGAACTGAGACGCGACGAGGAAGCAACGATGTTCCGGGCGACCTCGCGGCGCGACCCCTCGGCCGTCTGACCCATTGACCCTCGGTCCGCCTGCTCTGCGTCCGCAGCTTTGGGACGTTGCGTCCGTCATCTCGTGAGGGGGGTCACGCCGGGTCACGCCGGGTCACCGGGCCTGGCGCGGTCGACGTGGGGGTGGGAGAAAGTGAAGGCGACGACCGTGACGATGACGACGAAGAATATGAACCACCACCACCGCCACCACCGCTGCTTCTGCCTGCTGCACTCGGATCTGCCGCCAGGGTCCTCCTGCTCCCGCGTGGTGAACGTGGCTACGTTCCGCGCGGGGGCGCTCATCCAATCCGCGATATCTTTACTGCACGGCACACGCGCACACGCACACACGCACTCGTACTTGTGTGCAGACACTTAAGACGCGCACGTGTGCAGACGCGTACAGGCATGTGTTTGCAGACACATATACACATGCCCACGTGTGTCCAGATACTTGTACACACACGTGCGCACGCATACACGTGCAAATATGCATAATAGTACTCGCGTGCGCACACACGTACAGGGATGCATGCATATGTACATGTGCAGCGACACAAGCATATACATGCGCATGCATACGCACGCGTATACATTTGCCACAGACACAAATGAATGCGTGAACACCGATACGCACACACACACTAACACGTGCACTCACATACACGTGTATGAATGCGCACGACTATACGTACACACACACGTGCTTGAACACAGCTACACACACATCTGTGGACACGCACATACACACACACACACATATACTCACGTGTGCACACAAACAACGACTCTCTGCAGCCTTATAGACTTGATAGAGGCACATGCTGTTAGCGAGCACCTATTGAGGTCAAAATGGCGCACACGAGGCTGGTGCCGCCAGTGGTACAAGCCGGCTGGTGTTCACACACCAACACTCGGTACTCATTTAGGGCCAAGTTCACCTATTGGAGGGTCGGATATCACTCGCCACCGATGTTAGCCACGGCCGGGAATTGAACCCAGGTCAGCGAGATCGTAACGTGGTGCGGGGGAACCGCTTGCGACGCCGCTCCCCCCGCACGTTCCGAGCGCGCACGTTCCCGAACAAAAAAGCCACTTCCGCTGTTGGCTCCGTCACTCTTTGCGAGCGTCTTCCGCAGGCTCAGAGACCCGTTCGTGCTGTCGGCGATCGCCGAACGAGTCGCAACATTCGGCACAAGAACGCTCGCACGGCAGCGGGGCCTGTTGCCCGTGCGTTTGAAGAACGGCCGCAGGACTGCTTCTGAAATCCCCTTCACGTGTCGGACCCATTTTTTGTTGGTTCACGCACTTAAATGACGCGTGCACTTTTTTGGCACCCGAGCCGCCGCCGCCGCCGCTGCAGAGAAATGTTGATCGCGTGACGGTCAAACAACGTGCTTTTAATGTTCACCGCTGGAATGCATCCAAATTGAGTGCGAAACCAAGTTTCTTTTCTTGTTCGTTTGTCCGTGCGGTCATTGACGACGAGGTCAGAGAGAGGCCATCGGCCCGCTGTGTTCGAGATCCTGGGCTTAATCGCGGGCAGCAGCCGACACCCCGCACTCAAACCCAGGATCTCAGTGGAGCTGGCTTGGTGCCCCCTGAACTCCTGACCCCCCCCCCCCACCTGACCCCCCCCCCCCACCTGACCCCCCCCACCTGACCCCCCCCCCCACCTGACCCCACCTGACCCCACTTCACTTTGCACAGAATCGGTCTCGCGAAATACAGCTTTTTGGTACAACTATCGCAAGCCCTGCCCTGGGTGAACTCCTCTGGCAGAGTCACTCTGGCAGGAGTTGTGCCATTGCTCAACACGGGATCCGATTTTCTCTCCCCCCCCCTACCACCCTCAATGGAACCCCGATACCTCCATTGCCACCTGCAGTTCGTGGTGTAATTGTGTAACTAAGCAAACCTTCCCCCCCCCCTCTTGACACAATGAGCCAAGAAGGAATAGGAGGGTGCAGTATTTATCTCCCGTAACATCACCATGAATGATATGCACACAGGTTTTTTTAAATTCGAGATCCATTTTAGCAACGCAGACTTGTAGGGGACAAACATATCCATCCCAGGTTGCCCACCATTCATCTGTCGGCCGTTACCATTCCCAATTAGTTAATGCTGATTCCATGGAAATCGTGCACTCATTCAGAGTAAAAAATGCGGTAATTCCATCGTGAACGAAATAAAATCTGGCTTTTGGTTGTTTTGAGTGTGGATTGTGGACTCCAAATTGCAGCAGAAGGTGACAGTCCAGTCTCCACGTCAGGTTTTCATGCCAGCCAGTCGGCTTTGATTTCTTGTGTTGAAATTGCCTTGTGAATTGGGGGTAATGACGGGGCAGCGATCTCTTCATGACTATCCATCCGTGCCACGACTTTTGCGGACTGCGTACGCGCCAGTCAAATGGACAACATTCGCGCAACGGCCGTGAGCGTTGTGCAAAAGTATCCGCGCACCCTTGTGGTTGATTGTGGATTGCCAAAATGTGTCCGATCGGATTCGTGTAAGCGGCAAATGTGGACGTGATTTCACTTCCCCGAGTTTCTCAGCGGACGGGTGGCGTCATAAAATGCCGCCACGGCATGGCCAAGAACAAAATGCAGTCATCTCTTTCACCTTTCTCTCCACGTAAAGAAAAAAAATATATAAAATCTTACACAGCCCATGATCCCTAACGGCCTCTCTGGGGAGTGCATGATTTCAGCAGCATTGATTCAGTACAAGCAAACTACTGGTTTTGATGTACAGTGTCTCGTCAGCAGTCGGGCTCGCTTGAGTCTGTGCTGGTGAACTGTGAGATGGCAATGGACCCTCTCTCGCTCTCAGACAGGGTTCCCACTGATGTCTCTTGTCTTGGCCCGCGAGTTCTAATTCCGTACGGCAACGGTCTGGAAACGATATTCAGTCCCTGCGAGCATCTTGGGCTGCATTCAACGGGTGCCCGAGGAGGGTGGGGTGGGGCGGCATTTGACCAGGAAATTACTACGGCGCATCCAGTCACTGCCTTCACGACAAGGGGGGGGGGGGGGCCTCTTGCAGTGACACAAGAAGCGACCGGCGCTTTCCACGTGCGGTGGTTGTCCACCCAAGGTGTTTTAAAGTCCTCCTGGGCTCTCAGGAAGCGGTTCCACCCCCACCCCCCTAACGCGATGGCGAGGGGGCAACGCGCGATGCTTTTGGAAGCGCGCAGCTCCTCGTTGCCCTGCTCGCTTTTGATCAAATCTGGAATGGGCGACTTCCACCCCCCACCACCACCACCCACTTCCACGCCGATCATTCTTCCACCCCCCCACCACCACCACCCACTTCCACCCCGCCCACCACCACCCACTTCCACCCCGCCCACCACCACCACCCACTTCCACCCCCCCCCCCACCACCACCCACTTCCACCCCCCCCACCACCACCCACTTCCACCCCCCCCCACCACCACCACCCACTTCCACCCCCCCCCACCACCACCCACTTCCACCCCCCCCCACCACCACCTACTTCCACCCCCCCCCACCACCACCACCCACTTCCACGCCGACCATTCTTCCACCCACCACTCGCGATTTTTACTCGTTGCTGGACAAGCCTTGGCCAGCTGCATGTACATGTTGAACTTCTTTTGCACCGTACACAGCCAACCGTGCTAATTTGAAGTTCGAGGGATAGACGACGAACTACATACAAAACGAAGTTCGAAAGGAATACATTTTTCAATCTTAAGATTTAAAAGCACATTGCTCCGGTGGCTTCATAATATCGGAAGGAAGAGCGTTCCAGACGGCCGCAGAAGCGCACCTGAAAGCGCGCGATGCGGTGACCGTCTTTGTTCGATGGTTCGCCAAAAAATAAATATCTGAAACATAGACCGCCAATACAAACGCGACGGTACAAACACAAACAAAATAGACTTCACCAAAACAAAGTCGCCACCGGGAGTGGTGAAACTTCATCTGCTCGGTGTCGGCAAGACTGCAGGGGTGCGCCCAGTCTCTCCCTGGGTTCTGACCTCCACGATTGAAAGGTTTCGTGAACGTGGGTCGATGGCTTAGCCTGGGATGGGGCAGGACAGCTCGTTACGGGAGGCTGGTTTGCTCGTGCTGTTTACACTGCGGGCGAGGTCTACCGATTTCTGCTGTAGAGCGTACTTTGTGCTGATGAATCGGGTGCACAATGACCCTTGTTTACCGGAGAAAGCCTCGCCGAGTCTCCAGAATTATTTTTTCAGGAGCGGTCTTGCCAGGGGTCACGCAGTAGGGGGCGATGTTGCGTTGTGGAAATCCAACCGAGTAGCTTTTCAGCATTCGGATATTTGGCCAATACCGGTTACTTTGTGTATCTTCTTGGTTCTTTCGGTGAAGTCACGTAGAAGGGAAATACTGAAATAATAAAAATAAACATAATAAAATACAATTCTCACGACGTTTTGGCCATAACGGAAGCTAACCGTCCTCAGGTGAAGGGGGACGGCTGCTTGCGTTGTGGCCGAAACGTCGTGAGAATTGTATTTTATTTTGTTTTATTTTTAATATTATATTATTATTATTATTATCCTTCTACGTGACTTTACCGAAAGAACCAAGAAGATGAATCCCTACTTTGTGTATGTTTGAGATGTTTCAAAGTGAACCCTCCTGGCCCCCCATGATTTGATTTTCGCGATTAGGTGTCACCGTTCCATTGTGTTTTTTGTTTTATGGTGAATGTAGCGCCCACGAGTAACTGCAGGGATGACGTGAACCCATTGCATGAAAAACACGCGCTGATGGAAGAGCATCGATTCTTACACGTGCGAGTTGATGCGTGTATCGCGAGTTTTAAAATCTTGCTAATCGGTTCATTGATGCATAGTTTTGTTTATCATCAATGTTACGGTTATTTGCCCGCTGGAAAACTTTGGTTACATTTTCCTGAATCGATTTATTTTTTTTAGGTCCAACGCGTTTCACTGTTGCAACCCTTACAACTCCCGACAAAACAAAGTTAACAAAACTGAAAAGAATTCTGTGGTACAATCATTCTCCATGGGTTGCAATTAGCACTTGTGTTAAATACAATCTCTTCAAATTGACGCTCAAAGTTAAAGCGCTCAATATTCCTTACACTGATGCTTTGCCTGTATACCTTAGGCGTGTGACGATTTCTGCCCTCCGCGTTTTGTTAATCATCACGATGCAGGGTTGCGATTTAAAGATTTGTTTTAAGTGTTGAATGTAGAGCCTCTAGTGGCTGCAAGGGGTCACATCTACGACGTGTGACCTCTACACATGTAAAATTACCAATGCCGCCTCGCGTGGAGGTCTTTACTCGGTGCATCGCTAGTACCTAAATACATTACACTGTATAAACACCACGCGTTTTGAGGAAAATCCACACTTTGGGGACACAACTGGATAAGACAAAACATTTTCACCCGACAGCCCCACGGCCTGCAAGGCCGTGGGGTGTGCTCCGTGGAAGTCTTAGCAGATAACGAATATTTCGTCGGTTTTTATATTTTCAAAAAGTTTTTCTCGATTGGTGGTGCGTCAAAAATTTTTTTTTTTAGGGTTGACGGTCCGTCCGTTTTAGTCGTGGGTCCCCCACACAGGTCGGGGAACCACTGCACGGGACACCTACGGGACACCTACGGGACACACCTACGGGACACACCTACGGGACACACCTACGGGACACCAACGGGACACCTACGGGACACCAATGTGATCATTCTATGAGTCGACAAATCCACTGGAAAATTCTTGTTACTTTTATCAATTTGTTTGCAACAGCGAGGATTTTTTAAAAACTTAAATCCAGCACTGCTGACCAACGAGTTCAAACCCACGACCACAACGTGTGAGGTTGTGTGCGTGGCTTTTAGGACCCCCCCACGGAACGAACTGATCGTGTTCTCCGGGATTTGTCTCCACCAGCCCTCTCCCGTGTTGGGGGGGGGGGGCTCTCCGTCTCGCCAGGGAGCAGGGAAACCCGGTCCTGCCCGGGCTGCTCTTTGCGAAACATCGCCCGAGCGTAAATACAAAACTTCCAGTCCGCCGGTTGATCGATCGAGCACAGAATGCTCCTGCGTGGCGGTGCTTTGTACCTCGACCCGGACCTACAATCTGAGAAATATACTTCACTGCGTTCCAGATTTAAGTTTTATTGTTTAGTTACTATTTTGAGTTTAGATTTTTTTTTTCTCTCTCGTGCGTGCGTGCGTTTCTCCGCGGTTTTGTGTGGAAACTGTACTTCAGTGTGAATCGTGACGTGCGGGCAGGGCACGCAATTTAAATAAACGGGGCTCTGCTGAATTGTGGACCGAGTTTTAACTTCCCCCCCCCCCCCCCCACATGTGAGGGTGTTCCCCCTTTCACTGCATTCAGGAAAAAAATGTTCCAGTGTCAAATGTGCAACAATATTTAAAGTCACTTCATAGAGTTCACACATTTTTGTTACATCAGTGCCGGTAAATGACAGAATGAGCAAAGTCGTTTCGTATGTTTTACAAACATTCTGCTTTTAAATAGGTGTAACGTTTGAAATGACAGGTCGTGACAAGTTCCAAATAGTTTGCTGCCTCTGCCTAGGAATGCTGTACAATATCCACACCGCCTCGCTTGCATTTCAACGGCTACTGAACTGTTCTCAACAACGCAAATGACGACAATGTTTGCTTACAAAAAAACAAGAAAGAGCTGTACACACGTCAGTCGGCATCAAATCATCCCCAACAGCGTAATTTACCAAAATCAATGTTTTTCGCTCCAATCAAGGATACATCCCAAGCCATGAATCTGGCGGAATCGGCGACGATCGTCCAAATTCTTCGGACGTCTCAAGCGGGGGCCTTGAATCGCGCGGCGATTTCTTCCAGTTTCCCCATGAGCCTCTGCGCTTCGGCGTCAGAGGAGCGAGTCCAGGCAAGCGGGAGATGCGTCGCCACGGCCTTGCGATCTGGGGGCGACGCCACACCGACTCAATGCACAGTCGCTGGCAGGAACAGCCGCTTCGCCATCGCGATGGTCCCACCGTCGCGTTACATTCCACTCCCCAAGTGTCGCCGTTCGCCTTCGCTGTCTACGGAGACGCCGGGAGGGAAGCGGGCGACCTCGAGCGACGACTCCGAGCAGCGCGGTCGCTCTACGTACGGTGCAAAAGAAGTTCGACGTGCACACGCGCAAGTCACGCGCAGTCGCACCCGCAATGAAGTTTTCACAAGCGAACGACAATCGCGACGGCTGCCAAAATGGACGTTTGCCAACATCGTGCAGAGGGAAAGGACGAGTTGCCCGTGACGTCGCAACTCTGGCCCTCCTGCCTCTCGGCCCTTACCCTGGAAGAAGAGGCCGCTGGGGTGGGCGCGAGCGGCGGGGGACAGCGCCAGCCACACCGCCGTGTCGGCGCCCTGCTCCTCCGTGCGCAGCCGCCCCTTCATGCGCCGGTGGAACTCCGGCATGGCCGTGCGCACCGCTGCACAGAGGCAAAACGCCGCCGGCACCGTCGCCGGCGGGGCATTGTTAGCGAGTGCCTATTGAGGCCGGTATCCTGGAATCGGCCTTGTATTGCTCCGGTCAAGGCGGGAGCCAAATGAGGATTTGCATAGCACCAGGTGAAGTGTGGGTTGTGCGTGTTACCGGTGGTACCTAAGTCCAGCATAACGGGTGGGTTGTGCGTGTGTCTCTTGTGTTACCGGGTGTGTCTGCCCATCCCGGGTGCATGCTGGAGAAGTGAACGCCTCTGTGCCGCGCTGCCCACTGCTCGGTCATCGCCACTTGCTGCCGCTGCTCGCGATCGCGTTCCGAACAGCAAACAAAAGAGATTGTTGGGTTTAGGCCACGCAATGACCTGGGGTCAAGTTTGTATCGTCAAGACCCTACCATCACCGGGACACAGACAAATTTGTCACGTGTACAACAAGCGTCGAACACTTCCTGGATTTTACTCTGGACTTTTCTGGATCTTCTGAAGATGCGAGGCATAATTTCGAGTAAGACGTCGTATCCAATCGCTAAAATTTGGTTACGAAAATGGCTCTTTGACTTACCGGTGGGCCGAGACGACAACATGATGTTTATTATTTTTCATCATCCCGCGCTGGACAGCGTGGCGAAGTCTATCTACGAAACCGAGAGCGGACAGGACACGCGAGAAGAGAACTGTAGAGCGACCATCGCACCGACCTTGTTCTGGGAGTAGACCATGGTGCCGTCAAACGGACCTCGCTCCACCTGGAGGTCATCGGGGTCAAGCTTCTGCACCAGCATCCCGCCCGACGACACCGTCACCTGCACACGCGCGTACACACGTGTGTCGTGACGGGTACTGCAAGATCCGACCGTGGCCGTCCCGTGCTCGCCGAGCTGCGTTGCCTTCCGATCCCCGGACGGATTCGTTACGATGAGGTCGCGCTCGTTACACACAAAGTGCTTGCCACAAATGAACCACAATGCCTCGCTGATCTCGTCAAGGAGCATAAACCATCATCACGCGAACTCCGGTCATTATCACAGCAGCAGCAGTGGCAGCTTTTGGCTGCTGGGCCATCAAACAAAGACGGTGGTCACCGCATTGCGCGGCGCTGGCAGATGCGCTTCTGCGGCCGTCTGGAATGCTCTTCCTTCCGATATTAGGAAGCCACTGGAGCTATGCACTTTTAAATCATCTAGATTGAAAACTCAGTTCTTTAGAACTGCTTTTTATTTTTAGTTTGTTGTCTTTCCCCACACCTCTGATAGCACGGTTGGCTACGTACAGTAAATAAAAAAGTACATAGTCTACATAGACTTGAAATATTGTTCGCGATGTTGACATACTGCCCAGGTACTCATTTGAGGCCATATCCAGAACTGGCCCTGGGCCCACAATGCACCGCGGAGGTCCCCGCGCGATGACCTTTCACCCCCCCGCCTCCCGCCTCACGGTTCGTACCACTCGAGCGTCGTCGCCGCTCTTCTCCAGCAGGGGCAAGAAGGCCGTGGTGAGGATGTAGGTGCCTGATGAAACCGACGGCAAGGGGTGGGGGAAAAGCATAAATACATCGAATCAAATCACGCACACGGACGGGGCTCCGGTAACGACTTTTCCCCAACGCGACGTCGTCAAGCGTCAAGGTGCATGACGAGGTGACGTCGCGCGTGACGTGGGATGACATTGGGGCGGCAGCTGCTGCTGCCTGTAGTCCAGCGCTGTGTGGAGGCAGCAGCGAGGGTTGGTGGATCACCGCGCGCAGATGTCGCGTGAAACTGTCTTCCCGTGGGCGTCGAGGAGCCCGTACACTTGCTGTGGAACCCACCTGATCCATCCGTATGGGGTAGGTTGTTGTCCCCACGCACGCATGGGTTTTCTCCTTCCACGTGCATGTTAATTCCCCGGTAACACCTTAATACGTAGAGAGGGCCACAGAGCTTGGGGAGGAATTTGGCGCTGGCTCCTCGCCACCTGGCTGCTGCTGCTGCTGCTGCCTTCCACCTTGTCTGTGGTTCCTCCTCGGACCTCTTGAGACGTCCCCCGTCTCTCTCGACGAGAGCGAGGAGCGAACGCAGTGGCGGTGGCGTTACAAGTCAAGTTATGACGACGCCGACATAATAATCGTCAACTTGTAACACGGCGCTTTGGCGGTGGCGCGGCGTCACAAGTCGACGATTATTATGACGGCAACATCAACGAAGTGATGTCGCCTCGCAACGTCACGCGCAAGACGAGACCCGGCAACGAGCGGCCGTAGTTCTCACACGCGTCACGGCGCCGATTTTAAACCACGCTCGCTGCAGTTCGCCGAGCGGACCCGCCGCTTGCGAGTCCGTCCCGACCGCAAGCAACCGGTTGCGCAACGGCTCCGCGACCCGGCTGCGAGATGCGTCCCGCGTACAAGGAGATTCGGTCGCGCGCGACCGAGCGACGGCCCAGGTTGAAACCCGTCTTCGGAAAAAAAAATCGAACCGAGGCGGGGTGACGCGCCCCGTGAACGCGCCGAGTCGATCCCGAGATGTTTGCCGCGGCTGCGTTGGCAGCTGGGCACAAGCACAGCGCGCTCAAAATAACTCGACAAGTTCATCGACATCTCTGTGGCCTTCAAAAGGAGCGGGTATGTAAACGAAATGTTTTCATTTCACCAGGTAAGGCCTCACTGAGCTATACAGCTCAACAAAGTGGCCTATCGTGTGGACGTCTATCGCAGCCAAATGCTCGGAACGCGTGATGTTGATTATAAATGTGGAGGGAAAAACCGGAGGACCTGGAGAAAAAGCCACGCGACCACGGAGGAGAGAGAGACACGCAAACTCCAAATATACAGCAGGCGTTAGGGTTGGGATCGAACCCACGACCTCCTGTATACCAGGCGAGGGAGTCAACATCTGTGAGAACGCAGAAGGGTCATTTTTCAAAACGTCACCGACTGTGTATACTTTTCCTCTCAAGGCCACAGAGGCGTTGACAAAAGCTTACCCAGCGTGTTTGTGGCAAAGTTTGTCTCAAGTCCGTCCGCGGTGAGCTCCCTCTGGTTCACCATGCAGCCAGCGTTGTTCACCTACAGGCGGAGAGTGCGTGTGCTCATTAGCGGAGAGAGAGACACACTCCCTGAAGTTCCCTCCCTCTTGTGCGCTGTGGTGGTGGCGATGGTGACAGTGATGGTGGTGCTGATGGTGGTGGTGATGGTGATAGTGATGGTGAGTGATGGTGGTGGTGATGATGGTGGTGGTGATGGTGGTGGTGTTGATGGTGGCGATGATGGCAGTGGGTTTTCTCTGGATAGTCCAGGTTTCCTCCACCGGCACGACCGTTTCATCTTACTCACACCGCGTGCAACCTGCAGGTGGCAACACTTCCCCGTTCAGCTCTGCGCGGTCCCGGCCCTTGGCCAACACCCGGGCGAAGCTGGACGGGAACCTTTCGGCAGAACCGAAGCAGCACGTCGCTCGCTCTTGCCGCCGCCGCGAGCGGTTTGCCAAAAGGCCAAACCTCTCGGCGCGTCGGTGGCTCGACCGGCTCGGCCACGCCGGGTGGGGGTGGGGGGCCTTTCGGCCGCAGCGTTGCGTGGCCTCACGCCGGTGTAGACAACTTACGTTTGTTTGGTCGTTGTGTTCAAACAGAGGGTGTCGGAGCAGTCTTCTTTCCGCCGTTTTGGGACAGCGAGGGCGGAGTCAGGGTGAGGCCACCGTGGCTTTGTGGCCATTCGCGTTTTTCTTTGTTGTTGTTGTTGTTATTGATAAAGAGTTTTATTGTTAAAACACCACCCGGAGTGCGATCATCTTTGGCTGCACTCGTTAGCAAGGTGCCGAATTTGGGAAATGGACTGCACAGGCAAGCGTTGCTTAGTAAAAACAATGATACAAACGTGAAAATCCATTTAGCGAACCCAAACTCATTCGTGGGAGCCACGACCCGCCACCCCGCTAGCGAGCGGCCGCCTCGAGCCGACGTCAACGCCACCGCCGTAGTTCTTCGTGGATCTTTCAGTTTTTATGAGAAAAAATGTTGGACCAGGTAAGACCCCCACTGAGCTATCAGAGCTCTTGTTCAGAAGCGACTTGGCCATCACGAATGGTAGCCCAACAAGTGGGATTATCATCATCGTCATCGTCGTCGTCATCGTCGTCATCATCATCGTCATTGTCATCATCATCGTCATTGTCATCGTCATCGTCATCACCGTGGCGTGGAAATTTACGGCAGCCAAATCCTCTAAACCGCAAGTCAATTCTAAACGTGGCGGGAAGAACCGGAGGAACCGTAGAAAAATCGTGACCACGGGGAGAGAGAGAGACATGCAAACAGCAAATATACAGGTGTCAGGGTCGGGGCCGAACCCACGATCTCGTGTATACCAGGCGAGGTAGTTAACATATCGTCACCGTGGCGTATATGTCAAGGACTCGCCGCTCCTCCCCCTCCTCACCAGGACGTTGAGCGTCTTGTTCTCCTTCTTGAAGTTTTCTGCAAACTCCCAGACCTTGCTCGGGTCGGACATGTCCAGAAGGTGCACGAACACGCTCTGTCGCGAGACGGGAGGACAGACGATTTGGCGGAAAGTCTCTACAACGCCACGGCGATTACCATGCTGCACGTTTTCGCTCATCGTAAATATATATTTTACACGGGTCAATGGTCAGGGCAGGTGAATAGCTCATAATTATCAACGGCACAGGGCCCTGTTTTTAGTCCGGTTAGAATGTACCTCCGACTCGACTGTCGTGAAAATGAGCCAAGCAGACGCTGTAACCGACGGACACCGACAGAATTGACAGGCGGACATATGATGCCGCTTGCAATGTACACAAGAAGCACGGATATTATTTTGTTTCATCACGGTTGCTGAGAGCAAGCCCGGAGGCTCACGACGCCCAGGCGTGCCAGAAACGTACAGCAGACAAAGGGTCGATACGTTTCATGAACTGAGCAAAGGTGTGAGAATTTGGGGCAAGACAGGGATGGGGAGGGAATTGCAAGGTAATGGACCAGCGCTCTTGATTGCGGGGGAGGGGGGGTGGGGCGGGGAGAGCCACTGCTCCGATACAAGACTTCTGGTGGACAAGGCATCGGGGGGTCACGCAGTTCAGAGGTCAAAGGTGGGCACCTGGTTGCCGCTCTCCTTGACGATGTCTTCGCGCGCTTGCTCGGCTCGCTCGCGGTTGCGACACACGAGGTGCACGGCTCCGCCTGCTCCGCACACAAAGGCAAAGATCCCCCGTATAGCCTTAGCAGGCTTTTGAGGCAAGTGCTGTTAGCGAGTAGCACCGATGAAGGCCGGCACGGTACACGAACGGGAGGGTGGCCATCACCGCGCCCGGCCACCTTTTGTCTCCCGAGTGGCGATGTTTTACACACCGCGCCAGGTACTCGTTGAAGGCTGAGTCGACCTAGGGGAGACCCAGGACCGGTTACAATAATCATCACTGGTGTTGGCCGTGAGCGAGAATCAAACTCGGGCTGGCAGGTTCATAGTGCAGTGCGCTAACCGCTACACTACCGCTCCCAACTCGCACGCACTGGTGCAACAACAACAACAACGACGTGCATTAGTGATGTCTCTAGAGCACGGAGTCACATGGGAAGAGAGGCAGGGAGCAACTCACCCACCAACTCACACATTCACTCGCCCACTCACTGACTCACTCGCCCATAATATCACCCACTCATCAAGTATTCACTCACCTACCCATTCACGTTGTCACTCAATCATCCACTCACCCGCTCACGCACACACTTCCCGTGACTTCCCCGTGATCTCCCCGTGCACCCCCCCCTCCTCGTGACCGGCCCCCCACCCTGCCCCCCCGTGACCTCCCGCCGACCTCTCTTGGCCATGTGGAGGGCGGCCGCCTTGCCGATGCCGCTGTTGGCCCCCGTCACCATGAAGGAGCGGCCGCTCGCGTCCACCTCCAAGTCCTGGGCCCGGAAGCTCTTGGCGGCCGCTTCGTAGCCGCCCCTGGCAGGGCGGGAGGCGGGTGGCGGTCACAGACCGTGGTCAGCGTGGGCCCCAACGCGCCGACGTGCGGCAGCCTCCAGTTTGCCGATCCGCAGCTGGATGAGGGCGTGCCCACGCCGCACGTGTCGGCGGGGGTTGTGGGGGTAGTGGGGGTCGCGGGGGGTAGTGGGGGTCGCGGGGGTCCGTGGGGGGTCGTGGGGGGTCGCGGGGGGCCATGATCGTAAATCCGCGACGCCGATCGGTACGGATCGGTGAAGACGGAGGGGGCAGATCAGATGTTGGGGGGGGGGGCATAGAGGTACAGCACAACTAAGCAAGAGAAATAGTGGCATCTATATTCAAAAAAGCCATCGATCATTACATATATGTTAGATCAGCAATTGGAAGGATACCTAATTCTCTCCCTCTGTTTCTGTGTCTCTTTCCGTGCAAATGGGGATGATTGCTGGCCACCCACCTCCTCGTGTGCCGTGCCCGGCCTTCATAGGTGCTACTCGCTAACAGCACTTGCCCCAAATGTCCGTTTCGGTTATATGGGGGATCTTTGTCTTGTACCCATCTCTGGCTCTGTCGAGCGCTGCGAGGGAGCGCCCATCGGCGGAGTTTGACGTCTATATTTGGGGGGGATAGGGGCTGGTGTTGATGCTCATCTCTATTGGCAGCCCCTGAACCGGTGATGCTAATTCCACATTTCTATGACGAGGTTTCAGTCTATTCTCGTCATCGGTTTCTACACTTTCCCGCAAAGCGGTAAGGATTTTATCCACTACGGAATTAATGATGACATTTCGGGAATCAAACTCTGCACATAAATTATGATTTTAAAAAAACTAATAACACTGCGGCCTTAAAATGAAAAGTATACAATGGGCAACGTTTCGGGGAATGGCCCACGAGGTAAATAATTTAACCCTGTACATGGCAAGAAAACACATCGCGTAAAAAGAAATCTGACAATTTAACAAAAAGAAGAATCCGAATAACCCATTAGAGTGACGACACTCACTTTGTGTATTCCTGCAGCCCTTTCACGAACCAGATGGAGTTCCGGTAGAGAGACATGGCAAAGCTGCGTGTTGTATCTGGCAGACAAAACAAACACACGTGGCATCAGTCGGCGGACACAGACAAACGGGAGGTGGTCGGTGACCTCAAATAACGTCAGCGACTATACTCGGGACAGACTACAACTGAAAAAAATTAACCCGTAAAAACAAAGTTTTTTACTATAAATCCTTTATATGCGTGGCATCGGGGCGGCAAGACTCCTCTCGTCCTCTGGCTTGAGATGGCTGCCACCTATGGGTCAGATGATTGTCTGGCAGCATTAAACAATTGGTAATGAAATATTTAAAAAAATTTCCCTAAACAGTGTAAAATTTTGGAATTATTTTTTTCACGAAAATGCATTGTCACGCACAACGAGTCTGTGTGCAAAATGTCAGCTCGATTGGATCACGGGAAGTGGGTTAAAAAACGACCGAAAGATTTGCACGGTCCTAAGCAAGCAAGTGAACTTAATATAAAGGATTTAAAAAGAATGCCCATCGGCTGACAATGAGAAACGAATTGGCCATAGACCAGCACTGGCAAACGATTTGCTCATCGACTTTAACATAAATAAGTAATATTTTAAAAACTTTTTTTAAAAACACGCTTTAATGAAATGTACCATACTAGTAATGGCAGAACTCCACGACTCCAGCAAGTGGCCCCGAAGCTTGCCATAACGTAAGGGAGCGTGGTGATTTACAGCCAACGTCAGTTGACCGTGGACAATTAGACCCAAGCCGAAACATAACATATACAAAAATAATGTTTAAAAATATTTTTGGTATTTTTAACGATATAATATAGTATTGTCATCAGTATGACATAAGTATACCAAGTTTGCAGTGGATGCCACATTGGGAAGTGGGTTAAAATTGAGTTACAAGATTTGAGGATACGACAACAGACAGAGTGAGTTAAATAAAAGCGTGCAAGAGGGGAATTCCGATTGGCTAACAACGTTCCTCTGAGGTGTCAATGTAAATCAGTGCGAATTCAGAGCGAGAGAAACTTTTTTCGTGAATTCGATGCCACTGGCCCACTGCTGTTAAACCCGAGTGAGTTGTCGGCTTCACGCAGGCGAGCGTCCTGAGCGAGCACTTCGCAACCTCGCGAAGTAAAAACGGGAATAAAGTGAAATTTCGATTCAAAGCTTCTTTCGTGACTGCAGGGATTCATCTTCTTGGTTCTTTCGGTAAAGTCACGTATCAGAAGAGGCAATGTTCGAGACTAACAACAGGACTGGCAGCCAAATGAAGGACCCTCCCAGGAGAGTGTCCACCCCGGAGACGAAACATCTGTGAAAAAGAGTTTGAGATTTTGACTTAAAGCTTCATAGCTCATCAGATTCCTCCTGGAAAAATATTCTGATTCTGAAATGATGTAATCGGCTTGTGCACTGAGACACTTCTTCTTGGTTCTTTCGGTAAAGTCACGTAGAAGGGAAATAATAAAATAATAAAAATTAAACATTAAAATAATTCTCACGACGTTTCGGCCACAACGCAAGCAGCCGTCCTCAGGTGGAGAACAGGTCTGTCGAGAAGACGGAGTCTGAATGACACACTCCGGGCTTGGAGCGACTATTTAAGCATATCAATTATTTTGTCAAGGCGCCCTTCCCCCCTCCATCCCAGCTTAAATAGTCGCTCCAAGCCTGGAGTGTGTCATTCAGACTGTCTTCTCGACAGACCTGCTCTCCACCTAAGGACGGCTGCTTGCGTTGTGGCCAAAACGTCGTGAGAATTATTTTATAATGTTTTTTTAAATTATTTTATTATTTCCATTCTACGTGACTTTACCGACAGAACCAAGAAGAAAAAGTGATTGTGATGTGAAACTCGTCTTCGCTGAAGCTGCGTGCGTGTTGTCGCGATTGATGCTGTAGAAATAATTCATCATCAATGACATCACTCCCATCGATTAGAATCGCCATCAACAACATCACCGCCACCACCACCATCAACCCCCACGGCGCTTGTGCCAGGTTAGGTGCACCATCATCATCACCACCACCATCACCGTCACATCAAAGACACAAGATCCCCCGTATAGCCGTGAACAGACTGTTTGGGCAAGTGCTGTCAGCAAAGTAGCTCTGAAGACCGGAACCGCACACAAACGGGGTGGGTGGCGATGTTTACACACCGCACCGGGTACTAATTTGAGGCTGAGTCGACTTAGGGAAGGCCCAGGGCCGGTTCAGATAATCGTCACCGGTGTTGGCCACGAGCGGGAATCGAACCCGGGTGGCCAGGTTCGTAGCGCAGCGTCGCGCTAACTACTGCACCACCGCCCCCCACACACCGACAGACACACACAGCTCACTCACCCCACCCCAGCAGCGAAACACGCGTGTTGCTGCTGTTGCTGCTGTTGCTGCTGCTGTTGTTGTTACACAAGCCAGCCCTCCCCCCACCCCAGACACGTGGCCGCAGCTGTCGCAATGCAAAATGCCTGGGAGGCCGATTCGCGTGGCAGTCTCTCGACAGCCAAACTCGCTCAGTGCCGCACCCCCAGCCCGTGCACACAACACGAGCCCCATTGAGCGGGTGGGACACACTCAGTGACACGCGTGGGACACACTCAGTGACACGTGTGGGACACACTCAGGGGCACGTGCGGGAGACACTCATGGGCACGTGTGTGACACTCAGGGGCACGTGTGGGACACAAGTGGGGACGTCGTGGATACAGACACAAATGTGCATAATCATGAAAGGGTCCCGCCAAGTCCCGGTCCAGGAGACTCACCAACACCGCATCGTCTGTCCGCGTCTCACCAATGTAGTCCCCCATTCAATTACAGTACACATTCACTCGTTCCACACTGCCCACGCCCGAAGATTGTTAAACACGTCCCACGTGACGCGCTGAGCAATGAACGTTGTCTTCGTCACGTGGGACGCGTGTACACACGCGCACACTGACATCTCAAACATCAGAGTCGACTGTAACACCTTCCTGCTGCGGAGGAAGCTGGTAGGAACGTTGGGTTGCTCGGTCAATGGCCAGGGTCAACGGCGGCGTGGTGTATTCCGCAAATATGCCCGACTGTGAGGGCGGGCACAAGCCGGCGTGAGTAGGTTAAACGTTGAGTTTTATAAGGGCACCACGGGGTGACCAGCCCCTCCCCACCCAGCCCCACCCCTCCCACCCAGCCCCTTCCCACCCTCCCCTCCCCACCCAGCCCCACACATCCCCACCGCCCCACCCAGCCCCTTCCCACCCTCCCCTCCCCACCCAGCCAATCCCCACCCTCCCCACCCAGCCTCACCGCCCCACCCAGCCCCTTCCCACCCTCCCCTCCCCACCCAGCCCCACCCATCCCCACCGCCCCACCCAGCCCCTTCCCACCCTCCCCTCCCCACCCAGCCAATCCCCACCCTCCCCACCCAGCCCCACCCCTCCCATTTTTGGATGCACGACGAACGGACACAATAATCCCCTGTGGGCTGGTGTAACCAGGTTCCTACCAGTATTAAGGCAGCGTTAGTTGCTTAGAGCGCCACGTGGCACACTGCACCAAGTACTCATTTGAGGCTGAGTCGACCTAGGGGAGGACCAGGACGGGTTCAGATAATCGCCACCATGGTGTTGGCCGTGAGCGCGAATCGAACCAAGCTCTCAAGGGTTCGTAGCGCAGCACGCTAACCGCTACACCACCGCTCCCCCACACACAAACACCACCACCACACCAACATCTGTCCGCCAGCTATGGGCGAAGACACGACCTGTGCTTTTCATGCTGTTTTTAGTTTTTTCTGGAAAATGAACCTCGGTCAGGCTGCAATAACATTCCCCGCAATAAACGCACCCGATCCCAGAAGCTCATGAGGACTTTGACCCTGCAAGTCTTGGGATGGGCACCAACCCGCGCATTCCAAGTGTTACATAAACTGCGGGGCTACGAAATGGGCAGCAGAGGGCAGCCTACGGATGTTCGTCAGACTTCTATTTGCTTCATTGATCTACATTATTTTGTATTCGTTTTGAGTTTGTAATTTTTCCGAACCCAGGTCACTTTTGCAAATGAGACTATCCCAGTCTCTTGAGTAATTCCCAACAAAAACTTGACTTGTGCATCTAAATCCATTATTTGTACTTAACACATACACCCGAGTTGGCATTCCCGGCCATGACGAACATCAGTGGCAAGCTACACCTGAACAGGTCTTGGGTTTCACACTCGCTAACGCAAACTGGCCGATGTAGCAAAGTTCCAATTCGACATGCCACTGTGGGGCGATCATTTGGCAGCGGGATGACAAAAGGCTGAACATGAAACCGATTGAAATATTCGCAAAATCAAAATGCAATTCAATGAAGTTCAACTTGTGCTGAACTCTGGCTTTGTGCAAGGACACAAAAGTGGCCACCTCTTTATGGTAACTTCCCGTGATCTTGTTTCAAGTCAGCGAGTCAGGCGATGTGCGTGGTGGTGAAATTGAGAGCGTGTAATATCGAGAAGATTTCATAATAAACGAGTTGTACATTCTTTCTGAACACGATGGAAATAAACGAATCCAGTTTAAGAGATTTTGCTCGTTGTAAACTTTAACATTTATAAAAAAATCATTCATGGCATTCACAAAAAATACACAAATAAAAAAAACTTAATACACAATTTGTACAACCTTTAAATTATAACAGCCACATTCAGTTATTGACCGAGAATAATATTACAATGTCATCATGAACACACACAGAGCATTTATCTACAGAAGTGGATGAAAAACGAATTCCATCGCGATGTCAAACTTTACATCAACCTTAATGGGATCCAGAAACACAGCAAATCACTCTTCCTGCTGAATGCACCACAAATTCTATGCAGTGTGGGACTTACATACCTGGCATCATTTGCGAATCACAACCTAGGTAACGATGTATCAATTAATCGATTAAAAAAATTATACTAAGGGGTTCGCAATGCATGGATCCAATTGTCCGTGTATGAATATATGATTGGTTCACAGGTCAGAGTGCAGAGTTGACACCGCTGAGACCAAGTTGGAATCTAGGCAGTCAATTAGCACAGTTGGCTACGTACAGTCGTGATTAAACCGGATTTCTCCAGAGTAGCGGGTTGAGAGAGTCTCAGCCTGGTCACCGATGACTGCACAAACAAATCACGTGACGTTTGATTCTGCACTTTATTTGGCAAAAATGTAATTTGTAAGAAAAAAAATACATCAGTTTGACTGGTCATGCGATCAATAGCTTACATTCTGTGCGGCAAAGGTGGATGGGAAAGTGCTGCCCCCTGGGGTGTGTGGACCAGAGATCTGAGGACGAGATCCAGCTCCCCGAACAAGGGTGGCGGCACTGCTTCTGCTTCGAGAGATTCACACGGATGCCGCCATCTCGTGACGCAACATCGGCAGCACAATGGGGATAATAAAACTGTGGAAAACTGTACGCGTATGATAAGTTTACGTTACATTGGGTTCCTGGCACGAATGGGAAATGGGAGAATATGATGAACAAAACAGAATGGAAATGAATTTTTACTTAAAACGTGAGAGGATGGTTATAGACTCAGCAATCATTGGAAAGATGTCATCAACCACTTTGGGTCATGACTTGACTTGTGTTTTCTTGTCAATCAACCTCCACCGTCAGCAGTGTGGTGTGTGGAGCGGGGTGCAGGGATTTCCTGGTGGCCCTCTGCTGCATTGGCATTGCTGCTGCATTGGCATTGGTGCCCCGCCCATGCTGTTGGTACTGCTGATACACTTGGGCTACGCCCATCTCCAAACCTTTGTAAACAGTTTGCCTGTAGAGGATAACCCCTTTTCCTGATGACGACCGCTTGTGTTGCGATCGAAACGTCGTGGTATTTTTACTCACTTTATTTTTGTAACTTTGACTATCTACATGATTTTACCGAAAGAACCAAAGAATAAGAATGCCATCAAGTGGCAAAACTAATTAAGGACCGCTTCTTGATTTGAATCTTGCAGAGTTATCGAATCGTGGGGAGGAAGGTGGGAGGGGGGTGGTGGGGCCTTGACTGCCGCGAAGTGGCTGATCAACAACGATTGACGTCAACTCTCAAGGATCCACTGCACGGTGTCATCCACTTCCCGGCTCACATCCTCTTCCTGCCGCGCCTTCTCGGCGACCTGCGATCTCTCGCATCCCGCGGCGTCTTCTGGCGACGTCGCGAACACTCCCACATCGGCCGCTCCGCGCTCCCCCGAGACGCCATCGCTGCGCGAGAGAGATCATGTGGGCAAGTTTGGAGGGAGGGAGGTGGGGTGTGAACTGTCACAGCCACGGTCCATCCACAGCTGGACGAAGGCCTTTCAAAGCCAGACTCGCGATACAACAGTGTCTCAGTGATTTAAAGCTTTCGTGACTGCAGGGATTCATCTTCTTGGTTATTTCGGTAAAGTCACGTAGAAGGGAAATAATAAAATAATAAGAATAAAATAATTCTCACGACGTTTCAGACACAACGCAAGCAGCCGTCCTCAGGTGAATAACAGGTCTGTCGGAAAGACAGCGTCTGAATTCAGACACTGTCTTTCCGACAGACCTGTTCTTCAGTGTCTAAATTCAGACGCTGTCTTTCCGACAGACCTGTTCTTCACCTGAGGACGGCTGCTTGCGTTGTGGCCGAAACGTCGTGAGAATTATTTTATTGTTTTATTTTTATTATTTTATTATTTCCCTTCTACGTGACTTTACCGAAAGAACCAAAAAGAAGTGTCTCAGTGCACAAGCCGATTACATCGTTTCAGAATCAGAATATTTTTCCAGGAGGAATCTGATGAGCTATGAAGCTTTAAGTCAAAATCTCAAACTCTTTTTCACAGATGTTTCGTCTCCGGGGTGGACACTCTCCTGGGAGGGTCCTTCATTTGGCTGCCAGTCCTGTTGTTAGTCTCGAACATTGCCTCTTCTGATAGTGTGATGTCTTTTACTTGCTTATGTGTTGCGTTTGCTGCCTCTACATGCAATGCCACCATCTTAAACATAGTCTAACAATTATGCAAATACTGTAGTAACTAACCATTATAAGCGATTCTTTCACTCAAAAGTGAAACATTTTACATTAATTAAATCCACAAGCCATCCTCTCTCCACTGCTAAGTGAATCAGTCCCCACTGCCTTCACGTTCACCTCCCAATATTTATATTTTCCCACTCACCTGCCGTTCAGCCGCAGTGGTGCCTCCTCCCCCTCCTCCGCATGTTCCTCATCACCGTGGTTACCGCTGCCACGGTCACCGTTTCCACCGCAACCGTTGGTGGTGGGTGCGCTACCGCCCGGAACCAGCCCGTCATCCGAGACGGTCCCTGGCGGGTCCATCTTGACCGGCTCCCGCGGCGTCTCCGTACCGATCGACGCCTCTTCAACTCCGCTCGGCCCCTCACTCCTGCGCTGGTGCCGACTTCCTTCCCGCCGCTCCTCCTCCTCCTCCTTTGTCCTCTTATTCTTCTCTTTCTTATTCTTCTTTCTATTCTTCGTTTTGTCGTCCTTCCGGGACTCCCTGCTCCCCGAGCGTCGCCCGTCCCTCTTCTCGCCGTGGTGCCGCGAGGAGCTGTCCCGGCGCGTCCCCGGCGACCTCCTCCTGCTGCCACCACTGGGTGACCTCTCTGACCTCTCCATCCTCGCCGACCTCTCCGTCCTCTCCGACCTCTCCGACCTCTCCGACCTCTCAAACCTTTCCGATCGCCCCCAACTCCTCGACCTCGCGCGTCGCTCTGCGGGCGACCGCTCGCTCCTGCGCTCGCTCCAGCGCAACCTCCCGTCGTCCCTCCTCGTCGTCCGCTCCGCGCTGGGCAACGTCCGGCCGCCCCTCCGCAGCGAGGACGACGACGACGAAGCGGCGGCGGCGGCGGAGCCTCTCTCCGCGCTGCGGGAGCGGTGGCGTCGTTGGCGGTCGTGCCGATTGGAAGGCGGGGTGCGGTCGCGGCGGCTGCTGCCGGTGCCTCCTCTGTGGGATTCGGGAGATCGCGGCTCGAGATCGTGGTCCGCCTCCCAGAACTCGTTGCCTGGGTTCTGGAACACGTGCAGGAAGTTGCAGCTCTTCCCCTTGGGGCAGCGGCGGCGGTCGTAGAGCCCTGAGGAAGGAACGAGATTTGCTGCGTTTACCGTTTAACTTTTGTTTGCATTGATCACCGTCATTCCACAACCAGGCGTGTTCGTCAGGCATCATATTCCTTCTCGTGGTGTTCTTTGCAGGCCCACTTTTCTTAACAGTCAGTACGACGTGAATGCCCCGTGCTTGTCTCAGTATAATATCCAGCATGCATCTCAAATCTCCTGTGCAATTCTTCTGTTCCAATTTTTTCGTCAAAGGGACCACGTGTCTGATCCATGTGTCATGGCATCTTTGCCAATCTTTTAAATTCAAGTCTCCCTTGAAAAACACTGACTCCGAACAGCTCTTAACCTGTTCTGCGGTTCACCAGTCCGACTATTACATCAGTGGAGGTGTCTGGTGCCTTAAAGTCGTGCGTTCTCCTACCACAGATGGCCGATTTCCAGCGTGAGACGGGGCAGAACTCGCAGTTGATTTGGCGGCCTGCATACCAGCGGCCGTTGAACATCTGGAAGGCCTGAACGGCCTCCTCCTCCCTGCCATGGCAAGCGCAAATGTAGAGAATTAAGCTCTCTCGGGATGGTACAGAGCCACGAAGGAGCTATCCATTGCTGAGTGAAGACCTTCCCAAGCCGTCGCAATCCATCCAGATACTGCGATTAAACAATCTCGCACGCGCACACAAAAGCCGATGTCATATCTTCATCGTTGTGATCGACGGCATCTCATGCACTGTAACTCTCGTAAAAAAACTATCCAATGTGCCAACACGGAGAATAAACTTGCGTTACTGTTATGGATTAACTCGAGCGAAAACTGGCCAAATTGATCAAAGTGTTTCCAAAAATCTGGAGACAACAAACCAGAGCAAGTTTCAGGACTGTTTGCAGATATGTGAACGTTTCTTGTTTATACGTAGAACTTCTTTCGCACCGTACGTAGCCAACCGTGCTAATCGGAGGTGCGGGGGAAGGACAACAAACAAAAGGCGTGTGCACGGTTTCTCTGACAAGGCAACTTGTTTTGCGTTGCGCCCTGCTTTACGAGGACTCTCTCCGGCAGGAAGCCGGGTGACGACCAGTGGTGGAGCACTCACGTCTCGTACTGGACGTAGACGTTCCCTCGGAGGTGCGGCTCGAAGTTGCAGCTGACCTGCGCACGGCAGAAGAAGCGCGAACCCAGTGGAACAGTTGCGTCGAGGAAACAGTCAATCGGCTCACCGATGGTCGGGTAGCCCAGAGGTCAGAGGGCTGAGCTGGCACCGCTCAGAGTCTGGGGTTTCAATCGAGGCAGCTGCGAGCGATTAAACTGGGTTCTCATGAGTGTATGGTCTCAGCATGGTCACCAACAACACATGTTGGCAATATTTCAGCTCGAAAGAATAAAAAAATAGTAAAATATCAGTTCCACTGCCAAGGCTTAGTTGATCTCAAGAGAGACCCATGGCCCGTTCAGATAATCGCCACGGAATTGAACTCGGATAACCAGGTTAGTAGCGCAGTGCGCTGATGACTGCACTACCGTTCCTCACATTGCATAACGAATCCGACAACCAGAGTTTAATTCTTGGCCACGGCTAACATCAGTGGTGAATACCAGAATCATTTCTGGGCCTCTCCGAGGTCATCTCAGCCTTAAATAAGTGCCTATCGTGTAAGCGTTAGCACTGGGGCTACAAGGGCGGCCAGGCATGATGCTGGACACAACACCCCTTTGTGCGTTGTGCTGATCTTCACAGCTGCTCGTTCATAGGACTTGCCCCTTCAGCCTGTCAAAGTCTATAGGGGGGATCTTTGTCTATGACATGACATGCACAAAGACCCCCCCCCCATATAGCCTGTAACAGACTGTTTGGGGCAAGTGCTGTTAGCGAGCAGCTATGAGGGCCGGGCACGGCACACGAGGGGGAGGTTGGCCAGCACCACACCCGGCCGTCTTTGTCTCCCGTGTGGAAATGGTTACACACCGCACCAGGTACTCATTTGAGGGTGAGTCGACCTAGGGGAGGCCAAGGACCGGTTCAGATAATCGTCACAAGTGTTGGTGTCCGTGAGCCGGAATCGAACTCGGGTCGCTGGGTTTTTAGTGCAGTGCGCTAACCAATACACAATCGCTCCCGTTTCACCATACACCAAAACTCATTCACCACTAAGTGGCGGTGACGTCACCACAGCGCTTGTGCCATGCTAGGTGCACTCTGAGGCCACGTGAAGTGTCCAAGGCCCGCTGGCAGGTCACGGAACAGACCCAGGTACCATGGGTTGACTAAGACACCAAAGATAAAGATCCCCCATATAGCCTTGACAAGAATGTTGGGGCAAGTGCCGTTAGTGAGCACCTCTGAAGGCCGGCAACGGCACACGAGGGGGTGGGGTGGCTATCACCGACCGTGCACACCACACGCGCACACACAAGCGCACACGCAAGCGCGCACGCAAGCGCGCACGCAAGCGCGCACGCAAGCGCACACGCAAGTGCGCGCAACCGCGAGCCCGCACGCAAGCGCGCACGCAAGCGCACACGCAAGTGCGCGCAACCGCGAGCCCGCGGTACGGAACTTCAAACCCGCCGGCGCCGCCCGCACCTTGAACTGGCGCACGCGGCCCGGGCGACGCAGCTCGGGCAGCGCGTCGCGGTAGAAGTCGCGGAACTGGCGGCGGAGGTCGTCGTCGCCAAGCTCCAGGCCGGCGTCCGAGTCGTAGTCGTCGCAGCGAGCCTGATCCAGCCCGAACGGAGCAAACATCGAGCGGAGCAGCAGCGTTGCGCTGCGCGACGGGCGCACGTGCAGGCGCGAGCACCTGCGGGGGGTGGCGGGCGGGCGGGTTAACGGGAGGAGCTCGGTTACGGATATCAATACAGGCAACTGCCGCGCTGTAACGGTTAGCACACTGGACTCGCGATCCGGAGGTTACTGGCGTGATACGATCCATAGCCGGGGAGCAGCAGTTGAAACACTTATAATAATTTACATTTCTAAGGCACATTTCATTCAAGGATCCCAAGGCGCCGTGGATGGAAAGCAGGAAATAAGACAGCCAGCATAAATGGCCAAAACTATGGGGGAAAGGCCTTTTTAAAGAGGTGAGGTTATAGGGCAGAATAAAATAGCACTAAAGATTCTGACTGTCTTATTATCAGAGGCAACGCGTTTCATAGTCTTGGGGCTGCACTGGCAAAAGTCCGATCACCCCAGGAACGGAGCCTTGACCTCAGAATACTAAGACAAAGGAGATCAGAAGGACGTCATTGGTGGCGTATACAAGTGGATCCGTCCCTGTAAGTAATTGTTTCTTAAATTCCCAGAGTAAAATTCTTGGCCGTGGCTAACATCATTGGTGAATATCAGAATCATTGCTGGGCCTCTCCACCCCCCCCCTCACCCCCGACTTGTCCACTCAGCAGTGGATATCTGTACAGCTCAGACAGTTGATCAGCAGGTCATGTGTGTGTGGTGGGGTAAAGTGTGGGTACACCCATATTTTTTCCAAGCCAGCGTGGAAGAGCAGGCCAAATATCCTCTGCAGGGGCTCTCTAGAGCTCCCCTTTTAGTGGAAGCTCTTTTGCCTGCAGTCGTCTGAGCAAGCAATTGCAGGGCTGCGCCTTTACCATTTTCTGCTATCGATGCCTGTGGCCAAGTGGCCCGCAATGCCGTCCCCCGTCGTCAACTGTCAGGCGCTAAGCTTCCAGCGCTGTGGATGGGCAGTCCCCTTTACTCAGGAAAAGCCTCAATGGGCTCAGGATTCGTTGATGGGGGGGGGGGTCCTGCATTGAGGTAGGAATCAAGAACAAGGTGGACAAAGTGTCACAAAACTGGGGCTCTCGATTTTGATTTACGACTTGATGTGTTTTGCCCTCGCTGTGTACGTGGCATGCGGCTACAGGATGGGCATTCATCCAAAACAATAGATCATTGACGCAAGTGATTCTCACAACCAAATGTAGGAATTAGATACAAACGGGAGGCTTACAACTGTGCCGCAAAATTACTCGACCATAATTATATAAAACGACCATACTGCGAAAACTGGAGAGGGCCCCTCCTGAAGATGAGTCATGAGACTTAGGGAGATTTTCCTGCGTAAACAAGCGCAACGCAATGTGGATTCATTGCGTTGCCCGAAGAGTGGGGCGGGCGTGGGAGACCTGTCTCCGAAGCGGCAGGCACCGGTCTTGAGGAAGAAGGGGCAGTGTGCGCGGTCCCTCTCCGTGCCGTAGTCCCTGGGAGCATCCGGGTTGCGCCAGTCCTCGCCCGCACCCCGCCCCTTCGCCTGCACGTCAACAATGTAAACATCGTCAACAACAACGTCAACAACGGCAATTGTGGTGGCGGGCACCAAGACGGCACAAAGCAGCATTCACCCCCTCCCCACCCCCGGCGCCAACCCCCTACGTTCCTTCCTTTCTCCAAGCTCCCACACAAGCCCCCACAGCGAGTCCCCTTCCTAGAGGTTCCTCCAGGCAAAGCAGCCGAGTGAGCTCCCCTCTTCATATTAGTTTCCTGCAGTAGCCTGCGGTTTATCCACTAAAGCAGTACTCGTATACATATTGCGAAGAGACCTGGGTAACAAAACCGAATGTGCATTTCTATAGGATCTAAATACAACCGCATCTCAAGATGAACACCCCACATAATTGGCGGGGTCCATAATTGGGGGTGTCTGTCGAGGAAGGCAGACCAGATCATTTTGGGGGAAACAATTCCAGCAAAGGAAGAACACAAGTGGAATGTCATTGGACTGAAAACCCACCTGTTTGTCCGAGTCCTCCAGCAGTTTGTGTATGGCCTCCTGCGGGGCGAGGAGGTAGTAAACGCAAGTACGCACGCGCGCACACACGCACACACATGCACGCGCTCACGCACACACGCACGCAGTGCAGGGGGAGTGCGATGGGAGGTGAAGCGTGGCGGCGCGCATCTTGCAGGCGGGCGATGGGGCGACGCCGCTCCGTCTGCCGGGAACACAGCGTTGTCTGCAGGCTGAGGTTAAGTGCAGGGCAGTGATGTCACGCGGCCTCGACACTTTTACTTTAGAGGGACTATCACCACGACCACCTTCCAGCTCGTTTAAGACAACTTAACCGACACAACGCTTCAACGCCCAACTCAAAAACACACACATTCCCCTTGTCCGGAAGTCACGCACAAATGCTGTGGTGCAGGATGTGTGCGCATGGGTTTGAATCTTCCTTGTATAGAATGTTATAGCACGCAGGTGATTTTACTAACGTTTTAAAACGGCGTCAATGGATGGCGTAGCTATAACGCCATAACAGTAACCCTGACGGTAACATTAAAGCCTTTTATTCTCATTAACACAGTTTCTAATTGATATCACACAGGAACGAAAGACACACAGCCTCGTTGCATATCTGCAGAATAAGAGGTGTTTGTGTTTTTCGGGTTACGTCTTAATTCAAACCTCCAACCCTTTCAATGCCAAACCCTCTGCAACAGATAACACACTTGCTCAAAACACACAAACAAATCTATCGAAGGCAACTGCGTTCGGAAACAAACCGTGCCGCGTGCTTAAAAGATACTCGTTGGAAAAGCAGTCTCGCTTGTGGGGGTGTGCAGCCATAGCCTTCATGTAGCCTGGGGTTAAGGAATATGACTTTGCAAGCTGCAACGATGACACGTCGCGTCCCCATCACGGCCGCACGGCCCAGCGGCAGCGCGTAACTACGTGCCTCCGGCTTCCGAGCGAACATTCACGATGCCCCGGCGTCATTTGAAATGGGTAGGACACCGTGTGCCGGCGTTACGGTTCCAAATTTGAAGAACGCAAAAAAAATACCCGCAAATTACTCAATTGGATTGCACGTGCCAATCATTGTCCCTGGCTGGATGACCGATGCCCATTTGCAGGCGAGGTGCCGAGTCACCTTGGGCAACACAGGGGATAACTGCCAATGGGGGTCTGAGAGTAGATGCGATGCTGCAACCAGAAGTGATGGGCAGCACATGGCAGAGGAGCAAAAGATATTCGCTGTACTTCTATGCTCACCACCTTCACCAACCCTCACTGACCAGCGGGTTAAAGTGCAGTCAAACAACCCCCACGACCCGCACGGCATGGGGAGGACCACAACTAACAGCGGGTCGACAAGAGAGCTGTACACGAACACCAGTTTCCTCCCACACACCAAACACAAATTATTTGAAAAGGCATTGGTTATAATCTCATACGGGAGCCCCAGATAAAGCCATATGACTGAATCAATTCTAGTTGCACACACAACACTCCTGGTTCTGGTTATTCACACCTTTGGCAACTTATGAAACACGATTTTGCCTGTTCGGCAAATAAACGATGAATCGATGCTTGCTTTTTCTGTAGAGAGGATATCAAAGTTTTGTTTGTTTGTTATCCCCTCCGTAAGCGCGTCACCTCTCTCGTCCTTCGCTCGGCCTCTTTCCTCTCCTTCTCCTCCTTTTCCTTCGCCTGCTGATTCTCCCACTCCTCTTTAATCTTGCGCTGTTCAGAAATCACGCGCAAGCACAAGCGTACGGTTACCACCCTCTCGATTTGCCGTGGCTGGATTAACCGTGTTTGTGAACAGAAAGAAATGTAACGGCGTGTCTTTACGTGCGCGCCGGTTTAAATGTTAGCCGCTCAACGGCTGTGCCCATGCGACCACAAAATGTCGGTAACCGTATTACTTTAAGACGCAATAACAAGAGAATACGTGTTCTTCTTCTCCTAACAAATAAACTCCACGCATTGTCAACAACAAACCTATCTGGCCTCTATGCACTGTGAATAAAGGCCATTGCCTGAAACGTTGCCTATTAAAGTATATGCTTGTTTCGATTTAAAGCTTTCGTGACTGCAGGGATTCATCTTCTTGGTTCTTTCGGTAAAGTCACGTAGAAGGGAAGTAATAAAATAATAAAAATAAAACATAATAAAATAATTCTCACGACGTTTCGGCCACAACGCAAGCAGCCGTCCTCAGGTGAAAACCAGGTCTGTGCGTTGTGGCCGAAACGTCGTGAGAATTATTTTATTATGTTTTATTTTTATTATTTTATTACTTCCCTTCTACGTGACTTTACCGAAAGAACCAAGAAGATATATGCTTGTTCTTTTTAAGGCCACAGCGTTGATTGATTAAGGTGATGAGTTGAATTGCTCTTCTTGCTTGTGGAACCACGGTCAATGCAACTTCACCAAATCCTGCATTCTACTCTTACGTAGGTATACTATACATGTGTTTTAGAGCCTGATTTACACGCTTTGCATTATCCACGTTATTTTTATTTGGGCCACTCCTCACCCTACGACCCTAGATAATTGAGAGTAAGCTATTAGACTCACACTCCCCCCTTCCCTTCCTCGCCCCCCATATGATATACTGTCACAATTCGGCATCACGATTCCAATTCAATACGGAATCAATGATTCGTATTCTCGGTTATTTTTCTGCCTCGTTTGTCGCCACCGCTCCAGTCAAGACAGGAATACAATGACGACGACGACGACGATGGTAGCGCTCGCTCAAACCTCCTCCTCTTCGCGACGTCGCCGCTCCTCCTCTGTGCGCGCCTGCTGCTGCTGGAACTCTTCCTGAGCTTGCCTCTCACGTTTCTGCCACTCCAAGTGCGCACGCATTCTATGGTGTCCACAGTTGACAGGTTAACAAACAAACAACAAAAATCACGATAAAAATGCATTGCAAGGCTGCAACGAATGAATCAAAAGCCAGGAAATAAAACAAACGTGTGGGAACAACAATAAAATAAATCTAGAAAACAAAAAGCTAAAAACTGCATCCGAGTGTAAACGAACCACAGGGCTGTTTAATACGTAGGCTTAACGAACAGGGTTTAACGAACCACAGGGCTATTTGAGGGTGTACGTTTAAACAATGCCGATGACCAAATCACTCAGAATGTGTCGGATCTTGTCGGATGTCGGAAACAAAACAGGCGTTTCAGCCTGGATAGTGTCTACATCGGTGACCACAATGCATCCAACAGGTGTTATAGGCTAAGGTGCTACGATGTGGGTGGCAGAGGGCAGTGCGGAAAATTCCAAACTGTACTGCGATCCTCCCACTTCTGTGCTCACCAACCCACATTGACCAGTGAGGTGAAGTCACCCTCACAACTCCCCCGGTGTGGGGGAAGCCCTCATCCGGCAGTGGATTGACAAGGGCTGTACAAGTAGCTGCTTATACAATGTGCTGTCATTGTCAGAAAGACACCCGATATTACTCACACTTCAGCCTCTATTCGCCGCTCCTCCCGCTCCTCCTTCGCCTTTTGCACTTCGTCCAACTCCTCTTCCTCCTCTTCCTCCTCCCCTGTTCAGAGAGGGGATGTCAGGGTGGCACAGCCTCGCAGCAAGAAGGACCTGGGTTCAATTCCTGACATGGGCACCCAAGTGGAGCTGAAATGTTTTATGATCAGAGCATGTTTGTTTGCATGTTCACCACAAGTACGTCTGGTTAATGCACACGTGATTCTTTGCAAAAGGTTTCGATTTGGTGTTTGAACAGCTTAACACCTGTTTTATTGCCAGAAAGGGTAAAACCTATTCTTATCTTTTCATAGCTTATATGTTCTCTTATTCTAAATGGGTTTCCTCCCATAGCTAAACACATACAAACATTGGTAAACTTCCCATGTAATATTCGAACTAAGTGTGGCTTTCCTGGGTAAATTAATAATGATAATTCATATTATCTATAGGACCTTGATGCCTTGCAATAGATGTCTATTTGGTGTTTGAACATCTTAACACCTGGGTTATTGCCGGAAAGGGTAAAGCCATTACTTTTTTTTTTCCTTCATAATTAATTTTGTCAGAAACTGAGGGATGCAAATACTTACACCCATGCAGAATGTACATCTACTATGGGCCCTCACATCCCACTGACACTGACAGACACGGCAGGGTAAGTGCGGTAAAGTGCTTCAGATCATTGAGAACAAGGGGACATTGATTAATGTGTCATCTTAGCGGCTGAGCTATCGGTAGACAGAATGTGAGCCATATACTTTTTGACCACCCTGAATAACCCGCCTTTGTAGAGGGAGGCTGGGTACATGTGCGTTTCCGTAAAAAGTGTAAATGCTACCACTATCCCCATCCTTATTTAGCTATTTTGTACCGTACTTAATAAGCATTGGCAAGCGCCTTGGTGAAAGGCGCTTTATAAATCACAAATAGAATAAACTATGAACTTTAATACAGACACCAAAATACAAAAATGTGACTTTATGATCAAAACATCTAATTACCATTGCAGGTTACGACCATTACATCAGTAGCTCTCGGTGATAAGCACTATCAAATGTGTGAGTTTTCTCCAGATACTTCAGTTTCCTACCACATAATAAACATCCTTGAAAATGTAATTGGCCAGACACCCCAAGGCAGGACCTTCCTGAATGGATTATTGAGCCTTAATGAGGCTTTTCTATGATATATAACTGCTAAATATTACTACTAAAACCAAGGAGACACTTCGACATTACTGGCGAGCCTTCTTTCATATGGTACTTGTAAAACAATTCATTCTACTCAAGCGTATGGCGATAAGTTTAGGAGCTAAATGTCATTGTCGAGGTCTGCTGGCGACCAGATGACTTCATGAGAGAGTTGGTGTAATGCTGCCATTCTTCTGTTGAAGGAGCACAGGCTACAGTGGTTAAACTATATGGTCCACAGTTTGGGGTACATGGTCACAATCGCACTCAAGTAATGTGGCTTGTTTTTACATTTTCATTCATGAAGCTGTGGTGCCGTATCAGCCTGTTGTTCTAATGTGGCTAATGGTACACCAGTGTCTTTGAGGAATGTCAAAGCCAGGACATACAATGTTTGGGTCTGTTTCGAATGCGTTGTTTATTATTTAAGTAAGCGATTAAACATTATGGTAATCCATTCGATGGCATCAGGAGTTGCTGGCGAGTGAGACACCAAACTTCAGCCCCACCGCAATCGGAATCCGAATATTTATTTATACTCGAGGAATCCGATAAGCTATAAAGCTTTTTTTTTTACAGATGTCCAGTCGGGGCGGGTAAGAGCGTGACAACAACAATACAAAAACACGATCATAGTGCAAAGTATAAGAAAGGTAAACAAATCACCCAAACACATACAAATACAACACCAATCCATCCACATTCTACGAGACAAAGCCCACGGTGATATTAACTTATTTTTCAAAAGTGACCTGGCCACCCCACATGACAGCTCACCCTCATTGCGCTGCCTGGCGAGGTCCTGCCGCTTCCTCCGCCGCTTTTCCTTCCTCAGCAAGGCCCGGTAGCATTTGTGACTGAAAATACAAAAAAACACTCTCATTTTGTCTCGTGGAGAATTACACACCTCTGTTCTGTCTCTAGATATAAAATACGTTTTTGTCCATTCGCCTCTATTGACCAAGTCTTGAAAGCCACTAGGCCGTGGCAGCAGCGAAAGACGAGTGAAAGGACCGCTCGCTGGTAAGTGAGTGTCTGGAGTGAATCGGTGAGTACCGCACCATCACCAATCGACCCGAATGCTTCAAGTTGACCTCACATCAAGTGCAGCGAGGCAGGAACAGGTTCTCCATCCGAGGAGACAGGATTCCAACTTATTAAATATCAGAATATGTATTTATACTGGAGGAATCCGATGTGTGCCGATGTCAAACCTCCGTTCAATGGGTGATCTGGGGGGCTTTTCCCGTGCTGGCCCCAAGCTGTGAAATTCACTTCCATCAAATATTTGATCTGTTCAGTCGCTCGGTTATATATATAAAAACATTCAAATTTTTTTACTTAAAGGCCTTTTCTCCTGATTAATTTGGTTATGTGTTTTTGCAGGTGGGGGGGGGGGTATTTGTACCTGTGGTTAAATCATGAGCCTGCGTGGCTTAAATTAGGTTTTAGAATTGCGCGAGTTATTTACTTACTTTCAGCTCTGTGCAGCGCATTACGACCTCTGGGTGAAACGCGCTTTATAAGTGTACATTATTATTAATAATAATTATTAATAATTATTATTAAAGCTCTTTTTCATAGATGTCCATCCAGAAGGGGCTGGTCAGAACGTAACAACAATACAAAGACTGTATCGCAAAGGTAAACAAATCACTTAAAATATATAAAAAATAAACTATGTTAATCTTACATTCTTGGTTCTTTCGGTAAAGTCACGTAGAAGGAAAATAACAAAAAAATAAACATAAAACAATAAAATTCTCACGAGGTTTTTATTGCAACACAAGCAATCATCAGGTGTGAAAACCACAGCAAGAACATTTGAAACGTCCTGAGAATTTTGTTTTATTTTTATTCTTTTATTTCCCTTCTACGTGACTTTACCGAAAGAACCAAGAATATTAATCCCTGCAGTCACGAAAGCTTTAAATCGAAATTTATGTTTATCTTACCAGGTAAGGCCCACTGAAACTGTGAACGGTGGCTTCGGTCAATCCTGAGAATGTTACGTGTGGATACATAATTCAGGCGACAAACCCACATCGTTTTTATAAAAGGTGCTCCATGCTGGGTTAACCTAGGCCTGACCACATTTAACACTCTCCCTAAGGCGCACATGCAGTACACGTTGCAGAACAGCGGAGGGGAGTCCTGTAAAACCGATATGTAACTACGGCACTATAAAGAATTCACGCGACCATAACCAAAATCGCTGATGCATCCCAATTAATCATTGACAATACTGCACCCATGTCACCCCAAGGTACCTAAGATGTGGGCATGATGCAGATCTTCTAAGCATTCCCGTAGGCTGAGGTTTCGGTCTATGGGTGACCGAGATTGTTTTCCCGTGTAGCCCCCAGGCCACGGAACGGCTCTTCAGCGAGACATCAGATGGATCTCTCGGAGTCTGTGAACATTTTTAAAATGCGCCTTAAAACCTATTCATCATATAGGGGTTGTAAATGTTGCGGCTTTGCCCTCCAACACACAACACGTGTGCTGCACTCGTAAACGAATCGGCGTGTTGTGTTTACGTGACAAACCTTACTAATTGGCTATCCAGTGGTGGCGGATATAACGACACATTTATATTTACGCAATCTAACCCCCCAAAAAACCCCTCTATTATCCATTTACGCTTCCGCTTAATACACTTTTAGTTCATGTAGTAAATTATCTTTTTTAATGTTTTTATATTTTGATTTAAAGCTTTCGTGACTGCACGAATTCATACTCCTTGGGTCTTTCGGTAAAGTCACGTCGATATAAAAATAATAGATCACGACGTTTTGATCACGACGTATCGATCACGACGCAGGCGATCGATCGTCTTCACAGGAAATCGATCGTCTTCACATGTGACTTTACCGATAGACCCAAGGAGTATTTATTTTAGATTCATGTCGAGTGTCTGTTGCTGCTGCTGTATCCTGTACATCGCTTTGAGATCCTTGATGAATAGCGCGAGGTAAATGTAGTAATTATTGTTGTTATCAGCAAGACCAGCCGTGTTGGATCCACTGCTGGATGAAAGGCCTTCTTCGCAGGCCACCGCCGCCGGTGCCGACAGCTCCCGCGCGCGTCTCGCGCTTAACAAGAACATTCTCAATCGGTGCATTTAGATCCGCGCGGCGTTGCAATTATTGCGTGGCGAAGATTTAAACGTCGCAAGTTTTCGAGCTCATCCCAGAAGATTTTACCTTAAGCGGCCAACAACTGCCTCGACTTCTCCCGTATCAGCCGCCATTGATGCTGTCCGCGTCACGTGGCCCTGCCTCCGCCCCGCCCACAAGCCTCCGCCCCGCCCACAAGCCTCCGCCCCGCCCACAAGCCTCCGCCCCGCCCACAAGCCTCCGCCCCGCCCACAAGCCTCCGCCCCGCCCACAAGCCTCCGCCCCGCCCACAAGCCTCCGCCCCGCCCACAAGCCTCCGCCCCGCCCACAAGCCTCCGCCCCGCCCACAAGCCCCCGCCCCTTTACTTATACCCCGCCCCTCTCCTGATACCCCCCACATCGCGATTGTCCCCGCCCCTTTATTAGATTTCCCAGCACACATCGGCACCGCGCGCTCGCGCGACCGCCGGGCGCACATCCGGGCAACGTCGACGCCTTGGGGAACCTCGCACTCCGATTGGTCCAAGCGTCAGTTGACGTCACGCAAACGTCAACCGCGCGACCATGTTACGTAGGGAAGTTGGAAGACCCCCCCTACCCCCTCTATTGTAAACCAATAGGAAGCGTCTCCCCGAGTAAGATGGCCGCCGCGGGGTTGGGGGGAGGGTTACGTGGCCGTAGGAGAAAGCGGAGTGCCCCCAATCTGGTGTGGGATTTCAAATCGCGGCTCCTTTGTCTCCGTGTAGTTGTTTGCGAGTCGCCTTTCTCCTCGATGTCGCGACATCGTCGACGGCGGTGCTAAGAGGAGGCGGCAACGAGCAAGAGGGGCGACACTGAAGGGCGTCTCGAGCGAGAGAGCGAGAGAGAGAGAAAGGGGGGCGAGAGCTCAAGGAGGTGAGTGACCCCTCCTTCGCCTTGCCGGGATGATGGTAACAATCGCCATGCCTCTGATGTCGCGTCTACCCCCGGGGGCTTGGCAGGTCTCAGGATCAGTGGTCAATCTCTGATCGTGACCCTGGCCCTTGCAGTCCGTGCTTGAAGAGGTCACCGGGTTTGTGATGCGATGGCTGGGGCTAGAGGAGATGTGGTTGAGGTCGTTGACCTGCCTGACCCATTGTTTGAAGGGGTCACTGGCTGTGTCGTGTAGGTCCCGTGTGTGACCCTTGCCACGTAACCCACGTGTCTGAGAGGCTGGGGGTCAGCGGGTACGGCGAGAAAGAAGTTTAACGTGTGTAAGTTTAACACTTAGGCTTTCGCGACCAATATCCATAATACAGGTTTTTTTAATCGATCACATCGCGTAAAAATACAGTATATAAATGTGTCGTTAAAGCCGCCACCACCCGACGCAGCCAATTCGTAAGGTTTGTCGCGTAAACAGAACACGGTGGGTTGTTAGGCTGTGGCAGACGAGTCGGACCATGACCTCTTGACTTGGTTACGAATTATTCGAGTTATCACTCAGTGTGTGCTGCGTTCAGTCTTTGTTGTCGCTTTACCTTGTTTTGTTGTCAGGCGAGAGTTGCACGGACTTCTGTGTTGTGTTGTGGGGGGTGGGGGAGCGTGGTTAGCGCGCACTGCGCTAAGAACCCGGCCACCTCGGTTCGATTCCCGACCACGGCTATCACGGCCACCAAGTGGCATCCGCACCAACGCCACCCACTCACTCACTCATCCACCCACTCACCCACCCACTCATCCACTCACCCACCCACTCACTCACCCACCCACTCACTCACTCATCCACCCACCCACTCATCCACCCACCCACTCACTCATCCACCCACCCACTCATCCACCCACCCACTCACCCATTTACCCACTCACCCACCCATTCACCCACTCACCCACCCACTCACCCACTTACCCACTCACCCACCTACTCACCCACTCACCCACCCACTCACCCACCCACTCACCCAACTACTCACTCACCCACTCACTCACCCACTCACCCACCCACTCACCCATCACTTGGGTGAAGTATGGTCAAGCAAACTCCGTGACTGACGGTGGTGGGTTGACAAAGAGCTTGAATACGTCTCGTTTTACTATTCACAGTACCCCTACGAGTGTCGCCCTCTGATAAAGGTTTGTGGTTGGTCACAATTTCCAAATTGGCATAAGATTAAGCCACTCTGTGAAGGGCGATAATGTTTACCGCTCCTGGCTTGAAAGGCTTCCCCCCCCCCTCACACCGTGTTGATCACGGGGGTTGTTTGACCATACTTCACCACACTGGTCACCACACGTACCTGTCAACCCCCTAACCTATTACAGACCAATTCAGACCTCATTGGTCACCCCGTGCCCTTATAAATCTCAATGTTCATCCCACAGAGTCCGATCACAAGGGAGAAACACAAACAAATAGACAAAAACACATTGTTTTTGTGCACCTATTGATGTACGCCGTATGGACCTTAAAACTCAATTTCCACGTACAAGAATACGGGGTGGACCTTATGGGTAGACAGCTGTGAGTGCAGTGAAGGGATAGGTCAGCCTGGTTCATGGATAGCCACGCTCACCGCTTCACCGACCCCAGTGTAATAGCACACGAGCAATACGTAACACACCGCCTTTGCATATTGACAGCTGCATGTTGTAACGGTAAAAAATAGTGAACATTGACATATTGCAATGCGGTAATGTAATCGGTGCAGGCACATCAATCGTGTGCCCACCGTGTGACTGGATAGTTCCCGAGTTTCTGGGGTGGGGAGGGGGTCATCTGAGTGTAACGTGGTGGTGCATTCCGGCGATCAGCTTCACCAACCAGCACAGCTGACCCGGCATGGGTGAAGTAAGTGGTGGTGGTGGTCACGTGGAGTTTCACTAAATCCGAAGGCCAGGCTCAGGTCTGGGGTCACAGGCAGGACCGTGAGAGATGGGGGGGGGAAGGCTTGGGTTGACCATGGAAGATGATGATGATGGTGGTGGTGATAATGTAAAGCACAGGCACACTCAGATGTGCAATAATGGATATATCACCCACTCCTCCCCCTGAAATGTTGAGGACGGCTGCTTGCGTTGTGACCGAAAGGTCGTGAGAATTATTTTATTATGTTTTATTATTATTATTTTATTATTTCCCTTCTACGTGACTTTACCGAAAGAACCAAGAAGATGTTGAGACATATGTTAATTTTTTCTATATACAGTACAGTACATTTGTTAATAAGTGTGGAATTGAGATTTGTTTTTACCCTTCATACATGTGAAATTGCAAGTAAATAAATAATGATCATTGGTGTATATTGAACATTAGAGTTTGGATGTATGCATGTTAAAATTCTTTTGCACCGTACGTAGCCAACCGTGTTAATCGGAGGAGAATACAAGGTACAATAGATATGAGACAGTACCAATAGCAAGTACACAGGAGACAATGGGCAGTACTGATAAGGCAGTACAGACAATACCAGACTCTACAGATGAGACGGTACGTAATGTACGGTATGTTAAACTTCTTTCACACCATACGTAGCCAACCGTTCTAATCGTAGGTGCAACAATTCAGGAAAACCTATTTCAGGCTCAGCACTCTTGGTAGGAAAACAATTTGCCACTCTCGAAAATGTTTAGGCTGGGCGTGCCACCGCTGTAAAGGGTCCGTGACGTTATTTACAATTTGGCATGACGAACGCTATGTGCCATACATGTTGTCGTTACACTTGTTTACCCAGCAAAGCCTCACTGAGGGTCTCTTGACTCTTTTTTTCAGGAGGGCCCTGCCAAGTCTTTGCAGTAGGGGACAATGGTTGCTATGCGTTACTGCAATCCCAATTGAGTAATTTGCGAGTGATTTAAAAAATGTGGTGAATGTTGGACCTTAACACCGGCACTCAATGGCCTATCTCTTGCGAATTATTCCATGGAATGATCTTTAACGTGAAGCATACGGTGTGTATTTTTTTTGGGTCATATACTACCGCAGTATTAATCAGGGTGGCCACTGGATTCGAACGTTGAACCTCTGCAAAGCGGCTAACACACTACCGCTGGGAATATGTGTGTGCGTTTGGAAAACTGCGTATTGTATGTAACAGACACACGTGTATCTGTCCATGTAAAAAAAAAACATTTAATGTTTAATCCATCAGTCGAGATATCTTTCGTACCAGCATTTCTTTAATCAAGTGAAATCTGGAAGTTGTTGTTTTGCGACCTCTCTTTGAGTGGCATCATCAAAGCTGTAGCCTGTGAATAAGCGTTTGCTACTGGGCTGCCAATGGGATACACGTAGTGCAGTGTTTGGGGCATGTGGCAGCTCTGGTTTGGAAATGGTGTCACTTTCCAAGAGATAGTGAAAGTCAGTGGATGTGCGCCTCGTTAAATAAAGTTAACCGGATTAAATTAACAAAAATATATCTCAGTATAGAGCGTACGAACTTACCCGCGTGTAAGGGAATGTGTGTAACATTGTACTGAACGTGGAATGAGCGCAAGTGCAGCTGATGTTGACACAATTCTGTTGTGTATGGAAACATGAACATTGCTGGCAGCCGGAGTTTACTCGGTGTTAAACAATTGTAATTTAAGAGGCTAAACAATCCATGCTCGTACTATTGAGGCGAGGTGTCTTACTATAACAGTGGCGCTGTTAGTGGTTGGCGCATCTCACAGTAAGCTGGGCATGATAAGTTTGATTCCAGGCCATGGCTAACATCAGTGAAAACTGTTGCTGCCACCATCTCTCATACTCTTAGGTTCTTTCGGTAAAGTCACGTAGGTAAAAAAATATTATAAAAAATAATAATAAATGAAAATAACTCAATTAAATCACGACGTTTAATTGAGTTATTTTAATTTATTATTGGTTTTTTTTATTATAATATTTTTTTACCTACGTGACTTTACCGAAAAAAACCTAAGAGTATGAATCCTTGCAGTCACGAAAGCTTCAAATCTAGAATTGCCACCATCTCCTTTCACCAACCCACACTCACCAGCGTGCTTAGGTTTGGTCAAACAATCCCTCATAACCTACGCAGTGTGGGGAGGGGGCCCTAAATCCAGCAGTGAATTGACAGTGAATACTATAGTAACAATCTTAACATCGTCATCACTGCCAGTGAGACCTCTTGTCAAAGATATCCGTGCCAAGTGATCGGTGTAACTTTTTTTTTATCAAGAGCGAACATTCAAAACTGTACCGTCACCATGCTCAATCCACGGCTAGACAGACGAAGGCATTCCCCGTCTCTCACACAAATCCTGCAATTTAACACCGACACTGCCACCTCCTGCACGACGCGCATTCCAGAATCCTTCTTTTCAGCATGGATATTTACACTGTGTACATTACACGTACAAGCTGATTAAAAAACACGTTCCTTCGGAGTGGGCAGGTAGGAACTTGGTTGGACAGCGCATTTCGTGCACGACAGACAGACAAATCATCCCCTGTGGGCAGTGTGGAACCTGTTGTTCCTACTTGTATAATGTTGGTAGTAGTAGTATTAAAAAAATAAGTGACGAAGACGGGCATATGTTGAGCCATTCGGCCCAAGGGATTATGTAATGACAGTCATAAACAGCTGTTTTTGGAGAGGGTGGGGGGCGGTGGGGGGGTGAAGGGGAGGGTGGTTTGGGAGGTTTCGAGGGGTAAACACGAGCACGTGGGCGCTGACGGCTTCCACCCCACACATTCCACTGACGACGTCACTGGTGAGATTTTCACTTAAAAACATCAACAAACCGACCATGAAACTTGGATGGGTTTGTTTTTCTCAGAAGCTAAAAAAACAACCCCAAGGCTGTTCGGCGGTCAACGACCCTGTCCGGTTAAACGCGTTGGGGTTGTGATCAGATCGTTAACATTCGTGATTGTTAGTCTACACTTGTGATGAAACGTGACAAATCCCGTACTGATTGGCTGTGTCGGGTGGTGGAGGGTTACGACACATTTATACTGACGCGTCAGCATTTTAGGATATTAGCTATTACTCGCCATCAGCACTTGAGATTCATAATCATGTGTCTTTTGCCGTTGTTAAGCAGTTTATAACACTCAAAAGTATTCAATACAACAGTTAAAATTCGTGTTAAATTAATACTTGGTTATTGTTTCACATTAGTTTATTAAAATTACTGCAGTTTACACTTGAGACATATACCTCGTTAACACTGGAGATGAGTACATACTTAACAATTGATCGATCACAGGGTTAAACACAGAGGTGACATCGGAGCGTGTACGGCGTTTGTTTAAAGTGCCGAAAGTGTTTACCCGAGTCAAATGTTTCCGTCTGCATGAGTTCCGTGACGCTGTTGACCGGGCACCATTGATGTCAACAAGGCTAAGGGCAGCTCACCCTTTGTCTGAACTTTCCCCACGTGAGACACGAGGCTTTGGGGAGACCCTGGCATTCAGTACGAAGCAGCAAGGGCCAGTGCTGTTTGGCGCTGGAGTAAAATACAAGCGGTTCAAATGTTACAAGGCGGAGCGGCGATGCAAATGCACTGGACAGGTTGGTCCAGATGTCTTGTGACCCCCCCCCCCCCCCCAAATTATTTAACCCCTATTTAGTTTCTTCCTTTGCTTATTCGTTTCTGTTTTCACACCCATTGGTATTCAAAAATATTAAGTTTTAGATAATTAAATGGGGGTCACAAGACATCTGGACCATCCTGTTGTACTCTGGACGTGAAGTCCTGAGTTCAATTCCTGGTCACGGCTCACACCAGCGGCAAGTCATGTCCACACCGGTCTTGCGAACCCCGTCTCCTCCCCCCGCTTCCCCAGTCCGCACCGACCAGCATGGTGAAGTATGGTCAAACAACGGCCATGACTTACATTGTGTGGGGAGATCGTCATCGGGCACATGGCTGTGTAGCTTTCAATCAGTTGACAAGTCTTTGTAAATCCACAGCTGAATGAGGGCCTTCCAATACCGCATAGCAGTCGTGGGGGTTGTCAGACAAGCAATTTACAAGGTGATGCATTCTGTGCTCGGTAAGAAAATGAGGTACAAAATAGTTCACATCGAAGTCATTCTTGGAGAGAGTAATATGTGTGGGCTACACATCATGTTAGCTCTACTTAATGGTCCCCTTACTTTCCCAATTTCTATTAATTTTCACGAATTCTGTGATGATCAAATATAAAGATTGGTCATTGTCTCATTTCCACGTTCTGTTTTGTACTCGCCGGCTAATTTGCATTGCATTATTTGCACCGTCTCGTTTATAATAATCATACCACTAGAAGAATGATTAAAATTTTGATTTAAAGTTTTCGTGACTGCAGGGATTCATATTCTTGGTTCTTTCGGTAAAGTCACGTAGAAGGGAAATAATAAAATAAAAAATATATTATTTTTTTATTTTATTTTGTTATTTCCCTTCTACGTGACTTTACCGAAAGAACCAAGAATAAGAATGATTTATTTATGATAAAGTTCCGCCTGTTACACTTGCGACGTCTCAGAGTGCCTCACACGCGGCGACAAGCGACGTGCACCTCAACTCAACACATTTGAAAGGGCACCCCCAGTGTCAGCTGCCCCTGTGTGGCAAAGGGGTGCCGCGGCAACCTGGCCCGAATGCGGACACGAGAGTTGGAGATTAAAGGGGCGGTGATTGCCGCTGTCTGTAATCACAATTGAGTAATTTGTGAGTAATTTGTGAGCAATTTGTGAGCAATTTGTGAGTCATTTTGTGAGCAATTTTCGAATTTGGTCAATGTGTACCATGCTGCCTGCACACAACCACAGCGTGTTGTTGTTCTTCCCACCCGCACCTCCCGATCGGCACGGTTGGCTGCGTACGGTGCAAAAGAAGTTCAACATACCGTAACATACGTGTACCGTCCCATCTGTGCAGTCTGGTATTTTGTCGGCACTGCCTAATCGGTACTATCTATTGTCTCCTGTGTACTTGCTGTTGGTACTGTCTCATATATATTGCACCTTGCATTCTATCTCGCTTGTATTGTGTTTGTTGTTTTAGTTGATCATTATTTCTGACCATTTAGCTTTTCAATGTTGTTTACTCACGTTTTCATCTGCAATCGCTTCTCTTCTCAGTCATCCTTTGCTTATAGCTCAAATACCCCTTTTGTCTGGCATCTCGAGATTGTACTACCGCATGGGAATCCCACAAACTCATGGTCCACGCCAAATCGCATCCACCGCACAGAGCACGGCAGATGCGGATACCTGATGGACAAATGGAAAATGTAAAACTCCGCAGTGTCCAACTGTGCTCATCCAGAAGAGACCGTACAACGTTTCACCGCGCGATGGCCCGATCCGCAAATAAGAATCGGAATCTTTATTTATCCTGATTAAACAAAGGCTGATGGTAAACATTGTTCGAGAAAGCTATTTTACAGCCGGAATAACATGAACAGGATTTGGAGGCATGACAAAATGTTTATTTGTCTACGTTTTTAGTCCGTGTGCCACTATGAAGGAGACATCACCACAGCGATATACAACTCCACTGCTCCTGGCACGTGTGTCTGGCTTGACCACCTGAATGTGAAATTGTAGTTGTTGCATCTACATCGACAGCCGTACGAAAGAAGACTGCATCGGAGGCATGGTATAAATAAGTGATGATGATGGTGGTAAATCGTAAACATTACAAGCAAAATTCTATCACGAGTGGAATAATCTATTTTAACCAATGAAGCGTTTCCTTCTATTTATATTTGACAGTGCGCCTCCTATTATAGAGAGGGGCTCACATTCTCGGTTTGTGGATTTTAGCAAGATGCTTTCGTAGATAACGTAGATTATCCAGATGCTTTCTGGTATTTTAATTAACATGTGTATATCATTAAGAGCCTACGGTCAGACGGTGGTCACCAGTCTAAAACCATTTGAACGGAGTACCGCAATTGCCCTCTTCCAATTTGCGCTGCAGGGAATTTAAATATTTAGCTTTGATTGAGCATTGCTTTATGTGTGTGCAATATTTTCAATTCCTTACATGATAGTGTGTTTGTTATTGTGCGTTGGCCTTATTGTCCGCACAGTAGGTGGCACGGGTAGTGCATCGGCCAGTCATCTCAGTCAGTCGACCCATGGCACCTGGGTCTGGCCCATGAACTGCAAGCGGACGTTCGACACTTCACGTGGCCTTAATGTGCACATAGCCTGGCACAAGCCCCGTGGTGACGTCACCGGCACTTCGTGGCGAATGGCGGTTATTGTTGGTCTTTCTACTTCATTGCTGTACAGTACTTTGTTGATTTATTTTCTTTTCTTTTTGGCATTCCGGTGAGTCGGGGTCATCTTGCAAATGAGACTGTCCTGGTCTCCTGAGCTCTCGCCTGGATATCGAGAAGGGTTCTCCTGAAGCCATCCACTGGCTCACTCACCAGCCTACGAGATGAGCAGGAGGAGATGAAGACGCAGCCTTTCCTCGGTTTTCCCAGTGGCTCGCTGTGCAAAGCTACTTGCGATTCTACATTCCTGCGGCAGCTCTAAATCATAGAAGCGAAAATTGATCTATTATTTAATTGAATCATGCCGATTGAACGTTTGGGTGGTACTCCCCCCTCCCTGCCCCCCCCCCCCCACCTGACCCAGCTCTTACCAGGGCCCCCCCACCTCCCCCAAGCTGTCTCTTCAATCCCGCCTCGTATCTCCTCCTTCCGTACAGACACGATGGCGAGCACACTGTGCTGTTGATGGCTGCCACGATGGAGCTCTAGGCGTGGTGGTGGTGGTGGTGGGGGCCGGCGGAGGTCGGCGGAGGTCGGCGGTTGGAGGCCGGCGAGAATGCGGCGACGCAGCCTGCAGGGACGCATCGAAAGTCTGGGGGGCGGTGGAGCGTTGCGAGGGGCGGGGGGCCGCGTGCTCCGCTCGGCCTCTCCCGAGGAGCGCACGTCCCTGGTGAGGCCCGGCACGGCACAGTGTCACCACAGCTGCTGCTGCTGGTGTTATTCTTCTTCCGTATGGCTGACGTAGATGCAGAGCAACATGTACAATTCCACATTCGGTGGTCAAGCGAGTTAATCGCGTCAGGAGTAGAGGCAGTGTGTCACTGTGATGTCTCCCTTCGTGTTTGTGGATCTCGGGCATTGCGTCATTATATGTGCTATGTTCTGTTCTGGATGGTCACAGTCGCACGCTGGAGAGTTTTTAAGTTTTTATTCGTACATCAGGTATACGCATCTGCTGCCATGGTTTGTGCAGTGGATGCGGTTTTGGTGGACCATGAGTTTCCTGGAAGATCAAATCCAGGGATCTTCTGCGTTGAGTCTTTCACAAGGTGTTTTGTTTGTGAGGTGTTGTTGTTGCTATTGCAGACACATTAACTAATGCGTGTAACTGGCAGTGGTGGGCTGCGACTTCCACAACAGCCAATCGCGCACGGGCACACCGTGTGACCTGGCACCCCCAGCCCCACAGAGCCAGTCTGGAAATACCACAGCCATGTTGGTGCCTCAAGTGACCAGGGCATCTCAAGTTGCCACCTATCCCGCTGTTTTGTTCTCAGGATCGCCTTCTTTACCGAGGTAGCCTTCTGTACAGGAAACGTACTCGCAGGGCAAGCGATGTTTTGTCAACATCACAAGTCTAATGTTGCTTAAACTCTACGAGAGTCACTACAAGCTCCAAATTAGTTTGTTGTTGTTTAATCATGACATTGGTGTTATGTTACGAGAATAAGTGTCCAGACAGATCTCTTTAACAGAGCCTGCATGGCAGTCCAACCAATATTTAAACTTGCCACAGCTGGAATTTTTGCCGAATTTAAGTGGGAAAAAAATAATATCCGATTGTCTTTTTTGTTCAGTCATCGGTGACTGTGTTGAAGCCATCACTCCACTATACTTGTGAGCTCGGTTTAACCATGGGCGGTTGAAACTAATTTTAACCCAGGATCTCGGCTGTTCCGGCTGAGTGCGTTGACTGCTGGACCACCTGGCCACCTCCAGTGTAGACTACTGAAGACGTGGCAACCCAAAAAACAAACGGCTCTTGATTTGTGTGTCCTGGGTCTCCCATTGGTGAGTCCAAAGCTAAATTAATGAGATGCAAATCTTAAAGTCACTGAAACTCAGACTTTGAACCGCAGTCAGCTGCTCTGTCACCAAAGTCCAGTGATGTCGCTGCATCCGCCACAGGGATGGAGGAATGCTGCGTCACAGGCAGGTGCTGGGTGAGATTGTTGCGACTTGGAGAGGCCTTCATCCAGCAGCGGATTGACCACAGCTGGTGATGATAATTTCGCCAAAAACAAACTTTTTTACTGTTGTTGTAAGGTATTAGGAGTGCTTTCAGCCATAGTTTAAGCAGTGCTTCGTGGCGGAATCACAGCGGGACAGGTGGTGTTCATGCACAGGGCGCACGCGAGACGAAATATACGCTCCGCCTGTTTTGGGAAGGCCGCGTGCTCTTGAGGACAAGCGCGCTTTCACTGTACGTAACCCGAGCCGTGGCACGGCGCCTCCCTGCAATTATACCGGCACCAGCGCATCGCCACGCTTGCCCCCACACCGTTTCGCCCGCAGCTTTTGTCGTCGTCGTCAGCCACGATCGATCCACTGCTGGGTGAAGGCCCCTCCCCAAGCCGTCGCCATCTCTTTCGGCCCCGCGATGCGACGTTCCGCCGAGCTCCTGCGCGTGAGCTGATTGCATCGCGTCAACCGCACAGCGGACGTCCCCTCCGGCGTGTTCCCACTGGCGTGTTCCCTCCGGCGTGTTCCCCTACTTTGGCTGCGGCTCTGTCGTTAGTCTCGACCACTCGCGACGTGTTCTCCTCAAGCCCGCGTGTTTTTCTTAGCAGTCGATACGATGTCTCGGACGAGGCTTGTGTTCTTTGCTATACGTGTTAATTATCATAATTCATAATAAAGGTTTTTGGGTTAGATCGCCTAAGTATAAATGTGTTGTAACCCTCCACCACCCGACACAGCCAATTAGTCAGGGATTTGTCACGAAAACAAAACGCTTCAACCCACCGGTGCGTTGGAGAGTAAATCCACAACATTTACAATTTGAGTAGTACGACGTTTCGCTGGTAATTACAGAGATCAGAGGTGGAGGAAGGGGGGTGCTATTATAATTATATAATAGGTTCGTAATTAGTTAATTAGTATGTGTTTCATCTGTAAGGAATTAAAAGTGTAAGATGTATTACTTATTAATACGCTTCCAGGCTGCACTAAGCATGTAGCTGTCAGAGCGTTTAAAATTATTTGAATTTCTCTCAATTTCAATGGATTCTAGAATTAGTCTTGGCCAGTAATAATTAGTTTGACACAACACTTCAACGTTTTAATAGCCCCCCCTCCTCCTCCGCCTCTGATCTCCGCACCTGATTGGGTTCAGGTTGATGACGTCAAATCGCCCGATGATGCTGGATCTAATCACCAGCGAAACATCACGGTACTCAAATAGTAAATGTTGTGGATTTACTCTTCAACACACCGGAGGGCTGGAGTAGTAACTAATTGGCGTTTTATAGTGATAGGTTTTTACCCTTTCAACTGGTACAAAACTGACACCTTTATACAAGGCATCATGTTTGCAATAACCACAACACAAGCAGTCAAAATGCAAACAAAAAGAAACAACTCTGATGATGATAATGATATGCACTGTCCTTGAAGTTGATTGGTCCACACCCGAGACAGCTTTTCTTAGAGCCTAGTCTCCATTGGTATTGGACCAGATGACGCCAAAAAGTGTTATTGCAAACATGATGCCTTGTATAAAGGTGTCAGTTTTGTACCAGTTGAAAGGGTAAAAACCTATTACTGTATTTTGCCACTGGTAAATGAGGTCTCATAGTGTAATTGGCGTTTTGTTTATGTGATAAATCCCTTACCGATTGGCTGTGTCGGGTGGTGGAGGGTTACGACACATTTGTACTCACGCGATCTAACCCAAAAACCTTAATTATGAATAATACTGGTCGCGAAAGCCTACGCGCGTGAACTCTCCCTGTCTCTCGTAGCAATTCCAAGTATGCACGTCTTAATACTCCTTTGCGCACCTTTCAGCTAATTCACCTTTCACTTTTGCAGCTTTGTGGAACCGCATGAAGGTCTTGACAGGGACTGTTTACTGGGTTCTGTTTGCAGGTTGGCACGTGAAACGCTGACACTCTGGAGTGCCTTTCGAACACTCAGGGCATTGTGTCCGCATGCGATATTATTTATATTTTCTTTCTACAGTGCTCTTTGAAAGCAACCGTACACTCGCGGCAAGGTCAACATCATTCCGCCGGTGAAACGGCTCTGGCGGAGGACGGAGTGCGTTCTATATGCCCTCTTTTGGGAGAAATGTTTACTAGGCGGTTCCCATTTGCACCCAGGATTTAAACAAAATAATTCTACGTTATGAAGGCAGGGAGCAATTGGGGAGACTTTGGAGCAATGAAAGGAAGTACGGTACAAAAATGAACGGTCCATTATTTGACTAAGCATCCGGCCTTTTCAGTAAATACATTAATACAGTCTATACTTAATTTGGAGCTTTCGTGACTGCAGGAACTACTCTTTGGTTCTTTCGGTAAAGTCACGTATAAAGAGAAAAAATTATAAATTAAAGACTAGCATGCAGGGAAAAATAATAAATTATAGACCAGCATGCAGGGGAAAATAATAAAAAAAAACTGGCATGCTTGGAAAAATAATAAATTAAATACTTGCATGCTAGTATTTAATTTATTATTTTCTCTCTTTATACGTGACTTTACCGAAAGAACCAAAGAGTCATACAGTCTAATTTACAAATGTTTGCATTATATGTTTTTGTTTTGCCCGGGCCACTCTGCCACCCCCCCCCCCCCCCCTTGGTGGTTGACCGCGCTCCGGGGGTTGTTTGCGGCGAGCAGGCGGCTGGCGAGGGGGTGGCCTCCGTGCCGGGGGGGCTCGTGCTGCCTGTGTTCGTCTTCCCCACGGAGCTCAGCTTCTTCGCGGATGACCAGCGCTCACACAAGCAGCTCCTCACCATCTACAACCCCTACGAGTTCCCCCTGCACTTCAAGGGTGCGGCAGGGGCGCAGTCAAGTGGCACCTGTGTTTGTTAGGCGTGATGCGGCCGCGGATCGAAAAACTTCCCAGGGTTTTTAGATCCGTGGCCCTACGTTGGATCTGCCACTGGCACGACACCGGCACGACACTGGCACGACACCCCTTCAAGTGGAAAGTTAAAACAATACAAATCCAAAATAATACTTGCACTTGCTATTGGATGTATTTCGTTTTTAGCTTGTTTTTCCCCCGCACCTCCGATTATCACAGTTGGCTCCATACGAAGTTCAACATCGATACATTTATTGCAAGCACAAGAATCGATTTGGATGTGTGTCAGTGGTTAGTTGCATGCCTCAGTGACTCTGGTCAAACTGCGAGCGCAGGAGCCAAGCGGGGGCGGTGGTCGGGTGGGTCTCGGCGTGATGTCCAGTGGCGTGGGCTGGCGAGCGAGTGAGCGGGCGACAGAATAAGAGAACGAGTGGTCAAGTGGGCGAGTGAGAGGGTAACCGAGCGAGTGGGTAGCGGGGCAGACAAGTCGGAGAGCAATCGGACGGGCGAGCGAATGAAGTTTCGCTGTCTTGTGTGTCCGCAGTCCTATGCACGGCCCCCACACGCTACACCGTGGTGGACGCAGAGGGGACGGTGAAGGAGCAGTGCTGCGTGGACATGTGAGTCGCCCACGCCCGGACGATCCGCCACTCGCACCGGGGGAGACGGACGCTGCCGAGATGGACGTTCGCGTGTTTGATTGCCAGATGATGGAAGCACGGAAATAAGTCTGATGTTTTAAGTCTGCGTGTGGTAATCGCAAGCAGCCAGTCCGGTCCGTGAAGCGTTGTTCACTCACCGGGCCAGGTCACACCCTCTCGAAAAACTAATTTGTATTCGTGTCGGGTGGTGGAGGGTCTTGCGACAGAAATTTGGCCAGATGATGACGTCGCCTCGTCCAAAAATCGATTATGAAACGGCCGAAGTTGATGTTTGAAAAGGGGAATTTATTTTGTGCGCTCACGTTCAGCCTGTTGGGGCTATTGTTGTGAGCGAGCATGTTTGAAGGCTGGAATGGCGCATGAGAGGGTGGTGTGATCAGCACTACGCCCCAGTGTTGATGTTTACACACTCACAGTAGGGAATAGTTTCAAACGACATCGGGGAGGTCCAGGACTGGTTCAGATATTCACCACTGTTATTGGACACGAGCGGGAATCGAACTCGGGTGACCGGGTTTCGTAGTGCAGCGTGGTAATCGATAAACTACTGCTCGTTCGCACACGCACACAACTACGAAGATCCACCACACAGCCCTAACAGACTGTTGGGGCTGTTAGTAAGCACCTATGAAGGCCGGCATGGCACACCAGGGGATGGGTGGCACACACCACACCCGGTCGCCTTTGTCTCTCTAGTGGCGATGTTGACACGCCGCACAAGGTACTCATTTGAGGCCTAATCGACCTAGGGGAGACCCAGGACCGGTTCAGATAATCGTCGCTGGTGTTGGCGGCGAGCGTAAAACGAACTTGGGCTTTTCAAGTTCGTAGCGCAGCACGCTAACCACTACACTCCCGCTCCCCGCACGCACGCACACGCAGCACCATCCGGCACCACGCGGCCAGCCTCGCCGAGCACGTGGGGGAGACGGACAAGTTCCGCCTGGTGGTGTACGGTACCAGCGGCGGCGCCGAGGGGCGGAGGGAGATCGTCGCGACGCTGCACGCGACTGCCACGCAGGCGGCGCGCAGCGTGGACGACGGAGCCATGTCGCTGCCCGCGCGCCTCGAGGTGTGGGTCGCCCGCCCATGTCGTCATCGTCTTCGTCGTTTCGATTTAAAGCTTTCGTGACTGCAGGGATTCATCTTCTTGGTTCTTTCGTGAAAGTCACGTAGAAGGGAAATAATTAAAATAAAACATAAAAAAATACAATTCTCACGACGTTTCGGCCGCAACGCAAGCAGCCGTCCTCAGGTGAAGAACAGGTCTGTCGGAAAGACAGCGTCCGAATGAACACCACCAAGCTTGGGGTGTGTATGTATTAAATATACGCTGCCAAGCTTGGTGGTGTTCATTCAGACGCTGTCTTTCCGATAGCCGTTCTTCACCTGAGGACGGCTGCTTGCGTTGTGGCCGCAACGTCATTAGAATTGTATTTTATTATGTTTTATTTTATTATTTCCCTTCTACGTGACTTTACCGAAAGAACCAAGGTCTTCATCGTTCTTAAACGTTGCTACCAACAATCATAATAATGACGGTCATGGTCATAATCGTTGCGTTGATACGGCGTCGCGACAAACGCCTCGGCAACTGAAAGTCGCATTTGCGTCACGCGTCATCTCAAACGTTTGAAGGGCGTGGCCCAGTGGCAGCCGTTCCTGTGCGTCACAAGGCGACTCGGCACCGGGCCTACACATGCCAGCAAGGGGCAATGATCGTCATGTGTTGTAATCCCAATTGAGTCATTCGCGGCGTAATTCTTTTCGAATTTGACAAATTTGGACCGTGACGCCCGCTCGTTTCGAAAGACATGTTTTGCGTCCCCTGTAAAGCAGACCGTGCGTATTTATGGTCCGTACATTCACAGTAATAGCCAATAAATTGTACTAATAAAACCAGCACTAGCTCTTTTATTGCCAATACATAGCTACACTATGCTTAACCATCGTGTTACAACAACACATGGGAGGCGCGGGTAATTATCGCTTACATTGCATCGTAAAGTATGGGTCGACTGTGGTCTCTGTGTAAGTCTGTGGGTCTGTATGTAAGTGTAATTGTGACTGGTAAAGTGCCACCCCCCCCATTGCTCACGTCACCGCCCATCGTGCAATACAGGAGGTTCAAATGGTATCTGGTGACCCCAGAACGTTTCTAGTCCACCGATCAACGGGGTTGCGTTTAACACGCGCGCGGGTGTGTATGCATGCACAACTACTAGCCAACCGTGCTAATCGGAGGTGCGTGCGTTGGCAGAGGGGAGGAGCTTCAGCGCAGAGAGACGCGGGGCGACAGAAGGCCGGAGAGAGGGCGGCAGCTGCAGTGCGGGAAGCCGACTCCATATTTGAGCGCGCTCACTACACACGCGGTAACGCCACTGCACGCCGCAAAACACCGCATCGCATTCGTTTCACATGTGCTTCTCTCGGCAGCGAGCAGGTTTATTCAAATACCACCATCCCCGGCCCGCCCGCCACAGCAAGGCAAATGGGTAGACCTCAGTCGATTGGGAGGTAGCTTTTGGTGGGGTCAAGTGTGGGTATTCTTCCACCTACAACACATCTGCCTAGCATGGAAGTGTAGGCCAAAATGCCGTTGAGTGGAGACCCTTTCGCCAGCAGTAGCATGAGCAAGGAATTGCAGGGTTTTGTACCTTTGACACGAACACATTGAAACACAGCTGTAACCAAATTGGTATGCGGCCGATCTTGCCAGATCTCGAAAGCTGAAGCAGACTTGAGCCTGCATATAGAGAGTTCTTGGATGGTTGACCACCACACACATAACAAAAGCGCAATTGGTGGCTACGTTGTCGGCAGAGTACAGGCCGTGCAACTCACCGGGGCCCACATGCCGGTAAGGGGGTGGAGGGCCCCCCAGGCGCCGAGCTACTCAAAGAGAAACCTGGAGAGGGGGTGGGGGTGTCCCATTTCATTCCTCGCACCATGGCCCGTGTCCAACCACCACAACGCCACCGTTACCCTCGCTGACGCTGGCTGTTGCGCCGTCCTTCTCTCTCTCCTGCACCCCGCGCGACGACCGAAGCAGGTGTGCGCGCGGGTAGCGGCGCCAGCTACCTGGTGATCCTGACCGGAGTGGTGTGCGTGGTGGCGCTGATGCTGCCCACGCTGGGTGACACGGGCTCCCTGCTGCCCCACTACCTGCATCTCACCGCCCACCAGAAGCTGGTCGCTGCCTATGTGCTGGGTACGGATTTAGGGTTGTTAATAGTATTCTTTGGGTTCGAAATGAAACCGGAAGAAAAAAATGAAATGTTATCGGTACCGAGGCTCCCACAAGGATGGTGTGTGGCAGTTTGGCGCAAGCTATCAGTCGTGTCGCTACGGTCCTCTGCAGTGAGTGCAATGTCTTTAAAAACAACAGCGCTATGCCTCTCCAAAATAACACTACGAGCCGCTTGTGTGTTCTGAGATTCAGAGGTGAATGGGACACCCACCCTGCGACTTTCAGACGTCTCGGACATGGGAAAGGGTTAATTCGCGTTAAGCGCATTAATAATTGGAAGAGAAAACAAATCTAAATTGGTTTCCGGTTTACCGCACGTATAGAAATGTTCAGCAATAAACTTTGCACGTTTACCTTTTTAACTGAAAAACAAAGGCCAGCGGCCACTGCTGTCACGGTTAAAACGGCGGTCAAAATAATGGTGGTAAAGTTTTTTAAATCCACCCCCACCGCCTCTCGACACACAGCAGCATAAATATGTACTACCGCAGGCACGTCAATGGGCAGGTTGCTTGTGGTGGGGTACAGCTGTGGACCGACAAAGGGCTGTTGGATAAAGTTAAATAAATAAAAATATCAAGAAATTGGGAATACCAAAGCTGTTCCAATTAACATTGTGACCCATGGACGACACGGAGTGGATGACTCGTGACCTGATTTTTCAACCCCCTGGTGCATGTCAAGACGAAATTTGGCAAAGTGGGCTGTGAAGCACAGGATATACTACACCGCTTTTCACCATAATTTTAAAGTTACTTAAAATCCTTCCTCACCCTTAGTCTTACTCGCTGTAATTAAAGTCCTATGCCACCCTCGGCGCTAACTTGTTTGAAATATTTTCGTTTCCCTATCCCACGAACACCTGTTTTGTATTTTCTTCTGACAAAAAGAAATCCAAGGTCAATTAAAATGTGCTCCTGTGGGTGACTGGGATTATCCCTGGAGGAGTGCGTCATTTGCAATCGCGACAGCACACGTGGACGTAAAGTTTCCGAATGTGTCTTTGATCGTCTCCCTTTGATTTTACGTAACTATTTTGTACTTTGGAGTGCGTTCTTTATTTTAATAACGTGACCTGTTAATAACCGCATTGCGTTTGAAAGCTAAATGAATAGATACTGCATTCTTGCGTTTTTAACGCACGGCTTGGATCTACAGTCACGATAGCCATCTGGATGTTGTCCATTTTCAACCGTTGAAACTGCATTTGCAGATCGTGTGAAAAGTGACGGGCAGCGCATGTATGTAGAACTTCTTTTGCAGTGTACGTAGCCAACCGTGCGAATTAGAGGTGCGGGGGAAGGACAACAAACTAAACACAAAACCCAATTCTAACGAGCAGCGATTTCAAGCGGCGCTTGTCATTTGTGCCGGCAGGGCTCGTGACGATGCTCATTCTGCAGGCCTAAATCGGCGCCGCCGCCGCCGCCGCCAACGACCTCAGCCGTGCACGACCCTGGACCGCTCGTCTCAACCACATTTCAACTTCGCTGCAAATGGAGGCGGAGCGCACCCACCCGAACCCACGCACGCCAGCGCGTACGCAGCCCTCCGATCAACTTGCCCGAGCACCCGTCGCCAAGCTCACAGGTTGACTCGTGGGGCTAGGCGAGCCGAGCCGGTGGCCTTAGCGCAGCGTGCGTTCGTCGCTTAGCAGATTAAAAAAAACACACACAATCGTACCGACCGCCAGTGCCGCACGTGCGTTGCTCGGGGGATCGAGCGTCGGCGAAGTCCGCCGTTCGCTTTTCGCCGTCCCGTGGCGCGGTGTTTACGTGGAGCGAGGACGCCAAGTTTCTCCCTCGTGGCCAAGCACTTGGGCCGCTTTCACTGAACTCATTCGCGAGCACTCAAGTTCACGTTTCTCCCCGCCTGCTGCTGACCCCCCACCAAGCTCTGTGGGACGCAGCAGCAGCAGCGTCCTCGTCGTCGTCGACACGAAGCACAAGCGCTGCATATCGCACTGGCGCTGCTGTTGTTTGTGTGTGTGATGTGTAAACGCTAACAAACCACAGCCGTCCACATGCACATCACTTTTACCAGGGCTCTTTTCGCGAAAGTAAATACTTAAGGGCATTGCCGCGTCAAATCATTGAAGGGAAACAATATAAATATGTATATAATTATCACGTAACCATCTTCCTATTTAAAAAGTTGATGCAGAGCTCCTCAATGCATGCTTTTTAGGATACCATATGCCTTCGGGGCAATAACTCTGGGCCAAATCGAATAAAAGGCATTAACCAGGATGTACAACAACAGCAAAAACTACAATTTTGATTCAGCTCGCATCTCCATGCAACCACCATGCAACAAACACAGTGCATAAACGGTGTAAAAAATATATTTCATGGACGGAAAAAAAAGTGCATAATACCTTGTATACAAATCTGCCAACGTTAAGTTAAAAACACAAATCTAAACCTCTCTTGTCCCGACACCCACGGAAGCTGCATTAGAGGGCTTTCGGCGCGTCCTGCAGCAGTGAGGGTCTGCACTCTGGGACCTGTCTCGAGCCGTGGCTCCAGAAACGCCATCGCGGCGACTAGGAGGAGGAAGAGGCCTCGCGAGTCCTCCGTGTTGCTCAACGGTTGTACGGAGAACGGGGCGAGCAGTCCGCCCCATCCCGCGTGAGCCCTCCCCCCGCATGCGCCATGTGCAGGGAGCAAAACGACCGCAGCCCGTGCGCTGCCGCCTGCCACTGGGGCGTGTATTTTCTTTTCTTTTTTTTTTTAAACGGAGACCTCCGACGCCCGACGTGCCACAGTTGGTTTACCCTGCCACCGCCGCAGACGCGAGAATGCACAGCGCGGGGTTTTCGCAAAAGCGCACGGGAGAAAAAAAATGTACAAACTTTCCTTCAAAGTGTGAAGTTGTCACAGACTACGCATCTCCTTGAGTGACAGAACATGCTGTGTGTGCTATAATAATGTACAGCACCTTTGCCAAGCCACTGCTGGATGAAGTCCTCCCAATGCCGTGTGTTTGATCCTGTCGTGTTTGACCATACTTTACCACACTGGTCAGTGCGGTTTTGGTGAATGTGAACGCAGTGTATTAAAAATGTTTTTGTTTTTTAATCTCTTGCCTTGCACGCCCGCACCGAGTCTGACGCGAGTGTGATCGTGTGTGGCGTTTTGAAACAATGCAGTTGACTCTGCAACTCAATGTCTTGTTAAGTTTACAATCGCTTGTAGTTGTGTATTTTTGTTGTCGTTGTGAAACTTAGCCTTGATTTATCAGTCGTTATTTTATCATAGAGGACCTTGTTTAAAGTTACATTAGCTGCCTGTGTGTTCAAAACTACAATACGCAATACCGACATGCAGGTCTCGAAGTATTTGAACTGTTCCGTTTACATTGCCTTTTATTGTATTTTTTATTAAGAATTTCCACCTAATTTACATTCACTGTAAATATTCAAATTCTTCGAAGTAGTAGGGCATTGCAACATAGGGATTGCTATTGACTTGAAAAGTTCCATATCAAATCATGTAAATTATACAAATTCACACGCAGTATGAGTATGTAACATTACTCTTTGGCCATGTAAGCAGTTACAACATTAAAACTGAATAAGAAATATCTGTAACGCTGTACATTTTATACGTGATTGTATCCTAACCACTGATACTCTTTAAAGATGGGCTGCCAATTTTTTTCACAAATTATAACAACTTGCAATGAAACATAGAACTCAAATAAAGACACCCCATAACACGTGTGTTGCATGAATTATGCAGTATTTTTTATTACGCACGTTTACCCAGGACCCTTTGAGTCTCAACTCTTTCAACAGTCCTACCAAGCATTTGCTGTTGGGGCCAAGTTGCTATGTACAATTCAAATCGAGTAATTTGCAGGTGATTTTCCAGCTTTGGGATTTTTGGCCAATACAAGTTATAGTGTACGCCCTTTTTACTGGTAGGAACCTCCTGGTTACACCAGCCCACAGGGGATTATTGTGTCCGTCCGTCATGCATCCAAAAATGGGGAGGGGTGAGGCTGGGTGGAGAGGGGAGGGTGGTGCTGGGTGGGGAGGGGGTGGGGAGGGGCTGGGGAGGGTGGGGCTGGGTGGGGAGGGGCTGATCACCCGTGGTGCCCTTATAAAACTCAACGTTTAACCTACTCACGCCGGCTTGTGCCCACCCTCACAGTCGGGCATATTTGCGGAATACACCACGCCGCCGTTGACCCTGGCCATTGACCGAGCAACCCAACGTTCCTACCAGCTCCCTACGCAGGAATGTGTTTATGTACGAGAGGAAACCGGAGAGACCGGTGAAAATTCATGCAGAACAGGGGAAGAACATAGTACTCCATATCGAAAGGCAGCTGAGCCAGGAATCGAACCTAGGTCCTTGCTGTTTGACACTATGCATTATCACTGTCATCCTGTTCATATATACGATGCATATTCATTTTTCACTCCTTTCCCCAAATTCAGGTACTGTCACAATTCAGGGTCACGATTTGAATCAAGGAACAATTTTTTTGTTGCCCCAATTTGTATCATCTCATTTGTATTTTGTCTCAAGTTCCTTGTTATACTGTTGCGATTGTTCCACATCGCGCATTCATTTCTTCGCAGGTTCTTACGCGCACAATCGATCCATAACCTTAACTGAAGAATCGTTACGTACTTATTGCGTATGCACCAGCGGCAATGCTGGCTGTGCCCACTCAGGGCGTAAGTCAACGGGGGACACGTCACGAGATGAGAAAACTTACATTCACAATTCCACAGACAGCAGTGCACCTCCCTGCATCAGAACACCTTCTGGAAGATGACACCACAATACATTCAGAGGCAATACACCTCACATGCTTCTGCTATAGGTGTTAATCACATGGAAAATTAGTTTTTAGGCCTTAGTGCTGGTATAAGGCAACGTGACCAAACCAAATGTAATCATGTTTTTTCTTTCGTGCAGTCTGCTGACAAGACTCAATTCACTTGAGAACGCGGTTGAACCCAGAGTTACGGCGCTGCCGGTCCAGCACTCCGACTGGTGTTGGGACCCCTGAGTTACCCAGCCACCTTTGCGTTTCTGCACTTTGCTGCTTTTGCTGGCTTGCCCCGCATCGTCCATGGGCCACAGCTGAAATTGGTACCACCGAAGGTAGCAAAATCTGAGTAGCACCGGTGTAGTTACATGGCTAATAAGAGTGAATTCTTTGATAACCCCCACTCATTTCAAATGGTGATCATGTATAACACTGGTCAACAAAAGACATTTTTTTTTTCTGGCCTGGACTTTTGCAGCTGTTTTAGACTAATTTCAGGGTGCTGATTCCAAATCTGATCTCAGATTTTCTCTATCACATCTCATTTTTATGCTATCGGCATACCCCATTTTCATTGATTTTACCCGAAATTAACTCTGTCACTTATGATTGCAAGTTGTTGCGAGTCAGTGACTGCTTTAGTGTTAAAATATGGTGCTGTATTTTTAGATTAGTGTGTCTATAATATAATTTTATGTAGATATCCACAGTTATTTAATATTTTTCTTCTGCAGTTTTTATTGAAAATGCAATATTTGATATCTCAAAAACCTGATGTGATAGACAAAAACTGATGCCAGATTTGGAATCGGCACCCCAAAATTACCTTAAAACCGTTGGAATACCTTATGCCAGAAAAAGTGTGTTGACCAGTGTAATTCACTGCTTTTGGCCACATACAGAAATTGTAACCGCGAAAGTGATGCCACCTCAGGTAGTACCGACAGGTGAGATGCCCCACCGGCTGGGATCGTGGACTTGCGGCAGGGATACGTATGTCTTTCATCACAAGTGGACACTGCAACCTGGTGTTGTGTGAAGCTGCATGGAAACACGTGAATTATGGTTAAGGACATGGCCAGTCATCTTCTTGGTTCTTTCGGTAAAGTCACGTAGAATGGAAATAATCAAAATAAAATATAATAAAATCATTCTCACGACGTTTCGGTCACAACGCAAGCAGCCGTCCTCAGGTGGAGAACAGGTCGGCTGCTTGCGTTGTGGCCGAAACGTCATGAGAATTATTTTATGATGTTTTATTTTTATTATTTTATTATTTCCATTCTACGTGACTTTACCGAAAGAACCAAGAAGATGAATCCCTGCAGTCACGAAAGCTTTAAATCAAAATTTAACTGACATGGCCAGTATTTCAAGGAAAGTCTTCATCCGTGAGAGTGTTTGATGGGACCACACACCCTGCTGGTGATATCAAGTCAAAACCAGTACTAGAAAATGTTGGTCTGACAGGTCTTAGATGTTATTTTATTCTAGCTATAAAACAATGTCTTATTTTTTCATCCATGAGTTATTTGTACTGCATTGCAATGTGACCAGTGGTCTAAACCATGGTTTTCACAAGGAGTGCACTTACAATGGCTGGGCATTGCTTGATGTAAATATATATACATATTGCAAGGTTTTTACATATTGCAAATGTTCAGCCATACACCCTGATCCACTATAAAAAATGAATAGTTAAAACGTAAATTGTAAACTGTAGTCGTAGGAAAATTGACAGAAGATGAAAGTTATATTTTTTAATAGTTCATTGTTCTGAGCTTCACACAAAACTGTAAATATAATACTGCAACTTTAGGTCGTCCGTTTTGTAAAATTTGTTCACATTCAGACTGTGTTGTGACACCATTGATGAACATCAATCCGCTGGAGTTGAGGCAGGTAATCAAATCTTCACGTTATCACCACCTACAGCAACATCCTCTTCACACCTGGCCACCTATTTTGGTTGGCCTCTCAACAGACTGGATGCTTGAAGTGTTTTAAAATGCAGCTCGCAAAATGTCTGCAAGGACAGCTACCACCGTGTCGCAGAAACGACCTTCATATTTGCTCGCATGATGAGTCCCTGTAGTTTTATCCCATGATGATCTGCCACGAGAATAAGTATCCTTAGTAGGCCTCAAGTGGTCACGGGGCTGTTATGGGTCAGTTCTGGCCCTTGGGGCCTCTGGTTTCCCACAAAAGCCTTTGGCCAAATTCACCGAGGAGACAGCCTTGCCAGGCTCAGCCAAAAGGCACCACCGGCTCCTCCCATTTACCGTCGCCGTCGTGATTCCCGGCCAGCAGCTCCGCCAGGTACGCGCGGAGCTCCCGGGCCGCCCGCACCCTCCTCTCGCCGGGCCTCTCTCCGGCCCCGAGGCCGGGACGGCCCCTCGGGTCAGCGCAGCGTTCCACGAGCCGGACCAGGCGGCCGTTGGAGGCGACGGCGCGCGGGGCCGAGTGGAGGAGCCCGCCGCGGCGGCCACGCCAGAGCGAGCGCGGCGACAGCAGGCTGCGGCACACGGCGTAGAAGTTGTGGTCGTGGTGCGCGCGCGTGCATAGCGCGTCGCGCGAGAACGAGAGGCAGCCCTCGCAGGCGCCGTCCGGCGGGGACGAGTCCATGGCGACAAGGTTGGGGCCGCCGCCGGCGCCAACGTCGCCGTCGTCGCTGTCCTCGCTGCCGCTCTCGTACCACTTGTCCCAGCCGTCGGGTTTTTCTGCACACCGTGGACACGTGTGTGTGTGTGTGAGTTACTATGTGGGGAGCGGTGGTGTAGCGGTCAGCACGCTGCACTACGAACCTGGCGACCCGGGTTCGATTCCCCCTCACGGCAAACACCAGTGACGATTATCTGAACCGGTCCTGGGACTCCCCTAGGTCGACTCAGCCTCAAATGAGTACCTGGTGCGGTGTGTAAACATCGCCGCTAGGGAAACAAAGGCGGTCGGGCGTGGTGCTGGACACCCACCCCCTCGTGTACCGTTCCAGCCTTCATAGGTGCTCGCTAACAGCACTTGCCCCTACAGTCTGTTAAGGCTATATGGGGGATCTTTGTTTGATCTTTGAGTTGAAATGCATAGCAGTCACATACTCTAAACGCATGTTTATGTGGAGGGAAAAATCCACGCGACCACGGGGAAAACATGCAAACTCTAAATATACGTCCATATACATCCATAATAATATACAGGCGTCAGGGTTGGGATCGAACCCATGATATCCTGTATACAAGGCGAGGTCGCCACCATGTTGCCCCTAGAGTTACATCGCATGCACAAACTTAGTAATGTATACAAGCCCTGCCCTCCACCTGTTACACATCTCCCACCATGTAGCCACCTCTAGAAATCTTGCGGCACCGAGCCCCCATCAGATCTCAACAACCAGGGCCCACGCCCTGCCCCTGTACCCCCGGCAAACGGTGCTCACCCTGCCGCAAGGCTCGCTTGTCCACCACGAGCACGTTCTCGGCGTCCACCAGCACGACGCGGCCGTCGCGCTCGCCCACTGCGAAGTTGTCCGGCGTGACGTCGAGGGGGTAGAGCGCGTAGTCCAGGTCGTTGTCGCTGAGCTGCGAGGCGAGGTCCAGGAGCTGCGCGGCCAGATCAGCACGGCGTCGCCACGGCGCGTCCCACAGCTCCCAGAGCGTGGGCCCCACCAGGGCCTCGACCACGAGACGGCCGCATGCGCCGTGGTATTTGGGGAAGGGCCAGCCCTCGTCCGCCGGGAAGCTCTGAGAGAGAGAGAGAGAATAAAAAAACGAGGAAAATCATGGATACGAGTGGATTCTGTATCGCTTTCCAAAATGCGTTCGTTCCTTGGAAATGCTTCATTTGGAGATAAAAACGGGAGCGCTTTCATCAGGCGCACAGGATGCACTTTGTCCGTAGTCCACAATGAGACAACGGGGATCGGACAGCGGCCCTGTCAGTAAGCCAGCGAGCAACCATTTGAAAATTCTAGATTTGAAGCTTTCGTGACTGCAAGGATTCATATTCTTAGGTTTTTTCGGTAAAGTCACGTAGGTAAAAATTTAAATTTAACGAAAAAACCTAAGAATATGAACCATTTGAAACATTTTTGCCAGTTTTCTATGGAATAAGTCCCTAATAGCAACACAGATTTATACTTAAGTTTAATTTATACTGGATCATCATTGTGAGTTATCGTAACCAGCCTTAGTTGGCAAGTGTAAAACAAAGTCGGGAAGGGTATTTAAATATGCAAATACAATCAAAATCAAATGTCTATGGTGATGGGGAGGGGATAGGGATGACCCCGATAACATAAAACATGCAAGATACAAAAGAATATTAAAAGATAGGAAAAGAGATTACAGATCACTTGAAGGGATCTCAGTCATTCTACCTTATTCCTAGGGTTATACATTTTCTCCGAGAGATTTGAATGGATTCTTCATCTCACGACACGACACATGGCATGTGTATATGCAGGGATGAACGACTTCCCATGCTCAGTGCGAGTTGCTGAAGGCATGGCTCACAGGCACGAGAGAATAACCATATTCTTAGGTTTTTTCAGTAAAGTCACGTAGGTAAAAAATAAAAATTAATAAAAGTAAAATCAAAAATATTTTTTTTATTTTATTTTACTTTTATTAATTTTTATTTTAATTTTTTACCTACGTGACTTTACCGAAAAAACCTAAGAATATGAATCCTTGCAGTCACGAAAGCTTCAAATCTAGAGAATAACCAGTTCAATATATTTTGCTGCACTGGAGGGGAGGGATGGCCGGCGTGCGACGCCACTTGCCTGCAGCACGAGCGGCTCGGGGTTGAAGTGCAGCGTCAGCAGCAGCTCTGCCCGCTCGCCCTCGTGCAGGTGGCTCAGCAGCACGCTGCCCGAGTCGCGAGCCTCCGCGTAGCGACGCACCACGCGGTCCAGCAGGCGCTGGGAAGGGCAGTGCACCATGTCCGACCAGCCCGCCACCATCGCCGGCGTCAGCAGTCGCGGCACCACCGCCTGCTGCTGCTGCTGCTGTTGGTGAGGTGGACCTGCCTGTTGAACTTGTATTAAGTTCTGATTCAGCAGCTGCTGCTGTTCAAGTTGTGTCAGCTGCTCTATTTTATTCTGTACCGGGTTGTCAATTAGATTCTGCCCCGGCCGGTGTTGATCGTTGGGGCTCGAGTGCTGCACCTGCCGGGGACCCGAGTGGCTGCCGCCCCCCAGCATGGCCTGGCGGAAAGGCTCCCAGTGCAGCATGGCCAAAGCTGGGAGGCAAGGTGTCACTGCGCCACTGCCGCTGCTGCCCATCGCAGCATCCCGACAGATGTCGCGGTCCAAGGCCGCCAGCTCCGAGGCGCTGCCCAAGCGTTTCAGTACCACAGCCTTGCGGCCTTCTCGCGGGTCGTCATAGTGGCCAAAGTACACCTGGGGATTGGGGGCAACGATCACGTGGTTACCATCTGACGACTTTGCTTGGTCGTCATGAGCATCGTCATCAACCACGAACTGTCCACTGCTGGATTAAGGCCTCCTTCACGGTCTCACTAGACAACAATCCATCAAGATCCTGCACTTGAGCTGGATCAATGTTATCCAGGAGCACGTGTTGTCGCGATATAAGTTGCACAATACAATAGCGTACGATATCAAATTTCACGGTATCAAGATTATTACAATGTAAGTCTTGCGTAATTTAGTAATTGTACTTGACATTGTTAGTGTATTGTGGTTGTGCTTTTTTGTACTTCCGGTAAAAATGAACATTACTTACAAATTCTTAAATGCAGCTTGCTCAACACGAGTGTACCATATATCTTTTCATAATTTTAACTTTCAAATGTCTTCCTCTTTAGGTATTGTCTGTCTACTCAGAAGCGATGATGAAGAAAGTCCCTCCATGGCGGTCAGTCGTCTTCCAATTTCACGGCTTCATTCATTGCCAATCCTTTACAATATATAACACGGATGTTGAGCACAGGCCCAGAGTCTCAAAACATAAAGCGACCGGTAATGAACTGCATTCCTAAGCTTGTAATGAGATTAGAATTAACTCCTTTCTTGAATTGAGCAAGGTTATTGTAAGAGCTTGGGGAAACAGACGACGGGAGAGAATACGCACATAGAGAAGTGTTGTGACCTGAAGTGTTTTGGTTGAACACAACGTGAATGAGACAACACAGTCAGACTAAGTCCTCAACACGGGCAGAGGAATCGATGAGAGAAGTCACGAAAATTGTTTACCATGTCAGTGGCGATAAAAGGGTGAACAAGGTTATACTGCCAACTACATTTTTTTCCTTTATACACCACATGACGACGAAATGAAGTCACGAGCCATCACAGAGTCCTCACTCCTGGTCCTAAAAAGTCCACCTAAAACAGGGGTCGGCAACCAAAATAACAAGAAGAGCCATTTCTTTCCAATTCGGTACAAAATTCAGTATTTCAAGAGCCGCAATGCGTCTGAGTACATACTGTACATACGTACATATCGTCAAGAAGCAGCCCGTAAAGAGCCGCATGCGGCTCCGGAGCCGTAGGTTGCCGACCCCTGACCTAAAACCACCGGCCCGGCACGCTCCACACAAACCGACCTGCTTGACGTTGACAAAATCCAAGAAGCGCAGGCGGTGCCACGAGTCGAGCACGAGCTGCCCGGCCGAGAACTTGCGGCACCAGCTGACGCCGAAGCAGGCTGGGCACGCGTCGGCGCCCACAAAGCGCCGCTCCTTCAAGGGGTTGCCCAGCAGCAGCGGCAGGGCCAGCGACGGAGGCAGCAGCGCCGGGGCGAGGGCCAGCAGCGCCACGACCAGCAGCGCCAACGCCAGGCAGAGGCGCACGGCGCGCCGCTGCCGCTTGCCGGCTAGACGCGGGGACCAGCTCATGCCCGCCGACTTGCTGGTGTGTGTGTGTATGTGTACGTACGTCGGTCAGTCAACCCGTGGCACCTGGGTCTGCCCCGTGACCTCCTGCCGGCGGGCGTTCGACACTTCACGTGGCCTCAAGGTGCACATGGCCTGGCACAAGCGTCGTGGTGACGTCACCGCCACTTAATGGCGAATGGCGGTTGTTGTTGTTGTTGTACGTCGTAGGTGTAGCTGCACGTACGTCGTGTGTTTTTCCAGCAGCAGCCCGCCGAGAGAAGTTGAACTGTGGGAACACGCAGAGGGAGAAGTGGCGTGTTATGTATATCAATGTTGAACTTCTTTTTCACACCGTACGCAGACGACCGTGCTAATCGGAGGTTCTGGGGAAGGACGACAAAATAAACACAAAAAGCAGTTCTAATGAAATGAGTTTTCAATGTAGATTTTTAAAAAATGTATGGCCATTAGCGGCTTCCTTATATCGGAAGACATAATTGTCAGCCATGATCAATCCACTGCTGGATGAAGGCCTCTACAAGGCATCGCCATGTCCAGCACGGTCCTGTGATGTATAGCAAGCTGGTGCACAGGAGCCAGATGTATGAGAGATGCAAATGCAAAGTGGTTAATTGCCACGACGAACTCCGCAGTTCTCACTCCACCACGAGTCAACCTCACTCCACCACGAGTCAACCTCACTCCACCACGAGTCAACCTCACTCCACCACGAGTCAACCTCACTCCACCACGAGTCAACCTCACCATGAGTCAACCTCACTCCACCACGAGTCAACCTCACCACGAGTCAACCTCACTCCACCACGAGTCAACCTCACTCCACCACGAGTCAACCTCACCATGAGTCAACCTCACTCCACCACGAGTCAACCTCACCACGAGTCAACCTCACTCCACCACGAGTCAACCTCACCACGAGTCAACCTCACTCCACCACGAGTCAACCTCACCATGAGTCAACCTCACTCCACCACGAGTCAACCTCACCACGAGTCAACCTCACCACGAGTCAACCTCACTCCACCACGAGTCAACCTCACTCCACCACGAGTCAACCTCACCATGAGTCAACCTCACTCCACCACGAGTCAACCTCACCACGAGTCAACCTCACTCCACCACGAGTCAACCTCACCATGAGTCAACCTCACTCCACCACGAGTCAACCTCACCACGAGTCAACCTCACTCCACCACGAGTCAACCTCACCACGAGTCAACCTCACTCCACCACGAGTCAACCTCACTCCACCACGAGTCAACCTCACCATGAGTCAACCTCACTCCACCACGAGTCAACCTCACTCCACCACGAGTCAACCTCACTCCACCACGAGTCAACCTCACCATGAGTCAACCTCACTCCACCACGAGTCAACCTCACCACGAGTCAACCTCACTCCACCACGAGTCAACCTCACCACGAGTCAACCTCACTCCACCACGAGTCAACCTCACCACGAGTCAACCTCACTCCACCACGAGTCAACCTCACCATGAGTCAACCTCACTCCACCACGAGTCAACCTCACCACGAGTCAACCTCACTCCACCACGAGTCAACCTCACCACGAGTCAACCTCACTCCACCACGAGTCAACCTCACCATAAGTCAACCTCACTCCACCACGAGTCAACCTCACCACGAGTCAACCTCACTCCACCACGAGTCAACCTCACCACGAGTCAACCTCACTCCACCACGAGTCAACCTCACTCCACCACGAGTCAACCTCACCATGAGTCAACCTCACTCCACCACGAGTCAACCTCACCACGAGTCAACCTCACTCCACCACGAGTCAACCTCACTCCACCACGAGTCAACCTCACCATGAGTCAACCTCACTCCACCACGAGTCAACCTCACCACGAGTCAACCTCACTCCACCACGAGTCAACCTCACCATGAGTCAACCTCACTCCACCACGAGTCAACCTCACCACGAGTCAACCTCACTCCACCACGAGTCAACCTCACCACGAGTCAACCTCACTCCACCACGAGTCAACCTCACTCCACCACGAGTCAACCTCACTCCACCACGAGTCAACCTCACCATGAGTCAACCTCACTCCACCACGAGTCAACCTCACCACGAGTCAACCTCACTCCACCACGAGTCAACCTCACCATGAGTCAACCTCACTCCACCACGAGTCAACCTCACCACGAGTCAACCTCACTCCACCACGAGTCAACCTCACTCCACCACGAGTCAACCTCACTCCACCACGAGTCAACCTCACCACGAGTCAACCTCACTCCACCACGAGTCAACCTCACTCCACCACGAGTCAACCTCACTCCACCACGAGTCAACCTTACTCCACCACGAGTCAACCTCACCATGAGTCAACCTCACTCCACCACGAGTCAACCTCACTCCACCACGAGTCAACCTCACCACGAGTCAACCTCACTCCACCACGAGTCAACCTCACTCCACCACGAGTCAACCTCACCACGAGTCAACCTCACTCCACCACGAGTCAACCTCACTCCACCACGAGTCAACCTCACTCCACCACGAGTCAACCTCACTCCACCACGAGTCAACCTCACCATGAGTCAACCTCACTCCACCACGAGTCAACCTCACTCCACCACGAGTCAACCTCACCACGAGTCAACCTCACTCCACCACGAGTCAACCTCACCATGAGTCAACCTCACTCCACCACGAGTCAACCTCACCACGAGTCAACCTCACTCCACCACGAGTCAACCTCACCATGAGTCAACCTCACTCCACCACGAGTCAACCTCACCACGAGTCAACCTCACTCCACCACGAGTCAACCTCACTCCACCACGAGTCAACCTCACTCCACCACGAGTCAACCTCACTCCACCACGAGTCAACCTCACCACGAGTCAACCTCACTCCACCACGAGTCACCCTCACTCCACCACGAGTCAACCTCACCACGAGTCAACCTCACTCCACCACGAGTCAACCTTACTCCACCACGAGTCAACCTCACCATGAGTCAACCTCACTCCACCACGAGTCAACCTCACCACGAGTCAACCTCACTCCACCACGAGTCAACCTCACTCCACCACGAGTCAACCTCACTCCACCACGAGTCAACCTCACTCCACCACGAGTCAACCTCACTCCACCACGAGTCAACCTCACTCCACCACGAGTCAACCTCACCATGAGTCAACCTCACTCCACCACGAGTCAACCTCACTCCACCACGAGTCAACCTCACCACGAGTCAACCTCACTCCACCACGAGTCAACCTCACCATGAGTCAACCTCACTCCACCACGAGTCAACCTCAACTCCACCACACTCCACCTCATTCCACCACACTCCACCACGAATGAACCACACTCCACCGCACACCACCGCGAGTCAAACACACTCCACCACACTCCACCTCGAATCGACCTCCCTCCACCACACTCCACCACGAATGAACCACACTCCACCGCACACCACCACGAGTCAAACACACTCCACCACACTCCACCTCGAATCGACCTCCCTCCACCACACTCCACCACGAGTCAAGCTCACTCCACCTCGTGGCCACACTCCAGCACTGTCTCTATATTGCAAACAGCTGCCCATGCCATCTGCAACACGCGCGCGCACAAACCACCGCACAGCGTTTGTCGATGCGCTGCTGGATAAAAACATCCCACACGCGGTGCAGGTCGTGGGAGTTATTTGACCATACTTCACCACGCTGGTTAGTGCGGGCTGAAGTATGATGATGCGTCTGCACTGCCCACAAGAGTACGCAGCGAATACGGTTTAATGCGCTTTGCGCGTGTCTGAAGTCGTCTGGAGTTCGAGTACGCACACTCGGCCGAAGCCTCCCGTCTTTCCTAGAAGCCCTACCGGGAGAGAGGCGAGGTGACCCCGCCGGCTTCGCTTGACCGCGACGGTTCCCGCCTCCAGGTCTTGGCAGATATTTAAAAATGTTTTTTGTAACAGGAATAAAAACGAGCACTCTGGCGTGCAACTTAAAACACACAAAGACTGTTTCGACACGCGGGATTCGTTCGTGAAACGACGCTTAGCGACAAAAAAGGCGATTTTTTTCATAGAAATTCTTAACCGCGCAGTGCAGCTGAGGAGGCCGTGGAACCGGTTCCACCGTTACATTCAATGGGAACCGGATCCCGGGTAGCGGAGTTCGCTGAGGAACCGGTTACGATGCTCGGAGATTCCCGCCCCCCGCCCCCCAGCCCCCCGCCCTCAGCCCCCCGCCCCCCGCCCCCCGCCCCCCAGCCCCCCGCCCTCCAGCCCCCCGCCCCCCGCCCCCCGCCCCCCAGCCCCCCGCCCCCCGCCCTCAGCCCCCCGCCCCCCGCCCTCAGCCCCCCGCCCTCAGCCCCCCGCCCCCCAGCCCCCCGCCCCCGCCCTCAGCCCCCCGCCCTCAGCCCCCCGCCCCCCAGCCCCCCGCCCTCAGCCAGCCCCCCGCCCTCAGCCCCCCGCCCTCAGCCCCCCGCCCCCCGCCCCCCAGCCCCCCGCCCTCAGCCCCCCGCCCCCCGCCCTCAGCCCCCCGCCCCCCAGCCCCCCGCCCCCGCCCTCAGCCCCCCGCCCTCAGCCCCCCGCCCCCCAGCCCCCCAGCCCCCCGCCCTCAGCCCCCCGCCCCCCAGCCCCCCGCCCCCGCCCTCAGCCCCCCGCCCTCAGCCCCCCGCCCCCCGCCCTCAGCCCCCCGCCCTCAGCCCCCCGCCCCCCAGCCCCCCGCCCCCCGCCCTCAGCCCCCCGCCCCCCGCCCTCAGCCCCCCGCCCTCAGCCCCCCGCCCCCCAGCCCCCCGCCCCCGCCCTCAGGCCCCCGCCCTCAGCCCCCCGCCCCCCAGCCCCCCGCCCTCAGCCCCCCGCCCTCAGCCCCCCGCCCTCAGCCCCCCGCCCCCCAGCCCCCCGCCCCCCAGCCCCCCGCCCCCCAGCCCCCTGCCCTCAGCCCCCCGCCCTCAGCCCCCCGCCCTCAGCCCCCCGCCCTCAGCCCCCCGCCCTCAGCCCCCCGCCTTGAGACCCGGCAAAGCTTTCCTGGCTAAACAAGTTTATGTAACGCATTTGACGTGAGACCCCTGCAGCCACTAGAGGTCGCTATACCACCAAGCACAAATCAGAAAACCACCACATTTGTTGTTAAGCACGCATCTGTTTTATAACGGAACAGAAAGCCATGAAGAGGATGACAAGGGTCAGAGGGTTTGACTTGGTCACTTTAACTTTTACACGGTGGGGCCCCACGATAAAACTGGAAATGTTAAGGCAGTTGATGAATTAACTTTTGGTTGCCACCTCTGACAATAAAATCGGGACACATCTTGGGCGATCTACATGTAAATGCATCGTCTTGAGTTGGTGGTTTAATATTACCGTACCGACTGTGGAGGTTTGCGGTTCAAACACTGGCAGGAGGCCCTGATTGACACTGTGGGTGTATTAACCACGCAGTGGATGTGAGACATACCGTGACATGATTTGAAGAAGACTCCGCTGCTATGTGCTGGCGTTATGATCCCAAAATTTAAACAACAACCACCAATCAAGAACATTACTCGCAAATTACTTAACTGGGAAATACAGAAATTGTTGCCCCTTAATGCAAATAAAGCTTGGCAGGACCCTCCTGAAAATTATTGAGACTCAGTGGGGCTTGAGTCATAGCAACCATGCAAGAATTGGGACTATTCCTGTGCCAGGAAGATTTACATAATTCCCAGGACACCTTCCTCGACGAATGGTCCTGTGACCACCAGGACAGGTGAAAACTCTAACAATGAACGGTTTGAACTGACATATTAACGATTGCCCAGAAGTAGACATGAGAGAATTTCCACTTTTTTCAGAGCGACGCTCTGAAAAAAGTGGAAAAAATAATTGGGGGGAAATTATCGAGAAAACATTGGCCTTTCGCAGCCTCTGTGCGTCTCCCGCCAAGCTCAATATACTCGCGAAATATTTTAGCACTCTGGTCTGTCAGCTATGGAGCCATGGCTATTATAAAATCCAATACGCTATGCAGAAGACAGAAACGGAGCATTCGGAATCGGTGGGTTGTCCATAAATGGATCGCCCTGGGTTGCAACCACTTGTATTTTTTATCATAGTTCCTGAGCTCAGGCCCAAAACGCTAAGTGGCCAGTAACAAACAGCACTATCGAAGGTGTAATAAATACCACAAAAAATGTAATGGCAATTGCCCTACGGTTCGCTACCTGCATAGGAATGTGTCATTTCCACCACTGGCTCAGTATGTCCAATATGGATGAGCAAGAGATTAGTGAGTGGGTTGCTGTCACAACTAAAAAAATATGAAAGTGATGAAAAGAAATGCCCGCGAGCAAATATATAGTAGTCTGGTGGAATTGATTGGACAGGAAGACAGATTACGGACACGCGGCCTTCATGCCATGGTGTTTAGTAGGAGTGGCACAGCGCTTTGTTAATCCACTGCTGGATGAAGGTCTCCCATCACTGTGCAGGTCACGGGTTATTTGATCAAATTATACCACGCCGGTCAATGCGGGTTGGTGGTGAAGGCAGCGAGCATAGACGCGGGACCATAGAATTACAGCGCAATAATGTATTTTTCTGTACTGTCCTCTGTTACCCAATAAATAGCTCCCGCCGCCTATAACGCCTGTTATGCATGGCGGTCGCCTATCATAATTGCTGAATAGTGACTCTCACCGCGTATACACCAGGCGTGGGGACCTACCTGCCTTGCTGGTGGCCCAATAGAACTTCCAAACAACTTGTGTGGCTCACACATGAGCGTGGTCTGAAGTCACTTCTGTCAGCGCTCTTGTAATCTGCTGACCCGCCCATACTGGACCTCTGTGAAAAAGAGCTTCACGGCTCATCGGATTCCTCCAGCCTTCATGAAGACTGATTCAGTGCAAGAGGGCCCTTGCAGTGGCAGTAGTGACTGAGCTTGCTACAGCGACAAACACAGTGCTGATTCCAGGTGGAAATAATACTCATGTTATTGGCTCCAAAAGTCAGGAACCGGCAATTGTTTACAGTGGAATTGTGGTCATGCATCCACTGATTGGCACGCGTGAACGAACAAGCATCATGGTGGCATTAGTCACTACCTTAATTGATCACTTCAAAATGGTAAAACTTACAATTATTGATCTAGACGTTTCTATACATTGCAGAAAACCGGTAACCCGGTTTTGACCGTTTTTTTCACGCTATCAGTAACGCAAAAACATATTTTAGTAACCCCACTCTAGTACCCAATTCGTGTGGCTAAGATCCTTAAAGTAAAGGATAAATATGGGGAGCGAGATATTCACTCCCTCGGCTGGTATGCAGGAGGTCGTTGGTTCGATCTCGATCCTAACGCATGGATATTTGGAGTGTGCGTGCTCTCCCCGTGTTCTAATGGATTTTTCTCCGGGTCCTCCGGGTTTTCCCTCCACATGGACATGCGTTTAGAGTATTTAATTCCTATGCATTTCCACATAAGCCGCTTTGTTGAGCTATCATTTGTGGCCAGGTCACTTCTTAAAAAGAGCTGCATGGGGTATATCGCTCAGTGGGCTTTACCTGGTAAAAATAAAAAATAAAATAGTCAAACTATATTTATACTGTGAGCCAAAATCGAAGTAGTGGTAGGCGTCACGTGGCCGAGGGCTCTATGAAGTGATGTCACCGGCTATAGGTTCCCCACTCCTGGCTTGAACGTGCTCACGTATGTCGCGCGGAGTGTCACCTTTTTAGGAAGTGATGGCTCGTTTCGGGTCAGGGTGTGTCCTCTAAGCGTCACCTGTTACCGCATTGCTGAAGAGGGCCGCAGCGCAGATCTGTGTACAGAAAAGCCCTCGGGCGACAACCAATAACCAAAGGAGCAAAACAGAACCAAAAGCGTCAACAAGAGCATCTCGTTTGCATCGATGCAACCAAACCGAAACATCGCAGCATAAAAAAAATACGTGCAAAACAGTGGCAAGGCGAATTCCATTCGGTGACACTGTATTTTTCAATCGGAGAAATGGCAATCACCGTGAGTTTTTTTTAAATGCCTTTTGAGTGCGAGGTACAAAAACAATCCCAGAGACTGTGGGTTTGGTCTAAGCTTCCCCCCCGGTTTCTGTGCGAAGGCCAAATAAAAAGGACGTCTGGCTCAAATGAGCATCGAAGTGGTACCCATCTCCCGATTACAGCCCCTCAGCCAGCGGTAGAAATTCTACGTTCCTATTGCCGGGGCGAGTTTGTCCATAGGACACCCATTGTTGATATCTCTACAAAGTGGTACCTATTTTTTTTTACGTCTTCGGAGGGATGATGGGCTGAATTAACCCCTCGACCAGGATTTGAACTCGCAACCTTTCCGATTGCAAAGCCGCTCGCTATCTACCGCTGAACCACGTGAATGTCATTGGTTAGCTTCTATTTCGAAACTTCATCTAGGCATTGCTAGAATAAAAAAAACACCGGATTAAAGAAAAAATATAGCGGAACGTGATTTCTTTTTACGTAAAAAAAAATTGCCTGGAGCTTTTTGAAAGAGAAATGAGCGGCCTTTCTATCCAAATATCAAGGAAGAAAATGAAAGCCTTTCACCAAGATTAAAGTGAGGTCCCGTGGCTTTAGTGCTGAGTTGCTTGCCTTAATTGAGGCTTCACGGCTTCAACCACCGTTCAATCCCTCCACCAGGCAGTATGGGTGATTGATACGAGGGCACGTTTATAACATGAATTAGCAGCAATCCCACACGTCACATCACATCCTGTCCGCACGTCGAGTCAATTTGTGGATACTACTTCGTGGGTGTTCGCGGTTGTGCTGCTGTTCATCTCTCCCATGTGTTTGTGTGTGGGGGGGGGGCGGTGTTCTTTAGTGGGGAGCGGTAGTGTAGCGGTTAGCGTGCTGCGCTATGAATCTGGCGACCCGGGTTCGATTCCTGCTCACGGCTAACACCAGTGACGATTATCTGAACCGGTCCTGGGCCTCCCCTAGGTCGACTCAGCCTTAAACGAGTACCTGGTGCGGTGTGTAAACATCGCCACTGGGGAGACAAAGGCGGTGCTGGCCACCCACCCCCTCGTTCGTGTACCGTTCCGGCCTTCATAGGTGCTCGCTAACAGCACTTGCCCCTACAGTCTGTTAAGGCTATACGGGGGATCTTTGTCTTTACTGTGCCGGCACGATGCCCTCTCGTTTTTGTCCACTGTGTCTATTGAGTATCCCACAAATTGATGTGCACTGCATTCAGGTTGTAGTTGATGTGTTTGGGAGTTGTACCGCATTTAAAACAAATATCTTATATTTCGATTTAAAGCTTTCGTGACTGCAGGGATTCATCTTCTTGGTTCTTTCGGTAAAGTCACGTAGAAGGGAAGTAATAAAATAATAAAAATAAATATATTATTATATAATATTATTTTATTTTATTATTTAATTATGTTTTATTTTTATTATTGTATTACTTCCCTTCTACGTGACTTTACCGAAAGAACCAAGAAGATAAAATAAATTTATATTGCGCAAATAATCTACGGGGGGGGGAGGCAGCGAGTCATTCCGTCCCCCCCCTTCCTCCACATAATAGGCTCCATGGTGGGAGATATAGGGACAGTAAATTGGCAGCATGAATTACAATAATATTTCAAGGCCATCCTGACGATTATGCCGGATTCAATCCACTGCTGGATTAGGAACTCACTACATCATATCGGCCCAGTTGCCACCTGTTCAGGTTTTCCCTGGGAAGTATCATGTATTTACACTATTCATCGCTGACTCAGGTAGGTGACAGCCCTGCCAATGTGTCTGAGATTTGGCATCTGTATTCCGGCGACAAGAATTTGTTTGTACCGAGATCTAGTACCGAAATTGCGTTGAACTTTATTGCAGTGGAACTACACAGTTTGACATACAGTACCTCGGCTGGCTGAGAAATATGTCTGTGTTTGGTCTGTGGAGAAGATGCAAACTCTACACGTCGGGCAAAGGGAGTTGTTTGGCCACAATTCATCACATTGTTCAGTCAGGATTGCTACAGAGGGTGCACACGGCTGGTCCAGATATCGTTCACCACCGCAGTGATAAGATGTTATAACTACCTCGTGGGTTCGATCTGTATATTTGGAGTTTGCATGTTCTCCCTGTGGTCGCGTGGAATATTCTCTGGGTGCTTTGATTTTTTCCCTCCACACTTAGAAGCATGCGTTTAGAGTATTCAGTTGCTATACATTTACACGTGATAAGCCACTTCGTTGGGTTATCATTTGTGGCCAGGTCGTTTCTGAAAAACAGCTATACATCTCAGTTTAGTTTAGTACGACGCTGATGTTAGCTGTGGCCGGGAGTTCAAGTTGTACGGTTCTTTTTGTCGCGCGCTAATCGCCGTGTCACCTTTCCCCCCAAATAAACCAACGTTTGGAAAGACATCAATTGCCCTTCAACACTGCCCAGATGTTGGCACCGGTGTTGGTGTGAGTTGTGTCTGGCGAGATTTGTAGAGATTTGTTCGAGGAGTTTTGTGTGTGGGGGGGGGTTCGTGAAAAAACATTGCCAAATTGCGGCATGTTTTTCGACGGGTGGACAGACATTCCCGAACACATTAATACGGCGCATACAGTATGGACTCCCTTAAAAAAAATCTAAATAAAGGGAATTTAAATCAACAGAATTTTTTTTATTGCTGCAGAAATCATGGACATACAATGCATAGCATAACCCACGGAAGCTTAAAGTCAGTTAGGATGAGCTTAGCAATAGCTTACTGCTGATGTAAAATTGAAACACATCACGTACAAACTCGAGCACACGCATCACGTACGCTGGCTCTAAATCATAACTTAAACATCTTCTTGGTGTGCAACAAATTATAAATAAATAAGTTAAATGTGCTCTGTCCAGTGTAATGCCAGTCCCATTTAAACAAAATCCATATAATAATCAGAACGTGTATTTACAGTAATAAAATATAATTAGTCATAACTTAGAACCCTTTTATCAATCCACTTCTGGATGAAGGCTCCCCATGCAGTGTTTGGTTATGGAGGATTTTTTTTAACCATACTTCACCGGTGTGGGGCAGCTATGGCCAGGAATTGAACTAAAAGCGCGCTGTCTTCCTAGGGCAGAGCGTTAGCCACAATGTCACCGTACTCTTAGTTCTTTCGGTAAAGTCACGTACGTAACAAATGAAATTAAAATTAATAAAACGATGTCACCGGTTCACCCGCATATACAGCATCACATCTCTGACCGTCTGTGTTCGTAAAATGTAGTGCATTAAAATGTAGTGTTCATATACAAAAATTGGCAAGCGTAATAAATATCGTAAACGTGTAATCATTTTTTTGTTGGCAACATATAAATAAAACTGCAGCATCTACCAAAGCGATACTGCTGACCTTACTTGCCAACATATTACAAACTATAAACAACCCCATTGTCTTATCCCACATGCAACGTCACGAAATTGACCGAATGTCCCAATAACCTACGGGACGCTGGTGCACAACAGTGACCCACGATCACGACGAAGATCCCCCTAAGAAAGGAGTCGCGAGTTTCATTGCTTAAGGGATATTTCCCAGAGCCCCCCACCCACACCCCCAATCCCAAAGCCACCCCCCCCCCCCCCGCCTCCAACCGACTCAAGTGCGACTCAGACACACGGTACCGATGTTGAGATTTGGTAGAGGGGCACAAAGAATCATGGGAACCCATGTCTTGTAGATTGTCAATTGGGGGGGAGGGAGGAGTGCACAGCACGTGGCTTGAACCCATCTGTCCAAATGTTGGAGCGGATGGCTCGGGTGGATGGGGAGAGCGATGAGCAATGAGGGAGATGGATGGAGAGAGAGAGGGATGGACAGAGAGAGGGATGAATGGAGAGAGAAGGATGGATGGAGAAAGAGGGATGAATGGAGAAAGAGGGATGAATGGAGAGAGAGGGATGGATGGAGAGAGAATGGTGAATGGAGAGAGAATGGTGAATGAAGAGAAGGATGAATGAGGAGTGGGATGGTGAGGGTGTTCAGGGCAAGGGGCAGGTCTTCTTGAGAGCATCGTAGCGCTTGGCGAGCTTGCGAAGGGCATCCATGCTCTGCATGTTCCAACTCAGCTCTCCCTGTGGAACAATCGCGCACACGGGCATCACCGGTGAGACAGGGTGGCGGGAAGTGACATCACTTCCTGTGCTGTCACCTCTTCGGATACATCCGAAATTCATGTGATTGCGGATCACGTATAATGCAGTTCCTGTGCCCAATTCGCAGGGTTTTATTTGAGAAAAATCTGAAAATAGGAAATATCCTTAATACACACTATGCATGCGGTATGTATGTTGAACCTTTTTCGCACTGTACGAAGCCAACAAACTAAACACAAAAAGCAGTTCTAAAGAAATGAGTTTGTCAATCTCGATGATGATTCAAAGGTGCATAGCTCCCAGTGGCTTCCTAATATCGGGATGAAGAGCGTTCCAGACGGCCGCGTCTTAAAAGCGCGCAATGCAGTCCCACGTGCAAATTTACAGGCCTCGCGACTGAGCCACCCACAATTGCTGCCCGATCTCGTCAGATCTCGGAAGCTAAGCAGGATTTGAATCTGGACAGCAGAGATGGATTTGAGGGGGGGGGGGGGGTAACGATTGAGGCGATCGCCTGCCCCTCCCGCCCCCGCTTTGAGACCCCAAAATTTTGGTAATGAATGTAACTTTTTTCCTATTAGGAATGTAGGGCCCTATTTTAAAATCTTGACATTTAGGGACCCCACCCCACCACCCCCTCCTCCATCGTGACAAGTTTCTAGATCGGCCTCTGCCGGAGAGTGTTTGGGACGAGCGAACACCGTGCACAGACAGGTCACAGCTGCTGTGCTGCTGTGTTATCTGTACTTCTATGCCCCCGCGTGACCTTGCTCCTGCCCCGCATTCACCGACCCCGCATTGACCCGGCGCAATCGAATCGCAGCCCGACGACCCGCACAGCGTGCGGGAGGCCTCATCCAGCAGTGGATCGACAAAGGAGGCGTTTGCCCCGTCGGCGATACTGAGCGACTGTGGTTGGGGCACGACGTGCAGGTGCCGCGTGTGTGTGTGGTTGTGTGTGTGGTTGTGTGCGTGGTTGTGTGCGTGGTTGTGTGCGTGGTTGTGTGCGTGGTTGTGTGCGTGGTTGTGTGTATAGTTGTGTGTGTGGTTGTGTGTGTGGTTGTGTGCGTGGTTGTGTGTGTGGTTGTGTGTATAGTTGTGTGTGTGGTTGTGTGCGTGGTTGTGTGCGTGGTTGTGTGCGTGGTTGTGTGTGTGGTTGTGTGCGTGGTTGTGTGCGTGGTTGTGTGCGTGGTTGTGTGTGTGGTTGTGTGTATAGTTGTGTGTGTGGTTGTGTGCGTGGTTGTGTGTATAGTTGTGTGTGTGGTTGTGTGTGTGGCTGTGTGTGTGGTTGTGTGTGTGGTTGTGTGTGTGGTTGTGTGCGTGGTTGTGTGCGTGCTTGTGTGTGTAGTTTTGTGTGATTGTGTGTGTGGTTGTGTGTGTGGTTGTGTGTGTGGTTGTGTGTGTGGTTGTGTGCGTGGTTGTGTGCGTGCTTGTGTGTGTAGTTTTGTGTGATTGTGTGTGTGGTTGTGTGTGTGGTTGTGTGTGTGGTTGTGTGTGTGGTTGTGTGCGTGGTTGTGTGCGTGGTTGTGTGCGTGGTTGTGTGTGTGGTTGTGTGCGTGGTTGTGTGCGTGGTTGTGTGTGTGGTTGTGTGTGTGGTTGTGTGTATAGTTGTGTGTGTGGTTGTGTGCGTGGTTGTGTGTATAGTTGTGTGTGTGGTTGTGTGTGTGGCTGTGTGTGTGGCTGTGTGTGTGGTTGTGTGTGTGGTTGTGTGCGTGGTTGTGTGCGTGCTTGTGTGTGTAGTTTTGTGTGATTGTGTGTGTGGTTGTGTGTGTGGTTGTGTGTGTGGTTGTGTGTATAGTTGTGTGTGTGGTTGTGTGCGTGGTTGTGTGCGTGGTTGTGTGCGTGGTTGTGTGTGTGGTTGTGTGCGTGGTTGTGTGCGTGGTTGTGTGCGTGGTTGTGTGTCGTAGTTTCGTGGTAATCAGCCAGTCATCTCGGTCATCTCAGTCAGTCGACCCGTGGCACCTGGGTCTGCCCCGTGACCTCCTGTCAGCGGGCGTTCGACACTTCACGTGGCCTCAAGGTACACATGGCCTGGCACAAGCGTCGTGGTGACGTCACCGCCACTGAGTGGCGAATGGCGGTTGTTGTTGTTGTTGCAGCTGTGATGTATTCTTACGTGGTGGTGGTGGTGGTGACGATGATGACGGTGATTGTTGTGGAGCTCCGCATGGCCACTTTCGTCATGGTCTCCGCAGAACGGCTGTGAGTTAAAACATTTTTTTTGAAAGGTCAGCGAACAACAAAAAACATGCGTTGTTTGTCTTCCTGAAAGTATTTGACACATTGTCACTCCTCTGTCGCTGTTGGCTTGCTCGCTGCTCCTGCTGAGTTCACTCGTCGTTGATTCCTCCACGCCTGTTGAGGACTCGGTCGACCAGACGCCGACTGTGTCGTCTCATCCACCACATTGTGTTCAACCACCACCACCACCACACTGTGTTCAACCACCACCACTACACTGTGTTCAACCACCACCACTACACTGTGTTCAACCACCACTACAACCACCACCACCACACTGTGTTCAACCACCACCACCACAACCACCACCACACTGTGTGCAACCACCACCACCACCACCACAACCACCACACTGTGTTCAACCACCACCACCACCACCACAACCACCACCACCACACTGTGTTCACCCACCATCGTGGTCAGTAGTAGCTAGGTGAGTGAGTGCCAGGTGAGTGAGTGCCAGGTGAGTGCTAGGTGAGTGAGTGATAGGTGAGTGTGTGCCAGGTGAGTGCCAGGTGAGTGAGTGCCAGGTGAGTGCCAGGTGAGTGAGTGCCAGGTGAGTGCCAGGTGAGTGTGTGAGCTCACTCACCGAGGCGACTCCGATGCAGGCGAGGTGGGTGCACGCGTTGTCTCGCATCGGCTTGAGGAGCCCGCACAGCTCGAAGCTGCAGGGTTTCTCTTCGCCCTCTCCAACACACGACAGCAGCTTCCAGAACTTGGCCAGCTCCCGCAGGATGTCACTCAGCAGCTCCTCGTTCTACAGCAGCAGGTGGCAGGCAGGCAGAGCGAGGGGTAGACGACAACACAGATGTTAACACGGGAAAGTCTCAGGGGATGAGCACTGGGTATCCGTCGTGTCGATTTGACGAAGGATGATAATGATGATACTGATGATGGTACCAATGATGGAGGCGATACTCCTGATGATTATGGTACTGATCAAGATAATGATGGTGCTATAGATGATGACGACGATATGTTGGGGCTACAACTGATCACGATGATGCCGATGATGCTAATGAAATTCTGGGTTTTTTCGGTAAAGTCACGTAGAAGGGAAATAATAAAATAATAAAAATAAAACATAAAAAAATTCTCACGACGTTTCGGCCACAACGCAAGCAGACGGCTGCTTATCGAAAGAACCAAGAATATGACTCCCTGCAGTCACGAAAGCTTTAAATCGAAAGACGCTAATGATGTTTCACGAAGCGTTTCTGATAACGACCTTCCTGCCTCTGCTTCTGCCGCTGCGTGATTATTCGTGCACGTTGAGCTCCCTTCGCACCGCGCTTAGGCAGCCGCGCTAATCGGAGGTGCGGATGCTGCTGCTGCGGAGCTCAGGTGTCTCACACCTGGAGGCTTACCGAGTCGAGTTTGCGAGGAGCGACGAGCGACGCGTCCGAGCGAGCAGATCTCCCGTGCTTTTGTTGCACCTCCTACGCACGCACGCAGACAGCAGACACCGCTTCATCTTAATATCGCTATCATCATCGTCGTCGGCATCATCAACGTCGATCGTCATCAGCCATGATCTGTCCACTGCTGTACGAACCCCACACACCCCCTCGTCCCAGCCATTGGCATCTCCCAGAGTCCTTGGCATCGAATCGTGAGCCAGAATGGTTGCGTGGTGGACAAAGCGAAGTATCCCGATAAGTCGAGGGCGAGATCCCCGCTCAATCGAGCATTGGGGCATCGGTAATCATCTCCTGCTTACTCACAACTCTGACCCCGGTAAGTGCAAATTCCACATTCCTATGGCGGGCGATGGTGCGAGGGTATCCACAACGACGCAAGAGTGATACAGAGATGGAGCTAGGAACTTTCCAAGACGAGAGGCGGATAGTCCAGAAATTTTAAGCTTTTTTTAAATACGGGGTGGACATCTGGAATAAAAGAGCTTCATAGCTTATCAGATTTCTCCAGTATAAATATACATATTATGCTTCTGGGTAAGGCCCACTGAGCTCTTTATCATAAGCGACCTGGCCACAAATGATAGTTCAACGAAGTGGCTTATCGCGTGAAAATTTATTGCAGCCAAATCCTCGAAACAATTCTAAATGTGGAGGGGAAAACCGGAGGACCCGGAGAGAAATCCACGCCAGCACAGGGAGAGAGACACGCAAACTCCAAAATATACACACGTCGGGATTGAATCCACGACCTCCTGTATACCAGGCGAGGTAGTTAACATCTCATAGCCACCGCGAGATAGATGGGGTGGGGGGTGTGGGGGGTGTCGCTTTGGGAGGAGGGGGGGGCCACGTACTTTTGCGCAGTGATTGAGGAGTCTGATGATGTCAATGACGCGAAAGTTGCTGTAAGTTGGACAGACGCGACCACACTCGGCGTCTCCTCCTCCTCCTCGTCGCGTCTCCACCTCCGCTGGGACGCGAGCCGACGCCACGGGGCTCGGCAGGAGGCAGCAGCAGCAGCTCACGGCCACAGCCAGCAGCAGACGCAGGGCGCGCATCTGTCGCGGGCAGAGCGAGCGCGAACATGAGATGAGATTGAGCCGTCCGGCACTTTGCGAGTTTCATCAGAACCCTCGTGCTTGTCACGTGGTGGGCAAGTGTGTCGACTGCTCATATCGGCCGATACAGGCAATAGAATCGAGGCATGATCCCTCTTGAAAAACAAGTCGTGAAACTCCGGACAAATGACGCAATTGACATGAGTCTTGCGAACCAACTTCGCAGCAACAACAACAGCAGCAACAACAAAATTAGACGTTTCGTATCAAAGCACTGAAGCCCGATTCTCGAGCACGGCGCGAGTATACGGAACGCGGTCACAGCGACAATAGTCGACAGGCCTCCCTGTGCCACCCAGGTGGCGGTGGCGTGCCCACAGAGCGCCGGTGCCAGGCTAGGTGCCTTCCGAGGCCACATGGAGTGCACAGGACAGACCCGGTTGTTACGGGCGAGCTGGCTGCTCAGCTAAGGCATGAACGCGTTCAAATATCACTCGTATAGCTTGCAATGAATGGACTGATGGGCCAATCGCAATTAGTGAACACCTATTATGACAGGAATCGCTACGAAGGGGTGGTGTGGCCAGCACCACGTCCGGTTGCTGATGCGTCTCCGCTGCCCGAAGCAACTTTAAGGCCGAGTCGAGCTTAGAGGAAGCCCGTGACAAATGATGGTTCATCACTTCGCCACTGATATTGACCGTGGCTGGAAATCGAACTCGGGGCCTTTTGTGTGCGTAGTGCGGTGTGCCCTAACACCACACTCGCGCTCACCACAAACACACACACACACAAAGACACACGCACAGACACACATGTGCACAGACACACATGTTCACAGTCAAAGACACACGCACAGACACACGCACAGACACACACGTGCACACACGAAGGCACACGCACAGACACACACGTGCACACACAAAAACACACGCAAAAACAGACACGTGCACACACAAACACACACAAAGACACGCACAGACACACACGTGCACACACGAAGGCACACGCACAGACACACACGTACACACACAAAGACACACACAAAGACACACACGTGCACGCTCACCGTTCTCGTTGCACGTGGGGTGAGAGGAGAACGGTTGGACTTCTTGAGAAGGGAGCTCGGGTGAGAGCTCAGGTGTGCGGGCAGGTGAGATCTGCAGGTGAAGCTGTCTGGATCTGCAGGTGAGAGCTCAGGTGTGCAGGCAGGTGAGAGCTGTAGGTGAAGCCGGCTGGATCTGCAGGTGAGATCCTCAGATGAAGCTGTCTGGAGCTGCAGGTGAGAGCTCAGGTGTGCAGGCAGATGAGATCTGCAGGTGAAGCTGTCTGGATCTGCAGGTGAGAGCTCAGGTGAGCAGGCAGGTGAGAGCTCAGGTGAGCAGGCAGCTGAGAGCTGCAGGTGAAGCCGGCTGGATCTGCAGGTGAGATCCTCAGGTGAAGCTGTCTGGAGCTGCAGGTGAGAGCTCAGGTGTGCAGGCAGGCAGGTGAGAGCTGCAGGTGAATGATTGTCTGCATCAGCCGATGCCTCCCTTTTTAAAGGAACTCTCTGGCGACCCACGGCCGCAGTCTTTGTCTTTCACCGAAACCGAAATCGAGTAACAACCAAAAAAAAACATTTTGGAAATCGGGAAAGCACTTCCGATTCGACGCCTCGCGGCGGTTCCTACCGCAGGTGCGGCGGGGGCGGAGTGGGGGGGGTACACATGTACTCGAACTCTGTCCGCCCCCGCGCACCCACGCCCTCGAGAAGCAGCTACAGCGGAGGGAGGCGACTTTCACAACTCCCTCGCAACCGGCCCCGGCTCCGTCGCTCGCCTGCAAACCGACCACTCCCCCCCCTCGTTGCGTTCTGGCGCTCTCCACGAAATTTAGTTGTTGTTTATTTTAATATATTTCTCTTAAATTCAAGGCCCCTCCTGCACCCATCTTCAAGCGGGGAGGGTTGTGAGTAATCCCCCCTTCTTTGGACAGTTCGGGGAGTGGGGAATTAAATTGTTTGTGGTGCATGCATCACTGGATTTCTTGCAAAATGAATCTTATTTGTGTGTTTGAGCATCTCAGCGCCAGTTTTTTTTTTTATTTCCAGACAAGGGTACACCACCTATTATTGTTTGTCATACATTCATACAGGCAGCAGCAACAACAACAAAAAAGTAGGTGCCATGATCTATGAATGTTGTGCTGATGCAGCTTTCGTTGGCAGTGACGCACAAGCACAGCTAACGAACAGAAATAAACTCAACACGATTTTTTTTCGTTTTTTTTTTTTTGGGGGGGGGTGTACGTGCAGGTATGGTACCGTAATGTCACCTTTGGCTGCGTACGGTGCAAAAGAAGTTCAACATACGCACACTGTCAACGACGAACTCTTTTAGCTGAGCTTAGTTTTTTTTTTGTTCCGCAACTAACGATGCTGAATGCAAATATCCAGCGCAAAGTCGTACGGAAAATTGGCAACAGTCGCTGGCTTTTCAACATTCCTCCAGTTTTAATTTTCACTTCTGCTAAACAAACAATCTTTTTTGCATATTTGCCCATCACGTGACAGCCTGACTTGAGTGGTTATGTCGGGTGGTGGAGGCTTATCGCAACATAAAAAAATGTACATTACACCTGCTCGCTCTGACCCAAATGTATTTATTTATAAATCATATTGATTGCTTAAGCCTACGTATCAACAAACTAAATGAACGCACCGTGACTTAAAACAATATGTAGAATTGGTGACGTTTCAAGCAACGGCCCTCTTTCATAGACTTAAAAAGACATAGTTATCCTATGAAGGGCCATTGCCCGAAACGTCGCCTCATCATATATTATTTTCAGAAAATATGTCGAGTGTGTGTGTGTGTGTGTGAACGTGATTGTCTTTGCATGTGCACCTAGCCTGGCACAAGCGCCGTGGTGACGTCACCGCCACTGAGTGGGACACGGCAGTTGTGTGTGCGTGTCTGAGTGTGTCGGGGAGCGGTGGCGCAGTGGTTAGCGCTACGCTGCGCTACGAACCCGACGACCCGACTTCGATTCCTGCTCACGGCCAACACCACCAGTGACGATTATCGGAACCGGTCCTAGGCCTACCCGAGGTCGACTCAGCCTCAAATAAGTACCCGGTGCGGTGTGTAAACATCGCCAGTTGGGAGACAAAGGCGGCCGGGCGTGGTGCTGGCCACCCACCCCCTTAATCGATGCTCGCTAACAGCACTTGCCCCAAAGTATGTTAAGGCGATACGGGGCATCTTTGTCTTTGTGTATAGGAGGTGCGGTGTTTAGAGTTCCATTACAACTTTGGATGAGAGTTGAGACCTCCCATTATTTAAGTAATCGATTATTCCACCGAATATTGGTTCGATCATTCAACGAATCACGTGTGCCGCTGTACAGGAGGTGATGGGCAGGACTTGTTTATAGCATCAGCACCATCAGCTGGGCGCGTGTTGTTTGCTGATGCAGCTCGCTGACCAGCGCTCTACTGGACATCTGTGATAAAGATCTTCACATCTCATTGGAGTTCTCAAATATAAATACAAATTCTGATTGAGAGGGGGGGGGGGTCCCGCTTTCGTTATCACTCCCGTACTGACCAGCGTGGTGAAGTATGCTCAAATATCCCCATGGACAGACGCGGTGGCGGGGAGGCATTCATCCGGCAGCGGATTGCCAAGGGTCTGTTCGTTCGTGTTCCATGCAAGGCGTTGTTACAATGCCGCTGTTATTTTGCCGCTCGTGCTATGAAACTCGGAGCGTTGCCAGCCGGTGGAGGCAAACACCCAGGTTTAACTTCGCCCCGCGGGGTTACGGGAAAGGCATTGTCACACGCGCCTACCCACTCCCTATAACCCCACTCCTTCACCCATCCCTCAACCTATCCCTTACCCGGCATCGCACCCCCAAACCCAACCCTAAACCCCATTCCCCTCAACCAAGCCCCGAATCCATCCCCTGCCGGGAATCTCGCTCCCCTCTACGCCGACGAATGTGACCCTCCCTGTCCCCCAGCACATCCCCTATCAGGGCGTCTCCGTTCCTACTGCTACCGCTGTGACCTTAACCCTACCCCTCATCTCATCCCCTAAGAACCTCCTCTTAACCCACCCCCTCCAGAGGAACTTTGATGGGAGATTGGGGGGGGGGGGGGGCACGTAAAGGAAGAGCACAACGGATGGGGGGGGGGGATGACGCCCACGTTTCTATGAAATGATCCGATCCAGGTCCATGTTGATTTGTCGTGTGTGGAGCTGCGTGGTGGTGAGTGCACGCGAGGACGGTGATGATGGTGATGGTGGAACTGCTGTGGCCATGATGATTATGAACGACGTTCCTCGATGAGTGGACGAGGAGGAGGAGGAGGTGGATGTCAGTCGTAGGTGTGTCACGTGTGGATGGCAGTCGTAGGTGTGTAACGTGTGGATGGCAGTCGTAGGTGTGTAACGTGTGCACTGTGTGTGCGCGTTGATCTTCCTTGGCACCGTACGTAGCCAGCCGTGCTCATCGAAGGAGGTGCGGGGGGAAGGACGACGAGAAATACGACGATGAAAAGCAAAGACGATGATGAAAATATCGTCGTGATGATGATTATGATGATGAAGAGATCATCGTAATGATGCTGATGATCTTCTTGGTGTTTTTTGGTAAAGTCACGTAGAAGGGAAATAATAACATAATAAAAATAAAATACAATAAAATAATTCTCACGACGTTTCGGCCACAACGCAAGCAGCCGTCCTCAGGTGAAGACCAGGTCTGTCGGAAAGACAGCGTCTGAATTCCAGACGCTGACATGAAAATTATTTTATTATGTTTTATTTTTATTATTTTATTATTTCCCTTCTACGTGACTTTACCGAAAGAACCAAGAAGATGAATCCCTGCAGTCACGAAAGCTTTAAATCGAAATGTGATACTGCTGCTGATGATGAAAAGATGATGATTTCAGCCGCAGCTATCCGGGGCGGCGGGGGGAGGGAGACGGTCGGATGGTCGACGTCGGCACGCCGTGCCGGACTCAATAGGCGCTCGCTAACCGGTGCTCGTCCCGAGGCAAGGCGCGGGTCGCTGCCGCCGCGTGTCCATCGATCAACGTCGGCGGCTCTGCGCCACGCGCGCGCGCGCGGGGACCCCCCGGGGAGAATTCGGTTTCGAGTTCACACCGAAAGAAAAAGTAAAAGATCTCTTGCCCTAGGAGCACACATCACAGATCTCCGCCGTGTCTCCCACGCGTGCGTAAATGTTTAGACGCGCTTGAGTCCATCGGTCTCCTGAGTTTCCAGATACTATAAATATATTTGGTAATATTTACCCTTGTTTTTACCCGTGTGTGTGTGCGCGCGCGCGCTCTCGGAATCGTATCACGAGCCGAGGAAGCCAGAGCAGTGGAAAGCCCTTCGCGTCCGAGAACGTCCCGCAGAAGCGGATTTCACAGAGCTGCCACCGAGATCCCACAGAGTGAACTCGATTCCACGCACACAGCACAGGGTAGCACTTCCCACGTGAGAGTAATGTTCGTCGGATGACAGTGAAACTGAAATTGTCCTTCTAAGAGACGGACTTTAGCCAATTAAGTGCAGAACCAAGTTGAATGTGATGGGGTTTTTTTGTTTTTGTGTGTGAGTTCTTGGTGACTGGACAGAGACCATCAACTCACGACACTTGGGGGCCCGGTTTCATCACCTGGCAGCTGCCTGGATTCGAGCCCAGGAGCTCAGTGGTGCCATCTCAACGATCTGCGCCTGGACCAACTCTGGACCGGTTTCGAACTTCTGGGTCTCATCAGCTGAGTCAGGCTTGTTTAAAAAAATGCTGCTGGATTATTCGATGTTATTGGGAAGGGAATCTTTCTGCATGATAACATTGATCTGGTAAGCCAATAGTTTGATGGACTGCAACTTAATAATAACAATACTCATATCTATATTCATATGGCGTTGCTCAAATATCTGAGCAACTCAAAGCGCCTGGCGTCACATCGCATCTCACTCATATCAGACATCGAAGGGTTCCCCACAGTGGCTGACTCGGCTCGGCGTGCGAGCGTGCGATTCTTCTTCCAGTAGGGGGCGATAGCCGCTGCTGCATGGAACCACAATTCAGCCAAGGTGCTGGCAAACACATTCCTGCGGAGGGAGCTGGTAGGAACGTTGGGTTGCTCGGTCAATGGCCAGGGTCAACGGCGGCGTGGTGTATTCCGCAAATATGCCCGACTGTGAGGGCGGACACAAGCCGGTGTGAGTAGGTTAAACGTTGAGTTTTATAAGGGCACCAGTGACCAGCCCCTCTCCACCCAGCCCCACCCCTCCCACCTCCCACCCAGCCCCACCCTCCCCACCCAGCCCCTCCCCACCCTCCCCACTCAGCCCCTCCCCACCCTCCCCTCCCCACCCAGCCCCTCCCCACCCTCCCCTCCCCTCCCCACTCAGCTCCACCCTCCCCACCCAGCCCCTCCCCACTCTCCCCACCCAGCCCCTCCCTCCCCACCCAGCCCCTCCCTGCACGACGGATGGACCGACACAATAATCCTCTGTGGGCTGGTGTAACCAGGAGGTTCCTACCAGTATAACATGTTTTTATATATGTGGAGACCAAACGTGTTTTTACCAATAATTCCTCCCACGGCAACGGGTTCCAGTGGCGTTACCAGCAGTTAGACGTCCGGTTGACTTGTGGATGTCATCCCAGGATGTTTGTTCCGGAGTCAAACTCAGTCGTGCGAACTTGGGGGAGGGGGGGGCAAGCGCATTGTGTACGCGTGTATGTTTGTATTGTGTGTGTGTGTCTGTATGCGAGGCTGGGTTCGTGGTATGATGTTGACAGCTCAGGCGGTTTTGAGCCTGGATTGTCCTGGGATGGGTCAACACCATGCAAATGTGAGCCGCGGTGGCTACGAGATGTTGACTACCTCGCCTGGTACGCAGGAGGTCGTCGTTTCGATCCCGACCCTGACGCCTGCTGTATATTTGGAGTTTGCGTGTCTCTCTCTCTCCGTGGTCGCGTGGATTTTTCTCGGGGTCATGCATCTAAAGTATTTGACGGCTGTGCATTTCCACACGATAAGCCACTTAATCGGGCTCTCATCTGTGGCCAGGGCCGCTACCGAATAAGAGATGTACACCGCAGTGAGGCTCCTTGCTCGATAGAATAAAAATAGTTTATAGTTTAGTTGACATCATTATAATCCATGGTCAAAACACTGCCGGAACAAATCAAACGCCCGCGATCCAGCGATGTAGCAATCCACTGGGCACCCGCACACGATCTCGTTTCATTGCTCCATCTCGACGGAGGGGTGTAGGACACGTTCAGACACGTTCCCTTCCTCCGTTGCTACTTGGGTCATTATAATTCGTGAGTGCCGCGGGCACTAGAGGGCAGTGTAGCAAAATGCATCAAATCCATCTGTGCCCCTCTCGCCTTCGCCAAGCCCGAGTGACCAGCGCGGTGAAGTATGGTCAAAATATGATTCACGGTTCGCATGGCGTGGGGGAGTCTCTCTCATTGTCGGGCGGTGGTGGCTATGCCACGTGGTCAGCCTCTGACCCAGCACCGTGTGGAGACCGCGGGGGTTGGTGGGTCGCTCAAAGATGTTGCGTCAAACTCCCCCGCGCGCGTCCCTGGCTCGCCAGGAGAAATGCGGTACAGCGAAATGTGTAGCGCATGAATGACGTCTGCGCCTTCCGTGTGGGATATTTCAGTTTCATGTATTAGGTATAGCCCTGTGAGCCATGCGGCTCTTGACTCGGGTGCAACCTCAACAAACATGATCAAGAAACATCTTAAAGTGATCTTCTTGGTTTTTTTCGGTAAACTCACGTAGAAGGGAAGTAATAAAATAATAAAAATAATAATGATAAAATAATACAAATAATAAAAATAAAACATAATAAATAATTATGTTATAATAAATAATTATTTTATTATGTTTTATTTGATGAATCCCTGCAGTCACGAAAGCTTTAAATCGAAAAAAATCTTAAAGTGACTACACGCAACAGAAAAATCCAGGAAAAAACAGCAAAGTCTTCCATAAAAAACACTGTCATATACTACAGAAAATACGATGTGGTGTGTAAACATCGCCACTGGGGAGACAAAGGCGGCCGGGCGTAGTGCTGGCCACCCCAACAGCCTGTTGAGGTTATACGAGGGATATTTGCCTTTGAGGGTTTAGGCGAGCCCTTGGGTTTTCTGCTCACTCGAAACTGAAATGACGTGAATAGAATTTAAACAACAAAAATCCAAGCAGCACACTCGCTGAACGGTGTCTTGAGACTCAGGAAAGTGTTTTTTGCCCATTTGTTTTGTCGTTGAAGATGATTGGGGTTTTTTTGTTGTTTGGCAAGGCCACGTAATGATCGAGCCAGATTGTTTTTTTGTTGTTGCTGCCGTGTGACCCTCCAGCCACCGGACATCGTCAAACACTCACTGGGTGAGCGCATCTCACGCTCAAAGATACGTGACGCTTCGCTTGAAACCGCATCAAGCGAACCTCAGGTCATGAAAGCAGAAAGACGGAAATAAATAAATAACATCGCAACTTTTTGGGGTGTTTTCTGCTCAAAATCACTACGCCGTCATTATCCACCCCTCTCGCCCTCGAGCACCCGATTCGTGCGCGCTTGAGATGCTCACAGCGACTGATGCGTACCGTGTCGCGGGCCCGACAACCACGCCGTGGGCCTCACGTGCCCGCAGGCCGTGAGGCTCACGGGGTCCCCCCGCCAGCCCTGGGGGGGGGGCTCCTCCCCCCCCCCCCCCCCACTTAACGAATGTGTCGAGTAACGGGAGCTGTGGTGAACACTTGCGTCCACCAGTGCGCGCTGTTGTTGATGCAGGGCACGCGCCCGTGCGATGGCTCGCGACACGCGGCTGCCTCTAAACCCCCAGCACTGATGTGGGCAGCAGCAGCAGCAGCGAGGGGTTGGTGGGTCACCGCAAAGATGTGACACTCCCTTCCCTTGAACACACATGTTGTGTGACACGCCACTCCCTTGAACACACATGTTGTATGACACTCCCCTTCCTTGAGCACAGATGTTGTGTGACACTCACTTCCCTTGAACACACATGTTGTGTGACACTTCCCTTGAACACACATGTTGTGTGACACTCCCTTCCCTTGAACACACATGTTGTGTGACACTCCCCTCCCTTGAACACACATGTTGTGTGACACTCCCCTCCCTTGAACACACATGTTGTGTGACACTCACTTCCCTTGAACACACATGTTGTGTGACACTCCCCTCCCTTGAACACACATATTGTGTGACACTCCCCTTCCTTGAGCACACATGTTGTGTGACACTCACTTCCCTTGAACACACATGTTGTGTGACACTCCCCTCCCTTGAACACACATGTTGTGCGACACTCCCCTCCCTTGAGCACAGATGTTGTGTGACACTCACTTCCCTTGAACACACATGTTGTGTGACACTCACTTCCCTTGAACACACATGTTGTGTGACACTCCCCTCCCTTGAACACACATGTTGTGTGACACTCCCCTCCCTTGAACACACATGTTGTGTGACACTCACTTCCCTTGAACACACATGTTGTGTGACACTCCCCTCCCTTGAACACACATGTTGTGTGACACTCCCCTCCCTTGAACACACATGTTGTGTGACACTCACTTCCCTTGAACACACATGTTGTGTGACACTCCCTTCCCTTGAACACACATGTTGTATGACACTCCCCTCCCTTGAACACACATGTTGTGTGACACTCCCCTCCCTTGAACACACATGTTGTGTGACACTCCCCTCCCTTGAACACACATGTTGTGTGACACTCACTTCCCTTGAACACACATGTTGTGTGACACTCCCCTCCCTTGAACACACATGTTGTGTGACACTCCCCTCCCTTGAACACACATGTTGTGTAACATTCCCCTCCCTTGAACACACATGTTGTGTGACAATCCCCTCCCTTGAACACACATGTTGTGTGACACTCCCCTCCCTTGAACACACATGTTGTGTGACACTCCCCTCCCTTGAACCCACATGTTGTGTGACACTCCCCTCCCTTGAACACACATGTTGTGTGACACACACTTCCCTTGAACGGAGCCGTAATCGTGGATCGCCAGGAGAAAGAGGCACGGCAAACATTATTAGTATTATTATTGCCAGAAAGGGTTAAACGTATTCTTATTTTTTCAGACTTTTTGATACTGGCAAAAAAATGTCCCGTAGATGTATGAGCAGAAAATAATCACAGGTGTTTATCCTTGTACGGCAATCTAACAAGGTGTTCAGATGCCTGTAACGTCTGGCAGTTCGCCAGAGTTGATTCAAGCAAGGCCGAGTCTGCTGATGAGACGCCACCGCGTGTCAAACCGAAATGTCCAGAGTTTGCTTGTGCCGAGGCAATGCTGCTGCAATTGTTCACTCCCAGAAGGCCATTCGCTACATGTCAATACTTTTCTTTATGTTTTGATTGGCAGCTTGCACGCCCTTTGGAGGTGACCATCCCTCCCTCCTTCCAGCCAGCAAAATTTTTTTTTCTAATACTGGCGAGTATGACTGGAGCTGCCCGCGTATTAGGGGCCGTCCATAAATGACGTCACGCACCTAGGGCGGGGGGGGGTCAGACATTTGTGACGATGTGTAACGAGGGGGGTGGGGTTGAGAAATGTGACGTCACAACAAAAGGCGCAACTTTAAATAAATATAGACAACACGTTCTACTTAATGAAATAGACTTTTTAATAAATGTTTTCTCCTACAACATCAGAGTGCAGCGCCACATTAAATACGCACTACGATGGCAATAGTTGAAAGCGATTTGAAGCATGTTTTATTTTGGGGGGGGGGGGGGCAAGAGCTTTGTGACGTCATGTTTGAGGGGGGGTCTGACTTTTGTGATGCCGTGTGACGAGAGGGGTGGGGGTCAAAAATCGTCCAAAATCGCGTGACGTCATTTATGGACGGCCCCTTAATGCGGGATACACGGGGTGGGTGGAGGGTGGGTGGAGCGGTGACGTCAGCACGCACGAACCCGGCTCGTTGCTGTAGCGTGCAGGCGACGCCATCTACGCAGCCAGGAAGCCAGCCAGCCAGCAAAACTTTTTAATACTGTATCCTATGATATGAAGGAGACGCTTTGTTTTTTGCGTGTTTATTTCAGGGCAGAAATTCCTCCTGTATGACTTGATAGACAATCAAATAGAGTACATATCATACAAATACAATGACAACGACCCCCCGTATAGCTTGATACAGACTGTTGGGGGAAATGCTTTGAGTGAACCGGAAATGCACACGCGGGAGTGGTCAGCACCACGCCCGGCCACCTTTGTCTCTCTAGTGGCGATGTTTACACACCGCACCAGGTACTAATTTGAGGCTCAGTCAACATAGGGGAGGCCCAGTATAGCCTGAGACTTTTGGGGCAAGTGCTGTTAGCGGGTAGCACCTATGAAGGCGGGCGCAGTACACGAGGGGGTACGTGGGCCAACACCACGCCCGACCGCCTTTGTCTTCCCAGTGGCGATGTTTACACACCGCACCAGGTACTCATTTTAGGCCGAGTCGACCTAGGGGAGGCCCAAGACCGGTTCAGATAATCGTCACCGGTGGTGGCCGTGAGTGAGCATCGAACGTAGGTCGCCGGGTTCGTAGCGCAGCGTAGCGCTAATCGCTGCGCCACCGCTCCTCACCAGACACAAGCACACAGACACACACAGACACACATACACAGACATACACACACACAGACACACACACACAGACACACACACAGACACACAGACACACTCACACAGACACACACAGACACACACACACAGACACACACACACAGACACACACACAGACACACACACAGACACACACACAGACACACACAGACACACACACACAGACACACACACAGACACACACACATCATCATCCACTCGCACACCGCGCACCATCGCACAACGGCGCCGCTCTCACTCCGTCCGGCGCTCTCCCCCCACCTCCACCCCCCTCATCCGCATCGCCTTCCCCGTTCCTCCCTCTCACCACTAGCACCGTAGCACGTCGTCACACACACAGGCACACACACAGACAGGCACACACACACACATAGGCAGGCACACACACGCACCCCCCCCCTCTCGGTCTTCGCCATGGCGGACAGGATGAGGAGGTCTGCTCTCGCCGCTCGGTTGCTGCCTCTCCTCTGCGCGTCTCTCTCCCTGCATTGTTGCGTGGGGGGCTCGCTCCGCGGTGGTGGGGGGCTCGCCGGTCCGCGCGATGCTCAACAGATCGCCCCCCACAAAGAGGCCGCCGGCCCCGAGATATATTCCCACCGTCGTCTGACTTCTGTCGAAGTGCAATTGGCAGCAGCAGCAGCAGGAGCAAGAGCGGCCCCAGTAGCAGCAGCAGCAGCAGCGCAAAGAGGATCGGCATCATCATCATCAGCAGCAGCAGCGGCATCCGCAGCAGCAGCAGCGGCGGGAGCCCGAGGGGAGAAGCGGGTGGAGGAGAGCCATCGGCGTGACAGCGTGAACCTGCTGGTCTTCATCCTGCTGCTCATCGTCACCATCCTCACCACTTGGCTCTTCAAGCACCGGCGCGTGCGCTACCTGCACGAGAGTGGCCTGGCGCTCATCTACGGTGAGAGACGCGTGGCGATGGTGGTGGTGGTGGTGGTGGTGAATGTGATGGTGTTAGTGATGGTGGTGGTGGTGCATGTGATGGTGTTAGTGATGGTGGTGCTGGCGGTGGTGCATGTGATGGTGTTAGTGATGGTGTTCGTGATGGTGGTGCTGGTGAATGTGGTGGTGTTAGTGATGGTGTTAGTGATGTTGGTGGTGGTGTTCGTGATGGTGGTGAATGTGATGGTGGTGGTGGATGTGATGGTGTTAGTGCTGGTGCTGCTGGTGGATGTGATGGTGTTAGTGATGGTGCTGATGGTGGTGAATGTGATGGTGTTAGTGATGGTGGTGGTGATGGTGTTAGTGCTTGTGGTGGTGAATGTGATGGTGTTAGTGATGGTGCTGCTGGTGGATGTGATGGTGTTAGTGATGGTGGTGCTGGTGAATGTGATGGTGTTAGTGATGGTGTTAGTGATGGTGGTGCTGGTGAATGTGATAGTGTTAGTGATGGTGTTAGTGATGGTGGTGCTGGTGAATGTGGTGGTGTTAGTGATGGTGTTAGTGATGGTGGTGGTGGTGGATGTGATGGTGTTAGTGTTGGTGCTGCTGGTGGATGTGATGGTGTTAGTGATGGTGGTGGTGATGGTGTTAGTGCTGGTGGTGGTGAATGTGATGGTGTTAGTGATGGTGCTGGTGCTGGTGAATGTGGTGGTGTTAGTGATGGTGGTGGTGAATGTGGTGGTGTTAGTGATGGTGGTGGTGAATGTGGTGGTGTTAGTGATGGTGCTGGTGGTGGTGAATGTGGTGGTAGTGATGGTGTTAGTGATGGTGGTGGTGGATGTGATGGTGTGTTCGTGATGTTGCTAGTGATGTGATGGTGGTGGTGCTGCTGGTGAGTGTGATGGTCGTGAAGCTGACGATGCTGGGTAGTGGTGCATGCAGGTGCTGCTGGTGCTGCTGATGATGGTAGCGCTGGTGTTGATGACGCTGGTGCTGATGGCAGTGCAGGCTGACAATGCCGATGATGATGGTGCTGCTGGTAATGCCGTCATAGCTACTCGCTCAACAGCACTTGCCCCCAATAGTCTGCTAAGGCTATACGGGGGATCCTTCTCTTTGTTTGGTGATTCCGTGTTGACGCTTCGTGTTCATTGTCGGTGTGCCCATGTGAGTGTGTACGTGCTTGTGTTATGGCTGTGTGTGTGGGGAGCGGTGGCGCAGTGGTTAGGGCGCTGCTCTACGCACCCGACCACCCGAGTTCGATTCCCGCTCACGACCGACAACGGTGACAGCGAATATGTCGAACCGGTCTTGGGCCTCTCCAAGATCGACTCAGCATTCATTGAGTACCTGGTGCGGTGTGTAAACATCGCCACTGGGGAGACAAAGGCGGCCGGGCGTGGTGTTGGCCACCCACCCCCTCGTGTACCGTGCCCGGCCTTCATAGGTGCTGCTCGCTAACAGCACTTGCCCCTACAGTCTCTTAAGGCTATACGGGAGATCTTTGTTTTTTTTGCAGGTTACGGTTATATGCAAGTGTGCACATTGGGAGCGGTGGCGCAGTGGTTAGCGCACTGCTCTCACAATGCCCAACCACCTGTGCTCGACTCCACGCCACGTAGAGCATCAGCGTGCAAGCGGTACCAGGACACGTCTTCGTGGCCTCCCCTAGGTCTACTCAGCCTTAAGCGAATACCTGCTGCAGTGTGCAGACGTCAGCACTTGGGGAGATAACACGGCGGGGTGCTGGCCACACCAAGCCACCATGCGTCGGCCGGGTCTTAAGGGGCCGTCCATAAATGACGTCACGCACCTAGGTGGGGGGGGGGGGTCAGACATTTGTGACGATGTGTGGCGAGGGGGGGGGGTTTGAGAAATGTGACGTCACATCAAAATGCGCAACTTTAAATACAGACAACACGTTCTACTTAATTAAATATACTTTTTAATAAATGTTTTCTCCTACAACATCAGAGTGCAGCGCCACATTAAATACGCACTACAATGACAATAGTTTAAAGCGATTCGAAGCATGTTTTTTGGGGGGGGGGGCAGAGCTTTATGACGTCATATTTGAGGGGGGGTCTGACTTTTTGTGACGCCGTGTGACGAGGGGGGGGGGGGGTCAAAAATCGTCCAAAATCGCGTGACGTCATTTATGGACGACCACTAATAGGCGCGTGCTAATTGCACTTTCTCCCTGCGGCGTGCCTATGTATGTGGGACTTCTTTCGCACCGTACGTAGCCAAACGTACGGCCAATTGCACCCCCCCCCCGCAACACGACATTACAACTCCAGTTCGCTTGTGTTCACACAATGCTGCTGAAATTGTGCAATCTCAGAGGATAGGAGACCATGTGCCCTATGGGACGTGTAAACTATTTAAACATTTTTTTAAATTATATTTTACCAGGTGAGGCCCACTGAGCTGTTAAAGCTCTTTGTCAGAAGCGAGCGACCTGGCCACAAATGATAGCCTGACAGAGTGGCTGATCATGCGGACATTTTATTGCAGCCAAATAGTCCCAATGCTTGTCTCTACATGTGGAGGGGAAACCCGGAGGACCCGGAGAAAAATCCATGCGACCACGGGGAGAGGGAGAGACGCAGACTCCATATATACTGCGGGCGTTAAGGTCGGGATAGAACCCACGACCTCCTGCATGCCAGGCGAGGCAGTTAACATCTCGCCACCGCGGCGCGCCAAAAAAACAACTCAAGTCGCCTGCTCGTTGTGAATGAATAGGAATGGAGAAGTGACGTCTCGGCGTCTTGTTACGTCTCTCACTGAGCCCGTGGTTAATTGTACATCTCCAGCCACTCGGAATGGAACACCACCGTTAGAATCCCCGCTCTCGAAACCACGGGGACACGTTTCGCGCGTGATGATTATCAGCTGACGAAGGCCAAAGTCACCTTCTGATCCCGCTTGCGGTCGATTGATTGGCATGCCATATGTCCCACGTGGTGTGGTAAAGCGTGGGTACTCCCCGCCTTCTCCGACACGTTTGTCCAGCGTGGGGAGAGGAGGCCAAATTCTCCGCGGAGACGCTCTCCGAACGTAGCTTCCTCGTGCCCTTCTTCCGCCAGCAGTGACGTGGGCAAGCAGCTGCAGGGCTGCGGCTCTACCCATGACATAATTACCGGTTCCCTGGCCTCCCGTGCAAACGCGATAATGAATCTCACTGGCTCCCACGTGGTTAGGTAATGGACAATTTATCCACGTCCACTGACAGCGTGTCAAATCGCGCTGGGTAGCGTTCATATCTGTCGGCAGTCTTAAGCTAGTGCTGTTTATTCCACGTTCCTATGACGGGGGCCAGTCTTCCGATAGCTCAGCCACTGTCTTCGTCCACAAAGCGGTGCAGATGTTAACACGTGGTACTCACTTTACCAACCCTAGCAGGGGCAACGATGATGATGAGTATGACGGTGGTGTGATTAGTTGGTAGTGGCGGCACTGCTGTGATGATGGGCATTGACGATTATTGGTTGATTAATTATGATCGATTGGATGATGCTGGTGTTGTTAATGTTCATCGATGCTGATGCTGCTGATGATTGATTGGTCGATGATGATAATAATGACGGTGATGGTGGTAGTGGCATTACTGAGATGACAATGATGTTATGATTTTAATTGATATTGATGATCATCATTTGTAGACCATTGAGTGTATGTTGCTGATGATGGTGGTGATGATCACGACGACATTGATAATGGCCAGGGAGAGATTTGTCAAAATAGGTTTCCACCATCCTGCACTGACCAGCGTGGTGAAGTATGGTCAATCAATGGCTGACACGTCATGGCGAGGCCTTCATCATCGATTGACAAAAGCTGAAAATAATCATAATGTTACACGTAACATGTGTCATCGCCTCGTTGTGGTATATGCACTTTGAAATTTTAATTAGAATGATGTGTTTCTACCGTAGTACGTCTCGCTGAGTGCCAAGACTAATGTTTTGTGGTGTTCACAATCTATGGGGCGGAGGGGTAATATATAAATGTTCCTCCCCCTACCTCATGACCTCCCTGCCAGCGGCGGGGATGATAATTGAAAATGCAGTCATGGGGGAATAGTAAAAATTAGAGCCAAGGTAGATCCCCCTTCTCCCCATAAAATCGCACCCTGATGAGGGCGACGATTTGAACTCTCACACGCAGCTGATAAACTCTGTTGCAGCTTTATTTACCCATCGAGTCCAGGTCGCGGTGTACTGACGGCACGGACACGGTGTTTGTGAGCGCTGTGTATCAACAACACCGGAGGTTATGTCGCGGAGGCTGCCCTGAACCTGGGATCTGGTGCTTTGGAGGCCAAGGTTGGTGAATCCAATGCAGGAAGGGATTTCGTTTTTTGTGACGCTTCCGAAACCGCGTCTGGGTTGTTGGGCGGGTTCAGGACATTGCAGCATGGTCGGTGAGCTGATTCGTGAAAGCCATCTGTACGGATCTCCCAGTGATGTATCCTTTGGTACACGTGGTGGGTTTTTTTGTCTTCCGAGTGATGATTTGAAATGTTTAAAATCGTAATTTTTTTTAATGACACCGCGAAATACTTAATTGTGAAAACGCGTAGCAATCGTCGCACGCTTTCACGCAACGTTCAGCACGGCCCATCCTGAAGAACAATCCTCAGACTCGATGGGGCATTTCCTGGGTTAATAACGGCAAGAGGTCATAATAATGACAACAATTATAATAATCAAGGACAAATAAACAACGAAGTGGCCAAACATCCCAAGAAGGAAACTATTGGGGACCCTCCCCCCGGGACAACAACAATAACAACAAGTCAGTTGAACACGGAGTAGCCCTTCGCGATCAATGTTACCCATAATCGAGGTTCTTTTGGGTTAGATCGCGTAAATATAAAATATAAATGTGTCGTTAAACCCGCCACAATGTGCATGCATAACGTATGTTGATTAGCCTATGAATAACCCAACCGGTAATGAATGGTAATTTATATGCACGCATTACCCCCCCCCTCACTCTATTTAAGATCGAACCAGGAGGCAGATTTCTCCACAACTCTGGCTGTCTACCTGATGATGCTGGTTGTTATTATCGGAGTGTAAATGTCGTGGGTTTTCTCTCCGACACCAACCGGTGGTGCTGTACTAGTAACGAACTGGCACGTTTTGCTAACGTGACAAACCTTACTAATTGGCTGTGCCGGGTGGTGGCGGGTTTAACGACACACATTTTTATTTAATAACAACAACAAGTGACTTTACATAAAAAAGTGACTTAAAATTAAAAAATTATCTGAAATTTAAAAGTGACTTGAAATTTAAAAAGTGACCTGAAATTAAAAACAAGTGACTTGAAATTTAAGTGACTTGAAATAAAAAATAACTTGAAATAAAAACAAGTGACTTGACATTTTTCGATTTAAAGCTTTCTTGACTGTGCAGGGATTCATATTCTTGGTTCTTTCGGTAAAGTCACGTAGAAGGGAAGAAATAAAATAATAAAAATAAAACAATAAAATAAATCTCACGACGTTTCGACCACAACGCAAGCAGCCGTCCTCAGGTGAAGACCAGGTCTGTCGGGGAGACAGCGTCTGAATGATAATTACTTCCCTTCTACGTGACTTTACCGAAAGAACCAAGAAAAAGTGACTTGACATTTTAAACAATTGACTTGAAATAAAAAATAACTTGAAATAAAAACAAGTGACTTTACATTTAAAACAAGTGACTTGAAATAAAAACAAGTGACGCCGATTTGCGCTCTTCAGCTCCGCCAGCAAGCCGCACACGCGAGGTTTGACCGTGGGCCTCGAAGGCGCACCCCGTGCTAGCGGCGGGCAGCAGCAGCAGCAGCAAATTGAATGCGTCATCTTGATAGCTATGCTCGCGAGATCGTCATGTTCTTAATGTTGGCGGAGGGGAGCAGGTGGGTGGGTGGGTGGGGGTTTATGAGCATGCGTGCTTGCTGGTGGGGGAGCCGTGGTGCAGCGGTTAGCGCGGTGCTGCGCTACGAACCCGAGTTCCATTTCTGCTTCACGGCCAACAGCAACAGTGACGGATTATCTGAACCGGTCATGGGCCTCCCCTAGGTCGACTCAGCCTTAAATTAGTATCTGGTACGGTGTGTAAACATTGCCACTGGGGAGACAAAGGCAGCCGGGCATGGTGCTGGCCACCCACCCCCTCGTGTGCCGTGTCGGTCTTCATAGGTGCTCGCTAACAGCACTTGCCCCTACAGTCTGTTACAGGCTAAACTTAAGGCTATACGGGGGATCTTTGTCGAGGCGCACGGAGTGAGACCCTTGCTAATTAGGGGGGGGGGTGCGAGGGGGGGCGATGGGGGCACGAGGGGTGGGATGCGGGGGGGGTGCCAGGAGGGGGGTATTGCCCGCTCCACGACTCTCATCAACTGAACCGGTTCTTGTTCACGCCGCTCAATGGGCGTTTCTGCGCGTAGAGAAGAAGGTGACGTCGCTGTAAAACTCACACAACGTGGCTTTTTCTCGCCAGCTTTGCTCCGGATTGTTCCAACGTTTTCTGTTGTTGCTTAGTCCGTCGCTCAATTGTATTTAAAGCGTTGCTTGTCGGCTGTCCTCCGATGGGACGTAGTGGCTATTCGCAATGCCGTGACCCTCCTGTTAAGAGGAATCGCCCGCTGAATGAGATGTCACGGGGCTCCCAAGTGAGTTGCTCCCCGATGTCTTTACGAGGTTGGGCCGCGTGTTTCCTTGGCACGAAGTCTGACGTTTCGCATCGCGCCACGTGCTGGGAGCTTCTTCAAGAAGCACCGTCCCTCCGATGAGCACGATTGGCTACGTACGGCGCGAAAGAAGTTCAACACACGGCTCGCGAGTAGTCAAACTGAAATGATGAATTCTGACACCTGGATTTTTTCCCCACCAGAATCAGTTAGACGTGCCGTCACTTTAACTTAAAAGCAAACTTAAATGACCCACTATGATGAAAATGATGGCCACTGTTTCAAAATTCCCTCTGCGTGAACGTGAAGCAACGCATGCGAGATACACCCCTTCACAAAAAGGCCCTATTATGTGCATGCAAGATGTGGAAACCCACCCAAATATAAAGGGCCTCTTGTTTGAATGTATAAAGTGTTGGGATACTATTTCAAAATTGAAGCTCTGCTGTGTGGGCATATTGAAGAGATGGACACCCCAAGGATCAGAGGTGGGACAAAGTCATTGTTATGCAAGTCCAAGTCGAGTCGCAAGTCATCAAATTCATGACTCGAGTCTGACTCGAGTCCAAGTCACATGACTCGAGTCCACATCTCATAGGTGGGACAAAGTCATTGTTATGCAAGTCCAAGTCGAGTCGCAACTCATCAAATTCATGACTCGAGTCTGACTCGAGTCCAAGTCACATGACTCGAGTCCACATCTCATAGGTGGGACAAAGTCATTGTTATGCAAGTCCAAGTCGAGTCGCAAGTCATCAAATTCATGACTCGAGTCTGACTCGAGTCCAAGTCACATGACTCGAGTCCACATCTCATAGGTGGGACAAAGTCATTGTTATGCAAGTCCAAGTCGAGTCGCAAGTCATCAAATTCATGACTCGAGTCTGACTCGAGTCCAAGTCACATGACTCGAGTCCACACCTCTGCCAAGTATGCCTGCTCAACACTAGAGTCATTTCCTGCAAATATATGAACAGTACCAGTAAAGAGATAGGGCACCCCTTCAAATTAAAAGCACCCTTGCATGAACATGTACGAGATGGACACCTTACACTCTAGAATTGAATTACAGTATATGGACACCCGAATCAAAATAAAAGCCCCCTTTGAATGGACAATTATTGTACTGTTTAAAGTAAGAAACGGACACTTCTCAAAGTTAAAGTGCAAAAATGTGAATTAATAAAGGCACCCATTCAAAATAAAAGTCCTGTTGCACAATCATACATTCAATAGGGGCACCCCAACGAGTAACCACATAGAAAAAATGGACACCGTCAATCAAAATAGAAGCCCACGTGTGATTTGCTCTTGAATGGTGAGAAATTAGCTGGTTCATTAATTAATTTTGTGTTCATCAAACCAACTGACGTCAAACTATAAATTATTCAAACTGTTATTATTTGTATTTATTTTGCCAGATAAGGCCCACTGATCTATGTAGCTCTTTTTCAGAAGCGACCTGTCAACAGATGATAGCTCAACGAAGTGGCTTATCACGTGGAAATGTAGAGCAGCCAAATATTCTAAACGCATGTTCCTAAATGTGCGGGGGAAAACCGGAGGACCCAAATATACAGCAGCAGGCGTCAGGGTCGGCATCGAACCCACGACCTCCTTTATACCAGGCGAGGTAGTTAACATCTAACCACGGGGAGAGACACGCAAACTCCAAATATACAACAGGCGTCAGGGTCAGGATCGAACCCACGACCTCCTTCATACCAGGCGAGGTAGTTAACATCTCACCACGGGGAGAGAGAGACACGCAAACTCCAAATATACAGCAGGCGTCAGGGTCAGGATCGAACCCACGACCTCCTGCACACCAGGCGAGGTAGTTAACATCTCACCACGGGGAGAGAGAGAGACACGCAAACTCCAAATATACAGCAGGCGTCAGGGCCGGGATCGAACCCACGACCTCCTGTATACCAGGCGAGGTAGTTAACATCTCACCACGGGGAGAGAGAGAGACACGCAAACTCCAAATATACAGCAGGCGTCAGGGCCGGGATCGAACCCACGACCTCCTGTATACCAGGCGAGGTAGTTAACATCTCACCACGGGGAGAAAGAGAGACACGCAAACTCCAAATATACAGCAGCAGGCGTCAGGGTCGGGATCGAACCCACGACCTCCTTTATACCAGGCGAGGTAGTTAACATCTAACCACGGGGAGAGACACGCAAACTCCAAATATACAACAGGCGTCAGGGTCAGGATCGAACCCACGACCTCCTTCATACCAGGCGAGGTAGTTAACATCTCACCACGGGGAGAGAGAGACACGCAAACTCCAAATATACAGCAGGCGTCAGGGTCAGGATCGAACCCACGACCTCCTGCACACCAGGCGAGGTAGTTAACATCTCACCACGGGGAGAGAGAGAGACACGCAAACTCCAAATATACAGCAGGCGTCAGGGCCGGGATCGAACCCACGACCTCCTGTATACCAGGCGAGGTAGTTAACATCTCACCACGGGGAGAGAGAGAGACACGCAAACTCCAAATATACAGCAGGCGTCAGGGCCGGGATCGAACCCACGACCTCCTGTATACCAGGCGAGGTAGTTAACATCTCACCACGGGGAGAAAGAGAGACACGCAAACTCCAAATATACAGCAGCAGGCGTCAGGGTCGGGATCGAACCCACGACCTCCTGCGTACCAGGCGAGGTAGTTAACATCTCACCACCGTGACGCCCCGATGACGTCAGATCAATAACGGGGGGGGGGGGGGTGCAGAGTCCCCCCCTCCCCTCTTGAGTAGCACTGCTTGCATCATCATCCGCGCACGGATCCTCCAGCAGGCGTTCGGTTCGGGGGGGTCGGAGCGGGGGGGGTGTCCCGGTCGAGAGAGGCCCCGGGCTTTTTGCTCTCAAGCCGGCGGCGTCAGCTGATTTGGTCCGCAGGGGGATTCGCACGCGACGCGGCGATGGGTAACGAGGGGTCGCTCGGTGGCTGGTGGCGAGGAGCGGGTGGGGGTGGGTGGAGAAGTTGACCTCCCCCCCCCCTCTCCCCCCTCCCCCCCGGCTCTTTAAGGCTCTCACGCGCCTGGGGAGCACGCGCGTGGTTTTATCGGCACGGATTCTCGACGTGTCCGCCCGCAACACGCGGGGCCCTTTGTACCCCCCCCCCGCGCGCTGAGTCACGTGTTCGTGATGTACCCCCCCCCACCACTTCCTCACCACAAAGACAAAGGTCCCCCGTGTAGCCTTGACAGACTGTTTGGGCAAGTGCTGTTAGCGAGACGCGCATACAGATGTGCAACGGGCAAAGTGTGTGGCGCCACTGCACACGAGGGGGTGGGTAGTGGCCAGCACCACGCCCGGCCGCCTTTGTCTCCCCAGTGGCGATGTTTACACACCGCACCGGGTACTCATTTGAGGCTGATTCGACCTAGGGGAGGCCCAGGACCGGCTCAGATAATCGTCACCGGTGGTGTTGGCCGTGAGCGGGAATCCCACATCCACACGTCCGTGCCTTCACCTGCTGGAGCAGCTGGTTATCTCCCTCCTCCCCACACCTCGGCGGCGCGCTAACCACTACACTACCGCTCCCCACCCGAACCGATGGAGCTTCACATTACGTGGGCTCCTGTAGCCTCTCCTCGTCTCCTCTCATTTGTGCTACCCCCGGAGCGTCTCTGATCCTTTCTCTACACTATCCCCCGGCGCCTGTCTTCCTGTCTCCATCATTCTCCATTTTTGCTCGGTTCCTTTATTACAAACACACAAAACCACCGCCTCCCTTCCTCCACCACCACCATTGCATCCACGCACAACAACCAACAACCGCGTGTCTGGTGCGCACACGCGGGCGAGGAAGTCATTTCCCAAACGTGCAGGCTAAGTTGTTTATTTGCGAGACAAGCGTGATTGTGCCGACGTGCTTATTGGAGCAAAACTCTGTGTGTGTGTGTGCGCGTCTCTTATCGGCCGCTTCCACGCCACTCCTGACCCAATACTACTGAAACCCACCGTCTCATCGGGGCGCCTTGAGTTTGGCTCGGTGAGCATCACAACACATTCCGCTGAATCATGTGTACAGTGTATGAAAAATAGCAAACAGTGAGATTCCCTGGGAGAACAAACACCACTCTCTCTTCTCGGGCCCCTTGGCCATTGCCGTGTTAGTGTTTGGGCCACTGAAGCCAGACCCAACGATGATTCATTGCCAAGGAACTCCACTTGGGTCACCACATTTTCCACCCCGGACACAACCACGGAGGTCGTGGGCTTTTGATCCCGACCCTGACGCCCGCTGTAAATGTGGAGTTTGCATGCTCATCTCTCTCTCTCTCTTTCCCTGTGGTCGTGTGGATTTTTCTCCAGGTCCTCCGGTTTTTCCCCTCCACATTTGGAAACACACGTTTAGAGTGTTTGGCCGCTGCTATACATGCCCGCGTGATGACGAGCCACTTTGTTTAGCTATTATTTGCGGCCAGTCTGCTTATGAAAAAAGAGCTGTACGTTATTGCTCAGTTGGCCCATATCTGATAAAAAAAAATAAAGTTCATCGTTTAAAACCGCAACGGTCAGCACGAGCTCTAATGTAAAATACAGCAACCTGTGCAGTATTCTGTATTAAAGGTCACCACAGCAAAACTCTACCGGTACCACAGCAAAACTCTACCGGTACCAGATCTCGGCACAAGCCAAGTCCCGCTGCCACCCAATCCTGGGACTGTACGGGGTCAAACCCGGGTCAAATCCGGTACAGGTGGCAACTCTCGTCCTCCATGCAGGACTCTGGTTTAAACGTAAGCCAACATGAAAAGCCTCACATATTTCACTGCCCACCCCCCTATATAATAATTCGGCGTAATGGGGGGATGGGGGGTGCAGCACTAGTAGTCCCGATGAAGCAAAAGAAATGACAATGCAAACAGTATGTGTGTGTAGCGAACCGGACACTTAAAAAGGGGAAATAAATAATTGGCGACGTTTCGGCCACCGGCCTCTCTTCGTAGCACGTGAACGGTGCTGTTATGCGCTGTGAAGAAGGGCCATTGATTGGAACGTCACCCAATTGTACTTATAAAAAAAATTAAGATCCACACGTGACCGTGTTGAGCTTTTGTTGCTGTGAACTGTTCTTGTGCACCACTGCCAACGCAGCAGCAGCAGCCCATTCTGTGTCTAAACGAGGCGATTGAGATTTTAGTTTTGTTTTTATTTATTACTCGGATGATGGTGGTCCAGTTTAGCCAGCTGCCCGTCTATTTTACACGGGAGATCCGTGGTGCTGCGTGCGCACAGCAGCAGCAGCAGCAACAACGGAGACAAACACATCAACATTGCAGTGAACGAAGGAGTAACACAGGAGGGTCCCTACAAGAGATATTGGCCCAACGAACAATCGAGGAGATTGGGGCGCATTCGCGGTCGACCGACGTACGGCTCGGGCGAAGGAGCAGAAGAGGCGCCGTCCGATTCCCTTCCCCGCGTGGTCGGTCGACTTCGCCCCGGGTGCCCGTGGCCACGTGGGCACTGATGTCACGGAGCCCCGGACTCTCGACGAGTGAGGAGCAGCCTCGCAGCGTAAAACCGCGGACACGGTTCAATCCGCAACAGAGATTACAATCCGCCCAAGGATAATCGAATTCCCCTTTGCCACTCCCCCTTTCCCCCCCCTCCTTTGCCCCCCGCCCCCAGGCCTGCTGGTAGGCGTGACTCTCCGCTATGCGTCCGTCCCGGGCCCCCCCACGCCGCCCCCCCGACTGGACTGCCCGCTGGTGGACGGGGGGCCCGACACGCTGGTGGTGAATGCGAGTGGCCAGCTGCTCGAGTACACGCTGCGCAGGCGCGTCGGCCCCGACTCCGCACCCGGGCACCCCGAGAACCAGCTGCTGCAGCAGGTGAGGGGTGGAGGTGGGGGGGAGGGGGGGACTAGCTGCTGCAGCAGGTGAGTGGATGGGGGGGGGGACCAGCTGCTGCAGCAGGTGAGTGGATGGGGGGGGGGGGGGGGACCAGCTGCTGCAGCAGGTGAGTGGATGGGGGGGGGACCAGCTGCTGCAGCAGGTGAGTGGATGGGGGGGGGGGACCAGCTGCTGCAGCAGGTGAGTGGATGGGGGGGGGCAGCTGCTCCATCAGGTGAGGGGTGGAGGTGGAGGGGGGGGGGCAGCTGCTGCAGCAGGTGAGGGGGTGGGAGGAAGGGCACCCTGAGAATCTGAAAATTGGTACTTACTGATATTTACCTGAGACAATACCACAAATCTTATTATTAATTAATAATAATCTTATGATTAATTATTATTAATGGAGGGCCTCATTTTAAAATCTTGATATTGCAGGAACCCCTCCCCCTCCCATTCGCCCCCCCCCCCCCACCCTTTGGGAAGATTATTGACCTGCCCAGGATCTTCAGCATTATTTCTCCATGTAAAATAAACATGGACTGCTGTCCGTCCGCTGTGTTTATGGGAATTACCTCCCATAGTCTCTATGGCCAAGTCCTTCTATCCTTGTTAAAATCAACAAACGTATCAACTGCCATCACTTACACCTTCAATAGTGCTGTCCGTGGCTGGCAACTTGGCATTTTGGGTCTTTTTGAACCCGTGCTAAGCAACCATGATTTATGTATACAGCATATCTACATGTCCTTGCCCCACACCTCCGATTAGCACGCTTGGCTACGTACGGTGCAAAAGAAGTTCAACATGCATACATTGTCATGACCTTTCTGTCCGCTCATTCTGTTGGAGGATGAAGAAGTAGTACTAGCCCGCCTACCACATGAGGAACGAACACAGACTTCTTGTGTGGCATCCTTCCTCCCTCACAACCGTTACTCACGAGCCTTCACCGTAGAGCACATGAAGTGTTGCATACGTCGATTCAACAAGCCTGGCTTTTCAAACGACAGGATGTCAGTCCCCAAGTTCTAGATCCAAATGTTTTTCAATGTTTATCCCGAACCGGAGAAGACCGGGGTCTCGTTTCATTTGCCAGAGTGACCCGGGACCACAAAATAAATAAATAAAATGTCAAAATGCAATCACGAAAAAAAACCAAGCAGAGCAATGAAGCGAATGGAAGTCAGAGCAAAAATGAGCTCATCGAAATTCAAGCAAAGATCAACCGCTTTACAGAAAATATCGAAAACAAAGTAGAAACATAATCAGTAGTAAGTAAAATAAAACAGGTTTTAGTGCAGGTGATAGCAGCGGGCATCATTCGTGTGAAATGTATCACCCCCCCCCACCCAAAACTATGACGAGTATTCAAATATACCAGCTGGCCGCACGTTCGTGTACACAGCAGGGAGGTAAACCCCCCATCCCACCAGCCTCCGAGCCCCCTAGACCCCACCTCCCCCACCCCCAAAAAAAGAAAATGCCACAACTGAAAAAAAACCGCGATGGATCCGCGCGAGATTTTTATTTATTTATTAAATAAGGTGGAACAAAAACAAATGAAATCGTTATGAGTACATGGCCCCGGCGTGTTTGTGGAAGGGCATTCGCGAATAACAACGGCGGCTGGCGGCCGAGCAGAACGTTCGACCCTCGTGACTCCGCAAAGCAAATCGCTTTAGCGCCGGCAAAACGCAGCGAAGAAATGAGACCGCGGATCAGAGAGGGCTTTCACGGAGAGGCAGATTGGATTCGTGAACACCACCGCCACTACCACCCATACCACAACCCCCCCCCCACCCACCCGTCATACGTGAGACAGGGCGGCTGGGTCTACCGGAGCTGCAGTGGTGTGCCCTGCCCCGAAAACTGGAATGCGATTCAAAGAAGGAAATTATAGTTTGCGGCGCTAAAAAATAAATAATACTGACAAGGTTACAGCACGTCGGCGTGTGATTTTAATGCTGCCCAGGGAAATGTACTTTTTCGTATATCAAATGATAAAATATATCTGCGCCAAATAAACTGGGTCGGTGCGGCGTTGGCGCGTTTGCGATGGGCCGGCGTGCGTCCTGGTGCCGGCGATCCGCGGTGAACGCACAGAATTACGAGGTGATGGATCTGGTAGCCCCCACCACCCGCGCCCCCCCCCCCCACACACCCAGGTCCAAACATTAAATTGTACTTTAATTCATTATCGAGCCGGGGATAATAGGGAATAAAGATCACGCACAGACGCGCACGCGAACGTAACGGATATACACACGCACAAAGACAAAGGCCCCTTCTGCATAGCCTGAAGAGTCTGCTGGCCCAAGAGAGGGTGGTGGTGTGGACAACACCACACCCGGCCACCTTTGTCTCTCCATTGCCGTTGTGTATTTACACACCACACCCGGTACTAACTGATTGCTAAATTGACCTATTTGAAGGGCCAGGACAGGTTTAGATATGTCACCCAAGTTGGCCATGAGCGGGAATCGAACTCAGTTTTGCAGTTAGCGCGCTGTTCTACGACGCCGGAGACCGACGAAGGTTGTGTTGGCCACAGTAGGTCCTCACTAACAGCACTTGCCCCAACAATCTGTGAAGGCTCCACTGGGGTCTTTGTATTTGTCTAACAGGTAAACACACATACAAGGCGCACATACAGATGTACAGAGACAAAGTGTGTGCCGCCACTGCACACGAGGGGGTGGGTGGGTGGCCAGGACCACGCCTGGCCACCTTTGTCTCCCCAGTGGTGATTTTTACACACTACACCAGTTCAGATAATAGTCACAGGTTCGTAGCTCAGCGCGCTAACCGCTGCACCACCCCTCCCCACAAACATACAGACACGCATCCACACCCGCACAGACACTCGCGGGCACGCATGCACATTCATTCCAGACACATTCACAGGAGCAGACACACACATGCACACACAGATTAACACTATCAGAACACACACAAATACCATGCCGAGACCATCAAACACTGCAACAGCTGTCCAATTTTAATAGCATTCATGGCTCAATGAGCTCAGTTTTTATATTATAGAATGTTCATGTAAATTATTATCTAGGAAAGCCCCGCTGAGTATTTTATTAGAAAAGCTCCTGCAATTGGATGATTGGCCAATTCATATTTAAATAAAGTGTTTCGATTCGTCATGGATTTTTTTTTGGATGGGTTAGTGCACGTTATGATCTGGCCAAAGATCTCGCGCACAGACGCACACGCGTAAGATCCCCCATCACTTGATTTGAAGCTTTCGTGACTGCAGGAATCCATCCTCTTTGGTTCTTTCGGTAAAGTCACGTAGTTGGAAATAAAATCAAACAAATAACGACGTTTCGAACGCAACACAAGCTTGCGACGTTTCGAACGCAACACAAGCTTGCGATCGAAACGTCGTGATTTGTTTTATTTTTCTTCTTGGTTCTTTCGGTAAAGTCACGTAGAATGGAAACAATAAAAATAATAAAATAAAACAGCGTCTGAATGACGCTGTCTCCCCGACAGACCTGGTCTTCACCTGATGACGGCTGCTTGCGTTGTGGCCGAAACGTCGTGAGAATTATTTAATTATGTTTTATTTGATTATTTTTATTGTTTCCATTCTACGTGACTTTACCGAAAGAACCAAGAAGATGAATCCCTGCAGTCACGAAAGCTTTGAATCGAAATTGTTTTATTTTATTTCTAACTACGTGACTTTACCGAAAGAACCAAGGAGTATCCTCCACCACCTTCAACGTAGCGTTTAACGGGCCAGTTGTTATTGTATCAGCTCGTCGGCAACGTGCAAATCACTGGGGCTATTCGGTCATACTTCACCGCACTGGTCAGGCACAAGTTGATAAAGACGGGGAGCGTAGACTTCGGAGCGCAAAAGTGCGGTGAAACAATTTAAAGCATTTTGCTCAGCTGCCCTCTGCTAACCCACAAAGATTGACGTTGCCGGTCCGTTTGTCGATGCTTGAACCCAGTGGTGGCGATGTTAATCTACAAGCAGGCCCGGAGTAAGGTTCTTGTAGGCCCTGTAGGCACTTGTGTTTCGTAGGCCTTCAGTGATCACTTTATGCATAATTGGGTTTTTACCCTTCTATCTGGCAACAAAACTGACACCTTTTTACAAGGAGTCATGTTTGCATAGACCGCAATACCTGCAGTCATAATACAAACAAAAGACATAACTCTGATAATGTGCACTGTCCTGGAAGTTGATTGGTCCACACCCGAGACAGCTTTCCTTAGAGCCTAGTCTCACATGGGTTGGACCAGATGACGCCACTTTATGCAGTTGGCACTGCTGCCTCCTCGTGTTACTATGACCGCTGCTTGCTTCACGCGGTACTTTGTCCATAGGACAACAACGATCGTCTTCCCGTGCACTCCTGTCTATTGAGAATGAGATTGTGCGGGGAAAAAAAACACAATTTGAAGATGTTATTTGCTAATTTTGCAATGAAAAAAATCTCCAAAAATTCATCTCAGGTGTTCATTTCTCTCACCTTATGGAAAAACCCCGATTAACATGACTCCAGCTCTTTATATATACATTGTGTCTATCCTTGCGATATATTTATTGAAGAAGATCCATTTTTTTCACACAGTTTTCGTAGGCCCTAGGCACAGTGCCGACTGTGGCCTATTGGATAACACGGCCGTGTGCACAAGTGCCGGTATGTGGGCCCTGCAGCAGTGCAGTGCCTTCACCGCCGTCATTTCCACCTCTGCGGAAATGTCACGCACACCCGAAGGAATAGAAACCCATTTGAAATGAGAGGCATAACCCCACTCGTTTCAACCGCCGCTTGTACCCCACACACACGATACAATTACAGGCCTATGTCGCCTGCCATGCGTGGTGGTTGCTCGTCCAAGCGACGTCCAGATTCAGACTTTATTTCAGACGGTAAGGACCCGCCCCTATTCACTGGACGAAGAGCTTTGTAGCTCATCGGATTCCTCCAGTGTGAATAAATATTCTGATTTGAGCTTGCGCAGTTCACAGCTACCAAGGACGATGGAGTCGTGGGGGTTGCTTCACCATACTTCACCATGATGGACAACATTTTGGATTTTTAAAAGGAAGGGGGGCAGTGCCCAGGACCGGTTCAGAAATCACTCAACACTGATGTTAGCCGTGTCCGGGATTCCAACTCGCGTTGCGGGTGTTCGTGGCGTTGCGTGTTGACAGCAGCACCACCGCTCCAATGGATGCTATACAAATTTGAATTACTATTAGTAGTTGCAGATTGCATCGGTCGTATTATTTGGCTTTTGTTATTGGTCCGTGCAGTGTGGGGCATTGCATTGGTCCGAATGGGTTTCGTTATCTCTTGGCCTGCTCCATCTATTAAATGCAATTGCCCGTGTTCTGGTATCATTGCGAGCGCAGCGCTGTGCTTTATCGCACTTAAGCGAGCTGCATTCCAATTAGGGAGAGGTTATTGGAGCGGTGGCACAGTGGTTAGCACACTGCGCTGTAAGCCCGATGACCCAAATTCCGTCTCAATCCACGGCTAGGGACATTGGCGAGTGAATACCAGAACTGGACCTTTCCTGGATCGTCTCAGCATTCACTGCGGACCCGGTGAAATGCGTAAAAAAGAAAACACGCTAGCACTGGGGAGACAAAGGTGGCCGCGCATGGTTCTTATACCTAAACGGATTCTGGCACCTTTCCACAACCAGCACTGACCAGTGCGGTGAAGTATGGTCAAACAACCCCCATGGCCGGCAGTGGATGCCTTCATCCAGCAGCCGATTGATAAAGGACAGTAAGTGATTAACAGTCGTGAGCAGAGAGCTAATGGTTAACTCTACAAAAGCCACGTGACATTGTGATTGTTCAGAGTGTGTACGCAGCATCTGCAGCCTCGACTCACTCGGGCATCTTGGCTGCTTTTAATAATGTCCCATGCAATAATCTGCCTTTCTCAATCCCGATATGTAGTTATTTATATCCCGTAGTAATAATAACAGATGCGTGATTGGGTGGGGATGTAGATAGCTGGGTGGCTCGATAGATGGGTGAGTAGGTAGGTTTGGTAGCTTGGTGGGTGAGAAGGTAGGTAAGTGGATAGTGAGCTGGGTGGGTAAGCAGACAGGCAGGTATGTAGGCACTTAGATATTATTTCACTTCGTATTTATTTGAGTAACGTTTCATGGAATTATATCTGCAGCAAACTGAATGGACGTCAACAAAATCTATTTCCATTTTCCAACCGGATATCCCCGTACACATGTAAACTCTGTGGTTGGTAACATTGCAACTATACTCTTAGGTCTTTTTGGTAAAGTCACGTAGGTAAAAAATAAATAATAAAAATAATATAAGAAATAATAGAAATAAAATAATAAATCACGACGTTTCGGAGGCAACACAAGCTTCCGTCTTCAGGTGGAACAGTCGCAGCACAATTATTTATTATTATTTATTTCTTACCTACGTGACTTTACCGAAAAGACCTAAGAGTATGAATCCTTGCAGTCACGAAAGCTTCAAATCTAGAATACATTACTCGGCAGTGGAGACCCTTTTGCCGCACACTTAAGATTATCTTCATAAGGTAATGCCATTCTCATTATTATCATTATTACTATCAGGCTGGTGGAGAGAGATATTGGTCTACGGTGAATCGTGTTGCCTGGGGACCCCCAATGCCCCTATGCCTTCCCATCTCCCATTGTTAAACGGGCAAATTGACGGAGGCCTAGATTGCACCTGTGTTGCATTATTTACTAGACACGTGCCTTTGTTAGTTTGCTGGCACAGAGACGAGGCGGAAATACGTTTTAGAAATGGCGAGCAGCCCGCACGAACTTTGGACGTGAACGTCCCTTCCTTCCCTCCCTCCCTCCAGCCAGCAATACTTAAAAAAAATGCAATATGAAATAGGCGGCCGAGATATTAACCACAACATTACCTAACGTAGCCGTGTAACATACGTGTAGCGCTTATCACGGAGAGAAATGTTTGATTTATTTTTTACTCGGCAAACGATCTTGTAAAATAAAAACAAATCTTATTATACAGGGTGTTTCAAAGATATGGACCCGATTTGCAATCGCTATATCTCTGCAACCACGAACCGCCCATGAATGAAACTCTTACCATTTGAAATGGCGTAGCATAGAGAGGGCGGGGCATAGAGAGGGCGGGGCATAGATAGGGCGGGACATAGAGGGGGCGGGGCATAGAGAGGGCGGGGCATAGAGTTTCAAATGATTACTGCTCGATGCCTCTCCCAGCGCACAAACAGCCCCTAGCCTCAGTCATTGGCGAGACACGCTGCCTCAACGTTGGATAGGTCGCACGTGACCCCAAGACTTGGCACTACACTCTTGGCCCCCACGATCCCCAGACGTCACCACACCCTGCGACTGTTTTTGTGGGGATACGTCAAAGACCGTGTTGTTTTTGTGCCACCATTAGCGACTAATCTGGATGACCTCAAAAACAGAATCACGGCAGCGGTGACTTCAGTGGAAGAAGACACTTTGAGAGGCGTTTGGGACGAATTCAACTATCGTTTCGATGTTGTCCGTACAGCAGGTGGAGGGCACATTGAACATTTATAAAATGGTTAGTAAAACTTGATAACTCATTAAACCGTTTGTAACTTTTTGTGTCATTGTGACATGTTGCCATCGTGAAACATACTGCTTTGAAATTGGGTCCATGAGTTTTAAACAGCCTGTATATTGGGGTAACCGTCCTGTGCTTGGGGGCGCAGTACAGTTGTGTGCACTTTCATACCCCTTCTCGTCACACCTGGTTATAATAATACTAACTATTATATTCCTTGGGTCTTTCGGTCATCATGATGACGACTGCTTGTGTTGCGATCAAAACGTCGTGATATTTTTTTTTTATGATTTTCATGTCTACGTGGCTTCAGCGAAAGACCCAAATAATATTAATTCCTGCAGTCACGAAAGCTTTAAGTCAAGATTCAATACTCACTATTATTAAAAATTTCTATGATTTAGTTCGTTTTAGAATGAGCTGTTAGCCCCTGCTCTGGAGGGGTGACTTCACATTTCCTGGAATCTTTGTATTAAAACCACTGAGAGCCACAGACCCGCACCCCGTTCAGCACTTCACATGCTGGTTCAGCGTTTCCTGTTGTGCTGCATCGTGTTCGACGCGGCTCCCACCAAGGTACACAACACCACGTGATGTCGGCAACACCGCCCCACACCACCGCCAGTAACACTGCCACCACCACCGCCATCCAACAGACAGAGATCCCCCGTATAGCCTCAGCAGGTTGTTGGGGCAAGTGCTGTTAGCGAGCACCTATGAAGGCCGACACGGCACACGACGGGGTGGGTGGTCAGCACAGTGGCGATGTTTACACACCACACCAGGTACTCATTTGAGGCTGACCAGTTCAGATACTCGTCACTGTGTTGGCCGTGAGTGGGAATCGAACTCGCGTCGCCGGGTTCGTAGCGCAGCTGCAACCAGCACCATAATAACCACCATTACCATCTTTGCCATGACCGCTGCCACCATCATCAACACCACCCTCACCACCACCGCCATCACCATCACCACCTCTAGATCCACGAGCACCACAATAACCACCATTACTATCTTTGCCATGACCGCTGCCACCATCATCAACACCACCCTCACCACCACCGCCATCACCATCACTAGACCCACGACTGCTTCCACCACCACCACCACCACCACCAACCACCACCATCCACTGAGACTGCACTGACAAGGGCCCTCGAAGGTGACGGTCTCTCTCCATCTGGGGCCTCCAGTTCAATCGTCACGCTCCGCGGCCTAGCCATCTACGCTGCCTTCGACATCGTGCACCACCAGCCTCTCCTCATTGCCTCCTGGAAACTGACCCTTGGTATCGGTGGACCTGCGACTCACCACCTCGAGGCTCTTCGTCATTTATTTCCACTCATCGCCACCGAAATCGCCAATACCATCGCCTACAGCGTGGTCGGGTCTCACCTCCACTATTTCAACTCCACCTTGCCCATTGTTTTCACGACCATCTCGCCCGTGTCCTCCTACTCGGTGACATTCCCTCACCTCCCTCCGCTGGCTTCCCACCATCGCCAGCAGGGGACAGCTGCAAGGTCTCCTTGCCTCCACTCTCGGTCGTCCGCCGAATCCCTTCCTCGCTGCTCTCAACCTGCACTTTACAGCCAGGAGCGTCCACGATGGGGGGTGCGGTGCCCGGGTCAACTCACACCGTGTGGGGCACCCCCGTGCCCCCCACGACGCCTTTAAACTAAACCAGGAGTATAACATCTGACAACGTGACGTCAAAGCGCAAGGCCCCCCCCCCCAAAGCGTGGGGCCCGGGGCAGTCGCCCCAATTCACCGTACCCTGGGGACGGCTCTGCTTGCATCTCGCGGTGGAACTCTCTGCCGCAGCAGAGTGACTCACAACCTCCTCCTCAACCTCTCTACACCAAGGAGCAGAACCATGGTCGCTGGCAGGCGTCGTTTCTCCGTGGCATCCCCGCTGCTGCTGCTGCTGCACGCTCGCAGAAGAATTCGCTGTACACCGACTGTGAAGGGAATCCTATAGGCCACCACCTCTGTCGCCTTCGCGCTCTAGCGACGCCGAGGCTGGCTCCACACCTCAAGAGAGCCGCGGTCAATTATGCCCCTGAAATAATGTACACTTTGTAAATTCCATCGTTATCACTACCGCCAGACACCACGCATCCCACCTACAAGGATCCCCCGCGTCACTGTCGGGGCAGCCGGCGTGTTGCCCACGTCCAGTGCGTGCCAGGGTCGCGATAAGAGAGCCCGTGGCGCTTCCTGCCACACACACCCACAGACCACCACCACCATAACCACCAAAACAACAACGCTCTCGTAGTGGAGCCGATCGACTGTACCGGGACCACGCACCCATTCACCACCACCATCACACCACCACCATCACACCACCACCATCACACCACCACCATCACACCACCACCATCACACCACCACCATCACACCACCACCATCACACCACCACCACCATCACACCACCACCATCACACCACCATCACCACCATCACACCATCACCATCACACCACCACCATCACACCACCACCATCACACCACCATCACCACCATCACACCATCACAATCACACCACCACCATCACACCACCACCATCACACCACCATCACACCACCACCATCACACCACCACCATCACACCACCACCACCAAACCAACAGCAGCAGCAACACTCTGATTGTGGAGTGAAGCTGGAGTAACGGGGTCACACACCCAACAACCACTGCCCACGGAGCTCATGGTCCACCCTAAACAGCATCCGCACAGACCATGGCAGATGCGGATACCTGATGCACAAATGGGAAATTGAAAACTGTCCCAGTGTGCGACTGCGAGCATCCAGAACAGACTGTGCACGGCATATAACGAGGCAACCGCCCGATACACGAACACGAAGGGAGTCATCACGGCGCTCCGGCTCCTGTACATCAGCAGACGTACAGAAGAAGAAGACCACCATCACCAGCACGACCACAACAACAACTCAGTCGTTGTACACGCCGCACACACGTGTAGCCATTTTCTTATCCACTGCTAGATGAGAACCACGGGGGGGCTCTTTGAGCATGCTTCACCGCATAGGTCATTGCCGGTTCGGGAGCATAGAATAACGGCACCGCACAGTACAACATTTGATTATTGTTCCACCATTGGAATCTCATTTGCCAGTAAAAAATATGATAATTGGTTTTTACCCTTCTATCTGGCAACAAAACTGACACCTTTTTTACAAGGAGTCATGTTTGCATAGACCACAATACCTGCAGCCATAATGCAAACAAAAAACATAACTCTGATAATACATGCACTGTCCTTGAAGTTGATTGGTCCACACCCGCCAAAAGGCGTCATCTGGTCCAACCCATGTGAGACTGGGCTCTAAGGAAAGCTGTCTCGGGTGTGGACCAATCAACTTCAAGGACAGTGCATAAATGATCAGAGTTATGTTTTTTGTTTGCATTATGGCTGCAGGTATTGTGGTCTATGCAAACATGACTCCTTGTAAAAAAGGTGTCAGTTTTGTTGCCAGATGAAAGGGTAAAAAAACAATTATCATTGATTATTGCTGTTGTGTTGTTGTTGTTGCTGCTGCTCCACGCTGCAGTTTGTGCGCGCTGATGGTCACCAATCCGAGCACTATCAGGGCCCTCAAGAAAAGTCCCGCACGCCTCCTGAGATGGAACACTCCCAAGGGACGATAGGCGTGTCGTGAAGTATGGTCAAACAACACCCGAGGCCTTCATCCAGCAGTGGATTGACAAGGACGTGTGCCCATTTCGCTCCCAATTAATTATCAAGCGGGATCGCGGGATGGGGCAGGCCACGCTTTCCCACCTGATGATGGACGCTTGTGTTGCGCCCGAAACGTCGTGATTTATTTTATTGTATTTTATACCCACGTGACTTTACCGAAAGAACCAAAGAGCATGGATACCTGCAGTCACGAAAGCTTCACATCAAGATTAAGTACTGTACTCTATCTACAAATGCGGCCGTTGTATTTGGTTCAATCTTTATTTTAGGTGCCAATGTCGTCCTCAATATAGCAGGCACCGGCGCACACAATGCTTCAAGTTGCCGTTGTCATGACCACCCACCCATCGTTACCATGACCCCCCTCCTCTGCATGCGTGTATTGCACGCACATCCAGACACATCGTAAAGAAATAGCTTAACACCCGTCAAAGAATAAAATATCTACGGTGTTGTGTTCCTGAAATCCCCCCCCCCCCACTTGCACAACATGCTAAGCTTCTGTGCCCTGGCACAGGAATTGAGGTTTTCTATCGGATATCCGTTGCGCAAGAACACGCAAACTCGTCGTGCCTGGCGCTCTCGTGTGCAGTGTGTCTGTGTGTGTCTGTGTATGTGTGTATCTGTGTGTGTGCGTCTGTGTGTGTGTCTGTGTGTGTGTCTGTGTGCGTCTGTGTGTGTCTGTGTGTGTGTCTGTTTGTCTGTCTGTGTGTGTGTGTCTGTGTATATGTCTGTGTGTGTGTGTCTGTGTGTGTGTGTCTGTGTGTGTGCGTCTGTGTGTGTGTCTGTGTGTGTGTCTGTGTGTGTGTGTATGTGTGTCTGTCTGTGTGTGTGTGCGTCTGTGTGTGTGTCTGTGTGTGTGTGTGTCTGTTTGTCTGTCTGTGTGTGTGTCTGTGTGTGCACTTATAGTGGGGAGCGGTGGGTGTAGTGGTTAGCGATGCGCTGCGCTACGAACCCGGCGACCCGGGTTCGATTCCCGCTCACGGCCAACACCGGCGGTGACGATTATCTGAGCCGGTCCTGGGCCTCCCCTAGGTCGAATCAGCCTCAAATGAGTACCTGGTGCGATGTGTAAACATCGCCACTGGGGAGACAAAGGCTGCCGGGCGTGGTGTTGGCCACTCACCCCCTCGTGTGCCGTGCCAGCCTTTATAGGTGCTCGCTAACAGCACTTGCCCCTACAGTCTGTTAAGGCTACACGGGGGGTCTTTGTCCTGGGCAGTTGGAGGCAGTCGCCCTCCAACAACAACGGAGGGCAGAGGAGCGACGCTCACAACAACGTGCAGAGCGCCGGGTGGATAAAGTGCAGCAAGTTGGCACAGTAGGGTGTACAGCTGGTGCATCTACCAGTCATCTCAGTCGGTCAACCCATGGCATCTGGGTTTGTCCCGGGACCTCCTGTCAGCGAGCCTTCGACACTTCACGTGGCCTCAAAGTGCACCTGGCCTGGCACAGGCGCCGTTGTGAAATCACCGTCACTTGATGGCGAATGGCGGGGTGTTGGTATTGGTGTGTGTGCGTGGTGTCACCCGCAAACAGAAATTAGTTAAAGGAGCAGCCCTGAAATTCCTTTGTCCGGGGCATGGGACAAGATTGTTCTTCCCTGCCTGGTACATCACAATGTACCAGGACACCCCTTGAAGCAGATACTTAAAGCACAGGCTTTCCTGCCCAATTAAAGATTATTATTATTATTAAGACAATTGTTTTACGTAGGTGCTATGAAGCAAGACAATTGCACAAAACGTATGACGCACGGCACAATATATATTTTTGCCTTTTAAGGCCGCGGTGTTTATTGACAAACGTGTTGAGTTATTTAAAATAAAACAATATACAAATGAAGATATAGGCCCCCATGCCATCGTCTTCTTTCCACATGAAGGCTAAAAATGTGGACGGACAGATGGTAACGCAGGGGTGGGAGTGTAAGGCAGATTGCCAGCTTCTTCACTTTGCTACTTAAATTCTCCACGACGACATCGGGTACCGTAGCCAACAACATCAGCCGCAATTCAAGCGTCGGCCGTCAAAAACCGCTCCTCGGATGAGCACGATGGGCTACGTACGGTGTAAAAGAAGTCCTGCACGCGCACGTGCGTACGCGCGTGTGTGCGCGCACGCAAACAAGAGCTATAGCAGAATTCACGACAGACACAAAATCGCATCGTGTCAATACTCGGAGCACTTAACATTTGTTTAAAGATTAACTTTGTGTCATGTGCCCCCCCTCCTCCTCCTTCAAGTCTTCATGCCCCCCCTCCCACCCCTCTTTTAGGGCAAGATCACACTGCAACGTTGACTTGGATGGACCGGAGTGGTTTATTGTCATTGTGACGTCGCGATACGACTGGCTCGTGCCTGTCGAATGATTAATTTTACAAGACGGACAAAGTTGTGTGGGTTCTATGCGTTTGGTTAGGTGGCTAAAGGATGATTCAATTTGCAGCATTGTCATAATATGTAACCACTGTAAAGGTTCAACGCCCATTAAAATACAATCCCTGTTCTAGATTTGAAGCTTTCGTGACTGCTAGAGATTCATACTCTTTGTTTTTTGTTCGGTAAAGTCACGTAGGTAAAAAATAAAATAAATGAAAACAACTAAATTAAGTCACGACGTTTCGGTCGCAACACAAGCGTCCTTCTTTAGGTGGGGACAACGTAGCGAACACACAAGCGCTTAAGTGTGCGACACACTTAAGCGCTTGTGCTTTCGCTACGTTTTCATTTATTTTATATTTTACCTACGTGGCTTTACCGAAAAAACACAGTACATTCCTTGTGTTGAATCGGGCATACGAACATGATTTGTGATGTTTGGAGGGGTGGTGTCGTGGTTATCTCCTGCTACACTATCAACCTGGCGACCCGAGTTCTATTCCCTGTTATGGTTCACATCAGTGGCAAGAGATTTCTGAACCGGTTCCTGGACACTGCTCATTTTGTAACAACTTGCAGCCACCAGCGTGGTGAAGTATAGTTGAACAATCTCCATGCCAGACACAGTTTTGAGAGGCCTTAATCCAGCAATGGATTGACAAAAGTCGGTAGATCACTATTTTAATCATTAATGAAATCTCAGTGTAGCCAACATTGCGTTCGTGATTAATAACTACAATGATTTACAGCCTGTTTGAGACAGCTTTGGGAGGATTTCGTCCATCAATGGATTGATCATGTCAGATGATGAACGATGCATTAAGCCTTTTGCATTGGCTTGCAAAGGACTTCATCCAGCAGTGGAACGATCATCATTGATGCTGATGATGATGAATAATCCCTCATGCCCTTGTCTTTTTAATTCTCGTTTCAGGCGACCTTTGACCCAGAAGTATTTTTCAACGTATTGCTCCCTCCAGTAATCTTCTACGCCGGGTACAGCCTCAAGAGGGTACGTCACATTAACCTCCGCTCTTTTCCTGCAATACACAGAAAACCTGTACAACAACAACAACAAAAGCAACCATGCTGCCCTGTACAAATTATTCGAAAGCCATTAACAGCTCCTGAAGAAATGCATTCCCAGTGAAACATGCCAATGTTGGGGGCACCGTTGGCCCAACGTTCCACACTGACTTCGTTGTGGTCCTCTTGTCTTGTGTCACCGGCAAAATAAATGTGAGCGCATGTGGTCGAATGACAGCAGCAACAGCAGCAGCAGTGATGCGGAGAGAGACGACTGTACATCGGTTGAATCCTTATTGGGACTCATCATTACACCGCAGTCACAAAAGCTCACTACCGCAAAGTCTACCTGTGGGAAGCAAATATCGTAATTGCCATCGTTATAATCATCATTGTCATCGTAAGAATGAGCGGGCGCATTGGGAATTAATTTAATTGGAAATGTAGCCCTATTATTGTGCAAACTTAGTGAAATATGAGCCTGGTTCGAGTGGCACTGGTGAGGCAGGTTAGGCCTGGTGTGAAATGCTCTGTGCAAGGTGCCGGATTTCAGAAAAACAAACAGCAGCTCCGTCTCACTCGGAATTGTAATTCTGGTCATTTGTAAATTAGTACAGTTTTACATTCGTGCCATAGAAGGGAAATAATAAAATAATGAAAATAAAACATAATAAAATAATTCTCACGACGTTTCGGCCACAACGCAAGCAGCCGTCCTCAGGTGAAGAACAGGTCTGTCGGAAAGACAGCGTCTGAATGAAACACCCCAGGCTTGGAGCGTATATTTAAGCTGGGTTGGAGGGGGAAGAGCGCCTTGACAAAATAATTTGCATATCAAGAGGAATTTAGCATATTTATGGGAAATGCAGATTTTGTTTTATTTTTATAATTTTATTATTTCCCTTCTACGTGACTTTACAGAAAGAACCAAGAAGATGAATCCCTGCAGTCACGAAAGCTTTACATCGAAATTCGTGCCATACTTAGCCTTGCGGGAGCGCAACATTATCTGTACTAGGTTCACAGTAGCGGCCGATAATTGCCTTGTGTAAATGCAACTAAGTGATTTGCGGTGTTTCATTTTTAATATTTGGTGAATTTGCACCGTCACGCCGGTAGACAATAGCCCGTTATTGCCAATGACGTCAGGCGGATCTTTAACATCCACTGTGAAGCAGACGGCGCAAGATTTATGCCACGGTTAATTATACAACCGCGGAATTAACCGGGGTTCAAACCGCGAAGCCTCTGGAACAAGCGGCGAACGCGCTACCGCTGAGCCGTGTCATCGGCCCGGTATCGTCACATGTCTCTCGCGAGCTCGGCAGGGGCTTGAGCCTGGACAGCGATTGGATGGGTGGCCACCATGCACAGAGGTTGTGCCACACTGGGCTATAGAGAGCGGCGCAGCGCGTGCGGCGGTTGACGTCATCGCCTTGGCCAAAGAGGCTTGCTTTTGTGAGCAGTGGGGTTTTTATGGCCAGGTTTCGGATAACCGCTTGGATCAATTCGGCCAGTTTTCCCGAGGGTAAGTCCCCAATAACAACAACAACAGCAACAACGCAGCTTCGTACTAAAATGTCACTCGTATTGGGTCGTCTTTCATGAGCGTTATTGGGAATCCCGCGATCGGAGACCGACAAAGACGGACACAGCCAATGCATCGACGCGTTTTCACTTTTAAGTTTGGTCGTGTTAGGCAAGAGAACGCGGAGGCGGCGGCGGCGGTGGCGATGAGGTCCCATCTGCTTGGGCGCATCCAGCCATCAATGGTTCTGAGAGCAAATAGATGCGCAGGCGAGCTGGCAGTTCTTACAAAGAAAGGGCCAGCAGGGATTTACAGAAGCGTGTGGGGCTTCAGTGACAGAACAAACACGGGCCACGATATCATGTGAGGACAGCGAGCGCCGGGGACAGTGGGAACGCTGAAAGCAAAAGATGGAGACGATTGTGAACCGAGGCATCCGCTGTGCGGCAAAAACGGATTCGCGAGTCGAGGAATTCAACGTTATACGGAAACGATCTATATTCGACATCCAACGGAAGATGAAAAACACAGCATCTGAGTGCATATAACAAAAAGCAAAAGCTGTTTGTGGATGTGCGCGTTCAAAACGGTTGCCTCTGACTGAACCCCTCAGGATACTGCTCGATGTTGTCCGATCTCGGAAGCTAAGTGGGATTGAGCCTGGATAGTGTTGGGATAGATGTCCGCTATGCGCCAACAGCTTATATCAATGGAGAGAGTAAGCGAGTTTGACTTTGACTAACTAGAAAAAAAAAATAAGACATAATAAAATAATTCTCACGACGTTTCGGCCAAAACGCAAGCAGCCGTCCTCAGGTGAAGAACAGGTCTGTCGGAAAGACAGACCTGTTCTTCGGAAAGACAGACCTGTTCTTCGGAAAGACATACCTGTTCTTCGGAAAGACAGACCTGTTCTTCACCTGAGGACGGCTGCTTGCGTTGTGGCCGAAACGTCGTGAGAATTATTTTATTATGTTTTATTATTATTATTGTATTAATTCCCTTCTACGTGACTTTACCGAAAGAACCAAGAAGATGAATCCCTGCAGTCACGAAAGCTTTAAATCGAAATTTGACTGACTACTTTTGTCGTAAAGTTGTCTCGGAGCCAGCCTCGTGGCGTGCCGTGGGGGGGGGGGGGGCTGGATGGGGTTGGACTTGTTCCCGCTGCCGAGTCAGCAACGTGTCCCCAGCAGCGCGTTCGCCGCTTGCCGTGGAGGTTTGCGGTTCAAAGCCGGCAGGCTGCCCTGGTTATCGCTCGCCGCGAGTGTCGACCGCAGTAGTAATGATGATGATAGTAACACTAATAATAATGCAACGCGCCGTCCGCTTCGCTCAGTGAACGTCAGGTGATACCGTGTCACGTCATTCGAAATGAGGAGGCCATCATGTGCCACCATCGTCATCGTTCGAATATGGTAAATTAGAAAAAAATTTCTTGCAAACGACTCAATTGGGATAACACACAAGTAACATTACCTTCCCCCCCCCACTGTGAAAAATTAGCAAGACCATTTCGATGATAGAGTTGAGACTCAGTGAGGCTGTTTTGGGTAAACAAGCGGAGTAATAATAATGACGATGATTGATATATAACAATCATCATCATCACGGTTGTCTTTCTCTTTGCAGCGGCACTTTTTCCGGAACCTGGGTTCAATCCTGACATATGCATTCCTGGGCACCGCGATATCCTGCATCATCATTGGGTAAGAGATTTCCCCCCCCCCCTCCACCTCCACCCCTTCCTCCCCCCACTGCAGACTCTGACCCTTGACCCCGACGACAGCCGCCCCCCCCCCCCTCTTCTTCCTCTCCCATCCTCCCTGCATCGCTCACAGGGGTAGAGTGACCGCTTGTCTGGACCATTCTCACTCAGAGGGCCCTTTGTTGTCCAATAACAAGCCTTGCCGCGTCACTCGCAAGGAATTTGTACGTTCAGCCACAATCACAGCTCACAAAACTGCTCTTTATGTTCAATTCCTTTTTTATTTTGTGAACACGTGCGTGACTTCACCGTTGAAAAATTGATTATTTTTTGAATGCTTTGGGTTTTGGCCCTTTTTTTGGCGAATTCCACTTTTAGAGACGGATACATTTAACAACAACAACAATGTTTGGGTGGAATGGGTTATTTTAATTTTATTTTTAAAGCAGGCAGTTAGAAACACACAAGATAACAAACAAAAATCCATATATAGACAGCCCACTGGTATAATAGGGAGACATGATGGAGAAGAACTCATTTTACTTCAAAGAATCCGCGCATCTCTCACCAATTTCAGTGCACTCCTAAAATCGTTGAACACTCTCCCTCTTAATCAGCTGTCGAGAAGTTATAAATCAGCGGGGTATCTATAAATGGATCCCCCTGTTGCAGAAAACATTCGTGCTCCACACTACTCCAGTGCTATTACGCTGAGGCTCAATCCATATGAAGCCCTTTGTCAATCCACTGCTGGATGAAGGCTTTCCTCACACTGTGCCAGGGAGGGGGTAGCGGGGGGGTGGTTGTTTGACCATACTTCACCACGCCTGTCATGGCGGATTAGCTGGACGCTCATCAAACTCGGGTTCACAACAGAGTGCACTAACCGCTGCACCACCACTCCCCCCTCCCCCACACTTGTTTCCCATTGCTTATCCACAAAAGTTCGGATATAAACTATTAAGAGATTTTTTTTTATTTTACCAGGTAAGGCCGACTGAGTGATTTAGCTCTTTTTCAGAATCGACCTGGCCACGAATGCGAGCTCAACGAAGTGGCTGATTGTGTGAACATTTAAAAAAGCCACATTCTCGAAGCGCGTGTTGATTATAAATGTGGAGGAAAAAACCCGGAGGAGCCGGAGAAAAATCCACGCGACCACGGGGAGAGAGAGAGACATACAAACTCCAAATATACAGCAGCAGGCGTCAGGGTCGGGATCGAACCCACTACATATTGTTGTCCTTCCCCACACCTCCGATTAGCGCGGTTGGCCACGTATGGTGCGAAAAAAGTTCAAAATACATACATACTACCTCCTGCAAACCAGGCGAGGGAGTAAACATCTTGCCACCGTGGCGGCCCCAAGCTATCACTCGCCGCTGACGTGAACCATGGATGGGACTCGGGTCGCCGGCCTCACGAACGCTGCTCGCTGTACCACCGCTCGCGCCTCACCGAATCCCTGCGAGTGACGTGACCGATCTGCTGGATGCCTAGAGACTGTGTGGCGTGGGGCGGTGATTTGGAAAGGTGACACGCGGTGGGCTTGGAATCAATTATACATCAGCCGTGTCGGGTGCCGCGGTGGCGAGGCAGCCGCGGTGCGGAAGGCTGAAAAGTCGTCGCGTGGCCCGGAGTTGCGGGGCGATTCCCCGCGCGCTCCAACTTCCGCACCACCCCCGCTCGCTTCAGTTGCGTCTCGACGACCCAATACCGCCGGAAGAAACGTTTAGAAGTTTACTGAAGCAAAAGCATTTTTTTCTATTTTCGGTCGATGGCTTTAGGCGCCACGGTGGTGAGATGTTAACGACCCCGCCTAGTATGCAGGAGCTCGTGGGTTCAACCCCGACCGTGACGCCTGTTGTACATTTGGAGTTTGCGCGTCTCTCTCCGCGTGGCCGCGTGGCTTTTTGAGTCCACGAAGTGAACGGCGCTCTGTCTCGGAGGTTATCGAACGGATTTTGAAAATGGAGGCGTAAATATGCGGCGCTTTCGTTAACGCCACTAAATGACCGCACACACACAAGGAGATTGACTCAACTGTTGCGGTGCTGCAATCAGCTTAAATGTGCATTTTTTTCAAATCCCAAAACCGTATCGCTGTTTTCGGGGCAAGTAAAAGCTGTTCATCTTTAAACGTGTAAATAAAGAATAAAAATCGAGCTCTCCTTCATGCAGTGAGACCCCTGGACGTGGAGACACACGAAGGAGACCGAATGTTCCGCATCAAACCCCTCGCTCTTGAGAGAGACAGAGTTCACTTCCCTGCTCGGGGTTCAAACCCAAACCACCATCCCTCCCTCCCCCCCCCACGGCAGGGGGTCGGCAACCCGCGGCTCCGGGCCTGCGGAGCGCCTCTTTGAGGGCTGCTTCGCGATGTTTGTTTATGAAGGAACCGCCAGCGTCCCGTGATGCACCACGTGCATTGCGGCGCTTGAGATATCGAGGTTTAATTTTTTTTTACCGAATTCCAAAAAAAAGTCTCCTCTTTTATATTGGTTGGCGACCCCCCTGTCCTACAGGGATGATTACCGCTTCTGAAGGCCAGGAAACTGGTATTTGTTCCCAGTGGAGCCTTATTTAGGAAGGGGTCGCCATTCCCAAGCTTTACCCCACCACTCGTGACCTGCTTGTAGACTCGTTTTTGTTTCAAACGCCGCGCCAAGAGGTGGAATCGGGCTGGCTATCTCTGGATTGCAAGTCCAGTGCGCTACCCATTAAACCACCATGGCAGCTGCCTTCGATAATTCTCAGTTAAATACTGGAGAACGTTTCCTTCACTGCTCTAAGTTATCTTCCATTTTAACAACACTACCCAAAAGGTCGATAAAGCAAAGTACCGCTTTGTGGGAATGACAGCAGCGGTTTGTCCCACGGAGAGACTCAAGGTGTGTGTTGCGTAGGAGGCACGCTACGAATGATAATACATCTAATAATTTTCGAACTTGACCTCGCAGTAGGAACGTGGAATTTCCACCGCTGGCTCGCAGCCGTCGACACGATGCCGAGTGCCATTCAGCAGCCCGACAGCGCAAGTGGGACTTTGATGATTTAATATTTATTTTTTATTGAACACTGCTGCCGGAAATTTTGTTCCAAACGGAAGAGCTCGTGCCACCCACGCACATGAACTTGCCCGAGGCGTCGCTCGCCACGTCGTCGTTACTACTTTCGGAGAATTTTTCCGTCGCTCGTGTGCGCTCGCCCACGTTGGCTCCCCACCCCCAAGGGCGTTTTTTTTTTACGTCGCCACTGTGGTAGCGGCTCCTTCACGAAAAGGGAAGCGAAAGAGGAGATGGAGAGGGCCTGAGGGCCATTGGCGTGTTCACCCTGTGCAGGAACAGCAACGCCCATCTTCACTTTCATTTCAGTGCCTCTTTCACCGGTGATGCAATGGTAAGCACGCCGTGCCGTAAACTCGGCAACCTCGGTTCGACTCCCAGCAACGGCGAACATCAGTGGCGAGTGATATCTGTTTCCGATATAGCCAGATCTCCGAAGCTAAGCAGGTTTTAAGCCTGGATAGTGCTTGGATGAGCGACCTTAATGCCTATTCTAGACTACTTCGAGCCTACATTATCACACCATGGCTCCATCCCTCCACGATCCATCAACCCAGCCACCAAGTCCCTGGATTTACACCCACGTCTTTTTCATGAATGCAACAACCACCGACAATGACATTGTATTTCGACTGAAAGCTTTCGTGACTGCAGGGATTCATCTTCTTGGTTCTTTCGGTAAAGTCACGTAGAATGGAAATAATAAAATAATAAAAATAAAACATAATAAAATAATTCTCACGACGTTTCGGCCACAACACAAGCAGCCGTCCTCAGGTGAAGAACAGGTCTGTCGATAAGACATTTCCATTCCTCATGACTTTACCGAAAGAACCAAGAAAATGACATTGTATCGACTAATATTGCAGACGTTGAATAATCTTGAATGTAGGAAACACGACAGTTTACAGCACCTTGTCAATCCACTGCTGGGTGAAGGCCTCCCCTACGCCGCGTCAGTCACGGAGGTCGTATGACCTTACTTCCCCACGCTGGTCAGTGCGGGTTAGTGCAGTGTAGAAAGGGGGTGACGTCAGCCGTGGCCGCATATCGAACTCAGGTCGCCTGGTTCGTAGTGCAGCGCGGCTGACCACTGTGCCATTGCCCCATGACACTGGAAGTGGATTTAGTGTCTCCGACTAGCACGATTGGCTACGTACGGCGCGAAAGAAGTCCGTACGTACGTACAAAGCATAAGCAAGCGACAAAGCGCGCCCAAAAATAGCCACGGCCAAAAAAACATTTTTCCCGTGGTCGCGTTTCACAATTTCTTGATTATTTTTTCGCGTGCGTTCTCCGTCGCTGTTGTAAATGATGGGAAGCAGATTCTTTATTTTCTTGGCTCCCATTTTGCGTGAGCAAAACAGCGCCGCCCGTTCGAGGTGCGGCCGCGAAGTGAAACAACGCAGCAACGCCGTGCAAGGCGACAATACGCAGAAACCCGTTGGCAGGAGGAGCCAGTCGCCCAGCTTTTAGGAATCGCTCGGTTCCAAGAATACTCTTGAAATGTTCGACGAGGTTATAACGATTGAATCCATCAAAACGGAGCCTCCCCACCCCTCCCCCCCCCCACATCACTTTCGGGAAATTGCCACGGATTGATCTTTGACGCGTTTTACCCTTCAAATTATTGACGCGCGGCGATGGAGCGCGCGTGAAATGCTTGGGCGATCGCGGCGTCGGGCACGCGGCCGCCACCGCCGCCGCCACTTAGGTCTGAAAGCAAACATGGGCAGATCTCCCTGCTGCTGCTGCTGCGTCCCATGAGTCCATCGTCATCCGATTGGATTTCGAGACCGATATCATCAAGCGGCATTTGTGTAAGCGAGCAAACCCTGCACCGGTTTCAACCTTCCAGGTCTCATCAGCAGAGTCAGGCTTCTTCTTGGTTCTTTCGGTAAAGTCACGTAGAAGGGAAATAATTATTATAATAAAATTATTTTATTATGTTTTATTTTTATTATTTTAATATTCCCCTTCTATTATTAATTATTTTATTATTTCCCTTCTAAAATTATTTAATTGCGTTTTATTTTTATTATTTTATTATTTCCCTTCTACGTGACTTTACCGAAAGAACCAATAAGATGAATCCCTGCAGTCACGAAAGCTTTAAATCGAGAGTCAGGCTTTGTTAAATCATAATTTAGATGGATACGGCGCCCTTGAGCAATGGACCGCAGAGCGCCATGCGTGTAAAGGAGGACAGCAAGTGAGACGTGACCGGGGAGAGGAAGACGAACGAGGCGACATGAAGAGCCAGAGAGAGAGAGAGAGAGTGATGGACGTTGTAAACAGCTGGTGGGGTCTTCGGCGGCGACTTAGAGGTCTCCAATGGACTGCGAGCCCCTGACCTCATAGGGCAGGGAATTCCAGAGCCGAGGCGTCGTGCGGACACAAGTCTGGTGGGCACCCCGGGGTCGGAGCCGGGTAGCGCGCGGCGGGTGGATGGATCTCAGCGAATCTCGGTGGAGGGAGTGCGTGGCCGGATCAGCTCGTGGACGTGTGGTTGACGAGCGAGCCCGTTTCGAGCCTAGAGCACCGGTAGGAGAATCTTGAACTCGGCGGGGGTTTGAACCGGGAGTCGACGCAGGGAGACCGCGAGCACCGGCGTGAGAGACGGTGCGATTGAAGGCCCTGGCGGGTGCGTTTTGGACGGGCCGCAGGCTACTCGGGAGATCAATTTAGGGCTCTTGAAAGTAAGGCGTCGCAACGGTCAATAGTCAGATGCCATGACCGGAAGTTATCGGCAAGAGCGCTCCATGTAAACGATGGGGCCCCGTCCGATGCACAAAGCAGTGCCGTGTAAAATTCCACATACGTCCGTAGATTCGTCATCATTATCATCAGCAGCATCATCATCAGCCGTGGTCAATCCACTGCTGGACGGAAGCCTCCCCCAAGCTCGCGTCACCTCTCGCGATCCTGCAATGAGATCGTGCACCCAGCACCTGCACCCGGAACCGGTTTCATCGCTCCATCTCCCCGGCGGATGTCCTCTTTGAGACGCATTACCCATCCTTGGCTGTCGCTCCATTCGTGTTTTTTTTGTTGGATGTCGTCCATCGCCCTTTCGAGCAATGACGCGTCTCTTCCCACGCCCCGCTTTCTTTCCTTAATTAGTCGGGGGGTGATGTCACTTGCCTGTGCGTGTGTGCGTCTTCTCTCATCCCATGTGTTCATCTTTCTGCCAACTCTGTCTGTAATTCGTAGAATGCGTTTCTCCCTGCCTCTCCGTTGCACGCTTTTCAATTTTCGTTCCGGATTCGACGCGAGTGACCGTCGCGCTTCTGAGCCATGCGTCATAGCAGGCGGTGGCAGGCACCGGTAAAAAAAAAATTGCATTTCTTCTTTAGATAAAAGTTTAAGAAATAAAGACAACGTTTGCTCTTTCATTGACGTGGCATCTTATTTTATAATATAACTGTGAATACAAATTAGTTTGTTTAAGGAAGGCATTTGTGATTATTGGAGGGTTTGTCTGTTACTCGATAGCTACTATTCTTGTAACTATTCATATGCCGATAAAAAAAAAATTTAGGAAGCATAAAAAACACATTTGGGTAAAATGTAGACTCCATCTCTTACTCTCTTTATGGCCTCTCCATGCAATATTATGTATATGCTATGAAGAACGGCCATTGTCCACTTCACACATTACTACTATAATGAGCCAAGAATGTCTTGTTTGTGTGTACCGCGCGTGACGTCACTCCACATGCCGCACCTCCCCCCTAATTAATATTCATGAGCGGGTGGATTTTTACACTCACGCAGAAGAAGGTCGAGCGGAAATAAAAAAATTCTTACGCAAATTTGCTTTAAGTTTCACGTTTCTTTATTGAAAGTAAATCTAATAAGTAATTCTACGCAGCAACAAAGTGCATTTGGTGTCTTTATTTATTTCTTCAGCACTTGAGACAAAAGGTTAGTCTAATTTAAGGTTCTTCATTATGGTAAAATAGACATTTTTACGTGTGATCGATTTTCTATTTATTTCAACCCCAGCGACCGAAAGCAGAAGAGAATAAATTATCAGACCAGTGAATTTGAACAAATTGAAGGTCAGTTATATACAGAAATCCACGTGACCACGGGGAGAACATGCAAACTTCAAATATACAGGCGTCAGGGTCGGGATTGAAGCCATGACCTCCTGTATACCAGGCACAGTAGTTGACATCTCACCACCGTGGTGTCCCGATGCTAGTGACCCGGTGCTTTCAAAGGCAAGGTAGGTGGGTCACGTCAGCATTTGTCTTTACTCTCCAACCCCACAAGGCTACGAGGTGGTCAGGATATGGCCCCACAGCAGTTTCTTTCCGTCCCCAAATCACAGCTCGTTGATGTTTTGAGACAATTTTGTCAGAAAGTTCGCATTAAACCAGGGTTTCCTCTGGCTGGGAGCAAGCGATGTGTACGTGACCCCTACATGACCCCCGTGTGACCCCTACGTGACCCCCTTGTGACCCCCGCATGCCGCCCCTCTGTGTCACTCGTCCAGGCTCATCGTCTACGGCTTCACGCAGATCCTCGTCGCCATGGGGCAGCAACGCAGCAGCGGATTCTACTTCAACGACTGCCTCTTCTTCGGCGCCATCGTGTCCGCCACTGACCCAGGTGGCGCCGCCAACCATCGCCCGCGACCTGAGCACAGGGCCTGACCCCATTCCCTCTCACCCTGCGCCTAACGCAAGCGCTAACTCGCTCTCTCGAAACCGTAACCCCGGCACTCCCTATGACCCTAACGCAAGACCTGACCCTGACCCAAGTCCAAACCTTCGTTCTCTCCCAAACCCTGACCCGAACACAACGCCCTGGCCCCCGCTCCCTGCTCTCAAGTCCTTCCTTCAGCGTGCTGCTGGCGGTAGGGAGGGAGTGCCTCTCTCTGGGTGAGTGTCGCCCCGTGTCTCTCTGGTGCCACCTGGTGTCGTCACGTGGGGTCGCCACGTGGTGTCGCCACAGCGGCAACGTTGGAAGTCTGGTGCGGATGACCGCGTGTGTGCGTGCTTGTGGGGAGCGGTGGTGTAGTGGTTAGCGCTACGCTGCGCTACGAACCCGGCGGCCCGTGTTCGTTTTCCGCTCACGGCCACCACCGGTGACGAATATCTGAACCGGTCCTGGGCCCTCCCCTAGGTCGACTCGGCCTCAAATGAGTGCCCGGTGCGGTGTGTAAAACATCGCCACTCGGTAGACACAGGCGACCGTGCGATCGTTCCGGCCACCCCACCCCTTTGCACGCCGTGCCGGACTTCACAAGGTGCCACTCGCTAACATCGCTTGCCACCAGCGGTCTGTTAAGGCCACGTGGGTTGATCTTTGTCTCTGTGTGCCATACGCCCCTGGCAGTGACCGTCCTGGCGATCTTCCAGGACCTGCGGGTGGACGTGGATCTGTACGCGCTGCTCTTCGGAGAGAGCGTCCTCAACGATGCCGTCGCCATCGTGCTTGCATCGTGAGCCTCCACACACGCACACGCAAAGACAAATATACCCCGTGTAGTCCACATACGGAGGCCAACAAGGCACACGGAGGTCGGTGCGGACAGCGTTTGCTTGCGTTCAACCAATGCCGCTGGAATCGTGGACTCCTGGGAGGCCAGAAGGCCGATGGGACACGCGGAGGGCCACATATGGGAAGGAGGTGAATCGTTTGCTTATTCATTCTCCACACCGGCGCTCGCGATCATTTCATGTTCGACGTTAACTCGCCACCCTGCCGAGTTAACACAGTGGCGAGATGTGAATTACCTTGCCTGGTACGCAGGAGGTCGTGGGTTCGATACTGACCCTGACGCCTGCTGTATATTTGGAGTTTGCACGTTCTCCCCGTGGTCATGTGGATTTTTATCTGGGGTCCTCCGGTCCCCCCCCCCCCCCACGTTTAGAATCAACGTCACGCATTTAGAGTATTCGGCCGATTTAAAGTTCCACGTGACGATGAGCCCACTTCGTTGAGCTCTCATTCGTGATGGCCAGGTCGCTTCTGAAAAAGGGGCTGCATAGCTGAGTGCGGCCTTATCTGGTGAAACCACAAATTATTTAGAAAACATTTTTGGGTTACTTTTATTGAGTTGGATAGTTCAACGGGCAACCTCACAGCTGGCGGTGTCACCTGAAGTGCTGTGATGACCAGTCACCCCCCGCTCCCCGCGCCCCCCACACAGCTCCATCGCGCTGTACAGCCCCGCGTCGGGGAACCCGCACTCGTTTGACGCCAGGGCCTTCTTCAGCGCCGTCGGCCACTTCGTGGGCGTCTTCAGCGGCTCATTCGCCATGGGGGCCTCCACCGCCGTGCTCACCGCCCTCATATCCTCGTGCGCGCACGTCTTGGTGCGGGCGGCGCTATTGTCGCGCGGTGCTCATCGTTCAGCCCCTATCGCCGCTCCGAGAAGTCTGCAAGGCGCAGGGTGGGTGGTCCCGTTCACCGCCGAATCTCGGGACGTCACGATCCATGGGCAGATGGCCCCGTAGGTGTCCACTGCACATTTTTGTCATTTGTTTTCCACTTTCCTCTCTTGTCTTGTCGTGCCAATGTGCTCAAGTAGTGCCACATGTCGTCGTCAAGCCGTTTCCTGTCAGGTCCTCCTCTCTTTCTCGTTCCTTACATTTTTCCGAACAACAACACACTGTAAATGTTCCTGTTGTTGTCCATCCCACGTGTGTCCAAATAGTGCCATTATCCTTCTCATCACTGCCTGCAGCATCAGTTTGTCTTCTTCTATGTGCAACCTGTTTCTTGCTTCTGCGTTGATCACTCTTTGGGTCAAGTTGAGATGCAGTATCCTTCTGTAGCAATACATTTCAAATACTGACCAAAAGCGGTTAGCGTTGTTTTTAAAGACATTGTACTCACCGCAGAGAACCGTAGCGACACGACCGCACTCTATGACAGCTGGCGCCAAACTGTGCCACACGCCCTCCCGCATGGCCTTGTGGGAGCTTCGGTACGTCTTCCGACCTGAAGACGTTGTTCTTCCGATCCCGTTCCGACGACGTACACAAATGGGGAAGGGTTAATCGGCAGTGACGCCAGGCCATGAGCAACTCGACGAGGTGGCGGTAACATCCTTAACCGCGCGACCTCCGACCTCGGCCGCTGCCCCCCCACCCCCCCATCGCCCCTCCGCCCCCCGCGCATCTCACATCACCAAGTTCACGAAGCTGCGGGAGTTTGTGCTGCTTGAGACGGCGCTGTTCTTCCTGCTGTCGTGGAGCACTTTCCTGCTGGCCGAGGCCTGCGGGATGACAGGTGAGCGACCCGCACTGCACCGCCGATCAACATCAATCATCATCATCATCATCGTTTGAACGCGCACAGCTTTAGCGACAGATTACTCGCCATAATATTGGTCGCGAAAGCGCTCCTGTGGCCGTCTGGAACGCTCTTGCTTCCTATATTAGGAATACACTGTGGAGCTGTGCACTTTTAAATCGAGATTGAAAACTCACTTCTTTTAGAACTGCTTCTTGTGTTTAATTGTCCTTCCCCCCGCACCTCCGATTACCACGATTGGCTACGTACGGTGCGAAAGAAGTTCAACATACATACATAGAAAATGGAGTGTTTTTTTGGGTTAGATTGCTTCAATCTAAATGTGCCGTAAACCCACCTCCCCACGACGCAACCGATTAGTAAGAGGCCTCCGTTGTGATCGTGGTGGTGGTGGCGGTGGTGCAGGGATCGTGGCGGTGCTGTTCTGCGGGATCGTGCAGGCGCACTACACCTACAACAACCTGTCGGAGGAGTCGCGGCTCAGGACCAAGCAGGTGCGGCACGGGGACACTGGGGAGAGAGGGGGGGCATGGGGGGGGCATGGGGGGGGGCATGGGCGGGGCATGGGGGGGGCATGGGGGGGGCATCGGGGGGCATGGGGGGGCATGGGGGGGCATGGGGGGGGCATGGGGGGGGCATGGGGGGGCATGGGGGGGCATGGGGGGGGGCATGGGGGGGGGCATGGGGGGGGGCATGGGGGGGCATGGGGGGGGGCATGGGGGGGGCATGGGGGGGGCGAGGGGGGGGGCATGGGGGGGGCATGGGGGGGGCATGGGGGGGGGCATGGGGGGGCATGGGGGGGAGCATGGCGGTGGGGCATGGGGGGGCATGGGGAGGGGGGGGCGGGGGGGAGAGGGGGCATCGTGGCAAACGAGATGAGAGGGGAGAGGTGGGCAGGGCGAGCTCACGGAGGGTTTTGAAGACCGCCAGTGCGATCTTGAAATCGGTCCGGGGGGGGGGGGGCGGGGGGGGGGGGATTTCATTTGGAGCCGGTGGAAGGATCGGAGCCGTTGGGGGGCGACGTGACCACGGGCGCGGGCCGAGGAGTCTCGAGCAATGGAGCGTGAAGGTCGCGGCGCAAGGGTCGGGAGGCGTGGGTCCGCGCTTCACGGGGCCCAGCTCGCGTGTCGTCGTTTCTCCTTCCCCCTCCTCCGGCACGTGCAGTTCTTCGAGTTGCTCAACTTCTTGGCGGAGAGCTTCATCTTCTCGTACATGGGCCTGGCGATGTTCACGTACCAGCACCACGTCTTCAACCCGATCTTCATCGCCGGCGCCTTCGTATCCTCCGCCAAGCACCGTTCCGTTGTTGTTTTTTATTTTATTTTCCTTCCTGCCGCGTGAAAATGTTTCGTAGCCAGAGGGCCCCCCACCCTGTCCCGTAGGGTCGCACGGTGAATCGAGGCGACCGCCTCGTGCCACGTGCTTTGGTGTGGGGGGGGGGGGGGCTTCCCTACTTCAACGTCACGGTGTCAGATGCTACACTTCCGGTTTAGTTTGAAGGCGGTCGTGGCACAGGTGACCAGGGCGCTCAGGGCTCAGAGACACGGAGCCGCTGGCATCCTCAGGGGGTTTGAAATCCGCGTTTCTGCTACACTTCCAAAGTCATGAAACCAGGTGCTCAGATGTAATGGGTTGATGATCTCAGCCTGGTCAGCAATGATGGCGTTACAAAGTCGGTTTGATTCTGTCTAAATTGAAATTCTGAGAAGAAAAAATGTTGATGCCCGTGAAAATTGTCTGCCAGCAGGGGCTGATGATTGCCCATGTAAACTCCAATTGACTCATTTACGGTGTCATTTTCTTTTATTTGGGCAAGGTTGAAACATCACGCAACACTCATTTCGAATATGAGTGAAGCAGACAGCGTAGTACTAATGATCTCGTTCTTTGCAAACTGCAGTATTAACCAGGGCGGCCCGCCGGATTCTAACCACGAACCTCTGCGACAAGGGGCGGTGCCACCCCCCCCCCCCCCGCCAACGACCACCCCTCCCCGGTCTCGAATGGACGTTGATTAAATCTTTGATCATGAATGTGATCGCAAAGTTTTTTATCCTTGACCCAGGGCGCTCTCCTCTTCGTCCTCGACCGCACCGACCCCTCCCTCCTCCCCCCTTCCCTCTTGCCCCCCTACAGCTGGGCATCTTCATCGGCCGAGCGTGCAACATATACCCGCTCTCCTTCCTGCTGAACCTCGGCCGTCGCCACCGCATCGGCTGGAATCTACAGCACATGATGATGTTCTCAGGTGTTGCGGGGGTCGGCTTCGTGCTCCGTCGTTCACCGGGGGGCGGCGGTGAGGGTGGGCGGGGTGCGTGCGGTGACAGGGCCTGGGTGGGAGGGTCGCGCTCCTCCACCCAGGAAAGTGATCGTCGAGTCTCAGGGAGTTTTTACAGTCGGCGGGGAGAGCCGGGCGGGGGGTGGCGGGGGCTAGGCCAAGATGCCGAACCTCCGATTAGCGCGGTTGGCCACGTACGGGGCAAAAGCAGTTCCACATACATACGTACAACATTCATGTACATACTAACAACACGTGGTACAACCCCAACAACGCACGTCCGGAGGGCTGTACCACACGCCTCGGTGTTACCGCAGTTTGCTGTTGTTTACCTCGTCGTTGTCGTCGTCGTTTACATTGTTGTTGTTGTTGTTGTCGACGTGCCACCCTCAGGCCTGCGTGGGGCCATCGCGTTCGCTCTGGCCATCAGGAACACGTCCCTGCCCGCCCAGCAGACCATGCTCACCACCACGCTCTTCATCGTCTTCTTCACCGTCTGGTTCTTCGGCGGAGGCACCACTCAGATGCTCACGTGGCTCAACATACGGTGAGGGAGGG